>NC_047085.1:22141349-22766349 GCF_902459505.1 Geotrypetes seraphini | reverse complement strand
TTTCCCCCTTGCTTTTCTTACTATACTTGGATCCCTTACTGCGCACCATTTTACGGGCTGATGTGTTGCAAGGTCTTCCGGAGGGGGTTTCCCAACTACGAGTACTGGCTTATGCTGATGATCTTTTACTTACTTTGGGGTCCCCTAATACCTCTCTCCCAAGGGCATTAGACCTACTGGACGAATTTAGTTTGTATTCGGGTATGAAGCAATGGCAGGGTGCTTTCCCGCTAGTATGGGCGACCGGTCACATAACATACTTGGGTATATTGATTTCCCCAGATCCTGCCTGCTTGTATTCCCTTAACATTGACCCCCTGATTGTAACAGCGGTGCACAGACTGGAGAACTGGCAGGTCTTTCCTTTATCTTTATCAGGTAAAATAGCATTGTATAATATGGTGTTGGTGTCCCAGTGGCTTTATGTATTTCAAATGATCCCTGTATTGCTGTCTGCCCGTCACGATAAACTGCTTGGGAAGAGTCTGCAAAAGATTTTGTGGAATGGGAGGAGAGCTTGCTTGTCCTTGTCTCACCTGGCCCGCCCTCGGGACCGAGGCGGTTTCGGTCTCCGCAGCCTTAGGTTGTTGTCTTGGGCGTGTCAGATGAGACCCTTGAATGACTGGTTTCGAGATACTGGACACTTTTCTGCCACTGCTCCGGAGCTCTTTCTTTGTGCTCCTTATCACTTTAGTTATTTGCTTCATGCTCCTACTTTACCGAAGAGGACTTCAACTGCACGGGACCTTTTCCTCATGCCTTTGAGACGTCTCTGAAAGGCACTGTGCCTCCAACTCCGGATTTCGTACCAGGTGACTCCTTACTTACCATTGAGGGACAATGGAGCATTTAAAGCGGGACTGGACCCGGAGCCCTCTGGGGTATGGGCTTTCTGCTCTAATCAATATTTGTTTCAACTGGTTCACTCCTCGGGTTCTTTGAAAACATTCGAGGAACTCCAACGCGACCATGGTTGGAGGTCCACTGACTGGCTTTCGTATCTGCAACTTTCTTCATATGTGACCTCCTTGCCGAGTACATCTCTCACTGATCGATGTATGGAGTCCCTTTCAGAGGCATTGAGTCTATCGGCTCAGGTAACGATCCCATTGCGCTTTCATTATCGCCATCTCCAAGAACAATTGGGCGAGCCCTCTTATGACTCCATCGCCTTAAGGTGGACCCAGGACTTTCCTTGTGAGGTGACTGCCTTCATGATCCGCAGGGGGACCCACCGAGCGGCCCGAGTGACCCTCAACGTACTTTTGTTTGAACTCAATTACAAATTCCTGCATAGGCTATACAGGTCCACATCTTACCAATTTCGTGCTAAAATGTGTGCGTCTGACCAATGTCTCAAATGCCATTACTCACCATCCACGTTGGGTCACCAATTTTGGTCTTGCATCAAGATTACAGACTTTTGGCATCGGCTTAATGTGCATATCCAAGCTATGTGGAATTATAACTTTACCTTAACTCCGATAATGCTATTTTCTCTGGACTGTGTCCCTCTATCAGCGCCTAAGGGATTTCGCAGCTTCTTGTCTACAGCAGTACTGTTGGGAAAAAAGGCGATTTTGCATTGCTGGATTACTGCAGACTCTCCGACGCTCTCGCGATGGCGTACGCTAATGATACACCAGACTTCCATGGAGAGGCTTTGTTTTTCATCCTTGGACACTGAACCGGGACGGTCATTTTGCACTCGTTGGACACCTTTTTGGGACACTTTAACGCCTAGAGCTCGAAGTCACATACTGAATGCTTAGAATTATTTGTAGGAATTGCACCGGATTGGATATGTGTATTACTCTGTAGGGTATTGGGGCTGAGGGAGGGTGGGCGGGATGAGAGGGTTGGGGACGGAATTGGTTTAGGGTGAATTTGTGACGTACTTGGAATCCATTCTGTTTTTCTTGTACACCTATACAATTCTGTTGGTTGGTAGTTTGGTTATTGAAAATTCAATAAAACATATTTTCAAAAAAAAAAAAAAAAGTAATGGCAACAGGATAGAATCTTGTGGAATTCCATGTTTAGTGGAAGAAGGCTCGGATGATGTATCGTTAAAAATAACCTTGGATGATCTTTCTGAGAAGTAAGAGGTGAACCAGTCCATGACTTGACCTGTTATGACAATTTCGTGAAGACGGGATAGTAATAAGCTATGATCAATGTTATTAAAAGCAGAAGAAAGATCTAAGGAAAAGAGCAGAACTGACTGGTGATGGTCGAGATAATAATAATAATAAACTTTATTCTTCTATACCGCCATAGTCGAAAGACTTCTAGGCGGTTCACATTCTAAGAAGGCTGGACAATCAGCTAAATACAGGGTGTAAGAAGAGAGGGTTACATGAGAAATAGGTAAAGGAACAGCAAAAAACAGCGAAATTACATCGAGGAAGAGAGAGGGAGAATATATCATTTAGAGGCTTCTGTTTAGGAGATGAATTTGTCAAATAGAATGGTTTTAATTGACTTTCAGAATGTGCCATAGGTCAAACTGGCTCTGCTTATGTAGTTGTCCAGCCAGGACTGCTGTCTGCCTGCTTGGAACTTGAAAGTCCTGTCCAGAATGGATTTGTATTTGCAGCCTGTGATTTTTGGGTAAGTGAATATGTTTCGGTTTCTGGTTGGTCTTAAGGGGTTGTGAAATATGAAGTGTGGTAGTAGGTAGGAAGGCGCTAGACCCCAGACCTGCTTGAAACAAATGCAGGCAAATTTGAACAAAATGTGCGCCTCTATTGGCAGCCAGTGCAACTTTTTGTAGTAAGGGCTGATGTGGTCGTTTTTCCTCAATACGAAGATCAGACGAACTGCTGTGTTTTGCACTATTTTTAATTTTTGTACTGTTTTTTTTTGGATACCTAGGTAAACAATGTTGCGTTGACAGGAACAGAGACTGCACCAGTAGCATAAAGGACGTGGTGTCTAAGTATTTTTTTGATGGCCCTTAGTTTCCAGAGTAAAAAGCATTTCTTCATCACTAAGTTTGTGTGCTCTACCATGGTATGTGTCCAGTGTGATACCCAGTATTTTTATGGTTTTGGAGATTTGGTAGTCGTGGCCGTTTAATTTTAATGATGTTCTGGTAATTTTGTCCTTGGGGCTTGCCAAGAAGATTTTTGGTTTTTCTGTGTTTAGCTTCAGTTTGAAATTGGTTGTCCATTTTTCAATTTCGGTCATTATGTGAGAAAGGTTGGTTGTTGTTTCGTTTGTTATGTCATTTAAGGGGATCAGGATGGATACGTCATCTGCATATATATAGTGGTTTATGCTTAACTTTTTTAATAGATGGCCTAAGGATGAGATGTAGATATTGAATAGTGTGGGTGATAGTGGGGAGCCTTGGAGAACCCCTGAGGGGTTTTTCCATGGTTTAGAGCAGTGTTTTTCAACCTTTTTTGGGCAAAGGCACACTTGTTTCATGAAAAAAATCACGAGGCACACCACCATTAGAAAATGTTAAAAAATTTAACTCTCTGCCTATATTGACTATATATAAAGTAATTCTCTTGAATAGGAATCAAATAAACACAAAGAAAGTATTTTATAATTACTTTATTACGAAATAAAAATTATAAAATACTTTATTCAGTGCGAAACCTGGGCCTGTTTGGCTGAACACAAAGCTGATATTCTGGCTGGAATCGAAGAAAGACACACACGTAGCTCTTCGTCAACAGCTCTCAGTCTCTCTCTATATTTGGTTTTTATAGCATACAAAAATAGACAAATATACCCTCCATCCTTTTTATTAAACCACAATAGCAGTTTTTAGCGCAGGGAGCTGCGCTGAATGCCCAGCGCTGCTCTTGACGCTCATAGGCTCCCTGCGCTAAAAACCACTATTGCGGTTTAGTAAAAGGTGACCATATTGTAAAATATAGACAGCAGATATAAATTCAGAACTGTGCATAGTAAGTGAAAGGAAGTTTTCATCTCTGGGAATTTACCCAGTTAACTATTAAGTTATTTGGGCAAATTCCTTTGAAAACTGTGGTAATACTGCCTCCACTTTGCTAAATTTAAAATAAAATCATTTTTCCTACCTTGTCTGGTGATTTCTGATTGCACTTTCTTCTTCTGACTGTGCATCCAATCTTTCTTCCCTTCTATCAGCCTGTATGCTTTCTCTCCTCCACACCTCATTCCCTCCCCCAACTTTTTCTTCCTCTCTCCCTGACCTTTCTTTTTTTTCTTCTTTCCTTCTGTTTCCCTGCCTGCCCCCTTTCTTTCTTTCTCCCTGCCGTTCCCCAAGCCACTGCCACTGCCGCTGCCATCGGGGAACAGGACCCACCAATGGATAACAGGCCCCAAAGCCGACGCCGACGCATGCTCTCCCTGACGTCAATTCTACAATCGGAAAGGAAGTTCCGCCCAGCCAGGCAGCGATTGGCTGGCCCGAACTTCCTCTCCGACTGTAGAATTGACGTCGGGGAGAAGAAGACTTATCAGCTCGATAGATTAGATCGCCAAGACAAAGTGAGTCCTGGGTGATCGACTCACTTTGCCTTGGCGAGCTACTGGCGCCCCTGCCTCGGGCCCCCTGTCAGCTCCGGGCCCGGCGGCCCTGCGGCACACCAGGCAACATCTCGCGGCACACTAGTGTGCCGCGGAACAGCGGTTGAAAAACACTGGTTTAGAGTACTTCCCTTCGCTGACTACTCGATATGATCTGTTGGTTAGGAATTCCTGGAACCATTTCTTTACCTTTCCCGAGAGACCCATTGCATCTAGGCATAGAAGCACAGTTTCGTGGTCTACTAGATTGAACACACTGCTAAGGTCAAGTTGCAAAATCAGGGCACTTTTACCTTTGCTGAAAAGATTGTATAGGTGGTTTAGGATGGAAGCTATAACTGTTTCTGTGCTGTATCCTTTTCTGAATCCTGATTGATGTTCACTAAGGATGTTGAATTTGTCTAGGTAGTTCACTAGTTCCAGGTTGACCAATCCTTCCTGAAGCTTAGTGAATAGAGGGATGCTTGCTATGGTTCTGTAATTAGATGTCAGGGCTATTGAGTTTTTCTGATCTCTGGGCTGTGAAAACAACTGCTGACACACCTGTGCCATCAGATATAGCCAAGAGGGCAGGAAAACGCATGAGACTGGGCTCTTATTCTGCTCATTATAGAGCAGGCAGCATAAGGGACCTGCTGAGAGACCAAAATTAATTCATGCAAAGAATCAGTAATAATCTAACAGAGCTGAAGGTCTGAACAGTCAGCTGGCCTTGGAGGCTGCCGCACACACACCTGAGTACGCTCTGTGACCATAAAGGCATAGTAAAAGACTCTCTCGGAAAGGCCCACCAAAACCTGGCCAGCCTCTGAACTTGAAGTCGATGCATCCTGGGAGTCCCAACCTCCTCATACACCTCCTGGTACACTGTCCCTGTGGAAATCAGCCATCCTGAAAGGCTCTCCACACCAGATTAAAAATTCTGGAGAAAATCTCATATTAGGCAGCGTGGAGTCTTAGAGGACTACATCTTGTATCTCTAGGGTTCTGCGGTCTCCACACCCCTGTGTTCAGGATGACCACCCATTCCAGGCTCTTAAAGGAGTTTGGCCCATACCAAAAGGGCTATCCACCCGTTTCTTTGCCTCGGAGAACAAAGGGGAGACTAAGCCGACTGCTCCTGCCCCCCTTCACATTCTGCATGGCACATGACAAAAAGGCGCTCTTCAGATGCCCATCCAGTGCAAACCTGGCAAAATTAGGGGCAAATGAGCCTGAAAACTCAATCCCTGTCAGTTTTGAAGCAGAACAAGGTGATTTGGAGCTTCTGGAGAACTTTGAAAAAAATCAGGAAATTCAAGATGGCCACCGCAGGAGCATTTTAGTGCCAAAAAAATGGCTCCACAATGCTAAAATAGAACAAAAAAATTGTGATATTAGGATTTTAGAGGAGGGGAACATGAGGTAAAGCACAGTTACTTACCGTAACAGGTGTTATCCAGGGACAGCAGGCAGATATTCTTAACGCATGGGTGACGTCACCGACGGAGCCCCGGTATGGACCTTTTTAACTAGAAAGTTCTAGTTGGCCGCACCGCGCATGCGCGAGTGCCTTCCCGCCCGACGGAGGAGAGCGTGGTCCCCAGTTAAGATAAGCCAGCTAAGAAGCCAACCCGGGGGAGGAGGGTGGGACGTAAGAATATCTGCCTGCTGTCCCTGGATAACACCTGTTACGGTAAGTAACTGTGCTTTATCCCAGGACAAGCAGGCAGCATATTCTTAACGCATGGGTGACCTCCAAGCTAACAGAGAGGGAGGAGGGATGGTTGGCCATTAGGAAAATAAATTTTGTAACACAGATTGGCCGAAGTGTCCATCCCGTCTGGAGAAGACATCCAGACAGTAGTGAGTAGTGAACGTGTGAACTATGTGGCAGCCTTGCAGATTTCTTCGATGGGCGTGGAACGGAGGAAAGCCACAGAAGCAGCCATAGCTCTGACACTGTGGGCCGTGACAGCACCTTCCAGTGAGAGACCGGCCCAAGCATAACAGAACGCAATACAGGCAGCAAGCCAGTTGGAAAGCGTCCGTTTAGAGACAGGACGACCTGGACGGTTAGGATCGAAGGTCAGAAAGAGCTGAGGGGACGAGCGGTGAGCCCTGGTACGGTCAAGGTAGTATGCAAGGGCACGCTTACAATCCAGTGTGTGCAACGCCTGTTCCCCAGGATGAGAATGGGGTTTAGGGAAAAAGACAGGCAACACAATGGACTGGTTGAGGTGACAAGCCGAGACCACCTTGGGAAGGAATTTAGGATGGGTACGCAGAACCACCTTGTCATGGTGAAAAACAGTGAACGGTGGACCGGCGACCAGTGCGTGCATCTCACTAACCCTCCTGGCAGAGGTGATGGCAATGAGGAAAAGCACCTTCCATGTTAGAAGTTTGAGCGAAGTTTTGGCAAGAGGCTCAAAAGGGGGTTTCATGAGGGCTGATAAAACCACATTCAGGTCCCAGACAACAGGAAGAGGCTTCAGAGGTGGTTTGACATTGAAGAGGCCTCTCATGAACCGGGAAACCAGTGGATGAGCCGTGAGAGGTTTTCCGAGGATAGGCTCATGAAACGCAGTGATGGCACTGAGGTGGACTCTGATTGAGGTAGACTTGAGGCCAGCGTCGGACAGAGAGAGCAAATAGTCCAGTACAGTTTCCACCGCTAATGAGGTGGGATCGTGATGATGCAGTAGACACCAAGAGGAGAACCTGGTCCACTTCTGATGGTAACATTGGAGGGTGGCCGGTTTCCTGGAGGCATCCAAAATGCGACGGACAGGCTGAGACAGATTCTCTGGAGAGGTCAGCCCGAGAGAAACCAAGCTGTCAGGTGGAGCGAGGACAGGTTGGGATGTAGTAGAGACTGATGCTGCTGTGTAAGTAGAGTAGGAAACACAGGAAGAGGAATGGGCTCCCTGGAGCTGAGCTGGAGCAGGAGGGAGAACCAGTGTTGGCGAGGCCACCGAGGAGCGATGAGAATCATGGTGGCTCTGTCCCTGCGGAGTTTGAATAACGTCCGCAACATCAGAGGCAGTGGAGGAAAGGCATAGAGGAACCGATCCGTCCAGTCGAGCAGGAATGCATCTGGGGCCAGACGATGAGGAGAGTAGAGTCTGGAGCAGAACTGGGGCAGCTGATGGTTGTGAGGAGCTGCAAAGAGGTCCACCTGAGGAGTGCCCCAGAGAGTGAAGATGGAGTGGAGTGTGGGAGGATCCAAGGTCCACTCGTGAGGTTGAAGGATGCGGCTGAGATTGTCGGCCAGGGAGTTCTGTTCGCCCTGGATATAGACGGCCTTGAGGAAGAGACTGCGGGCCGTGGCCCAGGTCCAGATGCGGATGGCCTCCTGACAGAGGAGGGGAGATCCGGTGCCGCCTTGCTTGTTTATGTAATACATGGCGACTTGGTTGTCTGTGCACAGGAGAAGAACCTGAGGGTAGAGAAGGTGCTGGAAGGCCTTGAGAGCATAGAACATGGCTCTCAGTTCCAGGAAATTGATGTGATGTAGACGCTCCTGAGGGGTCCAGAGACCCTGGGTGCGCAGATCTCCCAGGTGAGCTCCCCACGCATAGGGGGAGGCATCCGTGGTGATGATCCTGGAGTGAGGGGGCAGATGAAAGAGGAGACCCCTGGAAAGATTTGAGGAGTTCAACCACCATTGAAGAGACTGCTGAAGAGACGATGTCACAGAGATGGGATGAGAAAGAGGATCCGTGGTCTGTGATCATTGGTTGGCCAGAGTCCATTGAGGTGTCCGGAGGTGGAGTCGTGCCAGAGGAAGCACATGGACCGTCGAGGCCATGTGGCCCAGGAGGATCATCATATGCCGAGCTGGAATAGAGCGACAAAGGAGCACCTGACGGCAGAGATGGAGCAGGGTCCGTTGGCGGTCGGAGGGAAGAAACGCCCTCATCAGAGTGGTGTCGAGAACTGCTCCAATGAACTGAAGTCGCTGTGTGGGAAGCAGATGCGACTTGGGGTAGTTGATCTCGAATCCCAGGAGATGGAGGAAAGAGATGGTGTGTTGAGTGGCTTGTAGCACAAGTGGAGACGTAGGTGCTTTCACCAACCAATCGTCCAAGTAGGGGAACACCTGGAGGTTGTGAGACCTGAGGAAGGCCGCCACCACAATAAGGCACTTGGTGAACACCCTGGGCGATGATGCGAGGCCAAAGGGTAGCACTTTGTACTGATAGTGGCGGTGCTGTACCTGAAATCGGAGGTAGCGACGTGAAGTCAGATGGATTGGAATGTGAGTGTAGGCCTCTTTGAGGTCTAGGGAACATAGCCAGTCGTGTTGAGAGAGAAGAGGGTAAAGCGTGGCCAGGGAGAGCATCCTGAACTTTTCCTTGACCAGACACTTGTTGAGGTCCCTGAGATCGAGGATGGGACGGAGGTCTCCCGTCTTCTTGGGTACCAGGAAGTAGCGGGAGTAGAATCCCTGACCCCTTTGGTCTGGGGGAACTTCTTCGATGGCATTGAGAAGAAGGAGGGATTGGATCTCCCTCAGGAGGAGTGTAGTTTGGGAGGAATGAGAAGCAGACTCTACGGGAGGATTGTCTGGTGGAAGAGTCTGGAAGTTGAAGGAGTAGCCGTGGCGGTTGATGTTGAGTACCCACTGGTCTGATGTGATGACCTCCCAACGGTTGAGAAAAATTGTGAGGCGGCCTCCGATAGGTTGAGGAAGAGGCACCGAGGATTGGAGACTGGCTATGCTCTGGAGAAAAGAGTCAAAAGGGCTGAGATGGTTTTGACTGCGGGAGAGGCTTGGCCGGTTGGTGAGACTGTGAACGTGCTTGAGATTGGTGCTGCTGACGAGGTCGGCGAGGCTGTTGATGCTGAGGCGGGTTGAGGGGTCTGGCCGAAAACCTGCGTTGGTAGGAAGACTGCTGTTTGTAGGGGCGAGCAGGTGGAGTCTTCTTTTTGGGTTTGATCAGGGTATCCCACCTGGTCTCGTGTGCCGAGAGTTTCTGGGTAGTTGAGTCCAGGGACTCCCCAAAGAGTTCATCACCAAGACAAGGTGCGTTGGCTAGGCGGTCCTGGTGATTGATATCAAGGTCAGAAACCCTCAGCCAAGCCAAGCGTCTCATGGCGACAGCCATGGCAGAGGCTCGAGAGGTCAGTTCAAAAGAGTCATAAATGGATCTCACCATAAATTTCCGGAGTTGGAGTAAGCTGGAAATTTGCTGTTGAAAAATCGGGATCTTACGCTCAGGGATGTACTTTTGGATGGAGGAGAGTTGTTGCACCAAATGCTTCAGATAGAAGGAGAAGTGGAAGGTGTAATTATTAGCTCTGTTGGCAAGCATGGAATTTTGATAAAGGCGCTTGCCAAATTTATCCATCGTTCTGCCTTCTCTGCCAGGAGGTGTGGAGGCATAGACACTTGAACCCTGGGTTTTCTTTAAGGTGGACTCCACAAGAAGGGATTCATGGGGCAGTTGAGGTTTATCGAACCCCGGGATAGGAATGACCCTGTACAAACTATCCAGTTTTCGAGGGGCCACCCGGTACCGTGAGGGGGTTTTCCCAATTCTTGTAAAAAGTTTCCCGTAAGATGTCATGTACGGGTAACTTTAAAAATTCCTTGGGAGGTTGTTCGAAGTCCAGGGCGTCAAGGAAAGCCTGGGATTTCTTAGAGTCGGACTCTAAAGGGATAGATAGAGCTGCCGACATTTCCCTTAGAAATTTTGTGAACGAGGACTGTTCAGGTTTGGAACTGGTATCGACCATCGAGGGTTCCTCGTCTGTTGATGAAGCCTCATCATCGGTACCGGGTGGGGATTCTTCCCATAAGTCCGGGTCCCTGACGTCGGTGTGCACGGGGCGGGACGGTGGTGCGGACGGCTCAGTGTGGCGAGTCTTAGAGAGATTTGCCAGAGCGCATCGAGACGGTACCGGGGGAAGAAGACCGGTGCCGGTCCTGGTCACGGGGGGACTGTTGTCGGTCTCGATGTCGGGGAGGGTCTGCATCAGAGCGGGGTTGCACCGGAGGATGAAGTGGTTCAGCCGCGAGTACCGGCATGGAGGTGTTCAACGGTACCGATGGTGTCGACACCGGTGGTATGGTGCGAGGCTCGGGCCGGTCCGGTACCAGAAAGAGCGGGGCCAATATTGCGGGCAACAAATGCTGGAGTTGCTGTTGAAGTTGTTCCTGCAATTGACTATGGAGTATGGCTGCAATGCGGTCGTCCAGAGGAGGCACCGGTACCGCTTTTTTCTTTTTCGGTACCATAGGTGCCGCTCCATGCCCCGGCGATGAGGAGGCCGATGACGAGGCACTCACCGAGATCGGGGCGGAGCGTTTGCGGGGTCGGCGTGATGCCGGGAGGACCAGCGTCGCCGGTGTGGCAGGAGGGCGCTCAAGGGAAGTGGAAGGCTTCTTAGCCGGCTTACCTGGTGCCAGCGACCCCGAGGATGGATCAGGCGTCGTCGAAGTAGTCGGTGCCGACTTTTGTGGTGCCGATGACAGCGCGGCCGATTCCATGGCAGACCCGGTACCAAACAGGATGTTCTGTTGGATCTGCCTATTTTTCAATGTACGCTTTTTAAGAGTAGCACAGCGGGTGCAGGTGTCAGCCCGATGCTCTGGACCCAGGCACTGTAGGCACCAATTGTGTGGGTCAGTGAGAGATATCGGGCGTGCACACCGCTGGCACTTCTTAAAGCCCGGCTGAGGGGGCATGAAGGGAAACACGGCCTCCGCAAAATCAAAACCGGTGGCCTGTATGGTGGCAACAGGCCCCACCGGGGCCGGCCCGAAAAATAAAAGAAAATAAAGTTTTTGGTTTTTTTGTTTTACAAAAAAATAACGAAAAAGAAACCCGAAGGGAAAAAGAACAAAAAAGGAAGAGAATTTTGCGAGCGGGAAGGCAAAATCTGAAATTTCAACGGCCGTTGAAACACATGCGTCTTCTTCGCTCCGCGGAAACGAAGAAACTGGGGACCACGCTCTCCTCCGTCGGGCGGGAAGGCACTCGCGCATGCACGGTGCGGCCAACTAGAACTTTCTAGTTAAAAAGGTCCGAACCGGGGCTCCGTCGGTGACGTCACCCATGCGTTAAGAATATGCTGCCTGCTTGTCCTGGGATAATAAGCATAACCCTTTAAAAACAAGCTTTACACCCCCTCACCCCCATCTGATTTTCCTCATAGGCTTACTCACTGTGATCTGTGCTGGCCATTTTCTGCAGCTTGCCTCAGCTCCAAAGGTAGCTGATCTAGGAGAAGAAATTAGAGAATGACACAGGGAAAAAAAATCTGTCCCCATCTCTGTCCTGTCCCCATCCCGTCCCCACAAAGAAACAATATTCTGTACAATTGTCAATTTATAAATCAAAGTTCTGGCTGCTGAACTAGAGGAAGAGATCTTTAGCTAGCATGGCTTTGTTTATAAATGGTTATCAACACAACTAATATACTACTTTATCCTAAAGAAAAAAAAAAAAAAAAAAACACCCAAAAGAAATAGAAATTTTTTTCTACCTTTGTTGTCTGGTTTCTGCCTCTCTCATTGTCTCGTCATTCTATTCCTTCCATCCACTGTCTGCCTTCTCTCTGCCTCTTCCATATGGAATCTGCTCTATTTCTATTCTTCTACCAGAAACTGTGCCTCTCCCTTCCATCTCTCCCTCCACGACTTCCACCCCCCCATTGGTCTGGCACTCATCCTCTTCCCTCAAGTTTCAAGTTTATTTGTGGCTTGATATACCGACCATCACATGTATCTGGGCAGTTTACAATATTAAAATTTAAAAAGGTCTAATATAATTTTTGATTTAGGTGGGGTAAAATAAAAAGAGGGTAAACCTAAAACTATGATGAATTAGGACTGATTAGAAATGAGAGGTTTTGGGGATAGGGAAGTTTTAATTACAATGATAAATAAAAATAAAAGGAAGGGTAGGGGGATGGGAGTAACCAGAGGGAAACAGGGATGTCTGGCATCTGTCATCTTCCTTTCCATCTTTCCTTCCCTCCTCCAGGTGGTTTTTGTCAACTCATCCTTACATTGCTAGCTGTCAGCATTTTCTGTTGGCCTTACCAATGTCAGAAAAGGCCTATGGGAGATGATATCAGTCATATCTGATCTTGGGGGATGTCGGCGCACATAGGCCATCAGCCTCAGAATGCCTAAATTATATCTAAATTAGTAAAAAAATAATATCTAAATTAGTAAAAAAGTAACAAAAGACCTCAGCACAGCCCTGAGGTTCTGAAGATGTGCTAAGGTCTGGAGCTTAAAATGGGCAGTAGCCCCAGCTGCATGGTTAATCAGAAGCCATTGTCAGAGTGATACTGGAAATTAACAGTAACTCTAGTCTATGAAGGACAGTTTCTCTCTTCTTTTCCTGTCTCTCACGCCACACACACCTTATTTACCATTGTTTCAAATAGTTTATGGGTACTTAACAATAAATTCTATTTTTAGAATAAGTCTCAAATTTATAAATGTAAGAGGTTAAAATCCGCTCACTCTCTCTGGATCCATTTACCCCCACTCTCTCTCTCTGGACCCTGGTTTACCCCTCTCTATTTTCTCTGGATACAGCTTCTCACCTACCCAGACACACATTAATTCAGGTAAACTGTCCATTTTCTCACACACACACACACAAGCAGTCTCTAAATCCACTCTGTATTTCTATTTCTTTCTGTACATTTCTAACACAGCATATGCTTAATGTATCTTTCTAAACATTGCCTTTCTGTAATATTAAGCCTATTTCTGCATAATATATTCTTTATGCAACCACTCTTGGCTGTCCTTGTCATTAATTTTATTTCCTACTGAACCTTCTATGAGGGTATCGAACCAGGGACCTGGCAGTTTATAAGGCCACCACCTTATATCACTGGGGGCTTGTCTGCTGCAACATCACCCCTGCAAAACCTTACCGTTTTTAGCATCTCTCTCCTCCTTTCTTCCCCTCACATCTGGTATCTGTCTCCCCAATCCAGCAAGTGCCCCTTTTTTCTTCATCCCTTCCTTCCATCCAGTATGTGCTCCCCTCTCCTCCCCTCCCTCTCCTACCCACTTCTATGCAGCATCTGCTCCCCACTCTCTCCTCTCCATTTCCCTTCAGTGTCTTTTCCTCTCTCTCCCCTCCCCCTCTCCCCTTCAGCACCCCGCCTCCCTCCTGATCATTGCGGTCCAAGCATCTCTCTCCCTCCCTTCCCCTCACCTTTACTGGCAATTTTCATTTTTCTGTCTCCGAACGGCCCGAGCCTTTTCTCAAGTCATGTTCGACTGCACTGAAACTTCTCCTTTGACGCAACTTCCTGTTTTCGGTTGCATCAGAGGAGAAGTTTCAGGCACCCGCACATGACTTGTTTAAAGACTTGGCCCGCTCAGAGACAGAAAAATGAAAATCACCAGCGAAGGTGAGGGGAACGGAAGGAGGGAGATGCCCGAACCACAGAGATTTGGAGGAAGGAGATAGGGGGCTGCAGTGTTCTCCCTAGCGTCTTTTAGCCAGGAGCACCACCCAGCTAATTTAAGTGAGTGCCCGGCTGAATGAGGCTTGAAATTCAGACAGTCTGGAACGGCACTGTTAAATAATGAAAACACAACTACCCTTCAAAATCTAGTTGACAGGACAATACTGGATACAGTGGTCTTATTACAGAAGGAGCTCACGAATCTCTCCGGTTTGCTTGGTCCTTTTTTTGTGCTTTTCCAATAACGCCTCCTTTCCGCTTCTCTCCGCCAACCAAATTGGGAAACACTGTCAGGCATGCACGGTGGAAAGCCACTCAATAAGAAAAGAAGTTGGACGCTAAGGCTGGAGTCTGTTATTTTTGCGAAGGAAATAAGAGCTCAGAGGAGCGTCTGTTGCTCGGCAGTGATTTTAAAAAAGCGAGCCATTCTCAAAAAAATGCTCATGCAAATGAGGCTGTGGAGAGTAGCGAAGATTTGCTAAATTTTCACATGCCCATTGCTGGTGATAGAGATGGGCACCCATGCACAGAACAAACACAAAAAAAACACCCCTCACCCAACAACAAATCTAGCCACCAAAGTCAAGCAACCCTCCATCCGACAACAGGAGAGTTGCCCACTCTTTCCTGCCACCAAGCAACACCCCCCCCCAGGCAGTGGGAGAGATGCCCACTCTCTCCCACCACCAAGTTAACACACACATACACCCCCAAATATCCCCTTAGCAGCAGGAGAGATGCCCATTCTCTCCCACCACCACACAACCCCCCACCACCACCGTGCTTCCGACGACCCCTGCCCTTTCCCCCTTACCTTACTTAGATGGCTGAGCCACCACATAACCCCACCCCCCCACCACCACCACTACCACCGTGCCTCCGACGACCCCTGCCCTTTCCCCCTTACCTTACTTAGATGGCTGATCGGAAGGATGCCCACTACCCTCCAGCCAGCAGGCCTGCCTCTTCCCCTTTTACTGTTGGAGTGAGGAGCACATGCGTTTTGTTGGATATTTTATCATACTTTGATTTATTCTTTATTTTAAAGAAAGCAAAGACCCCTGAGGCAGGCAAGAGCCAAAACACTGTCAGTGTCGGGTCATTCACCGTGTTCATTTTTTATGCAATAAAGTACATTTTTTAACCCAGGTCTGGAGGCAGTTTCACCTTTGTGGGTGTCATTGTTTTTGGTTGTATTGATGGACTCCCTTTCTCTGTTTTCTGCCTGCACTCAACTGGGCCTGCATAAAAGAGCTGTGCCCACCACTCAGCACTTGTGCACAAGTGTTAGGTATGTTCCTCCCCCTTTTACTGCTGATCCTCAATATAGACAGTGTGCATATAATTTGCATAAGTTGTGCATCACCCAGTAAAATAAAATTGCTCTGTAACTTGGTGTTTTGCACCAGTTTACCCAAGCTCTGTGCATCAGCCCCTAAGAAAGGTATACAATAATATTTATTTATATACCATCTGTTTCCATATGGCCATACATAAATAAAAACTAAACAACTTGCATCATCATGACGATACCTTCATCCAGATAATCCATACAACTTGGCTAAAATGGGTATATTCTTTACAAAAAAGCAGATACAAAAAGCTGCGTTTTCAACAGTTTCTTAAATTTTCCTCTATCCACACACAATCACAGCTGGCCCAATAAAGCATTCCACAATTTAACACCTATGTTAGAGAAATCAGTTGCTCTAGTGTCAGCTTATCATGCATTGGATATCATGTCAAGTAACTTCATATATTACTGAATGATATAATGTTTGATGAACAAAAGAACATATCTTATGTTGAACTCTATATGTTACCAGTAACCAATGCAATCTCTGCAACACAGGTATTATATGTTCATTCCCAGTAGTGCTGCAGCATTTTGAACCAACTGCAATGCCCAAAATCTTGTCTTGGTTATTACAAGATATGTCATTGCAATAGTCCAATATTGACAAAATCATCCCCTGCATCACAGTTCAAAAATTGTATGGGGTAAGCATTTGTTTTAAACAATGTTAAGAGGTGGAGCTGATCAAAACAAGTTTAAATAGTTTTAACAATGTGACATTTCACTGTTAGACCAGAATCTAGCCTAACTCTCAAAATAATCATTTCATTCTTCACTGGCAAGTTAGCCCTTACAACAGTTATACATTTTGGCCACAACTCTTCTTCACTCCTTACCAGAAATATCACTTGTTTTCCTACATTAAAATAAACCGTGAGCGTCCTCCAATCTACAACTTTTCTCATACAATTTTCCAGTCAGGCATTCAAATCCAACCCCAATATATTAACTGAGAAAAACGAACAAGATATCATCAGTTTATTGTCTATAAAATACATTCAATGATTCAAACACCACTCCTAAAGACGCCATGTAGATGTTAAATAAAAGCGCTGATAGCACTGATCCATGGGAACACCTCTCCCAACCGGGACCTCAGTAGAAGTCTCAACTCCATTACAGTATACACCTGAAATGTCCTGCCAAAAAAAATGTAGGAAACAACTCGCCTCCCATTCTCAATTTTTCTAACTTTACCAACCACCTTAGGTCCACAGAATCAAATGCTCCAACCAGACACATCCAAAGATATCATAAAATAAGCTAAATTTTGATACACATTGGCAATGTCAGCATTTGGAACCTAGACAATACCAGCTGGACTTTACAGACTATGGCCCAGAAATATAAAAAAAGAGACAAGTTAATTTAATCATACATTTTTAAAGAATATAACTAATGGGCAGACTGGATGGACCATTCAGGTCTTCATCTGCCGTCATTTACTATGTTACCCATCTTCAGAACATCCAGTACAGAGACCAATAACAACTCCACACTACTGTGCCTGCCAGAATCCAAACTGAAATCGATTCAAACAGTCCACTTGATCAATAAACCCCGACACTGACAACTGTGACAGCACAATTTATTGTATTGTCCTGATTGCTGAATAAAATCTCCAGCATTTTTTTTAATGAAGAAAAATACCCCAAGTATGAGCACATAGAAGGCATATTTCAGCTCCATTCATTCCAGTTTCCCTGCTAATAGTAAAACACCATTGTCTTCACTTTCTAAACCCTCAGAAGCCATTCAAATTGATGGATCTTACATGTTATTTTGCTGAAATTTAGTAGCAGTGTATCTTACAGAACCAATGTCTCTTAATAAACTCTACAGAAAAAAAGATCTCTTTAACATGGAGTTTGACAAATACACCAATGAGATGCTCTCACACCAGTGAAATATGTCTAAAAATGGAGAAAAATACATGCAAAAAATTAAGAAGTAAAATCTCTCTTGGTTTCTAAGACATTTTGGCTGGTATATAAATTTTCTGACCATTTTCAAACCGCTGTAAGCAGGCTACAATTTTTAAAAAATGCATGAAAGCTAATAGGAACATACAACATGACAGGCTGTATAGGTCTTCAGCTGCTATCTAATCTACCCATTCAGACCACACCTAAAACACATATTCAATAAAAGTAAGAACCATCCTCGTCTTTTCATCCAGATCTTTCCTCTTTCTTTCTACTTTTTCCTTCCTGTTCTGTTCCCTCCCCATCTGACATTCCTTTCCTTCTCTCTCCTTTTC
The DNA here is from genome assembly GCF_902459505.1 of Geotrypetes seraphini. Taxonomy (NCBI): domain Eukaryota; kingdom Metazoa; phylum Chordata; class Amphibia; order Gymnophiona; family Dermophiidae; genus Geotrypetes; species Geotrypetes seraphini. Next base: position 22,748,770 of record NC_047085.1, on the reverse strand, counting down.
TAACTTTCCACCCCTTGTTTCTAGTTGAGATTAGGAACAACATCTAGGCAAGGGAGATAGTGCCTCAGAAAAAAAAAATCAACTGTTAAGATGCAAAGTATTACTTCACAACCCAGTGTTCTGCCTTGTGTAAGCTAGAAAAACTTTCTTCAGTTAATTTTTTTTTATTTTCTTCTCTTTTATATACAAAATCCCTTTCATTCTCATTCTCCCCCGATCTTGTACAATATCGTTCAGATGTCCTCATAGGAATCCATCAGAAATGGAAAATAAAGTAACAGAACACATCAAGAAAATTATAATCTAATCTTTGTCTTAAACTTTTGAGCATTAGTGACTTAAAAAATAAAAGCAGATTTAGGAATTCTATTTTTCCCCTAGGGAATTCAGTGCTTGTGAACAATATCAGATTGATAATACTGACAAATAAAATCTCTCTTTCAGGCATGGCTATATCATGATATATTTTTTATGAGACGTGGTTTACTATTACCTGGTTTGTTTTAAATGACAGGTATAAATCAAACATAAAAAGAAAAAAATACAATAAAGGCAGTGTTCTCCCCAGAAATTTTTTCCAGCCGGGTGGCATGAAAAAGTAGCCGGGTGGGGCGGGATGTGGAAATTTGGTTGTGGGGAAAATTAACCCCCTCTTTTACTAAGGTGCGCTAGCATTTTTAGCACACGCAAACCCCTGCGCTATGTGGGAAAACTAGTGCCAACTCAATGCTGGCGTTAGCATCTAGCGCGCATGGCAATTCCTCCGCGCGCTAAGCGCACACTAAAACCACTATCGGAACTTAGTAAAAGGAGCCCTAAATGTATACTATTTTTATTAGTTAATTATTATTATTATTTTCCAATGCTCAATATGACTTCCTTTTTTAAGGTTTGACACTTGTACCAGAATATTTTTACTAAATTTAAGAAGTATTTGCCTCTTTCAAATGGTATAGAGGTCTAAAAAAGGGAAAGGCATTAATGAAGTCATTAGCTTCAATCTAGCCATTTATTTCTGCATGAATTTAAACAACTAAAAAAAAAGATAAATATAGCTCATCCAGTCATACAAGAAATGACTGTACAGCAGGGGTGCCCACACTTTTTGGGCTTGCGAGCTACTTTTAAAATGACCAAGTCAAAATGATCTACCAACAATAAAATTTTAAAAAAAAACCACAAAGCACACTGTACGCAGAGAAAATGTTAATTATCATTTATATTCCGCGGGTTTTCAAAGAGGTCAAGGCAGACGATTCTATGCAATGTCACCTCAGGAACAACTATACAAAAATAGACAAATATACCCCCTCCCTTTTTACTAAATTGTAATACTGGTTTTTAGAGCAGGGAGATGCACTGAATGCCCTGCGCTGCTCTCGATGCTCATAGGCTCCCTGCGCTAAAAACCGCTATTGCGGTTTAGTAAAAGGGGCCATAGTGCAAAATATAGACAGCAGATATAAATTCTTAAAACAGACATATTTTGATCACTAAACTGAAAATAAAATCATTTTTCCTACCTTTTTGTATGGTGATTTCATGAGTCTCTGTTTGCACTTCCTTCTTCTGACTATAAATCCAATATTTTTTTCTTTCTGCCCCTCCCCTTTTCTTTCTGTCTCTCTTTCTTTCTCTCACCCACTGCCCCCCCCAAGCCATCGCGCCAATTTCTCCACTTCCCCGATTCTTTCCCTACCCCCTAAGCCACCATGCCGATTTCTCCCTGCTTCCACGAGCCAGACCAGGAATGTATAAGCGCTGGATTCACAAGACTTCACCTCTGATGTCAATTCTTACGTCGGAGAGGAAGAGCCAGGCAGCAATTGGCTGGCCCAGAACTTCCTCTCTGACGTCAGAATTGACGTCAGAGGTGAAGTCTTCTGAGTCCGGCGCTTGTACGCGCCTGGCCTGGCTCAGGGAGGCAGGAAGAAAAAGATTGCCAAGGCAACGCGATCGACTCACAATGCCTTTGTGATCTACTGGTCGATCGCGCTTGACCATTTGGGCACCCCTGCTGTTATGGTATGGTATCCTGTCCTGACCTGAGGAAAGGGGTTTAGTCCCCAAAAAACTGCCTTATTTCCATTTCCCATTTATAAACTTTAATCAATAGATACAATACTACTTGATTCTACGTAAAGCAACAAAAAAAATTTTTTCTACCTTTTGTCGTTTCTGCTTTAATCATCTTGTCTTCACGAAGACAACCGAAGCCTGGAACAAACATAAAGATGAACAGAAGAAATGTCACAAGGCGGTGAGGGATGCAAAACAGGACTATGAGGAAAAAATAGCCCGGGAGGCCAAAAACTTCAAGCCCTTCTTTAGATACGTGAAAGGGAAAAAACCTGCAAAAGAGGCAGTGGGACCCTTGGACGACATGGGAAGAAAAGGGTACATCAAGGAAGATAAACAAATCGCAGACAAACTAAATTCCTTCTTTGCGTCTGTCTTTACGAAGGAGGACACCTCAACAATACCTGAAGTGGAGAAACTGTTTACAGGAGAAATAAAGGACAGCCTCACCACAGTTGAAGTGAACTTAGATCAGATATACTACCAGATCGACAAACTTAAAAGTGACAAATCCCCTGGACCGGATGAAATTCACCCGAGAGTCTTGAAGGAATTGAAGGTCGAAATCGGAGAGTTACTGCAAAAACTTGCAAACCTGTCAATCAGAACTGGTCAGATACCAGACGACTGGAGGAAAGCGAACGTCACGCCAATTTTCAAAAAAGGATCGAGAGGAGAACCGGGCAACTATAGACCTGTGAGTCTTACATCTGTCCCCGGCAAGATGATTGAATCACTGATCAAGGATAGCATAGTTCAGCACTTGGACACACATGACTTGATGAAACCCAGTCAACATGGATTCAGGAAAGGGAAATCGTGTTTGACGAATTTACTCCAATTCTTTGAGACCGTGAACGAGCAAATTGATAGTGGAAAGCCGGTGGACATAATATACTTGGACTTCCAGAAAGCATTTGACAAAGTTCCACACAAAAGACTTCTTAGGAAACTACAAAGCCATGGCATAGAGGGAGATATACAAAGATGGATAGGCAAATGGCTGGAAAACAGGAAGCAGAGAGTGGGCATAAATGGGAAGTTCTCCGACTGGGAGAAAGTGACTAGTGGTGTACCCCAAGGCTCGGTACTTGGGCCGATCCTTTTTAATATTTATATCAATGACCTGGAAAACGGAACATCCAGTGAGATCATCAAGTTTGCAGACGACACAAAACTCTGCCGGGCAATCAGATCGCAGGAGGACAGTGAGGAACTCCAGAGCGACTTGTGTCGGTTAGAAAAATGGGCGGAGAAATGGCAGATGAAGTTCAACGTGGAGAAATGCAAGGTAATGCATTTAGGCAGTAAAAATAAGGAATACGAGTACAGAATGTCAGGTGCAACTCTGGGAAAAAGTGAACAAGAAAGGGATCTGGGTGTACTGATAGATAGGACCCTGAAGCCGTCGGCACAATGCGCGGCAGCGGCAAATAAGGCAAATAGAATGTTGGGCATGATAAAGAAAGGAATCTCGAGTAGATCGGAGAAAGTTATAATGCCGCTTTATAGGGCAATGGTCAGACCCCACTTGGAATACTGCGTCCAACATTGGTCTCCCTACTTAAAGAAGGATATAAAACTGCTGGAGAGGGTGCAGAGACGAGCAACTAAACTAGTGAAGGGTATGGAGAAACTGGAATATGAGGATCGACTTAAAACACTGGGATTGTTCTCCCTTGAGAAAAGGAGACTGCGTGGGGATATGATCGAAACCTTCAAAATACTGAAAGGAATCGACAAAATAGAGCAGAAAAAACTATTTACATTGTCCAATTTGACACGGACAAGAGGACATGAAATGAAGCTAAGGGGGGGCAAGTTCAGGACTAATATCAGGAAGTTCTGCTTCACACAGAGAGTGGTTGACATCTGGAATACTCTCCCAGGGGAGATTATTGCGGAATCGACAGTCCTAGGCTTCAAAAGCAAACTAGATGCATATCTCCTTGAGAGAGGCATATAAAGATATGGTTGGCTATAAAATAAGCCAGGTGTATACCTAGCAGGGCCTCCGCGTGTGCGGATCGCCGGACTTGATGGACCGAAGGTCTGATCCGGAGATGGCGCTTCTTATGTTCTTATGTTCTCTTCTTTCTAGCCAGCATCTGTCCGCTCTGTCTTCCATGCAGTATCAGCCCCTTCCATCCACTGTCCGCCCTCTCCCCGTTCCATATGGCATCTTCCCTCTTTTTATGCTCCTTCAATAAACTGTCTATCCTGTGCCCCTTCTCTTCTCCTTTGTACATGATTGATATCAGCTCTGCCACCTCTCCATTTTTCTCTCTCTGTCAACACCCCGTCCCCTATGCTCTGGGAACTCTCTCTTCTCCTTTCTTTCCTTCGCACCCCACAGTCTGGTATCTTCCCTTCTCTGATTCTCTGGCATCTCACTTCTTTCCATTTCTTCCATCTCTCCCTCTCCCTACATGCTCCGACATCTTCTTCTTCCTTTCCCCCTTCCTTTTCCCTTGGTTTGGCATACTTTCCTCCTTCCCTCCAATCCCTGGCATCTCGTTTCATTCCCTCCCTCATCTTCTTTCTCCCTCCAGTTGGGTGCAGCAAGTCTCTCCCCCTCTGCTCCCTTTCCTCTTTCTGTCACCCAAGGCCTGGCATCATGAACTTCTTCAGGCAGCAGCATTCACAATTCGCTGCTGTTGCCAGCTTCAGGCCTTCTTCTCTGTCAGGTCCTGCCTTCATAGAAACAGAAGTAGGCAGGACCCGGCAGAGAGGAAGGCCTGAAGCTGGCAACAGCAGTGAATTGTAAATGCTGTTGCTAGCCAAAGAAGTTCATGATGCCAGGCTGAGTACCCGGGGCAGACTGCTACTCTCCGCCCCACGACCTTCCTATCTCTTCCTCCCTCCCATCACGAGACTCTAAACAGCACTGCTCTACTCTAAGCAGGCTGCTTCAGGGCTTTCTCCTGCCGTGATTCCCTCTGGCACGTCACTGATGAGGGAAGGAGGGAGAGATAGGAGGGTCAGATCGGGTTGGGGGGGCCCGGGATGATGAGGCTGCTGCTGCTGCTGCCAGCTAATCCAGCAAGGGTGAGGTCCCAAAGCACAGCACTGGCGGGACCCCCCTGGCCATTTCAGGCCCTAGGCCTGTGCCTACTGGGCTTATTCTTTAATCCGGCCCTGCTTCCCCTCCCCCCTTATGCCCTGACATCTCTCTCTTCCATTCAATGGTATGGTATCTCCTTTCCCTCCCTCCCATGGTCTTTGCATCTCTTTCCTCCTTTTCCTGATCTTCCTTCTCCCTCCTTCCCTCTCTCTCCCCAATTGGGTGCAGCAGCATTTCTCTTCCCCTCCCCCCATTAGGTACAGCAGTATCATCAGCATTTCTCTTTCCTCCCCCCAATTTGGTACAGCAGAAGCACCAGCATTTCTCTTCCCCCCCCTCTAATTGGGTACAGCAGCATTTCTCCTCCCATTCACCACCCCCCCCATCTCACACACCCGGCAGATTCGCTACAGACAAAGGCAAGTTGCAAGTTTCCCTTCATCGCTGACCTATCTCCAAAGGTCAGCGACAGAGGGAAGCTTACAACTTGCTGCTCTTGCTTACTTCGGGCCTTTCTCGTTGCCGGGTCCTGCCTTCGCGGAAACAGAAAGTAGGCAGGACCCGGCAGCGAGAAAGACCTGAAGTAAGCAAGAGCAAGTAAGCTTCCCTCCGTGGCAGGCCTATCTCCCGCATGCTCCGGTGCTCTAATGGTCCGTGCCGGCTTCTCTTCTCTACCCCCCCCCAACGTAACTTCCGGTTTCGGAGGGAAGCCGGGTTCGAGTCGCTTGCTGGGTTTTGTTTATTTTAAAGTCCGGCAGGAGTCTTTCGGCGGCTCTTCAGGCTGCGCGTTAAGCAGTGGTGGCAGCAGGATTCGGCAGATGACAGCCGGGCGGTAATCTAAATTTGCTGGGCGGAGCGCCCGGCTGAAAAGCGCTGGGGAGAACACTGAATAAAGGTAATGTAGGCCTCCTCATGCAGCGCTACTAATATGCCTCAACCATGTTCTACAAAGATTATTACAGAAAGGTTAGATGTCAATTTTAAGTAACCACATATTCATATATTTTTAAACATTGTCCTTGTAAAAGGTTTTTGGCAGCATACCACATTTACATGTTGGAATTAATATTTAAAAATACTGTAGTAATATTGCAAATGACAGCAGATAAAGACCCACAAGGTCCAATCTGTTGGCCCAGCAAGGCTGCCAGAGCCATACAAAATATTGCAAACTGATAACATTTTACTCTTTATCAATTTTAAGATGGCTTCACCCCCATCATGTTACACTAACAACATATAACATGAATATGATAATAAAATACACATACTCGTTTTTTATCTGTCCTTTCTATTTTCAGCTCACAGACTACAGAAGTCTGCCCTGCATGTCCTTACTCCCCAACTGCAGAAGTTGCTGTGGAAGCCCAACTAGATCTATGATCTGTGTCCTGATTATGGAAAGACAGAACAACATTTATTTGTGCTCTAATGTTAATGATGAGTTATGATTAATGAAATTTTGTGATGTTGCTTTACCTTGTTTTATGTTGTTGTAGTTTATTTTGTTGGGCTTGGGGAAAAATGAAGGCAGACAAAGACCATATGGCCTATCTACTATCCCATCCTCTCCCTTAGAGATCCAATGTTCTTATTCTAAAGCTTTCTTGCATCAGATACATTTTTTCATCAGGTATTAAGTTACATGCCAACACAATAAACCTAGGTTGGGAACAGTGAGTTTAGAGTCTCTCACAGTTCTCTCTCTATAGAAACATACCTGTCTCTTTCATGCACAGCTCTTGTTCTATAAACTATCCAGATTTTCCTTTTGTGGAATTTAAGTCTGCTTTTTAAGAAAAAACTAAGACACGACAGTGCATCCCCCTGGCCCACCTGATACCCCATAACACTCCCAAATAATGACAGCTGGGCAGCCTTGTGCAGGAACTGCTCTCTGGTTCTGAACAGCAATATTGTGCCCTGATCAGGATCAGATCTATCATTGAGCAAATTACAATTTTCACACATGGCCCTGTCTTCATTCCTCATTTCCAACCGCATTTGCATATAGTCCAGGGGCTCCTCTAGTCCTAATCTATGAAACACGGTATGGATTTATAGAGAAGTACCATAACTGTCAGCGATTGTGAAGCTGCAGTCATGAGCCACAGGATCAATCACAACATTATTTAAACCCTTGTAAAGCTCTTGGCACATGCCAAAAAAACCTTAAAAGCTAATTTCATAAGTTACAACACGGAAGAAACAGGGAATAACTAACAAAAATCATTCCTGCGACGCAACTGTGCTCCTCCAAGCAGCGAGAGAGAGAGAGAGGCGTCTACAACATAAACCTTAAGACATGATGGCATAAAATAAACAGAACAACGTTAGATAACATTCCGACCGCTTCACTGGAGGATACAACGTTTTGTTTCTCGCTACCCGAGGCACTTTTTCATAGATCAAGCAAAATTAAAAAAAACATAAATCTTAAGCAACTTTCTGGCAAAAAAAAAAAAAAAGCATGCAATCACATTGCTTGAGGGGCAACAACTTTGACCACCTCTTTGAGGAAGAGAGCCGCAGTTCACTTCACTGCGGCCCAACTAGTCAAAAGCATGTCTTAAGACTAATATTTGATAGGTTGGGGGGGGGGCTATAGTTTTCTTCTCTTTTACGGTTCCCCCCCCCCTTTCTCCTGCGGTACCAGGCTGCAGTTACTCAGGCCCAGGCCTTTCCGGAGCAGCGGTTTCTCCCGACAGGGTCCAAGCCAGCAGCAGACATCAGTGTCCCGGCATCCCAGGGAGATGTCACCCAATTTCTCTCTATCCCCTCTGTCCTCTCACTCTTAAGCTGCTTTTTTCTTCTTTTTTTTTTTGGGGGGGGGGCTAAAGTAATTTGTTTAAAACAGTATCCGAGTTTCTGACAAAATACGTTAAGGCCCAAGTACTGCAACGCTCATTTATTATTTTTTTTAAACGCAAAATAAAACGTGCTGTGCGCACGAGCCTGCTCTCCCCGCCTTCGATTAACTTCCTTTCGGACGACAGAAACCGCGGTTCTTTTCGTACCTCAGAGCGGGTCCGCCGACGGCTGAAGAGATTGGGGGGAGGGCAAAAAAAAAAAAAAAAAAAAAGAGGGCAGCGCGCGCGGGATGAAGACGCCGCCTCCTCCTCGCTTTTGTCCCGTGCAGGCGGCGCAGAAAAGGGAGAGACTGAGACTGAAGAGAAAAAAAAAAAAACCCAAAAGAGAGAGAGAAAATTAAAAAAAAAAAAAAAAAAGTAGCGTCATCAGTCGGCGCCTAGGTGAGTGGCGTCACTGGCTTGCGATGACGGCAACACGTCGTTATTCGTCCCGCGGCAGGCGCCGGCTTGTGACGTCGACTACTCCTAAGCGCGAACGGATGATGCTCTATGCAGTGAGAATGGAGGTGGTTTGTTTCTGCTTCAGATTTTGACTGTGTCTTTCTATTTAGGCTGGCCTTATTTATAATGTATTTGTCACCAAAGGTATCTCTGGCTGGTGGACTGAAGGACCTTCTTTATGTATTTTTTTTGCCAGCATTTATCACTCCCATCAAGCCACCTGCAATTGACCCACAACATCTCTGGTCATGCAGCCTCACACCATTACATTCAGAAGGTGCTTCATGGTGGCAGTAGTACACTCTGGCAAGCAGTCCTCGCCCGGTCACCAACAAACACAGTGGACACCGTCATTGCCAAATATGGAGATGCGGGTCTCATGGCTCCATCAAAGCTCTGTGGTCCAGCTGGCATGCACTTTAGCCCAATTCAAACGTTTATAACGATGAGGAAGAGCTTTGTCCTGGGAATTCTTGCTCACAGGCCTGCTTTCACCAGTGTCCGGCAAACTCCGGCCTGACACCAACACCCCCGTTTCTGCCAGTGACTTATTGATGTTGGCGGAAGTTGATTTCTGACTCTATAGAGCCATTCTCACTATCTTTCTATCAGTCTGAGGTGTAGAAACGTTTTATGACACCTTCCAGCCTTGTTTTTGATGTTTCTAGTCTTGTCAAAGTGCTTGCAGAGTTTCAGTACCCTGGCCAATGACACACCTTGACCAATTTTGGCTGCAGTCTCTCAGTAACTGTAGCCTTCTTTTCTTAAGTTTATGGCTATTGCTCTTTTTTTAGGCAATCAGTCAAGCCTCTAATGCAAAATTTAGCATACAGCTGTAATTTTAGTGTAGTTAGACAATTAATATTCATTTAATTCAATTTAATCACAATTAATGAAAAATAGCAATTTAACTTCCCCTATTACAAAACCATAGCATGCTTTTTAGTGCCAGCTGCAGCAATAACAGCTCCAACGCTCATATAATTCCTATGAGTGTCGGAGCTGTTACCACTGTGGACGGCGCTAAAATCCACGCTACGGTTTTGTAAAAGGGGGTGGGGGCATATTTTGTCATATTGTACAACAGGCCATTAGACAACACCCACAAGCTGTGACAATATCAGAGCATCAAACAAAACACAACCTACTGTACTGTATGTGCTTAAAATTTAAGCAATAACAATAAAGGTATATCCTCACTCAGATAAATAATTCCCACTTATGTCAAAATCTTTGTATTTTTATCCAATACACTGGCTTCGCTAATCTCAAAGCCCCCCCCTCATCAGTAATATTGTGTTATTCCAGTGTTTGTAAGCCAGATGTATTTTGTTTTAGTGTATTAATTATTTCATTATCCCAGGACAAGCAGGCAGCCTGTTCTCACATACGGGTGACATCATCAACGGAGCCCTGATGCGGATGCCTCACAAGCAGACTTGCTTGAAGAAACTAGAAGTTTCGAGTTGACCGCACCGCGCAAGTGCCTTCCCGCCCAGCCTAGGGCGCGTCTCCTCAGTTCTCAGTTTTCCGCGGAGCTGAGAAATCTGTCTTTGACTCTCTGCGTTTAACTAACTAACTTCGTGCCTTCTCTCACCGTGGTTTTGTGTTATTTTCTTCACGAATCGCTGTGTTTCTTTTATTTCTTGTTTTAAAAAAAAAATTTCATCTTCCGTCCGTTTGCCAGGACAGGCCGCTTAGCCACAGCCCGAGGGCTTCGATCTTGCACCGGCTACTTTTCCTTCTATGTCCCGGGCTTCAAGAAGTGTAGCAAGTGTCAGCGTGCGATTTCTCTTATGGACCCACACCATCGCTGCCTCAAGTGCCTTGGGCCGAAACATCACCCGAAGTCGTGCCTGCGGTGTGCTACGCTTTAGCCTCGAGCTTTCAACCGTTGTTGTATTTTGGTAGATAAACTCTTCGAGATGGATTCTTCTTCTGATCCCTCGACTTCAAAGGCGACCTTGGCCTCGACTTCGACTGTGGCACCTTCTGCTTCTACTGCTTCCACCTTGAGCCTCATCAGACCTTTATCGTTTGCAGCAGCTCTCTCTTCGACGACATCTGCTGTATCTTCCCCTGTTTCCTCAGGTCAGATAGCTCAGCAGACAATTCCAGCGGAAGTGATTAAAGTGCCTATGACTTCCAAGTCGAAGCACACTCACACAGCCTCGGTGGAACCTCCAGCAAGAGCAGGTGGTCCGGTTTCAGACGTGGATCCATCCTTGCCGGCTTCTTTCCAGATCATGTTGGAGAAGCAATTTATTCAGTTCCTTACTTCTTCCTCTCATCCAGCCTGGGCATTCAGCAGACAGCCGCGAGGTCGAGCCACTTACCCTGCCTCAGTCTGAGCTTACACACTCTTTGCAGGGAGCAGAGTCTCTGTGAGTGTCTGGTCTGGCATCCAAACACGTAAAGCAAGGAGCAGAATCTTTGCAAGTGCCTCTGCAGGAATCCCCACACTCTATACAAGGAGCAGAGTCTTTGGGAGTGCATCGAGGTTCCTCCACCAAGCCTCTGGAGCTTTGCTCTAAGCCTCCAGTCCTATCCATTCCTTGTTAGCATCGGCTGCTTCTGTCTCCGAGGCGAAGTCTCCTCGATCTTCGAGATCTGCTTCCAGGCACAGTTCTCACCGATGATCGAGGCCTTCATCGAGGCATCCTTCCAGGCATGGTTCTTCTTCTAAAGAATGACCTTCTTCAACTAAGCCTCGCTCTACCCCTACTTTGACTAGACTACCGACTCCTCGTTCGAGGTCTCTAATGCCAAACCTCGAAGATGCAGCGGTTTCGATTGCCTCGTCCAAGTCTCCATATTCTTTTGATGCTTTTTTTCCTGCCGAAGCTTCATCTTCAACCCAGGCTGCCTCGACGTCCTCGAGTCCTTCTCGAGGCAAAGCATTGGCGGATCAGCTATCTTTCTCATCTTTTCTTCGTCAGATGGCTGTGGACTTGGATCTTCAATTAGATACTGGCTCCAAATACTCTAAAGAGTACCTCGAAGTCATGCATCTTCCTCAACCTCCATCAGTCACTTAAGCTTCCTCTTCATAAGCTTTTGAATCAGACTTTTGGTCGATGCCTGGAGACACTTTATACCATACCAGCTGTTCCAGGAAAATTGGACTCTAGGTATAAAACTGTGCATCGCAAGGGGTTTGACAACTTGCAGTTATCTCATCAATCCCTGCTTGTCGAGTCCTCCTTGAAGAGGTCCCATCCTTCCAAAGTTTATGCCACTGTTCCTCCTGGAAGGAAAGGGAAAACTATGGACAAATTTGGACGTCGCATCTATCAAAATGCCATAATGTCCTCTAAAGTCCTCAATTATAATTTTCAGTTTATTACTTATTTTGAGTTCCTCATTTCTCTATTACCAAAGTTCTTGACTTATTTGGATACTCAAAAGCACTTTGAATTTCAAGAAGTCCTTGCTTCTTTATCTCAACTCCGATTACATCTCCTCCAGTCATCCTATGATGTTTTCAAGTTGTCTGCCCGGGCAGCTGCTTGCTCTGTAGCTATGCGTCGCCTCGCCTGGCTTCGTACCATTGACATGGACCCTAATCTTCAGGACCGCTTAGCTAATATTCCTTGTGAGGGCAATGACCTCTTTGATAAATCTATCGAGGCAGCAACCAAGAAATTGTCTGACCATGAAAAATCCTTTGCTTCTATTGTCAGACATAAGCCAAAGCCAGCTCCTGCCAAACCTGCACGCCCTGCTCCAATCTATCAACGGCATTTTGCTCCGAGGACGGCTCCTTACAATCGCCCTCCTCTTAAAATGCAGCAGCCTCTGAAGCAACAAAAACCTCAACCTTCTTCTGTACCAAAAGCTACTCAGCCCTTTTGACTGTTTAAAACAGAGCATAACCTCCACCATTCTGACTCTGTCTTCTTTTCCCCCTATAGGAGGTTGTCTCCATCATTTTTATCACCGATCGATGACTATTACATCCGACCTCTGGGTGCTCACTATCATCAGGGAAGGATACTCTCTTCATTTCACTCAGATTCCACCAGAGCTTCCTCTAAGGGAGTATCCTTCCAATCCTTCCCAGACCGCCCTTCTTCTTCAGGAAGCTCAAGCTCTGCTTCGTCTCCATGCCATCGAACCAGTTCCCTTGGAACAGCAAAACAGGGGTTTTTATTCCCGTTACTTCCTTGTTCCGAAGTAGACGGGCGATCTGCAGCCCATTCTGGATCTCGGGGCTCTCAACAAATTCCTAGTCAAAGAAAAGTTTCGAATGTTCTCCCTGGCATCCCTTTATCCCCTTCTCGAGCAGAACGACTGATTATGCTCTCTGGATCTCAAGGAGGCCTACACTCATATTCCCATTCATCCGGCCTCCCGTCAATATCTCAGATTTCAGGTGGGGAATCTGCATTATCAATACAGAATACTACCCTTTGGCCTGGCCTCGTCTCCCAGAGTGTTCACCAAGTGCCTGGTAGTGGTAGCAGCAGCTCTAAGGAATCATGGTCTTCAGGTATTTCCCTACCTTGACAACTGGCTCATCAAAATTCAACATCTCAAGGGGTTATTATATTGACCCAACAGACTACCTGGTTCCTACAAAGTTTGGGATTCGAAATCAACTTTACCAAATCTCACCTTCAACCCTCACAGAATCTACAATTCATTGGAGCTGTTCTGGACACTGTCCAACTCAGAGCATTCGTCCCACAACAACGACTGGAAGCTCTTCTTCAACTCTGTCATACAGTGTCTTCCTGCTCTACCATCTCAGCGAGACACATGATAGTACTCCTAGGTCACATGGCCACCACAGTACACGTGACTCCTTTTGCCAGACTTCACCTCAGAATTCCTCAATGGACCTTGGCATCTCAATGGACGCAGGTTTGCGATCCACTTTCTCGACACATAACAGTCACTCCTTCATTGAAGCAATCTCTCTGTTGGTGGATGCTCTCTTCCAATCTTTCCAGAGGCTTGCTTTTTCAAATGCCTCCCCATCAGAAGGCCCTCACGACAGATTCTTCGACCTACGCTTGGGGGCGCTCATCTTGAAGGTCTCTGGAACAGTACGGATCGTCAGTGTCAGAGCGATCCTCAAAGCTTTTCAACATCTTCACGACCAAGTAGTCCTCATTCGGACGGACAATCAAGTCGCCATGTATTATGTCAACAAATAGGGAGGGATGGGATCTGCCTCCCTTTGTCAAGAAGCTCTGAAGGTTTGGGACTGGGCAATCCGCTACAACACCCTCCTCAAAGCTGTCTACATTCAAGGGGCGAAGAATTGCTTGGCGGATAACTTGAGTCATCTTCTGCAACCTCACGAATGGACACTCCATTCCTCATCTCTTCATCACATTTTTTCACAGTGGGGAATGCCTCAGATAGACCTCTTTGCAGCTCCCCACAACTACAAACTGCCTCAGTTCTGCTCCAGGATATACTCTCCTCATCGCCTCGAGGCAGATGCTTTTCTTCTGGAATGGACGAATCTTTTCCTCTATGCATTCCCTCCTTTTCCTCTCATTCTCAAGACTCTGACAAGTTGAAGAACGATCATGCCATGATTCTCATTACCGAGACAACCTTGGTATTCCCTTCTACTTCAACTCAGCAGCAGGGAGCCATACCTTCTACCAGTTTTTCCTTTTCTGCTTACACAGAGTCAAATATCTCTGCTTCATCCCAACCTGCAGTCTCTACACCTGACAGCTTGGTACCTCTCAACATAACCCCTCTTCAGTTTTCTCAATCAGTACAAGATGTTTTAGAAGCTTCTAGGAAGCTTACCACTAGACAGTGCTATCACCAAAAATGGACTAGATTTTCTACGTGGGGTTTTTCTCATCATAAGGAGCCTCAGCATTCCTCTTTATCTTCTGTTTTGAACTATCTTTTGCACTTATCCAATTCTGGTCTCAAGTCTACATCTATCCGAGTCCATCTCAGTGCAATTGCGGCTTTCCATCAGCATATTGAAGGGAAACCCCTCTCTGCTCATCCGGTGGTTTTCAGATTCATGAAAAGACTTTTCTATGTCAAACCTCCTCTCAAACCGCCTCCTGTGGTTTGGGACCTCAATGTTGTCCTTGCTCAACTGATGAAGTCTCCATTTGAACCAATTGATAAGACTCATCTGAAGTATCTCACTTGGAAAGTGGTGTCTCTCATAGCCCTCACTTCTGCTCGATGAGTCAGTGAGCTGCAAGTTTTAGTTGCTGATCCACCTTTCACGGTGTTCCATCATGACAAGGTGGTTCTTCGTACTCATCCTAAATTCCTCCCTAAAGTGGTCTTGGAATTTCATCTCAACCAATCCATTGTTTTTCCAGTGTTTTTTACAAAGCCTCATTCTCATCCTGGAGAAGTTGCTCTTCATACTCTGCTTCATACTCTTCAAACGTGCTTTGGCCTTCTATTTGGAACGCACCAAACCACACAGAACTGCTTCTCAATTTTTTGTCTCCTTCGATCCAAATAAGTTGGGCCATCCTATTTCTAAGTGTACCATCTCCAACTGGATGGCTGCTTGTATCTCATTCTGCTATGCCCAGGCTGGATTACCCCCTACACAGTAGAGTCACAGCCCATAAAGTCAGAGCAATGGCAGCTTCAGTAGCTTTCCTCAGATCTACACCTATTGAGGAAATTTGTAAGGCTGCTACTTGGTCCTCGGTTCATACTTTCACTTCTCACTATTGTCTAGATACTTTCTCCAGACGGGATGGACAGTTTGGCCAAACAGTATTACAAAATTTATTCTCCTAAATTGCCAACACTCCCACCATCCCATTCTGGTTAGTTTGGAGGTCACCCATATGTGAGAATAGGCTGCCTGCATGTCCCGGGATAAAGAACAGTTACTTACTGTAACAAGTGTTATCCAGGGACAACAGGCAGCTATTCTCACAACCCACCCACCTCCCCTGGTTGGCTTCTCTGCTAGCTATCTGAACTGAGGTGACGCGCCCTACGCTGGGCGGGAAGGCACTCGCGCATGCTTGGTGCGGTCGACTCGAAACTTCTAGTTTCTTCAAGCAAGTCTGCTTGTGAGGCGTCCGCATCCGGGCTCCGTCAATGACATCACCCATATGTGAGAATAGCTGCCTGCTGTCCCTGGATAACACCTGTTACGGTAAGTAACTGTGCTTTAAAGCTGGTCCCTGATATTACAGTTATTTACTACTACTACTAGTACTACTATTAATTATTTCTATAGCGCTACCAGACGCACACAGCGCTGCACAGAGTCACAAGAAGAAAACAGTCCCTACTCAAAAGAGCCTACAATTAGAGAATGACACAGGGAAAAACTTTGTCCCCCTGTCCCCGCGAGTTCGTTCCCATCCCGTCCCCGCAAACTTGGTCCCCATCCCTGCAAACCATCTGATCCCATCCACACAAGCCTCAAATAGTTTTATACTGAATTTATTATATTAAAGTATAAAAAGAAACAATATTCTGTACAATTGTCATTTTATAAATCAAAGTTCTGGCTGCTAAACTAGAGGAAGAGATTTTCAGCTGTCAGGGCTTTGTTTATAAATGTTTATTAACACAACTAATATACTACTTTATCCTAAAGCAAAAAAAATTAAATAAATATAAATTTTTTTTTCTATCTTTGTTGTCTGGTTTTTGCTTTGCTCATCTTCTCATTCATTTCCTTCCATCCACTGTCTGCCTTCTCTCTGCCTCTTTCAAATGCTTTGTTACAGTGCCTCTCCCTTCCATCTCTCCCTCCACCCTCTCCCTCCCAATTGGTCTGGCACCCATCTTCTTCCCTTTCCTCCCCCCATAGTCTGGAATCTCTCTCTTCCCCATTTCCCTTCAGCGTCTTCTCCCCACTCTTCCTCATTTCTCTTCAGCATTTGTTCCTCTCCACCCCACCTTCCCTTCCTCTCTCCATTCCCCACTTCCCTTCAGCATCTGTTCTTCTCCACCCTATCTTCCCTCCCTCCCTCCCTCTATCACTTCCCCACTTCCCCTCCGTGTCTGTTCTTCCCCACCCTACCTTTCCCAGTTCCCTTCAGCATCTGTTCCTCCCCACCCCACCCCACCATACCTTCCCTCCCTCTCTCCCCCAGTTCCCTTCAGGTCTGTTCCTCTCCACCCCATCTTTCCTCCCTTCTCCTTACCTTCGTGGCAGGTGATTTCTAAATTTCCTTTCTACGAACAGCCGGAGTGTTGAAGTCACGTGTGGCTGCCGTAAAGGTTGTCTCTGACACAACCAGAAACCGCAGCCACACGCAACTTCAACATTCTAGCTACTTGAAGAAAGGAAATTTAGAAATCGCCCACCATTAAGGTAAGGGGAAGGGAGGGAGAAAGGGAGATGTTCGAGCAGCAGCAATCAGACGGTGGTGATCGTTAGTAAAGAGAAAGGGAACACGATCAGTGACTGCGCGCGTTCCCTCCCTTAACTGCGGAGAAAAGGCCACTCATCACTCCACGGGGCGGTGAATGGCCTTGTCCCCGTAGCCGTGGTGAACACTTCCCCCCCCCCCACCGTTTCGGCGGGTTACCTACGGCTAACCGTGTCATTCTGTACTTACAATCCAAACAGCCAAGACAGACAAACAGGATGTCATGGATACAGTTAAGGGGAGCAGGATAATCAACATCAACACCCATTGCTCAAAAATTTCTTCCTAAAGAATTAAAGTTATTTCCATTTTTTCTTTTATATTGTAAATTGGTTAAATGGCTATTTCTTTCTATATTAATTACAGAAAAAGTCAAGGTACACTGCAGAAAATTTTGCCTGCTTCTGCTAGAACAGTGCAGCCCTTATCACTAGGAACCAGCATTTCACTCTACTTGAGTTCCAGTCATTTAAGGCCACTCCCGCATCCACTTTCACGTTATCTGGAGAGATAAAACCACAGCTGGCATTGACAGCTCTGTGAGAGCAGGGAAGCATAAGTACCTCAAACTATTTAAAAACCTACTTGAATCCAAAATCTAAATTTTATTGTACATGGAATTTAAAAAAAAAAACCTCAGCAATGAACATTTGGCAGCTTCATATAGTCACACTGGCAGCAGCAAAAGAAAACTAAACACCTCTCCCCCTCCCCCCTTTTACTAAGCCATTGTAGAGATTTCTACAACGGCTCGGAGCATTTAGAGTTCTGGGCTGCAGTAAAAACTTCTACTGTGGCTTAGGGCTCCTTTTACGAAGCCGCATTAGCGGCTTTATCACATGCAACTTTTTAGCGCGTACTAACTCCCGCACTAGCCGAAAAACTACCGCCTGCTCAAGAGGAGGCGGTAAAGGCTAGTGCGGCCAGCAAATTAGCGTGCGCTATCACGCGCGTTAAACCGCTAACGCGGCTTCATAAAAGGAGTCCTTAGTAAAAAAAGGGGGGAGGGTAATTTAAAAAAATATATATCATTTTGGCAACTTTTTGAGGGGGTAGGGAAGGAAGCAAGATGGTGATCAACTAGGAACCACATTCTACTTTTGACTGGCCTTGCTTTTCCATGGTTTTTACTTTGTGGTTTTCCATTCTTACTTTTATGTATTTGTTCAATTTTCTAGTTTTCCCCAAGGAGCTCAGAATGGTTTACATTAATTTATTCAGGCACTCAAGCATTTTTCCCTTTCTGTCCTGGTGGGCTCACAATCTATCTAATGTACCTGGGGCAATGGCGGGATTAAGTGACTTGCCCAGGGTCACAAGGAGCAGTGCAGGGTTTGAACCCACAGCCTCAGGGTGCTGAGGCTGTAGCTTTAACCACTGCACCACTCTAGAAATCAAAATGTACTAAAAGTGATCCAAGTGTAGGACAGTTAAGCCATTGTGACATCACTGCTGAGTTTGGCTCTTAGGCATTGGTAGAATGAGGCATTATGATGTCACAGTACCAGCTCTGGTTATCAGAGGCTGAAGCTTTTCACACCATTTATTCAATTTTCTATGCTGTTCTCCCAGGGAAGCTCAGAACAGTTTACATTAATTTATTCAGGTACTCAGGCATTTTTCCCTGTCTGTCTTGGTGGGCTCACAATCTATCTATAGTACCTGGGGCAATGGGGGGATTAAATTACTTTCCCAGGGTCACAAGAGCAGAGTGGGCTTGAGCTCACAACCTCGAGGTGCTGAGCCTGTAGCTTTAACCATTGGACCACACTGGGAAAGTAGAAAGGGAGCACTTGCACTTACCCTATACTGCCCTCAGCAAATGTCATGCCCAATGAATTAATACACCATTTGAACACTTAGGAGATGATTCTATAAATGGTGCCTAAATTGGCTGGCACCTAGAAAAATGGCACCGGCCACATGTCAATCACATTTAGGTGCCGTTTACAAAATCGCGGTTAGCGGCACCTATATAAAAACTTGTAGGCCCAGGGCTTTAAAGGCCTACATTTCAGGTGCCTACGTTTTTGGAAAATCATGCTTAGCGACACCCAAGTCACTCTCTGCACTATGTAGGCATCGTGTGTGGAGCCAGGGTATCTGGCACACACATCCAGGATCTCTCCCTGGGCATTGCACACCACCTGCATGTTCATGGAGTGGAACGCTTTCCTATTCCGGTAACTGGCCTCATCTGCCCGAGGGGGGTCTGAGGGCAATATGAGTGCAGTCTACCACTCCGATGACAGAGGGGAATTGTGCCACATTGTAGAACTGCCTCATACTGTCCTGTAGGGCCTGGTGAGTGGTGGGGAGAGAGATGTAGTCACGGGTGTGGGTTAGGAAGGCATTAAGAAATTGGGTGAGGCAGTTGGAAATGGCAGGTTGAGTGAGCCCAGTGCTGGATGCCAATACAGACTGGAAACTCCCAGTTGCCAGGAAAGCGAGAGCTGTTGTTACTCTTATATTCACTGGCATTGGGTAATTACGGCGGGTGCAGGCCTGTAGCAGGGGCTGCAATTAGAGGCAGAGATCCTGGATTGTGGCCTTATCGAATCGGTATCGCTCCACACACTGCTGGTCGGTGAGCTCAAGGAAGCTGGAGCGAGACCTAAACTGCCTCCTACGGTGAACTCGATGATGGGGCCTGTCATTCTCCAGGTCCTCCTGCAGAAGGAGTTCAACAGCAACCAGCACATTGACCTATTCCATGGCCCACAAAGAAGGCACCTGGCAAAGAAAGCAGAGCTCATTACAGTCTAAACAGGCCCCAGCCAAGCAGTCCCCCGACACCCCCCCTCCTCCCCAGGGATTGAGGCAGGTGGAGAAAGAGAACACTCACTCATGCCACACGATAGAGACCACAGTGCATGAGTAAGCTGTAAGAGATGTAATAGAAAGCTGGTGATAGTGATAGGAGGTAGGTGGGATGAGAAAGGGGTGTTTGCAGAAACGTGGGGAGACACACAGCAGTGACAACATAGGTGGGGAGGTGGAGATAGAGATGGTCAGAGTGAGGGGGGTACATACGTACTTACACACCCTTCCCTTACCTGTACACAGGACGCCACACACTCAGGAACAGCTTAGACGTTCTGAAAGCAGGTCTAAGTCAAAACACTACTTTGAACGCACAGATCAAACTGATTTACCTTTGGTTATCGTATTTGTACGTTTGGGGCCTAAACCCGCTCTTGGAACGCCCCCATTTTGTACGACTTACGTTGGATGTTTTGCGGCGTAGGACGTGCAGCTAGCCGACCTTTGATTATGGTTGCTTGAACGTTTTGCTGGGTAACACGTCCAAACTCCGACTTAGGCGGTTTTTTTGACCTTTTTGTGTTTTGATTATGAACCCTGTAGTCCCTTCATCCAATATGAGCATCCTGTCAACTAAAGCGGAATCCTACCATCTAGATCTCCTACTAGCAATGCATGGAATTCCAAAGGAAGGTAGTATGTTTCCCCATTGTATAATTCCTGGATCCATCTAAAAAGTGCAGCTATATTATACAACCACAAATCTGTGAGTCCAATATCTTTTGTTCCTTCGTCTAGGGTTTTTATCACATCTATCCAATTCTCTGGTCACCCAGTCAAAGAAATTGATCAGATTTGTCTGACCTCTACCAAATCCACATAAAATATAGAATGTTACAGTAATCTAAAGTGCTTAGAATAAGTGACTGTACCAATAGCCTAAAGGAGGAAAGATCAAAATATGGCCTAATTGTTCAAAGCTTCCATAACAGAAAATAACATTTTCTAACAAGAGTGTTAATGTGAATATCAAATGATAAATTTTGATCAAAGTGGATTCCCAAAATTTAAATAACTGGTAGACTGGAATATGTTATCCTGTTCAAATTTATAGAATTCTCGTTGATCTTATTTGAAGGAGAAGCCAGGAAAAAATTTGTTCTGTCTAGATTAAGTTCCAGTCTGAAATCTTTAATCCATGTTTCTACAGCTTCTAAAATAATGAGTATGAATTGTAAAACCTTTGAGAAAGTTACAATCGGAATAATTGTAATGTCGTCTGCATAATTGTAGAGCTTTACTCCAAGCGAGGAAAGCTTAATTCCCAAGGGGGCTGGATACATATTGAAAAGTGTGGGAGATAATGGAGAACCCTGGGGCACCCCACAGAGATTTTTCCATATAGAAGAAAAAGAATAGTCAGAATGAACCTGATAATTACAACTTTCCAAAGAAACCCCTAAACCAATTAAGGACTTGGCCAGATGTTCCAATTGCATCTAAACATCTCAATAATTTAGTAAATTAATAGATAAAGACCAATATGGTAGAGAATGATACGAGGACAAATTTTTTCCTGCCCCTGCGGGAACTAATTTTCCTATCCCGTCCTGGTGAGTTTTTTTCCTGTCCCTGCCCTGTTCCTGCAAACTCCATCCTCATCTGCACAAGCCTCAAATACTTTAAAATCATAAGTGTTTAAGGCTTGCATGGTTAAGGCAGAGCTTATAGGAATATAACAGAGACAGCAACAAAACTCATGGGGACGGGACAGGGAAGTTGAGTTCCTGCAGGGATAGGGAAAATTGTGTCCCCTTGTCATTATCTACATTCGTCCATGTACTGTAGTCTGCCCCATAAGGTAGCTAGAATTGTACTTGTTATTCTGTACAGGTTATATTACATCCTTGTTTAAAGATTGAGGGTCATTTAAGTTTTACTTTGATTTCTATATGAATTTCTTAATGAATATCTAAGGCAGTTTCCACTTGTGCCAATACTGCAGCACTGATGTGTTGGAAGTCTCACGGGAAGGTAAAGAGAATTGGAAATCATCCAAAGCTACTCACCCTTAAGTAACACAAGTATGTTTCATCATATAATGAGACAATTTCACCACATGATTCATTAATAAGAAGGGTCACTATTTTGTCAAGATGGGTAGAAATATTAGGGAAAAGAATAGATGACTGCACAAAAATCGTATGGGTACTGTTTTTACTGTGGCCTTCTTCTAGTGCAGGGGTGTCAAAATTCCTCCTCGAGGGCTGCAATCCAGTTGGGTTTTCAGGATTTCCCCAATGAATATGCATGAGATCTATTGGCATACAAAAAAAAAGCATACAATGAAAGCTGTGCATGCCAATAGATCTCATGCGTATTCATTGGGGAAATCCTGAAAACCCGACTGGATTGCGGCCCTCGAAGAGGGACTTTGACACCCCTGTTTTAGTGATAATGCTCTGCAGTGAATTCTTTAAAGTTTGAATTTTCCCTGTGGATTCTGTTTCATTTGCTGTGCTCTGTGATGGAGGGATTTTTTCCCCCTTCATCTTTTTCTTAGTAGGCTTCGGTGGGAGTACTGAGATAATGCTGTCTATCTTCTATAGTTTTATCCCTTTCTTCCATCTCGTTTTCCTCCTTTGAGACCCACTCCCCCTCTTATTCACTTTACAATCTCTCCAGGTAGCTGTCATTTATGGACCTCTAGTGGGCAATCCTTCTTTTTCAACAACTTCAAATCCTGACTTTTATTCTTTCATGAACGATCTATCACGTTTCTCATTCTTAAGGGCTTTAACTTTCATGCCAATGACCCCTTTTTTTGGTCAGTACTCCTTCATTTAAACTCCACATTTGACAAAAACATAGAAACATGATAAAGGCCAAATGGCCCACCTAGTCTGTCCATCTGCAGTACCCATTATCTCTTCCTCACTCTAAGAGATCCCACATGACTATCTCAGATTTTCTTGAATTCAGACACACTGCCTGCCTCCACCACCTCTACCGGGAGACTGTTCCACGCATCTACCACCCTTTCTGTAAACAAGTATTTCCTTAGATTACTTCTGAGCCTCTCACCTCTTAACTTCATCCTATGCCCTCTCATTCCAGAGCTTCCTTTCAAATGAAAGAGACTCGACTCATGTGCGTTTACATCACATAGGTATTTAAAGGTCTCTATCATATCTCACCGTGGCCAATGTCTAGATCTAGGGCTCCTTTTATCAAGCCGCACTAGCGGGGTTAACGCGCGCGACATTTCATCACGCGCTAACCCCGGCGCTGGCCAAAAACTACCGCCTGCTCAAGAGGAGGCGGTAGCGGCTAGCACTGCAGGCGGTTTAATGCGTGCTATTACGCATGTTAAACCGCTAGCGCGGCTTGATAAAAGGAGCCCCTAGTCTCTGCTGTCTTTAGATGTCTCCAAGTTCTTTCCCTCTCTAACCATCATCTGATAACTTTCACATTTACTCTTCTTCCCCCACAATCTCATCCAACCACCATGCTTTCAGGATGACTGACTTTTGCAGCTCCCCAGTATTCTTGCCTCTCCTCTCCAACCGTATCAGAGCCTGTCAATTATTCTTAATTATTCCTTAAATATTTATATAACTAGTCTTTAAGCCCGTTACATTAGATGTGTCTGTCTGTTTGTGTTTCTTTATCTCTCTCTCCTTGGCCGCTGTCTGTATCCTTCTGTCTCCCCCTCCCCCCCCCAGCAAAGCTGTCTGCCCCCAGCACATACCTCCCCCCCCAAATGTCTCTCCATGGCCCTCTTCTGTCTTCCCCCCAGAGCAAAGCTGTCTGTCCACAGCACACCTCCCCCCAAAGCAGCCCCCTTTCCCTCTCCCTATCTCTCCATGGCCCCTTCTGTCTCCCCCCAGCACACCCCTCCCCCCAAAGCAGCCCCCTTTCCCTCTCCCTGTCTCTCCATGGCCCCTTCTGTCTTCCCCCCCAGAGCAAAGCTGTTTGCCCCAAGCACACCCCTCCCCCCAAAGCAGCCCCCTTTCCCTCTCCCGCTGATTCTCTCTTTCTGGCCCCCTTTCTTTGTCTGTCTTTCTGTCCCTCTCCCTGCCCCTGTGTCTTTCTTTCTTTCTGTCTCCCTCCCTCCCGCTGTCTGTCTGTCATTTTTCCCCATTTCCCTGTGCAGCAGCATTTCCATCCCACTTCCCTATGCAGCAGCAACAGCATTTTCCTCCTATCCCCCCCTTTCCTGTGCAGAAGCAGTAGTAGCATTTTCCCCCACCCCCCTTTCCCTTCTCTTACCTTCTCTTCCCTTACCCTTCCCTGCTCTGTTCGGCCCCTCCCCCCTTCTTTTACTGCTGTTGTCCCGCTCAATCTGGCCTGCTCCTGACCCTCCCACCGCCGACAAATCTCCAGGCTCCAGCCACGTAGGCAGCACTTTAAACGCGCTGCTTCGCAGCCTTCTACTGCCAATTTCCTCTCCCGCGTCTGTCTCCGATGATGTCATCAGAGACGCGGCAGAGGAAATCGGCAGTAGAAGGGCGTAAAGCAGCGCGTTTATAGTGCTGCCTACGCCGCTGGAGCCGGGAGGTTTGTGGAGGGTCAACGGCCGGAGCGGGGCTGCTGTCCACCACTGGTGCTGCATACGCCGCTGGAGCCGGGAGGTTTGGAGAGAGCACAGTCGCACGCCTTCAGCCACCGCGCACGCGCCTCCAGCCCCTGCAAGGGCCGTGAGGTGTGAAATAGAATACTGCCACAGAAGCACACCTCACGGCGCCAGGAATCACGAATTTTCAAGAGCGCATGCGTGCTCTAGGGTTTTATTATTAGTGATTCTTATTTCACAATGAAAGTGTATAGTATATTGCATTGAGCACTGAAACACCTATTTGAATGTATTTTCAACTGAATTTTTTAGACAACAGAATGAGAAAAATATGCAAGGGGTAGGTAGGGGGGTCTTTTACTAAAAATTAAGGGCTCCTTTTACGAAGCCGCTTTACTGTTTTAACTCGTGTAATAGTGCACGCTAATTTGCCGGCCGCACTAGCCGCTACCGCCTCCTTTTGAGCAGACGGTAGTTTTTCGGCTAGCGCAGGGGTTAGCGCGCGATAAAGCCGCTAACGCAACTTCGTAAAAGGAGCCCCAAGTCTCATGTTACCTGCCACAGAACCCATTTCATTCCTATGGGCCTTGCTGCAGATTACATGTGCTAATATTTAGTTAACTAACCCCCCCCCCCCCCCAAACATCCTATGTGAGTGGTACTAGCCGGCATTTAAGGAATAGTGCATTAAATTTGTCTCTTATGCTGTGGTACCATATGCGAGGGTGGATCGAGGAGCCAGATAAGACCAGCCACATGTAGCCCTGGTTTCCGGTCCCGGACAGCTCCAGGTCGGGGGTGGGGTTGCCTGCCTGACACCAGGGCTCACAAAGAAAGAGAATGCAGTTTTGGTTTGCTTCTACAATACTGATGGTTACAGTCACTCATGGACTGACAGTCCACACTCAAGCTTGGGTGTAGGCCAGGGCGGGACAGATCCGGTAGGCTGGAGGATGAGCAACTCCGAGGTTTCAATCACCCCACTCAAACTCTTCACCATTCATTTGGCTAAACAACAGCTCAGTCTGAAGTATGAGTGAACCAAACTGGAACTTTATTAAAAGTTGATTAAAGAACAGTCTTTGAACTATTTACATTCATTCCATGAAACAGGTACTCTGGTTCTACTAAAATAATTTTCCTTATCACCTCCTTGCCAATGTAAAGTCCATTAATTACACAATCTTGTCAATTCCCTCCCAATTTGCTCTGGGACGGAGTGTCTCCCTTGGGCTTTGGCGGGAGAGAGGAACACACAAAAAGCCAGGATCATACTTAACGTGGCCATTTATTTTTTTAATCAAAATGGGACATCTACTGATATTCAGTCCCCGCCCCCAATTCCGCCCTAACCCCACCCCCAAATTCTTCCATTCATTTTTCATGTACACACAATATCTTATTCATTCATAATGGTAACCATAAAATAAATAAGAAAAACATAAAGCACACTGTACAGTATGCATTTAATTTTTCAAAGAGGTCAAGACAGATGACTTAAAAAAAAATGCAATATCACCTCAGTAACAACTATAGAAAAATAGACAAATATAGTGCAAAATATAGATGACAGATATAAACTCTCAAAACTGACATATTTTGATCACTAAATTGAAAATAAAATCATTTTTCCTACCTTTGTTGTCTGGTGAGTCTCTGGTTGCACTTCCTTCTAACTGTGCATCCTTTATTTCTTTCTTTGTACCTGCCCCTTCTTTCTTTCTGTCTTTCCTTCTCCCTGGCTCCCCAAAGCCACCACCGCTACAGTCCCATAACTTTTTCTTTCTTTCATTCTCTCTTCCTGCCTCCCTCCATGCCACCGACGATAACAACAAGTTCTCTCTGCTTCCCCGCTGCCACCGCAGCAACAGGGCCAGGTGAGGCGAGTGCAGCAACTGCACAATGGCTGGCCCAGATGCCTTTCCCCATCGTCAATTCTGACATTGGAGAGGAAGTTCCAGGCTGGCCAATCACTGCCTGGCTGGCCTGGAACTTCCTATCTGACATCAGAATTGATGTCAGGAAGAAGGCTTCTTGGCCAGCCATTGGCCTGGCCCTGTTGCTACGTCAGCAACATGGAAGCAGGGAGAGAACCCAGGCTCCGCGATTGCCTGTCCTGTTGTCCCCATGCACAGCTTCAGGACGTTGTCTCTGAAAATGGGACATTTCAGCATCCCGAAGCTGTGTGTGGGGACAACGGGACAGGGGATCTAAAAACGGGATGGTCCCGTTCATAATGGGACATATGGTCACATTAATCATATTCCTTCCTCTCCTTTTATAATCTCCACCCTCCCTCCTGGGAAAAGGCATATACAACTCCTCCCATTCTCTTCTCTAGCCACAGTCAAAATTCAATGACCACCTGAAAAATCATCCACCACTGCTAGTACAAATGTTGGCTCCTCCTAAATCCCAATGACTTGTTTTGTGCGTGTTTATTTTGGATGTGCTTTCTTTTCTTAAATGGTTCAAAAAGATAAATGCGCAGAGCACAAACACATCCATTGTTGAAAAAACCAAGATAGACGTTTTGCAGCTTTGAAAATGGGCATGTTTGGTACTGGATTTGTGTGCGCATTCTGCACAATGTCTAAACTCAGATTTAGACATCATATCGAAAATGCCCCTGCATATTAGATCATGGTTTCTGCCGAGTGACATTCCTCACACTGTGTTTCCATATCAACGTAACTAGAGCAGTGTATCATATCGCAAACTGTGTGCCGCACACACCAGTGTGCCTCCTGAGGTTTCAGGTGTGCTTCGAGGAGGAGAGTCACTCATGCCGGCTGACTGCCTATAGGACACCCTGTAGGAAGTCAGCCAGCGCAGATTACTCTCCTCCTGGCCGAAGTCAGCCAGCGCAGATGACTCTGCTCCTGGCCGGTGTCTCTCCTCCTCTCCCCGCACTTGGATCCCTCCACCGAAGCGGGTCGTGACTAGATGGGGCTCCTCGCACTTCTGGGTGCCTTCCGGCTGGGGCACTGGATTTAGTGTGCCCCTGGTTGGAAAGTTTGTGAGACATGAACTAGAGGGAGAGTGCTGGGATTAGGAAGAGTAAAGGTTTATGAATAGAGAGGAGAATGTTGTGGTAATCCATATTTGGAGGCAGATCTACCAAGTCTTCCCTTCATCTTAATTTGTCAGGCTAAATTCCTATTCAGCAGGGTCTACTACAGAAAACAGCTATTCTTTTCACTCCTCCAGCCCCTTTATTTCATACAGCCTGCATGAAATAGGAAAGGAGGGTCTGAAAAAAGGAGCAAAAATGTTTTTTGTTTGTTCTGCTATATCTGCTCCAGTCTCACTCCATAAGAATAGCCATACTGGGTCAGACCAATGGTCCATCTAGCCCAGTATCCCATTTCAGACAGTGGCCAATACAGGCCACAAAACCCAAATAGTAGCAATATTGCATGTTACTGATCTTTGAGAAAGCATTGGCTTCCCTCATGTCTATTCAAACCTTTTTTAAACACATCTACATTAACCACTGTTACCACATCCTCTGGCAATGCATTCCAGAGCTTAACTATTCTCAGGGTGAAAAAATATTTCCTCCTTTTGCTTTTAAAAGTACTGTATTTCCCTGTAACTTCATGGAGTGTCACCTAGACTTTGTCATTTTTGATGGGGTAAAAAATCAATTCACTTGTACCCATTCTACACAAACTCGGGATTTTGTAGACTTCAGTCATATCTCCCCTCAGCTATCTCTTTTCCAAGTTGAAGAGCCTTACTTCTTTAGCTTTCCTCATGCAAGAGGAGTTCTATCCCCTTTATCATCTTGGTCGCTCTTCTCTGAACCTTTTTATAATTCCACTATATCAGTTTTGAGATATGGTGACCAGAACTGAACGCAAGGGAAAATGCTTGAGTACCTGAATAAATGAATGTAAACCATTCTGAGCTCCTTTGGGAGAATGGTATGGAAAATTGAATAAATAAAGGTTGCACCACGGAGGAATATAGAGGCATTATACAGTAATATTCTTAGTCTTATTTACAATTCTTTTTCTAATAATTCCTAGCATCTTGTTTGCCTTTTGGGCCACTTCCGCACATTGGGCAGAAGGTTTCAGCGTAGTGTCTACGGAGACACCTAGATCTTTTTCTTGGGTGCTGATCCCTAGCATTTAATTTATTTATTTATATTCTGCATATCCTACAATTCTATGCAGATTACAAATTATTCATGTACTATAGCATTTTTCCCTATCTGTCCCAGTGGGCTCACACTCTTTCTAATGTACCTGGGACACTGGGGGATTAAGTGACTTCCTGTCAATACCTCCCTGGAATGTTTTTCATAATATTTATATTCCTGAAAAATGGAGAATCTTCTCTATTGTGATGTAATGTAATGTAATGTAATTTATTTCTTATATACCGCTACATCCGTTAGGTTCTAAGCGGTTTACAGAAAATATACATTAAGATTAGAAATAAGAAAGGTACTTGAAAAATTCCCTTACTGTCCCGAAGGCTCACAATCTAACTAAAGTACCTGGAGGGTAATAGAGAAGTGAAAAGTAGAGTTAGAGGAAAAATAAAATAAACATTTTAACAAGACAGCATTGATCTAAATACTTTGGAAGGTAGAAGAGAGGAGAGAAAGGAATAGAAGCAGAAGGGGGAGCCGTTGAACAGTAGAATTCTGGAGAAATTTAAATGATAGAAATAGAACAAAACAAAGACAAAAGGCAAAACAATAGATAAGATTAAAGATAAATCATAAGCTGGAAAGAAAAATAAAATAAAACTTTGTCTTCAATCCATGGTTTCAGCGTCAGTGATGAAGTGGAGCAAGTAAGTTTAGGAGGAGCGATTGACGTTTCCAGAAAGGGCTTCTTCAGGGAAGAGACTTGGCAGACAGTCCCAGGATGCCTATGTCTCCTCCCCTGCGAAGTTCTTAGTGATCTGCTTACGATTTTATTACAGGAGGAAAAGAGCCTCAGAACCCCTTATGCTGCTGATGTTAAGCAGACATACTAGACAGGGTAAGACCTTCACTGGCTCAAAAACCTCCAGTCCCGACCTAATGAATGATAGTGTAAACTTTCCAATCCATTTGCACTACAGTCATCCAAACACTTATAACAGCTGCCTTTCATTCAGAAAAAAAACCTTTATATTTGTGATTGCACAAACTTATCTGAATCGGGACTTAAATTCTTCTTTAATTGTTCTTTATGTCCCGATTCAGATAAGTTTGTGCAATCACAAATATGGGGCTCCTTTTACTAAGCTGTGCCAGCGGTTTTAGCGCATGCACTACATGCTAACGCCTCCATAGAGCTGGCGTATTTTCCACATAGCGAGGGGGTTAGCGCGTGCTAAAAACGCTAGTGCACCTTAGTAAAAGGAGCCCATAAAGTTTTTTTTCTGAATGAAAGGCAGCTGTTATAAGTGTTTGGATGACTGTAGTGCAAACGGATTGGAAAGTTTACACTTTCATTCACTGTATACTATTGGATTATAATAAATGTCATCTGACTTCACTCTCATTGGCTCTTTAGAAAGCTTTTTGTCCGGTCCCACTGTTTCTCCTGTTTACTCTTTAATTACAAGAAGGAAATAAATATTTAACTACCATCTTTGCCCTGCTCTATCCTTCCAGAGAGAAACCATTTACAGTATTTGCTTTGGTGTCAGCCCCTTGCCTCTGGCTCCAGGGAGACCCTGCATGGTAATCTATAACACTATGCAGCAGTTGTATCTTGTTGTGCCTTACCATGCATATGGGTTGGTGTCCCAAAGCTGTCCCTGTTGTGCCTTGCAGGTGTGTTGGTGTCCCAAAGCTGCCCCTGCCTCCGTTGGCATAAAAGTCACAAACAGAAATTAAGGGGCTAGAGCAGGTCTCTAGGATCCCTTGCCATAGGCAGAGGGAGGAAGGACATAGAAAGGACATACACTGGAAGCACAAATTAGAGATGTGTGCCTAGTTTATGGTGTAAGGGGATTAGGTAAGGAGGGGGAAATGTCTTGTGGTGTTGTTCAAAGGGGATGAGTGCTGGGGTGAGGTGAGGTGACGAGGGATGAATTCTTGCTAAGATGGTGCAAAAGGGGAGCTAATGTTTGGAAGCTGGATCAGTTGCTATAGGGAGTGGAGGGCGGACTAAGTTGCTGCCGGATGGTGTGGGAATGTATCTGAAAAGTTGCTGGGAGAAGGGGAATACAGGTACTCGTCGACTTACGACCTATTCAATTCACAACTGTTCGACTTTACAATGTGTTTACTAAAGTTTCACCTGCCAGCTGTTAGCAGCCTCAGTCTCCCGCACTCCTGAGTCTCGCTACGCAGCAGCTAACCCAGTTAGGGATAAAACTATTTAGTTATGCAGATGATTTTACGATCATCATCCCATTTGTTAATTCTATCTCTGAAACTATTCCTAAAGCTTCAGAAGCCATAAACGTGATGGAGCACTGGATGACAACCTTTAGGCTCAAACTTAATTCAGAAAAGACAATTTTCTTCGTTGCTTTGCCACATCCGCTTGACACCAAATCACCAAATCACTATAATCTTAATTACCCTATCCAACCTACCATAAAGATACTAGGTGTAACTTTGGATCAGTGCCTAACCATGAGAGACCAGGTGGACTCCTTGATCAGAAAGGGATTTTTCACTCTCTGGAAACTCAGTTCCATTAAAGCTTATTTCGATACAGCGGCATTCAGAACCCTAGTCCAATCCCTCGTACTGAGTCTACTTGACTACTGTAACATCGCCTATTTAGCAATTTCCCAAAAGAACATGCAGCGTTTACAATTGATGCAAAATGCAGCGGTCAAACTGATCTTTGGGCTGAGGAAGTTTGACCACGTGACACCCTACTACCGGCAGCTGCATTGGCTGCCAATGGAGGCGCGCGTAAAGTTTAAATTTGCCTGCTTCTGCTTCAAAGCACTACACGGACTTGCCCCTAAATATATAACTGACCTTTTCGTCTTCTCAGCCAACAGACACAAGAGAAGCTCACATTCCAACTTTGTTTCCCCCCCAGTGAGAGATTGTAAACTGAAAAAACACCATGAACATCTTCTCTCGCACCAAGCAGCATCATGGGGTAAAGACCTAGAACAATTGCTTTCGCCCACTACTTATGAGGAATTTAGGAAATGTCTGAAAACACACCTGTTCCTAAAGTATCTAGACAACTGATCCTCTCTTCTCTCTCCCCTCTATAGCGATTAACTTGTTCTATTGATCACTCTCTCCTCAAAAATGGATTTCCTGTCCTATTAACCCTTTTCTTCCTCCCCTCTTAAAGTCAATCAATTTGTACCTTTGCTTAATCTTTGTAAACCGCATAGAACTTCACGGTATTGCGGTATATAAGCTGTTATTATTATTATTATTAATAATATAAAGAGGAGGAGGCGCCACAACGAATGTTCACCACAAAGGGATTGTGCTGTGCTTGACTTAGTAAGAAAATGTTGATAAAATATTACTTTAAGATGATTACAATATCATTACCCAGTCTAATACAGTATTCTTATCTTAGTCTAACATAGGCCGATCAACTTACGACCTGTCAGTCAGAACCAATTACGGTCATAAGTCGACGAGTACATGTATACCATTTACTCTCCTATAAGTTTGTTTCTTAAAGGATGAAGGAAGTAGATACGTTTGTGCATTATTTGCAATATTCTACCACCAGCAGTCTGAATTCCTGCTACTAAGCAATGAATTGGGATGTAGTACTGCAGTACAAAATGGTTGACCACATTCTCCTTTTGCTAAATGCATGTGATTTACATGCTCAACAACAGGGACAAATTCTTCCTCATCCCCGCAGGAACCATTTTTCCATTCTCTTAAGTTCTTTTCCTGCCCCATTCCTGCAAGCCCCGTCCTCATCTACACAACCCTCAAACACTTTAAAATCATAAGTGTCTGAGGCTTGTGCAGCTAAGGCAGAGCCTACAGGAATGATCAATTGCTCTAGTACAGTGGTTCCACCCTGTCCTGGAGGACCACCAGACCAGTCGGGTTTTCTGGATAACCCTAATGAATATGCATGGAGCAGATTTGCACGCCTCTCACTTCCATTATATGCAAATCTCTCTCATGCATATTCATTAGGGCTAGCTTGAAAACCCGATTGACCTGGTGGTCCTCCAGGACAGGGTTGGGAACCACTGCTCTAGTAGACTGTATTTTCTTTTTAGAATGACTAAAAGGGTTGGGATAGTGTGCTGCTGAGAATATCCCTCTTTAAAACCGCTCTTTCTATGCCAGGACAGCGACTTCACATCAACTCTCAAAGTTCTCAAGTGTGTATAGTGTATGTCTCTCTATTTACAGCATGACTTCTTGCTTTCCCTACTGAGATAATAAAGCTGTTAAATTGAAAAGAAAAAAAAAAAAATAATCATGAGCGTTTCCGGTCTGTCCTCAAGGCAGAGCACTCTGATTGGCCAACGAATTTCCATACATAAGGCTAGGCCCCGCCCCGCGACCTTCTCTTCCTTATCGGCCTTTGAAGTGCTCGGTCCTTCCTCGGAAGCTAAGGCCGGACTGCTGGGGGGTTCCCTTCAATCCGGCGGCTAGCACCCTTTGCACAGGCCATCCGACCACCTGCCATCCGCCAGGCGCACGCAGACATGGCCTCTGTCTCCGAGCTCTCCTGCATTTACGCCGCCCTCATCCTGCACGACGACGAGGTGACGGTGACGGTGAGTGCGGGCCCGGCCCGATCCAGCATGGCGGGCGCGAGCTGCGGCCCGAGGGCTCGCGGGTTCTCTGCAGCTGCGCGGGAAGTGGCGCCACCGTGCTCTGGGGTCGCGTGCGCTGAGAGGGGGGGGGGGGAGGGTGTTCAGCTTGCGCTCTGCAGAACAGGGTTGCCTCGGGGTTCGTAGCCGAGCGGACAGGAATTTTATTTATTTATTCAATTTTCTATACCGTTCTCCCGAGTGTGCTCAGAACGGTTTACAGTACATGATTTTATTCAGGTACTCAAGCTTATTTCCTTGTCTGTCCTGGTGGGCTCACAATCTATCTAATGTACCTGGGGCAATAGAGGGATTAAGTGACTTGCCCAGGGTCACAAGGAGCAGCGTGTGTTTGAACCCACAACCTCAGGGTGCTGAGGCTGAAGCTTTAACCACTGCACCACTCTAGAAATCAAAATGTAGCACAAGTGATCCAAGTGTAGTACAAATTCAGCCATTGTGACATCACTGATAAGGTTGGCTCTTAGGCATTGGTGGAATGAGGCATTATGATGTCACAATGCCAGCTCTCAGAGGCTGAAACTTTTCACACTATTTATTTAATTTTCTACACTGTTCTCCCAGGAGAGCTCAGAAAGATTTACATGAATTTATTCAAGCATTCCAGCACTTTCCCCTGTCTGCCTGGTGGGCTCACAATCTATCTAATGTACCTGGGGCAATGGGAGGGATTAAGTGACTTGCCCAGAGTCAGAAGGTGCAGCGTGGGTTTGAACTCCCAACCTCAGGGTGCTAAGGCTGTAGCTTTAACCACTGCACCACACACGCCCCTTCATGCTAAGAATTGGGTGGTATTAAAGAAATAAAACAAGGCAATAAGGCGATGACCTTTTTTTTATTGGGGCTAACTCAGTGCATTTTATGATGAGCTTTCGAAGATAGCCCTTCTTTAATATGGAGGTGGGAGAGGGTGTAAGGTCCAGCAGTGCCAGTGTTAAACGTAGGCTGAAAACCCAAGCCTTCAACTCATAACCCTACTCCCCTCTGCTCGCCACGCTAGCTAGCATTTTAACCATCTCTTCTAACTGTAATTCCTACCTTGTCATCCTGTTTCTCTCTTAATTGTTTAGATTGTAAGCTCTTTTGAGCAGGGACTGTCTCCTTTGTGACTCTGTACAGTGCTGTATACATCTGGTAGCACTCTATAAATAATTAATAGTAGTATCATATATACTCAAATATAAACCGGGATTTTTGGGCCAAAAATGGGGGTCTCTGTTTATATTCAGGTCATCCCCCAGTGACCACCTGAAACCCTCGCTGCAGGCCTGCCTTAGGCGGGGACAAGAGGGATCCCTCCTGTCTCTTGCCCCGGCCGATACTAATAATTACTACCTTCCCTCCTTCGTGTACCTCTTCCCTGGTGGTCCAGCGTGTATGCGCTGAAATCCTCCTTTGTAAACATAGTAGTCAGCGGTGCACCCGGGTCGGCACACAGGAATGAGTTTTTCGTGCTTCTGGCGGGCCCTGCACCGCTCCTTGATAGGCTGCCGCAAGTTCTCACGGGATTCGCGGTTCTCACAGTAGCCTATCAAGGAGCGGTGCAGGGCCAGCCGGGAGCACGAAAAGCTCCCTCCTGCGTGCTGGCCTGGGTGCACTGCTGGCTACTACGTTTACAAAGGAGGATTTCAGCGCATACACGCTGGACCACCAGGGAAGAGGTACAGGAGGGTGGTAATTATTAGTGTCGGCCGGGGCAGGAGACAGGAGGGATCGCTCCTGTCCTGGCCTACTACTAGGTGGTTTAAGTTAAGGGGAATGGTTACCATAATCTGCTGGCTGGGTTAGAGGGCAGAGGGGAGTACGGGACAATCAAGCCATTGTGACATCACTGATGATGTTGGCCCTTTTTAGGGGGAAGAGGATACAAGGAAGGAAGGTGGGACAGGGAAGAGGGCTTGGTTCACAGCCTGGTAGGGAATGGGACTGAGTGCAGGGCAGAGAGGAAAGGGGGCTGGGTGCAGAACTTGGCAGGGAGGGGGGCTGAGTGCAGAACCTGGCAGGGCAGGACACTTGAATATTAAGCTGCCTGACTTATATTCGAGTCAACCATTTTTCCTCCTTTTTGGGAGGAAAAATGGGGGTCTCGACTTATATTCGGATCAACTTATATTTGAGTATATACAGTAATGTGCTGCTTCTAGGCCGAGTTACAAGGTGTGGGTGAGTTGTCTCCCCCACCTGCACTTTTTCTATCCCTTATAGCCACCTCTTTACTTTATAGGTTGGCAAAAGCAGCTCTTTGCTGGACTTTTCTGGATGGGGGCAGAGCGCTAACCTTTGTGATTAGTACTTTCCTAGTTAATACCTGTGTTTACGACAGCCATCTAGCAACTCAGGCAGCGAAAATTGACCCCACCATCACCAAACTGATGATCAAAACAACAGACATCAAAGTGTTTTGGAAAGAAATCAAAACATTTCTTTTCAAAAAACACGTCCTTACTTAATATTCCCCTCCCCAATCGCACATGCACTCTCCCCAGCAAATAACACACTAGTCATCCCCTTGAACCTCATTTACCAAAAATATCCAGACTCCTAAATAAGCATCTCCCTTAGGTATCCACTTAACTGATTCCTTCAAAGTTAGGTATCTTTCTTCAGTTGCCTATATCAGTGGTTCCCAACCCTGTCCTGGAGGACCACCAGGCCAATCGGGTTTTCAGGCTAGCCCTAATGAATATGCATGGAGTAGATTTGCATGCCTGTCACTTCCATTATATGCAAATCTCTCTCATGCATATTCATTAGGGCTAGCCTGAAAACCCAATTGGCCTGGTGGTCCTCCAGGACAGGGTTGGGAACCACTGGCCTATATTGTTTTCCCCACTGAACCTTGTAACTACTTGAACCCTGTCAAGTTATTCTATCGATAAATCCAGATATCTTATACTTGTATTTCTATACCACAACATGTAATTTACTTAAATCGTTGTAATGTAATTCTCTCGGTAATGTCCTGATCTCTTTTAAATGTAATCCGCTTAGAACCGCAAGGCACAGGCGGAATAGAAATCACAAATGTAATGTAATGTTTATCAGCACTTGTCAATCTCTTCAGTACAGGCAGTGCTGAAAAGTTCTCGGCCCAACCAACTTCCTAAATTCTGAGCATTATTTTGCAAAGTGCTAATTTGCAGAATCGTGATGCTATGTTTTGACACTGTTTCAGATCATTGATTAAACCAAGTCATTGAAAAGTGTGGAGTTTTCAAGTGTGGAACTCCTCTGAATGTATGATGTAAATATTGAGGGACAAATGTTCATCATACTCCACAATGAAGAAGTGGTGTGCAAACTTTCAGCATGAAGATTTAGAAGCCGAGGATGCAGCAAGGTCCGGGAGGCCTCAAACGGTGTCAACTCCTAAAATTGTTGATTATGTCTATCAACCTGATTTTGGAAGATTGGCAAATATCGGCTAAAACAATTACTGAGACACTACAGATATCCAGGAAAGGTGTAAGGTGTATAATCCACGAGCAGCTGGGTATGCAGAAGCCATCAGCCAAGAGGGTGCCCAAATGTTTGAATGCTGATGAGAAACGTCAAGTGGGCACTTCAAAGTTAATTTTGCAGCATTTTCAGCAAGCTGGTGCCAACTTTTTGTAACGACTAGTTACTGTTGACAAAACATTGTTTGTTACACCACTATGATCTTGAGACAAAACATTCCATGCAATGGCAGCATTCAGGTTCTCCAAGGCCAAGGAAATTCAAGACCCAAAAGCAGGAAAGGTCATGACCACAGTGTGTTGGGATCATGAAGGTGTGATTATCTTCAAGGGGCTAAACAATTAATACAAAATACTACTGTAACTTGCTGTGCTGATTAAAGGAGGCATTGAAAGAAAAAAGGGGAGGAAAGCTGCGGAAAGGAAAAGAGTTCTCTTTTTTGCAAGACAATGCACCTGCTCACAAGGCTGGCAAAATGGATGTTTTCATGCAGTTTGGGTTTCGGTGCATAGGCCATCCACCCTACTCACCTGATCTTGCTCTGACTATTTTCTGTGTCCAAACCTTAAAAAGAATTTGAGAGGGGAACAATTTGAGTGATTCAGAAGTGATTGCAGCAGCAGAGCAGTATTCCAATGACTAGATATTGGAGTATTTTTGGAAGGATTACAGAAACTTCAGGCGCGACATGCTAAGTGTGTTGAACTTAAGGGTGAATAAATGGAGTAACTTAAAAGTTTCATGGTTCCACGTCATGTCCTTCTTGGTTGGGCTGAGAACTTTTCAGCACCCCCTCATAGATACTATTTATACAACTTTGGAAGCAATAGGCTGTGGTTTCAGGTGGTGGATGTAATAGTGGGAGACTGAATCTTGAAAAATTGTTTGAGTCTATGGGGTAGGGAAAGCCAGTAGAGCTGGCCAGTGGTGTATCTTGGGTATGTGGTACCCGGGGCTGATAATTTTTTTTAAACACTCATATAAAAAGGGATCGGAAGAGCATCCCCCTAGGCGCTGCACCCAGGGCAGACCGCCACCCATCGCCCCCCCCCCGATACACCACTGCCTGAGGAAGGGGATTTTGGTCTCCAAAAGTTAGTAAAAAATGTATTAAAATTAGTCCAATCAAAAGATTACTTTATTTCCATTTTCTATTTATAAATGTTTATCAATATATCTACAATGCTATTTTATTCTAAAGCAACAAAAAAATAAATTTCTACCTTTTGTCATCTTTTCACTCTCCATTCCATCCAGCATCTGCCCTCTTTCTTTGTCCTTTCCTTTTTTCTCTTTCTGTCTCCCCCCCCATGCTATGACATCTCTCTTCTTTCCTTTCCACTTCAATTCACCCCATTACCTGGTATCTGCTACCCTTCCATCTATCCCTCTCCCTCCATGTTAAGGCATGTCCTCTTTCTTTTCCCTCCCTTCCCCTTGGTCTGGCATCACTTTCTCCTCTCCCTTCCATTTATTCTCCCTTTTCCCCCAATTGGATGGCTTTTTTCCTTACCCCTCCCTCCATTTGGGTGCACAGTGCAGCATTCCCCCCTCTGTTGGTTACCTCTCTTTCTCTCATTGTCAGCAGTCTTCACAACGTTGCTCTGTAGCTTGGGAAGGAGGGATGGAAAGATGTTGCGCAAAGGGATCTCTTGCGGCCCGGCTGTCAAATGGCCGCAGCCCGGCTAGTGGGGACCCCTGATCAAGAGAATATCAGGCTTTTACTCATATGTTCTGCGATACACTGACCTTCTTTGCTTGAGTCACAAGGCTGGCCCCAGCGTTTGCTTAAATTATTTAGTGATGGCTTTGTTAACCAAATTATCTTTTACATCTCAGGAAGACAAGATCAATGCACTCATCAAGGCAGCAGGTGTGACTGTTGAGCCTTTCTGGCCTGGCCTTTTTGCTAAGGTAAGAAACATGAGCAAATGTTGTTGACTGAAAGTAGAGATTCTTACAAAAAAATTGGGTTTGTATGTAGTTTGATACTGTTCTTAGTTTTCAAGTTTGATTCTCCTTAATGTATGGCAGTGGCCAAAAAAGCAAACACAATTTTATGAATTATTAGAAATGGAGTAGAGAATAATAATAAAAAGAATATAAAAATATCTGTGTTTTTCCTTAATATGACCACAATTCTGGTCACTGCATCTCAAATATATAGTGTTACCGTGTTTCCCCCCCCAAATAAGACAGTGTCTTATATTCATTTGGGGC
The DNA here is from genome assembly GCF_902459505.1 of Geotrypetes seraphini. NCBI lineage: Eukaryota > Metazoa > Chordata > Amphibia > Gymnophiona > Dermophiidae > Geotrypetes > Geotrypetes seraphini. Next base: position 22,710,193 of record NC_047085.1, on the reverse strand, counting down.
CTAAAAAGGCACTAGGTCTTATTTTCGGGTAGGGCTTATTTTTTTCATGTACATGATCATCTCTCCCTTCCTCTCCTTCACCCCAATTCTTCTTTCCTTTTTCTCCCCCACATGTGCAACATCTTTCCTCCCGTCTCACCCATCCCCTTGTGCCTTCCCTCTGCAGCATCTTTCTATCCCTCCCATCCCCCTATGCAGCAGAACCCTGGCCCAGCTTCCGTCCTTCCCTCCCTCTCATCCCTTGTGCAGCAGAACTCTTGAGCACCCATCGCCGAACACCTGCTGACCCTCCATCCTTCCCTCCCAACCGAACCCCGCCGACTGCAACCATAAATACCTTCCGCCAGAGGAGCGTCGGGCCAGCAGCACTCACAGGCTGCTTTGCAGTCTTCTTGCTGGGACCTTCTGTGTGCTGCATCACTGATGACATCATCAGTGACGTGGCAGAGGGAATTCCCCAGCGAGAAGGCCGCCTACGACTAGGGCTTATTTTCGGGGGCAGGGCTTATATTAAGACCTACCCGAAAATCATGCTAGGGCTTATTTTCAGGGTAGGTCTTATTTTAGGGGAAACATGGTATTAGAAATGGTACAGGGATGGGCAACCAAAATGTTGAAAGGGATGCAATGGCTTCAGGAGAAAAGGCTAAAGAGATTAGGGGGCTCTTCAGCTTGGAGAAGCGAGTGGGGTTCAGAATTCTTAGTGAAGTGGAATGATTGGGTAAAAATAAATTGTTTACTCTACCAAAAAGTACAAAGACTAGATGTGCCATGAAATGCACAGTTAAGCTCTGGAACTCAGGTTCTTTAGAGTTTGCCACGAGAACTTTGGCAGCCATTACGATAGCAGCTGTGCACAGGGCAGGAGCATAGGAAGATCGCTCCTGCCCCAATTCACTGCTGGACCACCAGGGATTTTAAAGGGACATTTTTGTATTAATTGAGGATGCAGGAGGGAGATGAGTGTTGTTAAGAGTCGGCCATGATGGAAAGGCAGCCTGGACCATCAGGGTTAATGGCAGACCCGGTGGAGGCCTGCTTGGGGGGGGGGAGGGGGGAGGCAAGGTGCAGAATCTGGCAGGGCAGAGCATTTGAATATAACAACCGCCTCCCATTTATATGCGATTCAATCTTTTTTCCTCATTTTTTATTGGGGGGGCTAGGGAGTCTAGGGTGTTTGTGATGGAGGTGTTCCAGTTTGATACCATCATATTTGTGCAGTCAGATGTAATGGTTAGGGAGTCAGCTGCTATGTTCCAGAATTGGGTCAGAATTGTTTTGCCTCTTACCAGCTTCACTGTGCTGGAGGTATTTGAATGTAAGGAGGTAGTGGCCTGACTTAGGAACTGAGGCCCATTTGGTGTTGATGCAGGTAGGTATTGAATCTGATGGTTTGATGTCGATTTGACTGTCTTCTAGTAGTTTATTTGAAGCTATGAGCAGTTTTGTTATTGATATTCTCGAGAGGTATGTTAACGTCTCTGAGTATGAGCAGTCTGGTGCATTGGCAGGCAAGCTCAATATAATTTCTAGCAGCTTTGTAATATTGCTTGAATGGGAGTTTAGAGGTTGTTATACCAATAGTATGCCAATGCTGTTTGTGGTGGAGTTGGATTTGTTATCAAGCTTGCATGTTATGTATTCTAGATCTGAGTGGGAGGTTGAGTAAGTCAGGGTAATATTGAAGGTGTTCTTGTAGACAATGGCCATGCCACCCTGTTGCCTGCCGTTCCTGGGAATTTGGATGATGATGTATCCCACTGGGCAGAGGTGGGGTAATTCTGGGCAATTCAGTTATTTTCACCGAGTTTCCATGAAGACCAGTCCTAGGTCATTGGTCGAAATCAGTTCATTAAGTAGAAATAGTTTGTTTATTATAGATCTTGCCTTTATACAGGGGACTGGTATGAAGGCTTTGTCAGGGTGGGAGACTTTTTCCTTGTGAAGGGGGAGTGTGGATTAATGTGTGGAAGGGGGAGTGTGGATTAATGGCGTTATAGAGCAGCTTTTAAGGCAATGAGCCAGATTCTATAAACAGCACTTTAACTAGTAGGCGCCTAGGAAAGTGGAAGTCCCTACCACATGTCAATCAAAGTTAGGTGCCGTTTATGGGATCACGCCTAGCGCTGCCTAAATCAGCTTAGGTGCAGGTATAATAAGGCAGGATTTTCCTGGCTTATTGTACTGGCGTCTAATTTGATCCATGCCAAAACTCCACCCCTAACCGTGCCTATTTTCACTTGGGCACCTACCTTCTAATTAAGTTTTTTTAATTGTAATTTAATGGTGCTTTTTGTTACATAAACACAGGAGTCTGTACATTGAATGATTGATCTGTGCTAGCAAACTGTTCCAGAAGGATGTCAATCGCTTCTTTCAGTTCCACCTCCTTCACCAGTGGAGTATAGCTCCCTCTTCAGTTTTTCCTTTTACAGTCAACTTCAAGAAGAGTCATCTAGAGCCGACCCAATGCTTGGAGTATTTGTGAGTCTGCTTCAACATAGTGAAAGGCTGCTTCTTTCTTTCAGAGCCACGCAAACAGACACTCAGGAAGCAAATTTCAGAAATCTTAGCAATGCCGAATCCCATGGTCTGGCATTATCTCCAGGTGCTGAGCTCAGTGGCAGTCGCTCTCCAGGTGGTTCCCGCAGCAACATTCTTTTCAACTGCAGTTTCCCTAGACAGGGGAAGCGAGGAACAGCTTGCTCTTGTGGCTCAAAGGGGACTTTATCGAAGGGCATGCCTCTCCAGATCTTCTCTTCGGTGACTAATGACCAGCCCCAGCCTGTTTGGCTTGGGGGCCCACTGTGGTGGTCATCCAGTAAAGGGCCAGTGGACCCTTCCGCAGAGAAAGTGGTCCATAAATCATCTGGAACTATGAGCCATTCATCTAGCATTGAGGGCGTTAGAGAAGTACCTGGAAGGAAAGACAAATAAGAGTGTGTTCCGACAGTACCACCGCAGTAGCTTATGTGAACAGACAGGGAGGCATCTTCATGTACTCTCCGCAGCCCTCGCAAAAGGAGTGGAAAACATACAGGCTGATTTTCTCAGCCGGCAGACTCTATACCCAGGAGAGTGGTCACTGTCCCAAAGAGTGTTCAAACTAAATGTGCAACACTGGGAAAGACCGGCGATGGACTTGATGGATTCAGCCAAGAAGCAAAGCAAATTGCTTCTATAGTTGGGAACTGCAGGGTTGGATGCATTGGTTCAGCCCTGGCCGGAAGAGAAGCTTCTATATGTGTTTCCACCATGGCCCATGGTGGGCTGTGTCATCTGCAGAATCGCAAATAACTCGGGACTTGTTTTCATGGTAGTCCAAGGCTGGCCTTTCTGGTTTTGGTATATGGCTCTAGTGCATCACGCTGCTGGTTCATATGGAGTTTCCCAGTTGGGAATCGATTCCCACGGAGAACCCAGAGTGCTTTAGTCTTATGGCCTGGCTCTTGAGCACATAGCCTTAACCTGCAAGGGTTATTCGGAGGTAGTCATCTTGATTCTTCTTTGAGCTAAAAAGCCATTGTTTGCAGCTTATGTTAAGGCCTGGAAGGCTTTCCAGCTCTGTGGCGCTAAAAATCAAGTAGAGCCTTTCAAGGTGCCAATTCCTGTGATCTTGGCATTTCTATAAGCTGGATTAAAAAAAGGCCTAGTGGTGGCGCCTTTCAAAGTGATTTTCAGAAAGCTTTTGATAAAGTTCCCCATGAAAGGCTTCTGAGAAAATTAAAGAATCATGGGATAGGTGGCAAAGTTCAGTTGTGGATTAGGAATTGGTTATCGGATAGAGAACAGAGATAGGGTTAAATGGTCATTTTTCTCAATGGAGGAGAGTAAACAGTGGAGTGCCACAGGAGTCTGTGCTATTTAACTTATTTATAAATGATCTGGAAATTGGAACAATGAGTGAGGTGATTAAATTTGCTTGAGGATTATGAAACATTGCAGGCAGACCTTAGGAAATTGGAAGACTGGGCATCCAAGTGGCAGATGAAATTTAATGTGGACAAATGCAAAGTGATGCACATTGGGAAGAATAACTCAAATTACACTTAACTGGTTGCTAGGGTTCACCTTGGAGGTTAGCGTCCAAGAAAAGGATCTGGGTGTCACTGTAGATAACTCTGAGGAAAGGGATATTATCAGTGGTGTGCCTCAAGGTTCTGTTCTTGGGCCTGTTCTTTTTAACATATATATGTTTTTATAAATTATATTGCTAAGGGCTTTCGGGTAAGATTTCCCTCTTTACGGATGAAACCAAAATCTGCAATAGAGTAGACACCCAGGATGGTATGACTAACGTGAAGAAAGACCTAGCAAAGCTTGAAGAATGGTCTGAAATTTGTCAGCTAAAATTTAATGCTAAGAAATGCAAGGTCATGCATTTGAGCTATAAAAATCCGAGGGAATGGTACAGTTTAGGGAGTGAAGAACTTAATGCATGATAGAAGAGCAAGACGGTGCGATTGTAGGTGATGAACTTAAGGTGGCCAAACAGGTTGAAAAGTTGACGGCAAAAGCTAGAAAGATGCTAGGGTGCATAGGGAGAGGTATGGCCAGTAGACAAAAGGAGGTATTGATGCCCCTGTATAAAGACTTTTAAATACCTTGGTGATGTAAATGCTCATAAGTTGAGTGTCTTTCATTTTAAAGGAAGCTCTGGAATGAGAGGACATAGGATGAAATTAAAAGGTGATAGACTCAGGAGTAATCTAAGGAAATAATTTTTAACAGAAAGAGATGCGTGGAACAGTCTCCCAGAAGGTGGTGGTGGAGACAGAGACTGTATCTGAATTCAAGAAACTCTGGGTTAGGCATGTGGGATCTCTTAAAGAGAGGAAGAAATAATGGTTACAGCAGATGGGCAGACTAGATGGGCTATTTGGCCTTTATCTACTGTCATGTTTCTATAAATAAATGATGGGTCAATCTGACAAACTGAACAGTAGCAAATCACCTGGACTGGATGGTGTGCATCCCAGAGTGCTGACAGAATTGAAAAATTAACTTGCAGAATTATTGCTAGTAAACTGTAATTTTTCTTTAAAATCTAGCATATTCTCATTGGAAACTGGATGGGCCATTTAGCTTTTATCTGCCATAATGTTTCTATGCTCAATTCAGAGGCAGTGGACTAGCCATCAGAAGGGGTGGTCCATAAACTGTTTGAAGCTCCAAGCCCTTTGGCTAGCCTTGAGAATTCTGGAAAAGGTCCTAGAGGGAAAAGCAGTAAGAGTGTTCTCCAACAGCACCATAGCAGTAGCATATGTGAACAGACAAGAAGGCACCAGATGCGTTTACTTATGTTTGGAAGTTCAAATGCTTTTCTGGTTGGCAGAAGTTCACCTCCAGACTCTTTGCGCTGCTCGTGTGGCCAGAGTGGAAAATGTTCAGGCCGACTTTCTTAGCAGTTCGTGGACCCAGGGGAATGATCTTTATCCCAAAGGGTATTTGATCTCATTGTACATCGCTGGGGCAGGCCAGTAATAGATTTGATGGCTTCTGCTGAAAACTCAAAAGTGACGTGCTGCTTCAATCGAATAGAAAAACCAGGAAGCTTAGGGTTGGATGCATTGGTTTAACCCTGGCCCAGCCCGGGTCTCCTTTATGTATTCCCATCTTGATCATAACGCAGGATTGTGACTCATCCAGGACTCGTGATCTTAGTGACCCCAGACTGGCCTCCCCGTCTGTGATATTCAGACCTAGTATGTCTTTAGCAGGACAGGAGCCTCAAACACCCTCTCATTGAGGCCTTCTCTGTCAAGGGTAAGTCCCCATGGAGAATCCACAGGGCTTTGGTCTTATGGCATGACTTTTGAGATCACAGCCCTAGTTTGCAAGGGATATTCAGACGTGGTGATTGCCACTTTGCTCTGGACTAAGAAGCTTTCAACTATGGTAGCCTATGCAAAAGCTTGGAAAGTGCTTCAACAGTGATGTAAAAGGGACCGGGTCGAGCCACTTCAAGCTCACATTCCGCTCTTCTTTGCTTTCCTTTAGGCCGGGCAGGAAAAAGGCCTTGCAGTGGCTTCCCTAAAGATGCAGGTGACCGGCCTTTCCTGTTTCTTGTTGCAAAGTGGTAAAATTTTGCTGACAGCTCACCCAGATTTGACCAGATTCCTAAAAGGAGTGCACCAGTTGAGTCCTCCACTAAGGCATCCTTTCCTGTCGTGGAATCTTAACACTGTTCTGAAGGGCCTCGCTAAAGCCCCATATAAACCACTCAGATGCATCCCTTTTGGATCTCATGATTAAGTTAGCATTCCTGGTGGTAATATGTTTCACTAAGACGTATCTTGGAATTGCAAGTTCTCTCTTTTAGAGAGCCCTTTCTTAGAATCACGGAGGCGAGTGTAGCTCTCCAGGCTGCTCCCTTTTTCCTTCTGAAGGTTGTGTCTGATTTTTATGTCAACCATGTTTGTCTGCCTGCTTTTCAACCTACAGGCTTGGACAAACAGGATAGGTTTTGAGGAAACTGAATGTGTGAAGAGTTTTACTTCAATACTTGGAACAGACCAATGATTTTCGTCTTTCTGACCATCTGGGTTAAACAGCCAGTCCAGGCACAGTAGACTTGCGTCCAAGGCCTCTATAGCCAGATAGATTTGCATAGTCATTTCATCGGCATAGGATTTTGAGGAAACTGAATGTGTGAAGAGTTTTACTTCAGTACTTGGAACAGACCAATTATTTTCGTCTTTCTGACCATCTGGGTTAAGCAGCCAGTCCAGACACAGCAGGCTGGCATCCAAGGTCTCTAATACCAGATAGATTTGCATAGTCATTTCATCGGCATACAAGCAGCTGCTGGTTTCTCTCAAGGCGCATTTGATGAGGAGTGTTGCATCTCAGGCAGTTTCTCCTGCAGAGATTTGTAAAGGAGCTATTTGGTCTACTCTGCATATGTTTACAAGTGGACAGAGTGACAGCTCAAGAGGGCGCCTCCTGTGGATCCTCTGGTGTTGCGGGCCGGATCTACTGTCCCACCCTAGAAGTCAGCCATTGCTTTGTTATGTCACCTAAGAGTAGATGTAACAGAATGAAACATTAGGTTCTTAACTGGATAATCTTCTTTCTGTTAATCTTCTCAAGAGTCTGTACAGCCCGCTTTCAGTATATGCTGTTTCGCCTGCTTTTCTGCTTCGTACATTTCTAGATTCTAGTCCTAGATTTCTTCTAGCAGTTGGATGATTAGGTGTAAGGAAATCCTGTATAAGTAAATGTATTCCTCAGCTCCTGGCTTTTTTGATGTTAGTTAATTGTTCTAATTATTTTTCTAAGTTACAGAGCAGAACAGAATTGTTTGATGCCTGTGGGAATTTCCCTGTACTCCTCCTCCTTTGTATTCTATTCCAGTAGAGCTTGATTGCTTTGGGATGTAACTGAAGGGGGCACTCTACTCCACTGGCAATGTGGGAGGTGCTGAAAGCTGTATCACACTTCTGCAAAATCCAATTTACGGGAATGGATTGAACACCTAATGTACAGACTCCTGAGCTGAGAAGATTAACAGAAACATATTATTCAGGTAAGAACCTAATCTTTCAATATCATTACTTTTGAATGTTGTTGTGGTAGTCTGTGCACAGTATTTTAAAATTATGCATTGTTTGTAGATTTCCCCCATCATAAGCCATGAAATCCCCTACCTGCCTTTTCCTTCCTTAGATTTCAGCCTCCCCAATTCCCTCTTGCAGATTCAATACTGGTACCTTTCATTTTCTCCTTCCCTATAGAATACTTAGCTCGTACTGCCCCCACAGCACAGTCTCAGCTTTCTTTGTTGCCTCTCCTATCCGCTTTCTATTCGCCCTCTCCTTCACATCCCCATGGCATATAGCAACTAGCATCGAGTCTCTCGGTCTGTCCCTCTCCCCTGCAGAGATTGCATGGCAAAATTAATTGCTGTACATCAAGGTACTTCTTCCTCTGCCAACCTAGACATCACTGTTTGTGAACTATGCTGGCCTCCCTTAGCTATGGGTTCACATAAACAGCTGGGTCTAGATCAGCAGAGGAAGACAGGTCTGATGTGCAGCAATTCACTTCCTCCTTTTCTTGCTGCACAATCTCTCTGTGAAGGAGGGGAGAACAGAGAAACCAGAAGCTGTGCATAATTAATATGCAACAGCACTAGCAAGCGTAGAATTCTGTGCATTCTGCAAAGGTGGGAAATTCAGGACTGTGCAGTTGTGCAGAATTCCCCCAGGAGTAACTTTTGCTCTGGTGGGAGGGGGCTCATGCAGTATCGATAGTGGAGAGAAGACCCACGTGCTCAGAAAGGAGCTTGGGCCTTGCTTTTGGGCGGAGCCTAAATGCTGATGTGAACCTGGTTAAGCACTGGAGCAAACAGTTAATTTGTGTTCCATGTAATTTTATTATTGTTTTGATCAAGCCCCGGTTTTATACGGTCTAATGGTGGCAGGTGCGTGTGTGTAAACCTTTTGTGAAGGAAAGGATTGGCTTATTTGGATCTTTTATTTTGCAGGAATAAATCATGAATGAACTGAACAAAATATGGTGAACCAACCTATTTATTTTGTAGGCTTTGACTAGTGTTGACATCGGGAGTCTGATCTGCAATGTAGGCGCTGGAGGTGGGGCCTCGGCTGCTGGTGGTGCTGCGCCTTCTGCTGCTCCTGCTGGTGGTGGTGCCCCTGGTAAGATTTTAGGGATTAACACTTAGGGGCACTTTAATTAAAGCCTAGTGTGTGCTAAGTGTTTCATATCCTATTATATTCTTACAGTTCACATGATACTTAGCGTATTCTAATGTTTGCGTGCGCTATGCTTTAGTAAAAGGGCTTTTCATTACCACAATAATCCTCTTGTAAAATAAAGATGATAATCAAAAGGATTCAGATTAGAGCTGTGCCCCATAGCATATTTTACTATTTGGCCGAATACAAGTGATGGGTATTGAACTTTAACATTACAAAGAAGCAGAGATTGTGTTCATTTCGGTAGGATTTAACATGGTAGATCCTTGGATTATTCATTTTCAAATTTAAATAACTATTTAGCTGAATACGATTTTGAGGGGGGCAAACTGAACCAAATACACTATCATTTCAAGCTGGTAAATGGAATAAATGTTGAAGTGAATTTATCTTAAATGCTTTCTGTTATCAAACCTTTAGAACACATGTGTCAAACACAAGGCCCATGGCGCAGATTCGGCCCACCTGGCCTTTTTATGTGGCCTGCGGCAACATTCCCGATCTTTCCCTTTGAGCCCAGCATATCCTCCCCTCGGCAGTTCTGTTCGTGGCTCCCCCTCCTGTCCTCTGTCTGTCACGGTCCACCCGGGCGGAAACAGGAAGTTGTGCGTCATTGGAGACAGACTGCGGCAGGCAAAAAAGCAGGAGGAGGAGCCACACACAGCACTCCCGAATGGCCAAGATTGGCAGATTCCCGGCAGCGACATTGGACCGGCGCCAGAGGGAAAGGCACGACGGATTGTGAAGAGAACGAGATGAAGGGGGAGAGGTTGGACCTGGGGTAGTGTGGAGAAAGAGGGAGAACTGTTGGGAAGAGAAAGGGAGAAATGGTGGACCTGGGGGGAAGGAGGCAGGCAGACAGGGGGAAAGATGGGATGGGGGCAGTTGGGAAGAGAAAGGGAGAGAAGTTGAATCTGGAGATGGAAGGGGATGGAGAAATGTTAGGTCTGGGGGTGGAAGGGAGAGAGAGATGCGGCATTTTTTTATTTTTCCTTCCATCTCATTGTTCAGCATCAAGGGGGGGAGAGAAGAAGAACAACAGAAAAGAGATAGAGCAAAATGTTGGACCAAGAGGAGAGAGAGAAGGAAATAGGGGGCTGGGAAAGGAGTGAGATGGGAAATGGGAGAGCTACAGAATAAGAAAAGATGGAAAATTGATAGGTAGCTGAAAATTTAGAAAGGAGCAGGATGAGAAAGAGGGCAAGATTTGAGTGGACAGAGGCAGAAAAGAAAAAAGGAGAAAAGTTGAAAGGGAAAAATCAATATGTTGGAGACAGGGACTGAAGCAAGAGAGAAGAGGAGAAATAAAATGGACAGCAGACACTGGAAAGAGAATTAGAAGATAGACAAAATCAGAAAGAGAAACTGGGACCAAAAGCAAAACGACCAGATAACAAAAGGTAGAAAAAATAATTTTATTTTCTATTTTGTGATTACAATATGTCAGATTTGAAATATGTATCCTGCCAGAGCTGGTGTTAGACAGCAAGCATGAACTAGGACCTAACAGAGAGGAAAAGTCTTTTTTTATTTATTTTGTAGCTGGCGTGGGGTTGGAGAGGTTGCATCCTATACTTCTACTAAGACAGACCCCCTCCTTTGTTAGCGCACAGAGTGAGTTTTGGCGCCGGCGGCAACAATTGATCTGATGCTCACAGAAGTCCTTTGAGCATTGGAGCTGCCACCGGCGCTGGGGCCCATACTGCGCATCAGCAAAGAAGGGGGGTAAGTATCTTAATAAAAAAATCTGGCCCACGATTTAGCCTGTGTTTTAGATTTCGGCTCCTCATGTGATTAGTTTGACACCCTCGCTTTAGAAAATCAGTGAAAACCTATCTTGTTGACAAATCTTTGCTGATGTATTTCTGAATGGTTCCTGTAATATCACTGTCTGTATGCAGTCCCTTTTTGCTGTAAACCGCTTTGAATTGTTCTAGGTCAGGGCTGCCCAAGTCCGGTCCTTGAGATCTGCTGGCAGGCCAGGTTTTCAGGATATCGAGAGAGATTTGCCTGCACTGCCTTCTTGGTATGCAAATCTCTCTCATTCATGTTTATTGTGGATATCCTGAAAACCTGGCCTTCCAGTAGATCTTGAGGACTGGACTTGGGCAGCCCTGTTTTTAGGTACTGCGGTATATAAAAATAGTTGTTATTATTTTTCGGTACAGCCCTAATTCATATTACATTACATTACATTAGTGATTTCTATTCCGCTTGTGCCTTGCGGTTCTAAGCGGATTACAAGTTAGAAGACTGGACATTTCCAGTAGCATTGCAGTACATGTAATCAAGAATGCGTTAAGTTACAATTGTTATTCTGGACTTTTCCAGGATAAATTGGTAGCAGATAGTAGATAGTGATAGGTTGTTTAGACGAATAGAGATAATATTGTCCGGATTCTGTTGTTTAGACCAGTGTTTTTCAACCGCTGTTCCGCGGCACACTAGTGTGCCGCGAGATGTTGCCTGGTGTGCCGCAGGGCCGCCGGGCCCGGAGCTGACAGGGGGCCCGAGGCAGGGGCGCCAGTAGCTCGCCAAGGCAAAGTGAGTCGATCACCCAGGACTCACTTTGTCTTGGCGATCTAATCTATGGAGCCGATAAGTCTTCTTCTCCCCGACGTCAATTCTACAGTCGGAGAGGAAGTTCGGGCCAGCCAATCGCTGCCTGGTTCGGGCCAGCCAATCGCTGCCTGGCTGGGCGGAACTTCCTCTCCGATTGTAGAATTGACGTCAGGGAGAGCATGCGTCGGCGTCGGCTTTGGGGCCTGTTATCCATTGGTGGGTCCTGTTCCCCGATGGCAGCGGCAGTGGCAGTGGCTTGGGGAACGGCAGGGAGAAAGAAAGAAAGGGGGCAGGCAGGGAAACAGAAGGAAAGAAGAGAAACAGAAAAAAAGAAAGAAAGGTCAGGGAGAGAGGAAGAAAAAGTTGGGGGAGGGAATGAGGTGTGGAGGAGAGAAAGCATACAGGCTGATAGAAGGGAAGAAAGATTGGATGCACAGTCAGAAGAAGAAAGTGCAACCAGAAATCACCAGACAAGGTAGGAAAAATGATTTTATTTTAAATTTAGCAAAGTGGAGGCAGTATTACCACAGTTTTCAAAGGAATTTGCCCAAATAACTTAATAGTTAACTGGGTAAATTCCCAGAGATGAAAACTTCCCTTCACTTACTATGCACAGTTCTGAATTTATATCTGCTGTCTATATTTTACAATATGGTCACCTTTTACTAAACCGCAATAGTGGTTTTTAGCGCAGGGAGCCTATGAGCGTCAAGAGCAGCGCTGGACATTCAGCGCAGCTCCCTGCGCTAAAAACTGCTATTGTGGTTTAATAAAAAGGATGGAGGGTATATTTGTCTATTTTTGTATGCTATAAAAACCAAATACAGAGAGAGACTGAGAGCTGTTGACGAAGAGCTACGTGTGTGTCTTTCTTCGATTCCAGCCAGAATATCAGCTTTGTGTTCAGCCAAACAGGCCCAGGTTTCGCACTGAATAAAGTATTTTATAATTTTTATTTCATAATAAAGTAATTATAAAATACTTTCTTTGTGTTTATTTGATTCCTATTCAAGAGAATTACTTTATATATAGTCAATATAGGCAGAGAGTTAAATTTTTTAACATTTTCTTATGGTGGTGTGCCTCGTGATTTTTTTCATGAAACAAGTGTGCCTTTGCCCAAAAAAGGTTGAAAAACACTGGTTTAGACGAATAGATATAATACTGTCCGGATTCGAGGTGTTGCTGGTGGTGGTGTTAGGGTAGTCATGAGAGCATTTTCTAATACTTTTGTGAGGTTATGATGATGGGAAGTGTTTTTTGAAGAGATGAGTTTTGATTTCTTTTCGGAATACTTTAATGTCTATTGATTTGGTCAGTAGATTGGTGATGGTATTATCGATCTTTGCTGCCTGAGTCGCTAAAAGGCTGTCATATAGTTTCTTTCGTCTATGTTGGCTTTTGCAAAACTGAAGTAGAGGTTTCTACCACGAGCCAGCAAGGTAAATGCTTGGACGCCCATAGACTTTCGATGATCATTTACCTCATTAGCCCATGGTAGAAACGTCTGCTGTGGCTTTGTAAAAGGAGCCCATAATTAACTTTGCAGTTGATAGCTTGCTTTTTTTTTTTGGTCTACATAATCTGAATGAAAGGATTGATTCTATCAAATTTAAACATTGCCTTTCCCAGCAGAAGCTGTATCAAAATGCTTAACAACAAAATCAGATACACAGAAATCTAGTGATTACAAAAAAGGAATTGTAAAGAGTTTCCCCCACACACATAAAACATATTTCTTAGTACAGTTTTGATTTATAACAAAATCGAGGCATTCTAAGGCCAGTCTTAAGGTTAAGCATACTGGTGATATTCAAACTACTGTTTCATTGGTTCCACTACTTATTCTATAGCGCTGAAAAGCGTGCACAGTTCATGCAATGGACAGTTCCTGCTTACAAGCTAATTTGGGCAGAGATGAGACGTATAGGGGGGTTGGGGAGTTTCTTGCAGAGAATGATAGGATGGACATAGCTAATTTTATGGTGAGTGGGAGTTGAAAGTTGAAAGTGGGCTTTTAGCTTGGGTTTGAATACTGCTTAAATAGCTAGTGTCTAAAAATAGATTTAAAGAGATTGGGCTATCTTTATCTGGTAGCTTTCCTGAGGTGTTACTGTTGCCAGTAAAGGTGTTTGCATTCAGTGGTGTAGTAAGGAGGGGGGGGGGGGCGAACCACTTGGTGCCGTCTTGGTGGGGCGCGGGCAACCTCACTGCCCCCCCATGCCACACTTGTGCCCTTCCTTCCCTGTCCCCCTCCAAATACCTCTTTAAAATCTCCGCCAGCGTGAGCAACTACTCTAGCCTGTTGTTTGTGCCAGCCTAGCTCCCTCTGAAATTACTTCCGGGTTGTGGGGCCAGGAAGTAAAGTCAGAGGGAAAGTCAGCGCAAGCAGCAGGCCAGAGAAGCGGCTCACGCTGGCGAAGATTTAATGGAGGTTGTGAGTGGGGCTGGTGCGTAAAGAGTGATGTCCGGAGAGATGGGGGGGGGGGGCCCAGAAAAGAGGGGGTGCCTCCTACCCTTGCTCACTCTTTGTATTCTTCTCCAAGGACAAGCAGGTTGGAGCGTTTGGTAGCAGCACCAGTGGCCTCGGGGGAGGGGGGGGTTGATAGCAGTGCAGGTGGTCTTGAGGGGGAGGAAGTGTTGGGTAGGGGTGGGTGCAGTTTTTGGTAGCAGTGCCGTGGGGGAGTTTGGAGAGTTGGGTAGCAGCAACGGGTGGCCTGTGGAGGAGGGGAGATTTTTTTTTTTTTTTGCCAGTTGGTTGATTGCCGTTTAACCGGGATTCTGCTGTAATAGGAATGTCTCCCAAATGCAGTCACCTAAAACATTATCTAATCTAGTTGATGAATTAGCATAAGGTGTAGTAACAACAATAGAGAAAAACAGATCTTTAATTTTTATTAACTTTGTTCTGGAAAATTTACACCAATTCACCAGCTTTAAGTTGTCAAACTGAAGAGCAAGAAGAAAATACAATATGACTCTTGGCTTTACAGTAACCATATAGTATGTTTCTGTTTTCCCTTTTCTGCAGCTGAGGAGAAGAAAGAGGAAAAGAAAGAGGAAGAATCTGAAGAATCTGATGATGACATGGGCTTTGGTCTTTTTGACTAAGTGATGTTTATAACAAACTTTATAATAAATTGAATGAAACATTGACTTTTTGTTTTTATGTATTCATAGTAAATGATAATTTTGCAGCCCCTTCAGGCTGCTTCCTGACTAAGGATACACTTCATTGTCCTAGATAAGGTGTGATCAGCCTTCCCCAAGAATTGCTGCACTGAGTCCAAAGGCCATCTAGCCCAACATCCTGTTTCTACCCCAAGTACCAGAGAGTAGTCCAAAAATGAGCAAAGTTCATGTTATTTATCCTCAGGGATATACAGTGGCTTTCCCCTGACCTACCTCAGCAGCAGTTTATGGATGTCTCTTCCAGGAATTTGTCCAACCTCTGCTGATTCTAGCCCATTTTCTGGCAATGAATTAGAACTTAAGAACATAAGAATAGCCTTACTGGGTCAGACCAATGGTGCATCAAGCCCAGTAACCTGTTCTCACGGTGGCCAATCCAGGTCCCTTGTATCTGGCCAAAACTGAAAGAGTGGGAACATTCCAGAGCTGAGATTGTGATATCATAATGCCTCATTCCACAGTGCTTCAGAGCCAACCTCATCACTGATGTTACAATGGCTTCATTGTCCTATATTTGACACACATAAGAGCATAAGAATAGCCAGCCCGTCCTCATGGTAGCCAATCCAGATCACTAGTAGCTGACCAAAATCCAAGGAGTAGTAACATTCCATGCTACCGAGCCCCAGGGCAAGCAGTGGCTTCCTGCATATCTTTCTCAATAACAGACTATGGACTTAAGTTCTTAGAGCCTTAAAGGTCAAATACAACAGCTCAAATGATATCCTTTCAGAATTTAGTAACCAGTAGAGACTCTTAAATAGTGGTATAACATGATCAAACTTTTTCTTACCGGTTATCAAACAAGCTGCAATGTTCAGAATTAGACGAGTTACATTAGTCTAACCTACTAGTAGCAAATGCATGGATCAATTTAACCAAATTATTTGTAGTCTGAAAAGACCTCAGCTGCAAATGGAAGTAGCAGGCTTTTGCTACTAAATTAAATCTTGTTTGTGTTGTGAAATTTCAGTAGAGAATCACAGTGAAAACCTAAGGTGACAAATTATTATTTTTTTTAATTATAAATTTTTATTGACTTTCTACAACAGAAATACAAAATAATACAACCAAAACAGCAAGTAGACAATTCCCCACCCCAAAACAGCTACTGTCATACTGGTATCCTTCAGTACAATGCAATACTAGCCAAGAAAATTTCCATCCACCCTTCCCCCCTCCCAACCCAACAAACCAGCCACAAAGACCCGAAGGATAGCGTGTATGTAGCAAACAAAATACACAGCTAAAGAATAGACGGGAATGGAACTACAACAAACTAGATAGCCATTTCACATAAGGATCCCAAATCGTCAAAAAGGGGGAAAGGCAATGATGCATTAATGCTGTTAATTTAGACATGCGAAATATAAAATCCAATTTCCCCAAATAGTGTTGCCTAGTAGGCGGGTGCACCTGCTTCCATTTTGGAGCCAACAGTAATCTGCCAGCTGTAAATGCCAAGGACTGGCACGAGCGTGTCAGCGCCTTATGAGGCATATGCAACAAAGCACAACCCATAGATTTACAAACTGGCTTATGGAACATCTCTGGTTCCTTACTAGTCTATGGTTTTTGATATTCTTTCACTTTCAGACAGTCCTACCAAATGTGCAAGAACGTCCCCCGTTGCCCATACTGCCTCCAGTAACAAATTCATCTTAAAAAATATATTTTATTTATAACGAGAAAAAAACCATACAAAACCCCAGTTAGGGATTCTAAAGGTACATGGGGAGGCGGGAAGGAGGTAAGCAATGGTGCGGCCTGGCATTTACTATTACTACTACCTGCTAGTATTGCTTTGTCTCCAGCAGATAGTGTAGAAAGATTCTTCAGTTTGCCCTACACACACATTCTATTCCTTGCATTTCTATACCGCCTCTACTCTCAAAATGAGCTAACGTGGTTCACAAAGTATGAAACAAGCTTACAAAGAGAACACAGATGAAATTAAAAAAATAAATGACTTAACTAAAAAATTGAGCTCATTTTAGTTAAAATGTTTACTAGGGAATGGGATTTGATATACCACTTAGACAAGGTGGATTAAGCAGTTTACAATCAGGTACAAGTGCAGGCTCACAGTCTACCTAATAGACCTGAGACAGTAGAGGATTAAGTGACTTGCCCAAGGTCATACAGCTGTGTAAGGTTTGAACCCACAACCTCAGGCCTTGAGGCTCAGGGTGCTGAGGCTGTAGCTCTAACCACTATGCCCAAAAATAAGCCCTAGCATGATTTTTGGGGTAGGTCTTAATATAAGCCCTACCCCACAAATAAACCCTAGTCCCCGGACGCCTAACCTAAATGTCCCTGGATTCGCCAGGCAGCAGTGCTTCCCCCGCCCCTGCCCTGCAGCTTAACTGCTGACCCATCTTTCCAGCTCTCCTGTCCAAACCCCTCCAACCGTGAGACCTACAAAGAGCAGTGTCGGCAGCACTCTAAACAGGCTGCTTCATGACCTGCCGGGGCATTCCCTCTACTACATCACTGATGTCATCAGTAATGTGGCGCACGGAAGGCCCCGGTGGGAGAAGGCTAGGAAGCAGATTGTTTAGAGTGCTGCCAACACTGCTCTTTGTAGGTCTCATGTTTGGAGGGGTTTAGATGGGAGAGATGCTCTTTGGAGGGAAGTATGTAAGTTTTGGGGTTCGGATAGGAGGATGGGTTGTCGGAGGGGGTTTGGCTGCAGGGAGGTTGCTCAAGGGTTCTGCACAGAAGGGAGGGATAGAAGCTGTGCAAGGGTTCTGTGGGAGGGAAAGAAAGATGCGCACAGTGGAAGGGTTCTGCTGCCCAGGGGGATGGGACAGAGGGAGGGAAGGAAAGATGTTACACATGGGAGAGAAAGGAAAGAGAAATAATTGGGGTGAAGGGAGAGATGATCATATAAATAAGACCTACACTAAAAAATAAGCCCTGCCGCATTTTTTGGGCCCCCAATTTTTTTTTTTTTGTAAATCTTTATTCATTTTTATACGTACAATAAGTGTGATAATACATAAACACATTCCACATCCGTGGAAAATCAGGGGCGGGAAACTACGAGGTGACACCAGGAAATTCTTTTTCACTGAAAGAGTGGTTGATCGCTGGAATAGTCTTCCACTACAGGTGATTGAGGCCAGCAGCGTGCCTGATTTTAAGGCCAAATGGGATCGGCACATGGGATCTATTCACAGGGCAAAGGTAGGGGAGGGATATTAGGGTGGGCAGGCTGGATGGGCCGTGGCCCTTATCTGCCGTCTATTTCTATGTTTCTATTTACACATTGAGAATATCACTTATTCTTTAGCACTCTCCAGACCAGTAGAGGTTAATCTTTACAAATGGGTATATATCCAATCATGACCAGCAGGTGGAGACTGAAAACAAAACTGTGAGATAGTACATAAGATATCCCCTTCTCTATTCTCATCAGTCTACTTCAGTCTCCAGCAGGTGTTGAGTGATCTGTACCCATCTCCCTTGGAATTTGTTTTGGAGGTTTCTAGTCCCTGTTTTTGGCCAGACAGAGCTTGGGCGGGTCCTGTTTGGGGGTCCGTCCGACCTAGGGGTTGTCAAACTCGGCAGGACTCAAGCGGGGCCCTCCCCCCACTTCCTCCACCTCCCCACATTTTTTTTAGAGGAGCCTCAGCAATAGGTCTTGCCCCCTAAATCAAGCAAGGCATTGCTTTGAGAGCCTGTGGAGTCTGTTCTGTAAAAGAAAAAAAAAAAGAAAAATCCTGAGGTAGTGTTGGTGTAAAGGGTTGTTTCCCTTTAAGAAAACAGTATTTTACTGTATTTTTGCACTAACCGGCACTTTTCTTCTAGCTAGGTCGGCTATGGAGCAATTGTGCCCTTTTCCGGGGAAGTGGGACACAATTTGGTCCAGCCGCGAGGCACTCGCGGCCAGCCTGAACTCGGTGGTTTGGGCTGGCGAGGCAGTGGAGCTCTGTCGCAGCAGATGCAGGCACCCAGAGCTCCCCGCCGATGGTGCCTTGCGAGTCGGCTGGGAGCAGTGGGGAAGCCAGATGTTCCCCAACTGCCCACGGAGGGATTCCCCCGAACCTCCGACGGTCAGGTTGCAAAGGATTCCTTCTCAACTGATTTTTTGACAGCTGATGTCGACTTGGCTGTTTTAGCGGCTGGGACTGTTCAGGTTCCTCAGCACTACAGGCCATGGAGGGAGCATTTTTGGCGGGAACTTTGCCATTTTCTCAGTCTGGCCCCTCCATTTTGTCTGCAACCTCAGGTGACCTTCCTCCTGTTTTGCAAACACAGGGGGAGGTTTTCAGCAGGGAGTCCCTGGGGATCCCCTGGGTTTTTTCCTCTGATTTAATTTCTTTCTTTGTGCAGTTGGGGGGTCTCATGTGCACAGAGGGGGTTTCAGGAATGTTTTTTCCCTCCGCACCCCCTGTGGTTTTGCCTCCCTCTTTGTTTGGCGTCCCCTTATCCTCCTCATCCAAGCCCCTGTGGGGAACTTGGATTGCGGATTGGTGGTCAGAGGAGCATTGTGTCGTGAATGGGGGCCTGGGCGCTTTGGCGGGCTTCCAGGATCCTCTAGAGCACAGTTCTTCAACCGCCGGTCCGCACAGAGCCGGCAAGATCAACATCTGAAGTCTGCGCTGGGCCGGAGAGATCTTGGGGAGCTTCCGACAGTGGCTTTCTCCCCTCTGCAGCTCTCCTTTACTTCCCAGTGCAGCGATTCACGAAGGCAGCCTCGGGGCTTTTGCTGAGTTGCGGCTGCCTCTGATGATGCAACTTCCTCTTTCCTCAGAGGCGGCGCGACCCAACAAAGGACCCGAGGCTGCCTTCCTGAATCGCTGCGCTGAGAAGTAAGGAGAGCTGCTGGGAGGGGAGAAAGCCACTATTGGAGTCTGGGAAGCTTCTGGGCATGGGGAAACAGGGACAGCTGCTACTGTAGAGGGAGAAGGAGAGATGCTTATGGGAGGGGAGGAGGGAAATGAATCTGGAAAGCTGCTGGGCAAGGAAAAAAATGGACAGCTGCTACTGGGGAGGGAGAAGGAGAGATGCTGCTGGGAGGGGAGGAGGGAAAGGAATCTGGGAAGCTGCTGGGCAAGGAAAAAAAGGGACAGCTGCTACTGGAGAGGGAGAAGGAGAGTTGCTGCTGAGAGGGGAGGAGGGAAATGAATCTGGAAAGCTGCTGGGCAAGGGAAAAAAATGGACAGCTGCTACTGGGGAGGGAGGAGAGATGCTGCTGGGAGGGGAGGAGGGAAAGGAGTCTGGGAAGCTGCTGGGCAAAGGAAAAAAAGGGACAGCTGCTACTGGAGAGGGAGGGAGGAGAGATGCTGCTGGGAGGGGAGGAGGGAAAGGAGTCTGGGAAGCTGCTGGGCAAGGGGAAAAAAGGGACAGCTGCTATTGGAGAGGGAGAAGGAGAGATGCTGCTGGGAGAAGAGGAAGGGAAGAGAGTTACTGCTGGACAGGAGGAGGAGGGAAGGGAGAATGAAAAAAGGAAGGAAACAGCTGGCAGAGAGATTAGAGGAGGGGAAGGGGAGACACAGACATGAGAAAGTAGAGAGATTGATGATAGGAAGGGGTCAGCAGAAAAATAAGCAGAGAGGAACAACGATGATAGATCTGGTGTAGGAGAGATAAAAATTAAGAGAGCAGTGAAGCTGGAATGAATCATGTAAAAAGGAGAGAGGGGGCACAAGCTGGATGGAAAGGGGAGAGGGGCATAGAAAGAAGACAGATATCATATGGAAGGGAGAGAGGACAGACAGTGGATGGAAGGGGCAGATGCTGGATTGAAGAGACAGAAAAGAAGATTGAAAGCAGAAACCAGAGACGACAAAAGGTAGAAAAAAATAATTTTAATTCTATTTTGTGATTAGAATATATCAGATTTGAAATATATATCCTGCTAGAGCTGGTGTTAGACATAACTGGGGACTGCAAAACCCAAGCAGTGCTTCTTTAGCTTCCAGCTGGCTTAGGGCGCTCTATGACCAGGGGGCAGTTGCCCTAGTTGCACTCCCCTAAAACTATTCCTGTCATGTGTGACTGCAGTATTCTGTTAGCATGATATTTCTGTGTAGCATTCTGTAATAATTTGGCTTGTTCAGTTTTCTTGATAGTAGAGGGGATATATGTGAAGGGGAGGGGAGACAGGGGTTTTGTTGATCCTTGCTCTGAATTATTTGTTTTTATAAAATGACAATTGTACAGAATATTGTTTCTTTTTATACTTTAACTAGCTGATGCCCTGGCGTTGCACGGGTATTTAATTATAGCAATAACACTGTAAATGGATTCAAATAAAGATACTTTATAGTGGTGAATGAATGCAAGTCTCACTGGAATTAGCAATCTCTTAAACTGAAAAGGAAGATCTGTTGGAATAAGTGGCATCCAAAAGTTTCAGTATTGATTTAAACAACTCAATATGTGGAAACTCAGGTTGAAAAGAAACTCCATGCAGTTTTTTCCCGGTTCAGAATGGAACCTGTGTGCCTAGTTCAGCATATGTGAGTACTCATGTAATGTAATAACATTATGAACTGGGGTGCATGAAGGAAACAGTTACAAACACAGTTAGAACATACAAACTCTATATGTATGGTGTCCATGGTAGAATAGAAAAGATGTCCCTAGTGGTTATAGTGTCATATAAAGTGTTTTATAGTTGGAATTACTGTGAGAATGGCAGCTTTTTACATCCGTTCCATTGACATGAATGGGTGAAATAAGATTTTCTGTGTGTAGCTCCGCCCACGTGTGCAGGTGGGCCACGAGACCCCCAGAACATATCACCCCAGGTAGTGAGGGATCTGCATACAAAGTTTCGTTCAAATCGGTCAAGCCGTTTTTGAATTACAGTGAGAATGGCAGCTTTTTACGTTTTTTCCATTGACATGAATGGGTGAAATCTGATTTTCTGTTTGTAGCTCCGCCCACGTGTACAGGTGGGCCGCGAGACCCCCAGAACATATCACCCCAGGTAGTGAGGGATCTGCATACCAAGTTTCGTTCAAATCGGTCAAGCCGTTTTTGAATTACTGTGAGAATGGCAGCTTTTTACATTTTTTCCATTGACATGAATGGGTGAAATCTGATTTTCTGTTTGTAGCTCTGCCCACGTG
Source organism: Geotrypetes seraphini (assembly GCF_902459505.1). Lineage (NCBI taxonomy): Eukaryota > Metazoa > Chordata > Amphibia > Gymnophiona > Dermophiidae > Geotrypetes > Geotrypetes seraphini. Next base: position 22,688,634 of record NC_047085.1, on the reverse strand, counting down.
TGCAGGTGGGCCGCGAGACCCCAGAACATATCACCCCAGGTAGTGAGGGATCTGCATACCAAGTTTAGTTCAAATCGGTCAAGCCGTTTTTGCGTGATCGCGGCACATACACACATACATACACACATACATACCTCCGATTTTATATATATAGATAAAATACATTCAATATAAAATCATAATTGAGGCTTGTGTGGCTGGGATCAGATGATTTATGGGGACCGAGCTCACGGAGATGGGGCGGAAACGGGGTTTTTAAATTTTAGTCCTAGTAGTTTGCCGGTCCACAAAATAATTTTTTTTTTTCTGCCGGTCCACGGGTGTAAAAAGGTTGAAGAACACTGCTCTAGAGGGGACGGCCGCCTTCCATGGCCATTAGTGGGCAAAGTTCTTCGCCACATTGTTCGTCATCTGGGTCTTGTGGTTCCGGTGGCTCCGGATTGGCCTCGACATCCGTGGTATGCGAATCTGGTGAGGCTTCTGGCTGCAGATCCTCTTCCTCTGCCTCTCTTGGACGACCTGACGCAGGGTCCCATTCCCATGTTCGACCTGTCTCCCTTCTGTCTTACGGCTTGGCTCTTGAAAGAGGTTGCCTAGGTAAGAAGGAGTATTCAGATAAGGTGATCTCTACTCTCTTGGGGTCCCGGAGGCTTTCTATCTCTCGGGCTTATGTGCAGGTTTGGCGTCTCTTAGAGGGGTGGTGCCAGGCAAGGGGAGTGGTCTCTTCACACTTCCCTGCCTCACATCCTAGAGTTCTTGCAAGATGGCCTGGATAGAGGTCTGGCTTGGTCTTCTCTCCAGGTTCAGCTTGCGGCCTTGTCAGCCTTTCGTGGGTTAGTGACTGGTCAGTGTTTGACAGCCATTCCTGATGTGGTTCGTTTTTACGGGCGGCCAAGTTGCTCAGCCTCCCTTGCAGCCCTCTGTTCCATCTTGGGATCTTACTCTGGTTCTTTCTGTTTTTAGTGCGCCCGCCCTTTGAACTGTTGGGTGGCTGCTCTTTGAAGGACCTTACTCTGAAGGTGGTCATTTTGGTGGCCATTACTTCCGCTAGGCATGTTTCTGAATTACCGGTTTTCTTTTGTAGGGCTCCCCCCTCACAGTTTTGTTTTCAGTCTCCACCTGCTGGTCAAGATTGGATATATACCCATTCGTAAAGATTAACCTCTACTAGTCTGGAGAAGCTAAAAGAAAGTAAATTAGCAGGTAAGAACCTAATTTCTCCGTATTCAGCAATAATACCAATCATAAAATTTTATCTCCCTTCCTTCCCACCCCTTCATAATAAGTAATTAAATTACTTTATATAAGATTTATACTTAAAATCCCCCCCTCCCTGAAAAATGAACTTTAAGAATTAAGGGAAAAGTAACAATTAATCATTACAAAATTTTGTTAATGGCTCCCATACATCTTGAAATTTCCTAATATATCCTCGCTGTGTTGCTATTACTCTTTCCATTTTATACATATGACGAATTCCACCAAAAATTATAATTTAGTCTACTCCAGTTCTTCCAGTTATAAATAATTTGTAGAATGGCAACCCCAGTCATTATGAGTAATAGGTTGTTATTATTTGATATCTGACTGCTCTCATTAACATACCAAATAATACAGTATCATATGACAATGCCACTGGATTTCCTAATAAACAATTAATTTCCAAAAAGTCATAATAAATGGACAATAGAATAATAAATGATCTAAAGTCCCTGCTTCAAGATGACAGTGCCATCCAATTTTTGTAACTGAACAGGGGTCCATAATGCTCTATGTAAAAGAAAAAAACATGTTTGTCTTATAGATGCTGACGCTGTACATCTCATCCTCCAAGTCCAAATTTGTGGCCATTGAGACGCAAAAATTTGATGCTTGATCTCAATGCTCCAAATGTCTTTCAGACCAGTGTTTGGTTTCTTTTTAATAAATCCAGTCAGCAATTTATACCACTGGGCAGCCTGGTGACCCAGGAAGTCCGCCTGAAAGCATAAGAACTCCATACTATATTGATTATTAAGGTTTTTCCACTCAAGGAACCCCGCCCGAATGGCCTGCTTCAGTTGCAACCATCTAAAACTTTCTGATTTATTGAGGCCATATTTACATTGCAACTGTGAAAACTCAAGCAGTTTACCATTAGAGATAACATCATAAGAACATAAGCAGTGCCTCCGCTGGGTCAGACCACAGGTCCATCCTGCCCAGCAGTCCGCTCCCGCGGCGGCCCGAACAGGTCACGGCCTGTCTGAGTCACCAGAAGGGGCCCCCTTGCCACCTTGGTTTCCCATTGAGTCTTATCTTCCCATCGAAGTCCTAACCCTCCGGTCTTGCACATGCACGACCTGGTTGGATTTCTATACTTATTACTTGGTTTGCTTTCTATACCTGTGTTGCATCCCAGCACCTCTCTCAGTATCCCACGATCCCCCTATCCCTCAGGAATCCGTCCAATCCCTGTTTGAATCCCTGTACCGTACTCTGCCTGATCACTTCCTCCGGTAGCGCATTCCAAGTGTCCACGACCCTTTGGGTGAAGAAAAACTTCCTTGCATTTGTTCTGAACCTATAAACATATTCCTGCTATTCAATGCTTCCAGACAAGCTTTTTTCCGCCAATTTGAATCTTGGAGTTCAGCTATATAGATTGATTTGTAGATTTGTGAATTGGAATAGTTGTTAAATTACTTACATATCGCAATGTTTTCCATGTATCAACTAATATTCTGTTATCTTTAAAGTACCTAGGCATTTTGATACTGAGAACATGGCATAGACGTATAGGAGACATGAGTTGCCATTCTAACCACAACTAATCTAGGAGTTTTTCCATGAGCTCTGGGAGGACCCAATTCATACCCTGGTGCATAATATAGCATTGATGGTACCTATAAAAATTGGGAAAATTTACCCCTCCCTCTGAAATCGGCTTTTGTAAAGACACCAAAACTCTAGGAGTTTTACCCAGCCAAATAAATTTTGTAAGAATGCTATTTAATTTTTTATAAAAGGACCCTTGAAAAAAAACTGGCAACATACCCATTTGATAACAAACCACAGGCAAAATCATCATTTTAATAGTTTGGACTCTCCCCCACCATGAAAGATGTAAAGGATTCCATTGCTCACACATTTCTGTTACCTTCTGTAATAAAAATTTTTCATTTAATTTCATTGTTTCTTCCAGCGTATTTTTAATCCAAATACCTTAGCACTTTATTCCATCTTCTTTCCAAAGAAAGGGAAATGAATCAAACAAACCTTTTGTACAGTGGATATTAAGTGGAAGAATTTCTGATTTACTCCAATTTATCTTGTATCCTGAAAATTTTCAAAATTTCTCAATCATTTCAAGTAAGCAAGGAATGGTTGTCTCGGGATTTCTCAAATAAAGTAGTATATCATCTGCATAAGCAGAGATTTTATATTCCCGATCTCTACGAGGAATACCCTGTATCTCCTTTGCTTGCTGAATAGCTAATAACAAGGGTTCTAATACAATATAAAAAAGCAGAGGAGATAAGGGACAGCTTTGTCTAACCCCACCCTCTGCAACCTAAAACCTTCTGAAAAATTATTATTAATATACAGTTTAGCAACAGGGGAGCTATACAATGTTTGAACTATTTGTATAAATCCTGACCCTATACCAAACCATTCTAACGCTTGATACATGAAGGTCCATTCAACTCGATCAAAGGCCTTCTCTGCATCCAGGGATACAGAAAAAGCCGGATCATTTAAGGCTTTTGACAAATTCAACATATGTAAGGTCAGCCTAGTGTTGTTAGAAGAATGTCTCTGAGCAACGAATCCTGTTTGGTGCATTCCAATAATAAAAGGGAGAGCTTTAGCCAAACATATAGTTAATGTATAGCTAAAAGTTTTCCATCTACATTAATTAAGGAAATAGGCCTGTAGTTTGAAACCAGTGTGGGATCTTTATTTGGCTTTGGCAAAACTATAGTTAATGATTCTGCCATGGTACCTGTAGTACAAACTTTAGTTAGTTGAGTCTGATATAAATTTAACAAATATGGTAATAGAATAATTTGGAATGATTTATAAAACTCCACTGTAAAACCATCCCCACCTGGAGTGGATCCAACTCTAAGGGACTTCAATGCTGTTTGCAATTCATTTATTGATATTGGCTTTTCTAAACTTTCTTTTATATGCTCAGGAATTTTTGGTCCCATAATTAATTTTAAAAATTCTGATCCATCCTTTTCTTTATCTAAATAAGGCTCAGAAAAATACAGATCTTTAGAAATATTTAAAAATTGTTTTAGAATAGGACCAATTTGAGAATAAGTATTCCCTTTATCATCTTTTACCGCCACTATTTTTGTTTTTTTGCTTTTAGACAATTTGCCAATCTTCCCGCCTTATTTGAATTCCCATAATACAATGCCTGTTGAGAAAATAAATCTTTTCTTATCAATTTAGAAGAAATATTGTATTTCCCTTTCAAGAGATCCTGTAGTGTAGAATATTCCCATTTATCAATTAATTTTGATTCCAATATTTTTATATCTTGTTCTAACCTGGAAAATTGATTTTTAATTTGTTTTTTAATATATGCCAAAAATGAAATAATTTGACACCTCATGGTTACCTTAAAAGCATCCCACATTTCCATTGAGATATCTTCCGTATTATTAATTTGAAAATAATCATTTATTTTTAATTGAATTTCTTCAAAAAAATTTGATTCTACAAGCAATGTATTATCAAATCTCCATACAGATCTATCCTCCTGGTCAATTATTTTAATCCACACCACACCATGATCAGACAAAATAATTGGATCTATGCAGCTTGTGTTACTTGCTGAACTAATGAATTTGAAACAAATATATAATCTATTCTTGAAAAAGGTTTATGAACATGGGAGCAAAAAGAAAATTCCTGATCATTAAAATGAAATATTCGCCATATATCTTTCAAATCACAATTCTGTGCCAAATTATCTAATCCTATTGACTTCATAACTCTACTAGGTTTTTTGTCCATTAAATGATCTATAACAGCATTAAAATCCCCTGCCACAACTAAATTAGAAGCAGCCAGTGGTAGTAACAATGGTTGTAGATATTAAAAAAAATTCCATTTGGTTAGAATTAGGTGCATATACATTGAAAAGCGCCAGCATAGTATTTCCCAGACTCATGTCAATATGTACCCACATTCCTGAAGCATCAGTAGCAATCACCTTAAAGATAGCATTACATTTTTTATTTACCAATATTGCTACACCTGCCTTTTTCCTCACTGCTGGAGCAAAAAAACAATGTTTTACCCAGTTTCTTCTAGTTTTTGGGATTCTAAAGCCGATAGATGAGTCTCCTGGATAAAACATATCTACATTCTGTTGTTTTATAAACAATTAGTGTTTTCTTTCTTTTTATAGGATGGTTGAGGCCATTAACATTTAACAAAAATAATTTAAGCTCCATTAAAATCTTTACTTACAGGATACATGAATCTCATCAAATATGTCCTATTTTTATAATATCTCTGTATATATCTCATTTCCCTTAATTTAATATGTGAAATATAATACCTATTTTCCCCAAACTCCCCCTTCACAACTCTCCCCCTCCCTTGATCTCTTAAATACCCTAATTATAAGATCCCAAAACCCCTTCCCTATTCCCACCCATAACCCCCCCTACTCATATTACGATAACTTGAAGACATAAATCAGACTGGTAGCCCCTCCCCTCCCCCTAGCATCTTACTTCATTATTTCCTCTAAACTATAAAAATTGATCAACCTATACCCTTTAATATGACAATTTATCAATTTTTGAATTTTACTAAATTGAGAAAATCACAATTCTAAAAGATATACTTCCCCCATTCATGAAATATAATCAAGCATCCCTTAAATAGTATTATTTCTTAAATATTTAGTTTTATCAATTCATGTAAGAAGTTTAAATATTAACTAGATTTTATTAACCATATAAATTAATTAAATTAGTTTCCTGGAAAATTCATTCAACTCAAAGTCTACAACATATCAAAATTATTTCTTAATTATTAATGATTTAATACAAATATTAAGAATCCCCTTATAATTATTATAACAACTGTATTAAATTATATTTCATATCTTTGTCTATAAATAATAAAAACAATTACATGCACTTTTGAAAAAAGTGTGCTTGGATTCTTAGAAAATATACATGTACTCCTGAAAAAAGTGTGTTTACACACTTAAAAATGAATAGACATACATTTATTTCAAAGAGTACATGCATATGTGTTCTACCTCAAAACTGCATTTGGCATATAAATTTATAGTAACATAACCTGAATATTCATGTATGTATTACAAAAAACTAATCTAAATAATTCATAAGTCTAAGAAATAAATTATCTCCCTGTTCATAAAATATAATTATCACCCCTTATACAATAATATTTTATAAATATTTTAGTTTCAGGTACTCATATAAAAGGCTAAAAAAAAATCTATTACATTAATAATTAAATAATTGTCTGAGAAATATATCCAATTCATATTTATCTTCATCTTTCTTTATAATTATGATAACTGGAATTGTAATATATTTAGAGATACTAGTTGGGGAGGCAGGTGGATGAACATGTCTCTGGAACAGCTACCCACATAACCCAACAGATGTAGGAAATCCATGTGTGCAGTTTTCAAAGGGAAAACTGTAAACTTTATTATCCCAGGATAAGCAGGCAGGTATTCTCAGATATGGTTGACGTCATCGCCGGAGCCCGGATGCGGACGCCTCACAATTAGACTTGCTTGAAGAAACTCGAAGTTTCTAGTCGCCCGTACCGCGCATGCGCGAGTGCCTTCCCGCCCAGCGCAGGGTGCGTCTCCTCAGTTCTCAGTTTTCCGCGGAGCCGAGAAGTCTGTCTTTGACTCTCTGCGTGACCTTTGTTACTTAGTGCCTTCTCTGAACTGTGGTTTGTACTTTTTTTTCTCACGAATCGCTTTTCTTTCTTTCTTTTAAAAAAAAAAAAAAAATTTCTTCCGTTCGTTTTCCAGGACAGGCCGCCCGGCCCCAGCCCAAGGGCTTCGATCTTGCGGTGGCTATTTTTTCTTCTATGCCCTGGTCTGCTACAGGCTTTAAGAAGTGTGGCAAGTGTCAGCGTACGATATCTCTTACAGACCCACATCGTCGCTGCCTTAAGTGTCTTGGGCTGAATCATCATCCTCGGTCGTGCCTGCCTTGTCAAACACTTCACCCTCGTGCTTTCAATCTTCGTTGTAACTTGGTGGATCAGCTCTTCGGGATGGAGTCTTCTGATCCCTTGACTTCGAAGGTGACTTCGGCCTCGACTCCTACCGAGGCTCCTCCTGCTTCCACCTCAAGCCTCATCAAACCTTCATCGTTTGCAGCGGCTCTTCGACGACATCTGCTGTATCTTCCCCTGTTTCCTCAGGTCAGATAGCTCAGCAGTCGGTTTCACCGGTAGTGATTAAAGTGCCTAAGACTCCCAGGTCCAAGCACACTCACACTACCTCAAAGGAACCTCCAGCCAAAGCAGGAGGTCCAATTTCAGACGCGGATCCATCCTTGCCGGCTTCTTTCCAGACCATGTTAGAGAAGCAGTTTATTCAGTTCCTTACAAACATGGGACCCAAATTGCTTCCTCTTATCCAGCCTGGGCATTCAGCACTCCCGTGAGGTTGAGCCACTTCCTTTGTCTCAGTCTGAGCTTATGCATTCTTTGCAGGGAGCAGAGTCTCTGCAAGTGTCTGATCTGGTATCCAAGCACGTGAAGCAAGGAGCAGATTCTTTGCGAGTGCCTCGAGGTCCCTCCATCAAGCCTCTGGAGCTTCGATCCACAGCCTCCAGTCCTATCCATTCTTTGATAGCATCGGCTCCTTCCATCTCCAAAGTGAAGTCTCCTTGATCCTCGAGATCTGCTTCCAGGCACAGTTCTCACCGATGATCGAGGCCTTCATCGAGGCATCCTTCGAGACATAGTTCTTCTAAAGAACGACCTTCTTCAACTAAGCCTCGATCTACCCCAACTTCGACTAGACCACCGACTCCTCGTTCGAGGTCTCCAATGCCGAACCTCGAGGATATCCTGGTTTCAATTGCCTCGTCCAAGTCACTATGTTCCTTTGATGCCTTTTTTTCCTGTCAAGGCTTCATCTTCGACCCAAGCTGCCTCGATGTCCTCGAGTCCTTCTCGAGGCAAAGCATTGGCGGATCAGCTATCTTTCTCATCTTTTCTTCGTCAGATGGCTGTGGACTTGGACCTTCAATTGGATACTGGATCCAAATACTCTAAGGAGTATCTCGAAGTCATGCATCTTCCTCAACCTCTGGCAGAGTCTCTGAAGCTTCCACTTCCTAAGCTTTTGAATCAGACTTTTGGTCGATGCATGGAAACACCTTTTTCTATACCAGCTGTTCCAGGAAAATTGGACTCTAGGTATAAAACTGTACATCGCAAAGGATTTGACAACTCGCAGTTATCTCATCAATCCCTGCTTGTCGAGTCCTCCTTGAAAAGATCCCATTCTTCCAAGGTTTATGCCACCGTCCATCCTGGAAGGGAAGGGAAAACTATGGACAAATTCGGACGTCGCATCTATCAAAATGCTATGATGTGCTCTAAAGTCCTCAACTATAATTTTCAATTCATCACATATTTGAATTCCTTATTTCTTTACTACCAAAGTTCTTCAATTATTTGGATACTCAAATGCACTTTGAATTTCAAGAGGTCCTTGCTTCTTTATCTCAACTCCATTTGCATCTCTTCGAGTCATCTTATGATGCCTTTGAGTTGTCTGCCCAAGCAGCTGCTTGTTCTGTGGCTATGCGTCTTGCCTGGCTTCGCACCATTGACATGGACCCTAACCATCAAGACCGCTTAGCTAATATTCCTTGTAAGGGTAATGACCTCTTTGATGAATCTATCGAGGCAGCCACCAAGAAATTGTCTGACCATGAAAAATCCTTCACTTCTATTGTCAGACCTAAGCCAAAGCCAGCTCCTGCCAAACCTAAACGCCCTGCTCTTATTTATCAATGGCGTTTTGCTCCAAAGCTGGCTCCTTATACTCGCCCTCCTCTGAAGAAACAGCAACCTCAGAAGCAACAGAAACCTGAACCTTCTGCTGCACCAAAGACTTCTCAGCCTTTTTGACTGTTTACGACAGAGCATAACCTCCACCGTTCTGACTTAGTCTCATTTTCCCCCATAGGAGGTCGTCTCCATCATTTCTACCACCATTGGACGATAATTACATCCGACCTCTGGGTACATTCTATCATCAGGGACGGATACTCTCTTCATTTCTCTAAGATTCCACCAGAGCTTCCTCCAAGCGAGTATCCTTCCAATCCATCCCAGACCACCCTTCTTCTTCAGGAAGCTCAAGCTCTGCTTTGTCTCCCTGCCATCGAACCAGTTCCCTTGGAACAGCAGAACAGGGGGTTTTACTTCTGTTACTTCCTTGTTCCGAAGAAGACGGGCGATCTGCGACCCATTCTGGATCTCAGGGCTCTCAACAAATTTCTAGTCAAAGAAAAGTTTTGAATGTTGTCCCTGGCATCCCTTTATCCCCTTCTTGAGCAGAACGACTGGTTATGCTCTCTGGATCTCAAGGAGGCCTACACTCATACCCCCATTCACCCGGCCTCCCGTCAGTACCTCAGATTTCGGGTGGGGAATCTGCATTATCAATACAGAGTACTACCATTCGGCCTGGCCTTGTCTCCCAGAGTGTTCACCAAGTGCCTGGTAGTGGTAGCAGCAGCCCTAAGGAATCATGGTCTTCAGGTGTTTCCCTACCTCGACGATTGGCTCATCAAAGATTCCACGTCTCAAGGGGTTATTGTAGCGACCCAGCAGACTACCTGGTTCTTACAAAGTTTGGGATTCGAGATCAATTTTCCCAAATCTCAACTTCAACCCTCACAGAACCTACAATTCATTGGAGCTGTTTTGGACACGGTCCAACTTAGAGCTTTCCTTCCACAACAAAGACTGGAAGCTCTTCTTCAACTCTGTCAAACAGTGTCTTCCCGCTCTTCCATCTCAGCAAGACACATGATGGTACTTCTAGGTCACATGGCCTCTACTGTACACGTGATTCCTTTTGCCAGACTTCACCTCAGAATTCCTCAGTGGACTCTGGCATCTCAATGGACGCAGGTTTGCGATCCTCCCTCTCGACACATTTCAGTCACTCCTTCATTGAATAAGTCTCTCTGTTGGTGGATGCTCTCTTCCAATCTTTCCAGAGGCTTGCTTTTTCAAATGCCCCCTCATCAGAAGGTCCTGACGACAGACTCTTCGACCTACGCTTGGGGCGCTCATCTCGATGGTCTCCGTACACAAGGCCACTGGACCAGTACAGATCGTCAGTGTCACATCAATCTGTTGGAACTCAGAGCGATTTTCAAGGCTCTCAACGCTTTTCAACATCATCTTCATGACCAGGTAGTCCTCATCCGGACGGACAACCAAGTCGCCATGTGTTACGTCAACAAAGGAGGGACGGGATCTGCCTCCCTTTGTCAAGAAGCTCTGAAGGTTTGGGACTGGGCAATCTACCACAACGCCTTCCTCAAAGCTGTCTACATTCAAGGGGCGAAGAATTGCTTGGCGGACAACTTGAGTCGTCTTCTGCAACCTCACGAATGGACACTCCATTCCTCGACTTTTCATCACATTTTTTCACAGTGGGGAATAGCTCAGATAGACCTCTTTGCAGCTCCCCACAACTACAAACTGCCTCAGTTCTGCTCCAGGATATACTCTCATCGCCTCAAGGCAGATGCTTTTCTTCTGGAATGGACAAATTTCTTCCTCTATGCATTCCCTCCATTCTGGTTAAGTTGAAGAATGAACATGCCACCATGATTCTGATTGCTCCTTGGTGGCCAAGACAACCTTGGTACTCCCTTATACTTCAACTCAGCAGCAGGGAGCCCTACCTTCTACCAGTTTTTCCTTCTCTACTTACACAGAGTCAAGGATCTCTGCTTCATCCCAACCTGCAGTCTCTACACCTGACAGCTTGGTACCTCTGAACATAACTCCTCTTCAATTTTCTCAATCTGTAAGAGATGTTTTAGAAGCTTCTTGGAAGCCTACCACTAAACAATGTTATCACCAAAAGTGGACTAGATTTTCTATGTGGTGTTTTTCTCATCATAAGGAGCCTCAGCATTCCTCCTTATCTTCTGTTTTGGACTACCTTTTGCACTTATCCAATTCTGGCCTCAAGTCTACATCTATCCGAGTCCATCTCAGTGCAATTGCGGCTTTCCATCAGCCTATCGAAGGGAAACCCCTCTCTGCTCATCCAGTGGTTTCCAAATTCATGAAAGGACTTTTCAATGTCAAACCTCCTCTCAAACCACCTCCTGTGGTTTGGGACCTCAATGTTGTCCTTACTCAACTAATGATGCCTCCATCTGAACCAATTGATAAGGCTCATCTGAAGTATCTCACTTGGAAAGTGGTCTCTCATAGCCCTCACTTCTACTCGATGGGTCAGTGAGCTGCAAGCTTTAGTTGCTGATCCACCTTTCACGGTGTTCCATCATGACTTCTCACTATCCAGACGGGATGGACAGTTTGGACAAACAATATTACAAAATTTATTCTCCTAAATTGCCAACACTCCCACCATTCCATTCTGGTTAGCTTGGAGGTCACCCATGAGAATACCTGCCTGCTTGTCTTGGGATAAAGCACAGTTACTTACTGTATCAGGAGTTATCCAGGGACAGCAGGCAGCTATTCTCACAACCCACCCACCTCCCCTGGTTGGCTTCTCTACTAGCTATCTGAACTGAGGAGACGCACCCTGCGCTGGGCGGGAAGGCACTCGCGCATGCGCTGTGCGAGCGACTCGAAACTTCTAGTTTCTTCAAGCAAGTCTGCTTGTGAGGCGTCTGCATCCAGGCTCCATCGATGACGTCACCCATATGTGAGAATAGCTGCCTGCTGTCCCTGGATAACACCTGTTACGGTAAGTAACTGTGCTTTTCTTTCACTCTCCACCGCACTGTAAAAGATCACAGCACATTGCTAGCATGCATTCGTCATTAACTGCACACAACTTTATCTAGCTTTAATGTGAGCAGCAAGAATATGAGCGGGCTTAGTGTCTGCAGCCCTAGACTCTCATTATCTGTACCGACACAGAATGAGCAGAGTTACTGAAGAAATGCAGAAGCTGGTCGGCTTGGTTTTTGTAACATTAGTTCTGCCGTAATCCATACAAATATGGAGCTGCAGTACTTGGTTGAGAGTGTTTCATGGAAACATTCAAACCTGAGCGTTGGCTGCGCAAGGGGGAGGGCTGTTAGAACCACCATGTATAACCACAAACTGTGTAGAAAAGCAGGCACTGCCGAAGCTTCCCTTAAGTCTTTTCTGATTACAGTTCTTGTTCCTACCAGCTCAATGCAGACGCAAGTTAAATAAAGACTCTATTCAGCGGTGGAAGATTCCAAACCAAATCAGCCGCCAACCGGAGCTGCATGAGGATCACTTTAAACACCTCCTCCATACAACCCGGAACCGGAAGAGTGACAGAAGTGAGCAGGGGCAATGCAGTCAGAATGAACCGGACCTAAGCCGCTTCCTCTCATAAACACAACACTGCTCACCTCCTTTTCTCATGACCCTCTCCTCCCATTTAGAATCATCTTTGCTCTTCGCAATCAATCTCCCGGAAACATCAGGGCTCATAATAGAACGATTCCATTACTGGCCCCATCCACGGAGGGCCTGCACCGGAGGAGGGAGGCAGGGCAAAGTGTTCCAGAATCTCCTCTGTTTCTCCTTCCGTCATCCAGCCCGACATCAGGTGATTACATGAATGTAGTAATGTAATAGCTGTTTTCTTGCTCCTAAGTAGAATCTTCTTCTATTCAAAATGGTGACCCTTCCACTGGTTCCAATACAGTTAAATTCAGTTGCAGTAACCATTTTTAATATTAAGGAGGTCAATTAACAGTTATTCATTTGTTTATGCATTTCTCAAAACTTTCAAATTCAAAGTTTAAAAAAATCATAATTTCCAACAATATTCTAATTAATTCACAGGTACCTCTAAAGTTGACAGAAATTCTTTGAGTCTTTCAGGGTCCTCAAATTGATGAAATTTATTTTTATAGGTAACCCTCATCAGTGCTGGGTAATATAATCCATATTTAACTCCAAGATCTTTTAATGGTTGTCTGAGCTGCAGAAATGCTTCCTCAGCTGGACTGTTTCTTTAGCAAAGTCTGGAACAAATAGTAGTTTGGAGTCCTTATAAATCAAATTCTTTGTTTCTTTTGTGCTCTAGACCTAGGCGTGCAGCAGGTATAACCAAAACTTTAGGCAGGTTGCCTAGTCGGCACTTATATGTTTTGACTTAGACCAAGTCAAAACAGGTATAAGTGCAGAAAAGGGGCTGCTGAGCTGATCGTGGCTGCTGCGATCAGCTCAGTGGCCCCAGCAACCTGCCTACCCCCTATAGCAAGAGATTTTACATTACAGAGCTCAGACTCACAAAAAGCAAATGAAGGATGCCCTAGCAGTGGCTACAAATTGTGGGACAAAAATTTACAGATTCCAGATGGAAATTTACAGCTGCCGTGGTGACCTGGCAGCTGGGACTCATCAAGCCTGACCTAAGAACTGAAATCCATGGCAAATGTCCCATGATAATGAGAAAACAAAGATATTACGCCACATTGTTTCACTGGTAACACCTTTTTAATTAGGTCAAAGTAACTGTACAGTTCATTATATTCTTCCTGAGAATAATTTATATCCCCCAACAAACAAAAGGGAGCTCTTTTTAAAAAATCAAACAAATGGTATAATTGGAAAACAAAGTAAAATAAATCAAAACAAACAAAAACCTTTCAGCATCAACTCTCAGACTAGACAAAGATAGGTTAGTAAATACATTTTAAAATATTTAACATGGCTTTTCTTATAAATTATCTAAAAGTGAAAAACATTTATGGTTACAGAATCTTGCCCGCATACCATCAACGACATGCCTGCAGCCCTGAATTCCTGCATTACACAGCAGTATTTTTGCTTCCATGGAAAGTAGCTAGATCAATATTCAAAGGTACTGTCACTGCATAAAGACAACCAGATGATCTTGAATATTGACCAGAATATTTCTACAAAAAAAGGGCAAATCAGCCTGGAAAACAGAGGAGGCATACATGAATTTTCAGTTGTGTGTCCAAGGGAAAGCAAAGATGAAAAGAATCAGTGTTAGAATTTAAATAATGAAAGACTTGAAAATATACCTTTTTTATTTTCATTTCTCTTTAAATTGTGATTAGCATATTATGACTAAAGTGTATTAATAATAAAAAAAAAAAAAATTCCAGTCTGGACAATTATTGTACTGTGGACAAGAACTCTCAGCCATTCGGTTTCCTAGAATTCTTTACATTACAGTAACTCTCATTTTCAGCTTGCACAGTTCTGGATCTGTGATTTTAACTTTTTCACGATTTTGGCTCACACTTTTTTTTTTTTTTTACAAAACTGAATGTTCCCCCCCCAGAGTCCCAAGATCTCTTTTCAAAAGCTCCTGTACAATCTTCATTTTCTTTTTTTTAACAGCACCAGAATCAGAATTTCAGACCGTCTTTCATTGTTAAAAAAATTGTGAATGGGAAATATCAACAGTTGTCGGTCAGGACTGATCAAGTAGGAATCCCAAGAAATTTGAGTCTTCAGAGGGTTAATCCTTGCTGCTGGTGGAAGGCTAGATAGCATTCTTAAAGAAGAGGATCACAAGCAAAACTCGGTCCTAAAGGTTTAATGTGGTCTTGACTGCCCAATCATTTTCAGTCTAGCTTGGTCAATAACATCCAGTAAGTTTTTGGCATCTACGGCCAAAGCATGAGCAGCTGTAAGCATCTGTTTTTTGTATTCCTGTTGGAGACTGGTCATTACATACTGCTGTGCTAATTTCATTTTGTTGATCAGCTCAGCCAAATCAGAGTTCAACAGCTTCTGTGCCATCTCAATCTGAAAAATAAAGAAGAATATGCAGAAAAGTTAAATCATAGGCTTACTCTAATACAATGGTTTTCAAACTTGTTCTCAGGAGCAGGCAGGCAATGCAAGCAAATTTGTTTCATGCATATTCATTTTTATATTCTGAAAAGGTAACTAGGTTAGTGGTCCTGAGGACATATTTGGGAACTACGTCTTAATGCATCTACACATTGCTAGAAGTCAGTTTGTAAAAACAAGATATCTGTATTTTATACATGTCCCTCATGAAGGGTGTCCAGATTGGAGTGTTGCAGTTTTCCATTTGGAATTAATTCTTTATCTTTTCAATTTGCTATTGAGTAAAAATGAGATTTCATTTGGACATTTTCTTTCCAGAGCAACACTTTCAAATGTTTATTTCTCTATTCTATTTTTTAATATTCCGCTCTTAACATTAGAATACAAAGTGGATTACAACAAGAAAACCTCCACATAAGGAGGGATTACACAATTCACAAAAGATTAATCTAAAACCAAAGCAAATAAAATCAGCAATATTGATCCAAAAACAGATATGTTTTTAAAACCTTTCTAAATTGAATATATAGAGGAACTCAATATATATATCTGAAAAGGCATATTGTTCTAGATTTTTGCATATTGAAAAGTAAAAGATTTTTCCCAAATTGATTTATAACAAGTATGAATGTCTAAATATAACCTATGAAGGAGAGTGCCTTTTAGTAGAAAATAATATGTACGGTGAAAATTTCTGGATTCAAGCCACATAGACTTTTAAATACCATACAAGCTATCTTAAATGTAATCCACGAATCTATTCTAAGCCAGTGTAATTTGTTTAACAATGGAGATGCCTCACTAAAGGCTCCTTTTACAAAGCCATGCTAGGGCCTTAACGTGTTAGCTGCTACCGCCTCCTTTTGAGCAGGCGGTAGATTTCTGGCTAGCGTGCGCTATAGCACGTGCTAATCCGGTGCATGCAATAAAACCGCTAGCGTGGCTTTGTCAAAGGAGCCCTAAATTTGCCAATGTCATCATCAGGAATCCCCTCCTCTACTGAGTACAGTCAAGTATAATATTGTGTAAATAATTCCCCAATCTTATCAGAGGACCTAAAATCAACTCCATCAGGGCCTTTAATCCAGGAGATATAATTTTGAAAACCGCTTTCGCCTAAGCTTATGGGCCAACAATCGTCCCGCCCTGCAGTGTTCCCGCTAAGCTGCGCTGGCGTGCGCTGGCGCACAAAATATTAGGTCGCAGCGCACAAGTTTCTCGTCACAGCGCAGGACCGGCAAGATTGACTCATTTGAACTTCTGCAAGATCAGCATCGGAAGCGTGCGCTGGGCCGGAGAGATCTTGGGGAGCCTCCGACAGTGGCTTTCTCCCCTCTCTGCAGCTCTCCTTTACTTCCCAGCGCAGCGATTCACGAAGGCAGCCTCGGGGCTTTTGCTGAGTCGCGGCTGCCTCTGATGATGCAACTTCCTCTTTCCTCAGAGGCGGCGCGACACAACAAAGGACCAGAGGCTGCCTTCGTGAATCGCTGCGCTGGGAAGTAAGAAGAGCTGCTGGGAGGGGAGAAAACCACTATCAGTCTGGGAAGCTGCTGGGCAGGGGAAAAAAGGGACAGCTGCTACTGGAAAGGGAGAAGGAGAGATGCTTCTGGGAGGGGAGGAGGGAAAGGAATCTGGGAAGCTGCTGGGCCAGGAAAAAAAAGGGACAGCTGCTACTGGAGAGGGAGAAGAAGGAGAGATGCTTCTGGGAGGGGAGGAGGGAAAGGAATCTGGGAAACTGCTGGGCAAGGAAAAAAAGGGACAGCTGCTACTGGATAAGGAGAAGAAGGAGAGATGCTTCTGGGAGGGGAGGAGGGAAAGGAATCTGGGAAGCTGCTGGGCTAGGAAAAAAAGGGACAGCTGCTACTGGAGAGGGAGAAGGAGACGGAGAGATACTTCTGGGAGGGGAGGAGGGAAAGGAATCTGGGAAGCTGCTGGGCAAGGAAAAAAAAGGGACAGCTGCTACTGGAGAGGGAGAAGGAGAGATGCTGCTGGGAGGGGAGGAAGGGAAGAGAGTTACTGCTGGACAGGAGGCTGGGAGAAAGAAAGAAAGGGGGCAGGCAGGGAAACAGAAGGAAAGAAGAGAAACAGAAAAAAAGAAAGAAAGGTCAGGGAGAGAGGAAGAAAAAGTTGGGGGAGGGAATGAGGTGTGGAGGAGAGAAAGCATACAGGCTGATAGAAGGGAAGAAAGATTGGATGCACAGTCAGAAGAAGAAAGTGCAACCAGAAATCACCAGACAAGGTAGGAAAAATGATTTTATTTTAAATTTAGCAAAGTGGAGGCAGTATTACCACAGTTTTCAAAGGAATTTGCCCAAATAACTTAATAGTTAACTGGGTAAATTCCCAGAGATGAAAACTTCCCTTCACTTACTATGCACAGTTCTGAATTTATATCTGCTGTCTATATTTTACAATATGGTCCCCTTTTACTAAACCGCAATAGTGGTTTTTAGCGCAGGGAGCCTATGAGCGTCAAGAGCAGTGCTGGGCATTCAGCGCAGCTCCCTGCGCTAAAAACTGCTATTGTGGTTTAATAAAAAGGATGGAGGGTATATTTGTCTATTTTTGTATGCTATAAAAACCAAATACAGAGAGAGACTGAGAGCTGTTGACGAAGAGCTACGTGTGTGTCTTTCTTCCATTCCAGCCAGAATATCAGCTTTGTGTTCAGCCAAACAGGCCCAGGTTTCGCACTGAATAAAGTATTTTATAATTTTTATAATTTTTATTTCATAATAAAGTAATTATAAAATACTTTCTTTGTGTTTATTTGATTCCTATTCAAGAGAATTACTTTATATATAGTCAATATAGGCAGAGAGTTAAATTTTTTAACATTTTCTAATGGTGGTGTGCCTCGTGATTTTTTTCATGAAACAAGTGTGCCTTTGCCTAAAAAAGGTTGAAAAACACTGGTCTAGAAATTGAAAGCATCAAACGTATTGTCTTCTGGACTGTTTTTAATTTACAGTTTACACATATGGATGTAACAGACATAACTACATTTGTTGTAAAACATTTATTAAGATATCATTTCATCCCTACAATTTCTGTGTTCTTAAAAATATTATTTAACGTTATTTAATTTAGCGTGTAGGCCTAAAATTCCTTTGAATACCTCGTCCTCATGTATCAGCAACTTTGACAACATATTTATTTGGCTCATAACTTGCTGGCGCCCGATATTTTTAGCTCACAGTGAAAAAAGTTTGCTCACAACACCCGCCCGCTTAGAGGGAACACTGCCGCCCTGTTACCTTCTCAAAGTAAACTTGCCGCAACACTTGAAGTTGTTGGGATTAGAGAATGACACGGTGGTGGTTTACCCGCGGCCACCGCATTTTAGCCGCGGGTCACCCGCCGAAAACGGGGAAGAAAACTAGCAGTTGCTGCGGCGACGGGGACAAGGCCATTCACCGCCCGCGGGGCGGTGAATGGTCTTGTCTCCGCAGTGAGGTATCAAGGATCGCGCGGTCCCCGCAGCCACCGCCCGCCCGCCCGTAGCATTTAGCCAGCTCCCTCCCTCCACCTCACCTTAAATTTCGAGTTTTCCGGCTTCCTTTTTTCTGAGCCGCACGTGTTCAAAAATCCGTGCACGCGCGGCTGCGCGAGTCAATCAATCTTCTCCTCTGACGCAACCGGAAACAGGAAGTTGCAGGAGAGGAGAAGTTTGATTGACTCGCGCAGCCGCGCGTGCACGGATTTTTGAACACGTGCGGCTCGGAAAAAAGGAAGCCGGAAAACTCGAAATTTAAGGTGAGGTGGAGGGAGGGAGCTGGCTAAATGCACGGCTTTTTGAACGCGTGCGGCTAGGGAAAAAGGAAGCCGGCAAACTCGGAACGAATATAAGGTGAGGTGGAGGGAGGGTGGGGGCTGCTGGACCATTCTTCATTACTTTGCCATACTAATTCCATTTTATGTTAGGTGCCACGGACTCAGATTCGAGTCCTAGCGATGATGAGTTAAAGATCCCAAAAGAAGCCAACTTCTAAATCCAGTGGTTAGAGCTACACTACACTCCTTGTGACCCTGGGCAAGTCACTTAATCCCTATTGCTTCTGACACAATGGGCAGTTCCAAAGACCAAGACTGGCCAGTGTCAAAGACAGGATGCTGAGCTTGATAGACCCTTAGTCTCCACTGTTTTTAGTGATCAACAAAGTTCTATGTTTCTATAATCACCCTAATTCTGTTATCATTGGACTAGATATTCAAAATGATTTAAATGGCCAGGACAGGCTCCTGGCTGTTCAAATCATCTGTCCAGGGCTAACCAGGCATTTTCAATCTTCATGTTCAGCCCAAATGGTGTCACACAATTCAGCAAAAATACCCAATGTTGTTCCTCATAATTTAAATATTGCTCATAGAAGGAACAACATTGGGTATTTTTGCAAATGGAAGTTGGAGGGTTAATTCCCTTGAAACAGCCAATTGAGTGAAACATGAATTCATGCTGGGACACAAGATAGGTTGAATTTGTTTTGAATTTAAAAAGAAAAATGATCAATGAAGAATACTATAATGGCAAGAAAATATAATGATAAAACAGCAACTAATTTTGCCTATTTTTATATATTAAAAAAGTACTACATAAGGTGAATGTCCATATTGCTGTCTGTTGTTCTGCTGAGCACTGGCATTGAAACAGCAAAATGCATTTATTGCATACTTGTCCTCTGTCGGAAACATTATGGTGGTATATTAGTTGTGTTAATAAAAATCTATAAACAAAGCCCTGCCAGCTGAACATCTCTTTCTCTAGTTCAGCAGCAGGAACTTTGATTTATAAGAATGGAATACGCTAAATATTAGAGTACTAAGGCTTATATGGATGCTGCGGGGACGGTGACGGGGCGGTGAATGGGATGGCAGTGGCGATGACGGGGCGGTGAAAGGGATGGCAGTGACGGTGACGGGGCGGTGAATGGAATGGCGGTGACGGGGCGGTGCAGAGGATGGTGGGCCGGGGACAGGGCGGTGACGGGGACAGGGCGGTGACGGGGACAGATTTTTTCCCCGTGTCATTCTCTAGTTGGGATATGTCCAACAGCTCTAAATTTTGAATTTCACCCTTTACCTGCTGGATTTGAGACAACAGTGCAGAGCGTTCCCACTTGTTGTTTATCTTATGCCTCCAATACTCCCAATTTCTGCCGCAGAGTCTCTAAGGCAGGGGTGTCCAATGTCGGTCCTCGAGGGCCGCAGTCCAGTCGGGTTTTCAGGATTTCCTCAATGAATATGCATGAGATCTATTTGCATGCACTGCTTTCAATGCATATTCATTGGGGAAATCCTGAAAACCCGACTGGACTGCGGCCCTCGAGGACCGACATTGGACACCCCTGCTCTAAGGCCTGACATTGTTCCCTCCGTTGGAAGGCTCCCAATGATATTACTCATCCCTGCATAACACTTTTTATTCCCTCCCAAAAAGTAACCGGAGAAATCTCTTCTGTTTGATTAAAATGAATATATTCTTTGAGATTCTTCGTAAGTTGCTGAATATTAGTAGGGTCCACCAATAGCCCCTCATCAAAGCACTAAAACCATCTACCATGACTCTCCACCGTACATGCCAAAGAAAACCAAACTGGGGAATAATCCGAGCAGATTCGATGCTAGGAATGATAAAGAAGGGGATCATGAACAAATCGGAGGTGGTTATCATGCTGCTGTACCGGGCCATGGTGCGCCCTCACCTGGAGTACTGTGTCCAGCCCTGGTCTCCATACATGAAGGATGACACGGTACTACTTGAAAGGGTCCAGAGAATAGCGACTAAAATGGTTAAGGGGCTGGAGGAGTTGCCATACAGTGAGAGATTGGAGAAACTGGGTCTCTTCTCCCTTGAAAAGAGGAGACTGATGGGAATAGACTTAGTTGATAAAGACAGATTGTTCACCCTCTCCAAGGTAGGGAGAACGAGAGGGCACTCTCTAAAGTTGAAAGGGGATAGATTCCGTACAAACGTAAGGAAGTTCTTCTTCACCCAGAGAAGAAAACTGGAACGCTCTTTCGGAGTTTGTTATAGGGGAAAACACCCTCCACGGATTCAAGACAAAGTTGGACAAGTTCCTGCTAAACTGGAACATACACAGGTGAGGTTGGACTTATTTAGAGTACTGATCTTTGACCTTAGGGCCTGCCTTGTGAGCGGACTGCTAGGCACAATGGACCACTGGTCTGACCCAGCAGCGGTAATTCTTATGTTCTTATGCCTTGCCTTAAAGAAACACTGGGGAACCAACTGAGGGATACCTTTGCTGATTGTCAGATTAAGCACTATATAACCTCATTACCACAGGACTCCCATTGTCAACCAATTGTGAAAGGTGTGAGGGTCTTTTTCACTAGCACAGCAGATTTTGCTTACTCCATTTCTTCTCTTCATAAGCTTTGGTTCCCTTGGATCTGTGTCCTGATGTGGATAATAAAATCTAACTTGGAAAAAGAGCTTCACCTGAAGCTCGAAGACTGGGCCATTTTGGGGAATGTTGGTGGCATCCCCAGGTTGGTGGTTGGTGCAGGACTGCAGGAAAGTTACTTTTGGATACCTTATCGGCCTTATTTTTCACAAGGAGCCTAATATGTTATCTCATTCTTTTTGAAGATGTTGGAGTATTCAAAAGTTTTGATAACTTATTGTACGTTATTTGACTAAATTATTAGGGTGTGCAATAGTGGGAACAGTTGAGCAATTGTTGTTGGACATCTCTGGTAAGTTTAGGGGATTGCCTAAGGGGTGGGTGGGTATGATGTGTTGTAAGGTGTGTCTCTTGCTTAGAAGAGTATACTACAATCCTAGACACTCGGAATCGCCCTCTTATTGGAAATGGAGAAGTCAGGTTCATACCCGTGTCCTAAGGGAAGCTCGGGTATAGAGGACTATCCTAAGAGACAGAAACATTTTTTGATCACTTGGGGTGCTTACTAGGACTCAAGGGCCAGAGTTTGATATTGAATACATTATAGTGGTGGGGCTGGTGCTGGTGTTAAGAGGGAGGGGATTTCTTGGATTTAAGTTCCCCTTCTTGATTTATGTTTTTTTTTTTAATTTGTGGGGAAGAAGTCCCGGAGGCTATAAGAGTACAGGCTTCTGGAGAAATTAATTTTTGGGTCGGGTGTTCGGCCTGCCCTTCTAGAAAGTATTTGGGGTGGTGGGGGTTGTTCATATGGAGTATTTTTTCAGTTCTTTGTGGTCTACTTTATTTTAAGGTGTACATATTGACATTTAATATTTCCATGATCCACTGATGTGTAGGGGGTCAGGGAACATTTCACTGCATCGGCACCCCCTGGCCTTTAGTGCACCCTATTGTGACTTTCTTGTCTGTTGACTAGTGGGGAGATTATTGCCACAGTTACTTGTCCACATTGATTTGGGGGAGGGATATACGGTTGGTGGGGGGCTTTCAGTATAAATGATGATGAACACAACTGTTTGCCTTCATATCTATGTTATTGTTATCTGTTTTGTGCAGTCATCAATAAAATTGTTTGAAAGTAAATATAGATCAATTCTGTAGTGCAAGATTAGGTTGAGGAAGAGCCAGAATCTAACATGTCAAGAAATCTGATTTGAATAAATTAATGTTTACAAGATCACTATCTACTTTTAGATTTGCACTACTAGTTATGTCAAAGATTAGACAACCAAAAAATTTGGCTGATAATATGGAGAGAGAAGGACACCTCACACCATAAAACTCGGGAGAGAAGGAGACAAGAAAATCAAAATAAATGAGATAAATCTATTTCACTCAATCTTAATAAATGATTGTAAATAAGGAAGAGACTTCAGTATCAGGGACTTAAGAAGCAGTTATAAAGCTTCCACCAGTGTCCCCTGAGCTGACAACTCCAATAAAGACTAATTATAGCCCAAGTGAGTTCGCCCGATACATCATAGTGTCTCTGCCTATGAAATAGTGAAGCAAAAAAAAAAATCAAAACAAACATAAATATGTGAAAAAGAGTGAAAATATCAAACTCATCTGTCTCCCTCTCTCACAAGTGAAGTCCTCTTTTATTCAACAGAAAGATCAGTGGATAAATCTCCAAAGGACACTTATTAGAATGGAGCTTCACACAATGTCCTTAATTGAATATATTATAAAACAGATGATTCCCAGAGGACTGTGAATACAAAAACAGCCAGGCATTTTTAAAACAATATGATATTTTTGGAAAAATGGGCTGTTTTAAACAAAATTAATGTTCATTGGACCTGATGGTCCTCATGATAGATACCATACAGGAGTCTACTACTGAGGTGACTAGGGAATCAAATAAACTGTTTCAAACTTTAACATTAGGCCCATCTACCGCCTGCTCAAAAGGAGGCGGTAGCGGCTAGCGCATGCGGCAATTTAGCGCACGCTATTCCGCACGTTAAGGCACTAGCACAGCTTTGTAAAAGGAGCTTTAAGTGAGTTACAAAAAAATCTGGAGACTTTTAGGAACAGACAGAAACAAAACAAACTTAAAAAGTTACACAGGGACACCCAGGATTATTTACAGGGTTCAATTTATCCATGGATGAACATTACCCCATCGGATCAAGACACTGCTTCAGCTACTGGTAGTGACATAAGAACATAAGCAATGCCTCCGCTGGGTCAGATAGAGGATTACTGCACAGGTCCATTGCACCCAGCTGCCCACTCATGCGGTGGCCCAACAGGTCCAGGACCTGTGCAGTAATCCTCTATCTATACACCTCTATCCCCTTTTCTACCAGGAAATTGTCCAATCCTTTCTTAAACCCCAGTACCGTACTCTGCCCTATTACGTCCTATGGAAGCGCATTCCAGGTATCCACCACACGTTGGGTAAAGAAGAACTTCCTAGCATTCGTTTTGAATCTGTCCCCTTTCAACTTTTCCGAATGCCCTCTTGTTCTTTTATTTTTTGAAAGTTTGAAGAATCTGTCTCTCTCTACGCCCTTCATGATCTTTTAAGTCTCTATCATATCCCCTCTAAGTCTCCTCTTCTCCAGGGAAAAGAGTCCCAGTTTCTCCAATCTCTCAGCGTATGAAAGATTTTCCATACCTCTTATCAGACATGTCGCTCTCCTCTGAACCCTCTCGAGTAACGCCATGTTCTTCTTAAGGTATGGTGACCAATATTGGACGCAGTACACCAGATGCGGACGCACCATCGCCCGATAAAACGGCAGGATAACTTCTTTTGTTCTGGTAGTAATATCCTTCTTGATTATACCTAGCATTCTATTCGCTCTATTAGCGGCCGCTGCGCACTGTGCCTTCGGCTTCATTGTCATGTGACAACTAGAAAAGAACCACATTTCAAGGCTTTTCAGATGAAACCAACAGTTCAATTAGTGGCAGTGATGCAGATATCAGGTCACAGTCTCGAGGAAGGTTTTTTTAGGATCACAGGGTCGCCAGGGCCAATGGACCCAACGTCTCAGAGGACGAGGGAGAACACAGTACAACACAGGGAATCGTCCTCAGACGCGATCCAGCAGCCCGAATCCTTATTAGCTTCCAACATTTCTTGGTATTTCCTTGACAGCAACACAGGAGTTGGTCCTGAAAAGAGGTTTTTCATTTGTTCCTACAGTTCAACATGATTCTTTTAAGGCCAGATGTGATTTGGCCCGCATTGTCAGAAATCTCCAAGTAAAGCTTTATTTTTCCGATACACCTAAGATCTTCTTGGTGTCCCCTGGCCCCATTGATCCCCATATTGCCACTTTCAGGGACTTGGCGCTAAGGGACATAAAAAATATATAAATGGGAAAGGGACCTAAAAGTCATAAATGCTATACCAATATGACCACCACTGAGTTTCAAGCTTTGCGCTCACTCCAACAGGATTCATGTATTACGGTTAAACCCGCTGATAAAGGAGGTTCTATTGTTATTGTGGATCATTCCCAATATCGTAGTGAAGTCGATAACCAGCTGGCAGATACTCAGAATTACCAGCGTCTGGAAGGGGATCCTCTTGTGGAAATTCAGGTCATGATTAGTGGGATCGTTCAGGGGGCTTTAACATCAGGGATTATTAAGAAAGCAGAAAGCCGCTTCCTTCAAGCCCTTAATCCGATGACTCCTATCTTTTACACTGTACCTAAGATCCATAAATCCTTGTTTTCCCTCCCGGCAGACTGATAAGTTTCCCTTAGAGGAAAGGTCTTAGAACCTCTGTCCAAAGTTTTGGATGTTTTTCTACAACCATTTGTCATCAAAGCAAAATCTTACATTAAAGGCACCGCAGATTTCCTTAGAAAATTGCAAGAAATATCGAATATACCAGCAGGTAGCATCTTGGTCACACTAGATGTAGTGGCGTTATACACTAGCATCCCCCAACAAGAGGCCCTTAATGTAGTAAAGCACACTTTGGATTTAAAGATCAAAGAACATAAAGTTTCTACACTGTTCTTAATGAATTTAGCGGAACTGGTTCTAACTAAAATTTATTTCAGATTTGATGACCACTTTTTCAACAACGTCAAGAGATAGTGATGGGTACCACAGCTGCCCCTAGTATTGCCAACCTTTTCATGTCCGAATGTGAGGAAAATTCCAAATATTCGGCTTTTCATTTTCAATTCATACAGTGCTGGTTCCGCTTTATTTTTGCAGTTTTTGTTTTTGGAGCTATTTTCCGCTTTATAGATGACATCTTTCTAATTTGGACAGCCCCTGAGAATCTTTTGGAAGAATTTGTCAAATGGATCAATACCTGTACTACATGTTTGAAATTCACAGCTACTTGGGACAGCAACAAGATTGCATTTTTGGATACTACAGTTACCTTAGAGGATGGGTTGTTACATACTACTGTCCATCATAAACCAACAGAAAAGAATCTGGCTTACTGAGTTGTCACCCTAAGCGACTCAAACAAGCCATTCCCATTGGCCAGTTTCTTAGAGCCAGGAGACTATGTTACACTATATCAGAGTTTAAACAAGAAGCCAAACAACTTCAGGATAAATTCCTTTTGAGAGGAATTTATCCCTAGGAAAGTGGTATGCTGAGCTTATTATAGAGCTCTTCATACCAATCATGATCTGTTGTTACTGAACCAGTCACGGTAAGAACAGAGTGGTCAGGTTTGTGTGTTAACTCACTCTATCCAGTCATTTCAGATTGCTAACAGTAGTCATAAACACTGGCACGTTCTTCAACTACACTGAGCATTTAGGAAAAAGCCCTGTATAGCATATACCTGGGGTAAAAATCTGTCTGAATATTTAGTAACTTCAGATTATAGAGCAAGGACTCAATATTTAGACACTATGACCACCCATTCAAACCACACGGACTATCATAGCCCTTGTGGTCATTGTTCAGTATGTGACACATCACATGAGGGAGATCAATGGACTCGCCCTTTTATGGGGAAGACCTATAAATTAAGATCCAATAAGTCATGTTCATCTACTCATGTGGGTTATGTGATTAGATGCCCATGTGGTCAAATCTATGTGGGATGCACAACAAGAAACATTAGAAAGAGATTAATAGAACATCGCCGTTGTTTAAATACTCAGAAAATGTCAGCTCCCATGGTGACACACAATGTTTCTCACAATCACTCATTTTCTCAACTCAAATGGTGTGTTTTAGAACAGATCCCCATTACTTTTAATGGTGACAAGGATTCTGCCTACCGCAGCATCTGACTCTCCTCTTCAGCCCTTCGAGGGCCTCCGATAGATTCTTTACAGCGTCTCCTCTTCAGCCCATTGTGTAGCCGTCGAAAGCCTTCCTGCCTGTGCAGGATCGATTCGGGCTGATCTGCCCACCACAGTGTTTGTTCTTCTCTTCAGCCCTTGAGGGCCGCCTAAAGACTCTCCCCCCAGCGACTCCACAAGGCAGAGGAAGGAGGAAGCTATCCTCCATCTTGTTCCTCCTTCCTCCGCCCGTGCAGGTGGGATCGGCCCTGCTGCTGCTCCTTTCTGAGCCTGCTTACCTCCCGCCCACTGCGGGCCGCCGAAAGTCTCCTGCTGGTTGCAGGTTCAATTCGGGCTGATTCTGCCCACCGCAGCGTCTGACTCTCCTCTTCAGCCTATTGTGTGGCCGTCGAAAGCCTTCCTGCCTGTGCAGGATCGATTCGGGCTGATCTGCCCACCACAGCGTTTGTTCTTCTCTTCAGCCCTTGAGGGCCACCGAAAGACTCTTCCCCCAGCGACTCCACAAGGCAGAGAAAGGAGGAAGCTATCCTCCATTTTGTTCCTCCTTCCTCCGCCCGTGCAGGTGGGATCGGCCTTGTCGCTGCTCCTTTCTGAGCCTGCTTACCTCCCGCCCACTGCGGGCCGCCGAAAGCCTCCTGCCTGTGCAGGATCGATCCGAGCAGATCTGCCCACTGCTCCTTTTGACTTCTCTTCAGCCCTTTGAGAGCTGTCTCTCCCCCCAGTCTCTCCACAAGGCTGAGAAAGGTGGAAGCTCTCCTCCATTTTGTTCCTCCCTTCCTCCTTCCCTGTCTAAGTTTCTCTTGCCCTCTCCCAATTTGAAATTTGTTAGACACTAAATTGTTAGATTTAAATTGCCAGTTGCTAAATTGCATCCAATGCCAGGATCTTGCCCATTTCCTTCATGGTAAATGTTAGATGCTAAACTGTACTCATTCCTAGGATCTTGCCTAAGCGCACTCTCTGATACCCTGTTAGATATTAAATTGTCAGTTGCTAAATTGTATTAAATGCCAGGACCCTGCTCGTATCCTTACATGGAAACTGTTAGATGCTAAACTGTACTCTTTCCTAGGATCTTGCCTGAACTCACTCTCTGATTCCCTGCTCCCCTCTAGCCCATCTAAGTCCTCGCCCTGTCCTCCTGACACTGCAGCCTTCCCCTCGCTAAATCTCTCTGATTTAAGTTCTCCCTGTATATGGCTCTACATGGAAAATTTAAGTTTCTCCCTGCTTAAGTTCCTACATGAAAATAGTTTTAGATGCTAATTTGTACTCATTGCTAAGATTTGGGTTTAATGCTCAATTCCCCCTGCATAGTCCTCTAAACGCTTAGTTCCATTTCTGATTAACGTTAAAAACAAAAACAAAAAAACTGATACCCTTTTCACACCCTGCTCCTGTTTTATTAGCCTCTACAAGATACCGTGCTGTCCTCCTGTTCAATCCATATCTCAGACATTAAATTAGTACCTAGACCTCTCCCCAAACTGACGCTAAGCCTCTCCTCTGCTTAGTACACTGCTCACACGCGATCCAAACAAGTCCTGCCTCCCAGCCCAAAAGGCTCCCCAAGTCCCACCATGAAGCCTCCCCTCTGGCTCCTTCTTCTCCTTCTCTGCTCATCTCTTAAGACCACCCTCTGCTTGAAACCTCCCTCCCCCAATTTACTAGACTCGTCAAATGTCAGTAATATCTGCCCCGGTCTCAAAATCCCCACGCTGATGCGCACCAGAAGTCACCCCTTAAAAAAAAAACCCCGCAAAGTCAACCACGCCTCTTTAAAGCCTGTGCCCCCCGCCAATCTTCCCAACCACGCCTCTGACTCTCTCACCCCAGTCCCGATACTTTACTGCAACGCCAGATCCGTATGCAACAAGATTCAAATTTTAAAGGACCTTCTCGTAGATTCTGATCCTGGATTCTTCTGCATCACGGAGTCCTGGATCACTAAAGATGATCTATTTACCCAAAAAGAGCTATGCCCCCACGGCTACCAAGGCCTCTTCTCATCTAGAATAAACCGAAAAGGAGGCGGCCTGGCACTCCTCTACAAATCTTTCTTTGATGTCTAGCTCCTTGAAAAGGACAGCCACTCCTCACTAGAATATATGTTAGCCTCAGTCAACGATGAACTCCATCTACACCCACTGGGTATCTTATTACTATATCGCCCACCCACCCCTTGGAGCAACTCCTCTGAACTCGTCCTCAAGACCATAACAAATGCGTTCCTTAAGTTTCAAAGACTACTGTTCATTGGGGATATCAATCTCCACCTTGACGACACCACCAGTAAAGACGCATCCGAATTTAATAACTTCCTCACTCTCTAGGCTTCTCCCCCCCCGCCTCCTCTCCAACCCATGAAAAAGGTCACACACTAGACTTCATCAGTTTCCTCGATCTTACTGCTTACAAAACTTCAACCGATGACACCCGCTGGGATCACGTCCCCTGGTTCGACCACTTCTTAGGAGCTTTCTGTCTCCCCATTTTCATGTCGCACCTTGGGACTTCACCCCATACCTCTAAGTCCATTACTTTCCGCAAAAAAAATTTCAAGCGATCAGTTCTGGACCAAATTTCTCAACAACTTCTCCTCCATGCCTAAGCCTGTAGATTCAGTAACCAACTGGCACAACTGGATTATCCTCTCAGAGTCCACCTACCACTCCCTCGCCCCACTTTCCCCCAAAACCATCTCCTACTCCCGCAAGGCCCCCTGGTACCTTCCATATCACAGAGAACTGAAACAGAAATGTCGATCTCTGGAACGCATCTGGAAAAAATCTAAATCCCCCACAGATAAACAGACCTGGAGGGTCAACATTAAGCTTTACAATACTATACTCAAAAAAGCAAGGAAGAACTCCTATGGTGACAAGATCTCTAGATCAAACAACCAGAATAGTGCGCTGTTCAACATCTGGCGCTCCTTAACTTCTAAAAACGACCCTTCCATGCTTCCCTCCTCTCCATCAGCCGATATCCTAGCAAACTTCTTCAATGGAAAGGTCACCACCTTAAGAAGCTCCTTCCCGCCTGCAGTCTCCTACAACTCTCTGGTGTCCGCCACTCCCAACCCTACCCCAAATGTCTCCAACCCTATCCCAGTCAACAGATCCTGGACTGCCTTTGAGCAAGTATCTGAATCGCAGGTCCTTAAACTCTGCCTGAAACTGAAATCCTGCAACTGCACCTTGGACCCATTCCCATCCTACCTATTCGAGAAAATTCTCGCACAGGCCATCTCATCTCTTACCAAACTTATAAACTCTGCCCTATTATCGGGCCTTTTATCCCCAGAAATGGGACATATTGCGTTGACCCCCCTACTGAAAAAAGCTGACCTGGATCCCTCCACTCCATCCAACTATCGCCCAATAGCAAATATTCCTCTCCTAACCAAACTGCTAGAGTCTATCGTTTTCTCCCAACTCTCATCCTACCCTATCAATATGGCTTCAGACCCAACTTCAGCACTGAATCCCTTTGGGCCTCTCTAATCTCTAAGGTTCAACAACTTCAGTCTCATAATAAATTCGCTGTTCTCCTTCAATTCGACCTTTCTGCAGCTTTTGACGTTGTCCATCATGACATTCTAGTCTTCCAACTCTCCGAGATAGGCATTAACTCTACAGTCCTTGACTGGTTCTCGAACTTCTTACGTTCTCGCTCTTACACCGTTACCAAGAATGGCACCTCATCCTCCCCATGGAAACCGACATGTGGAGTCCCGCAAGGTTCCCCCCTATCTCCTATTCTTTTCAACATTTATATGTCTTCCCTGAAACTCCTCCAACTATCCCCCCTAGAAATACTTTACACTTATGCCGATGATATCCTGGTCCTCCTCGAGACCGACGCGAACCTCACTAATCTCGCAGCGAACATCTCCTCATGCATAACAAACCTCCAATCTTGGGCCCTCACTGTACAAATGAAACTGAATGAGTCCAAAACGAAACTACTTTGGCTTGGCCCTAAATTAGACCAACTACCCACCTCCATCCCATTGTCCTTAGGCTCCTCACTACAGTTGGAGTTCTCTAGCAAAGTTTTGGGCATCACCATTGATTCCTCACTATCCTTCAACGACCACCTCAATTCCTTGATAAAAAAAATGCTTTTTTAGCCTTCACATGCTGAGGAAAGTGAGGTCCTGCTTCCATCAAAAACACTTTGCCGTCCTTGTACAATCCACCATCCTCTCCAGATTGGACTATTGCAATTCTATCTACTTAAGCCTAACAAAGAAAAGCCTCCATAGACTCCAACTAGTCCAGAACACCGCGGCTAAGCTTATCTTCTCAAAAAGTAAATTTGACCATGTCTCACCACTCCTGTCCAAGCTCCACTGGCTTGCTGTTATCTCCAGGGTCCACTTTAAATGTGCCTGCCTAACCTTCAAGATCCTACATGGCATCCTTCCTCCTTTTAGTCCACTATCCTGGAATTCCTCAAATCCAATTTCCACCAGATCCACCCCAAAACTAAAATTATCCTTCTCCTCCTTAAAAGGCATATCCCATGTTGGTAAACTAGGGTCTTCCCTCCCCTTCAGAATCACTCAGCTCTGGAATAATCTTACTTCCCCTCTTCGTAACTTGAGTTCCCTTCAACTATTCCGTAAGCATCTGAAAACTTGGCTATTCTCCAAAATGTAACCTTCTTCCCCTCTCTGGTACTCTAAGCCCTAACCTCTCTTTATACTTATTTCTATAATTCCATTGGAGTTCCGTTCTATCCCAACTCCTGTAAACCGTGCCGAGCTCCACATTGTGGAGAAGATGCGGTATATAAACCCAAGATTTAGTTTAGTTTAGTAATTCTCATTTGTTAATACGGGAAAATTACTGGATTTTTCATCTCCAAGCTTTCCCTCCAATGGGACATAATGAAAACGTGGATCGATGTTTTCTAATATGACTATTTTCTTATTCTAATGTTGTTTTCCTGTTTTTCAATTTTTACTTCTGTTTTTTTCCCCGGGACTAAATGGAGTACGCTTTGTTCCAATTTGTGTCCAAAATAAAGTTCTTTCACATTTAATGATGTCATCATGTTCACAGAGAGTATTTGGCCTTTTCGCGGGGCTTTTTAACTGTGTCTGATTGTTCAGTCACCATTATTGCTCTGAATGGTTCAGGCGGTGGAGGAAGTATATTCTCATTGAACAGATCTTTTTACAAGTGAGAGCATACAAAGTGTTTGAAAGACCTTAAACACAGGGGGTTCAGCTCCTGAAGAAGACAGCGAAAAAGAGCTCTGTCGGGTACATCAAGGACTTTCCTTCATGCACAGGTAAGTGTGAAACTATCTTGCATTAAACTTTCATATATGGATTTTTCATATTGTTACATTGTGCTTGGACATTTTTGATTAGCTGCACTTTACTGAACTTTGAGGACTTCACTCGTGAGAGAGGGAGATGGATGAGTTTGATATTTTCACTCTTTTTCACATATTTGTTTTGATTTTTTTGCTTCACTATTTCATAGGCAGAGACGCTATGATGTATTGGGTGAACTCACTTGGGCTTATAATTAGTCTTTATTGCAGTTGTCAGCTCGGGGGACACTGATGGAAGCTTTATAACTGCTTCTTAAGTCCCTGATACTGAAGTCTCTTCCTTATTTACAATCATTTATTAAGATGGAGTGAAATAGATTTATCTCATTTATTTAGATTTTCTTGTCTCCTTCTCTCCCTCTCTCTCGAGTTTTCCGGTGTGAGGTGTCCTCCTCTCTCCATATTATCAGCCAAATTTTTTCTGGTAGTCTTTTCGTTTCTTGGAAGTTTTAGGTTTTCTTTTTGGCCAAAGATTGGACAAAGCATTTTCTTTTACCTCTCTGTGCATGCTTGCTGGAAGTACTGGAATGGTTTCATCTACTGTTGCCAATAATGTTCTTAGAGCCAGACCAACACCCTAATGAAAAAAAACAAAATAAGTTTGAAAAAGAAAACTAAATCAAAACAAAAATAATTCCACTGATATTTGAGCAATACAATGCTAAAAAGAGTACTTAATAGTTGAAATAACCATAGGCCCCTGTTTTTTTGTTGGGGGCAATGTCTCCAAAATGGTTATTTTTATGCATATCATAACTCTGTGTCAGATTTTTTTTTGTGATCCTTCAGCAAGTTTGCAAATTCTGTGGAAGCTTCTAAAATTCTGTATCGTAGCATATTTGTATAAAATGAACATATGCAACTTTAGGTAAACTTTTTAAATTGTACTTTATAAAAACAATATTTTCTGATATTTCTTGCATGTCTAGTTAATTTACTTTTTCTATTTTGGTAAGAAACAAAAGAAGAATCTTAGGGAAGGGAGAAGGAGGAGAACAGAGAAAGGGAAAGTGAGGAAGATAAGGAGAATGTTTCTTGAAGAAGGAAAATGGAGAGAGTATCAGCTAGGATAGATAAGAATAGAGGATGGAAGGGAAGGACTCAAATACAAAGGAACAATGGGGGAAATCAGGGATGAGAAATAAGATCTTCTATGAATTGAGAAGGGAAGAGAGAGAGAGAGCACGAGAGTCCTGTACAGGTAACAGGTGAAGAGCCTTCCCTGAGAAATCCCCTAACATATTAGGCCAACAAACACAACTAAAGGCCTAAGATGGCTGAGAATGCTCTGACTAGAACTGTCAAGCCTTTGCACAATCCAGGCTTGCTGAAATCAGAAAGCCAAGCAAAAAATGAGCGAGTGAAATGAAACTTATTCTTTTACATGGCAACTGGTGTCACATCTGCTGTAATGCCAGGAAGTGGATCTAAGAAGGATGAGAACATGTCTTAACCAAGAATATAAAAATACATTATTTTGCAAGAATATCCTGTGATGGGCAGGTTTTTACTGGCCGATGGCTTGAAATTGCTGACATGATAAATTAAAACGGCATATACGGGAAAAGATAGATTTTCTGGTAAACAGGACATGCGTATGGTATGACACAGATATTATGAACCAATTAATAAACTGATAAATGTAATGACGTTTGTAAGTGACCAATAAAAATTAACAATATGATATGTGCCAACGTGGCCTCAAGCTATCAAGAATTGTATAAGAGACAGCCTTTGTGATTATGAAAGCAGGACAGACATCCAGGTATACTCAAGCGCTTGAGGCATACTATCTGTCAGCTCCATATGCTGTAAAGATTTGTTCTTGTAACCTGTTATTGATTGTTAATAAAATAAATATATATTAATTATAACAGCATATTGAGTTTCCATGAAGCCACTGGTATCGAAAGGCCGTAAACAGGTGGCTTTTCATTGGTGACATTCCCGACTGTGAAAAGAGGAATTGCGCTAGCCTTAGGTTTCATGGACAGTGAGTTGTCTGCATGTCAGACAGCCTCTCCGCTTATTGTGATCACTTATGCTTTATCTAGTTCAGATTTTGTACATAATTTTTGTTTATGCTTAATAATTTGGTTTTGTTCCCCTTTCTTGCAGCTGTGTCTTTTTGCTAGCATTCAACACAGTTCTTACTTCCCTTAACAATTCTTTTCTTTTTCTCCTAATAACTTTTGTTTTCTTTCCTTTATACAGTTAAATTCTGTTCCAGTAGCCAGCAGTAACCTGTGGGGTTCCGGGAACCGAGAGCCAGCTCTGACTGTTGGTGTCCTTGGAGCCAGTAGCCGGTACTAATTGGGGTGGTCCCAGACCCCAGAAGCCAGTTTTGGCCTGATGGGGCCCGGGTACCAGTATCTAGTTCTGACTGGTGGGGTTCAGATGAGAGTGTACTAGCGGAGGTTATATGAACCGGTAGCTAGAGTAGTACTAGCGGGGGTTCTATAAACCGGCAGCTAGAGTAGTACTAGCGGGGGCTCTATAAACCGGCAGCTAGAGTAGTACTAGCGGGGGTTCTATAAACCGGCAGCTAGAGTAGTACTAGCGGGGGTTCTATAAACCGGCAGCTAGAGTAGTACTAGCAGGGGTTCTATAAACCGGCAGCAGGTTTAACTAGTGGGGTTCTGAAAATATGAATAGTTAGCTAAAGATAATTAAAAGATAGGAAAAATTGGTAGCCGAAGCTAGCTGTGACTAGCAGGGAAGCTCCAGGTTTTAATCATCATTGATCATTTTCTTAATGTAGAACCAGCTTTGACTGGTAGTTATGCTGTTTCTGTGGTCTCAGGCCACGCCTGATCTATTGCTACAAAGGTACCTGCTCTTCTGTGATTACATTGCATCATTTTGTAAGTATTCTTTCTTTCTTATGTTGTTAGTAAAGGCCTTATTAGTTTTATTTTTAGACTTATTATTTTGTTAATCATAGAGTTTGTAATTGGATATATTGCTTATTTCTCCCATGTTGGCTCCCACAGTCTCCCCCTCAGCCTCAGTTCCTATGCCACCTGATTGCATTGAGACCACTGTCCTGGACCCACCCCCTTATTCTCATGCTTCTCCACTTTTGCTGCTAGCATCTCAGTCCTCCCGTTTGTACCCCTCTCTGCCACTGTCAACTGCCCCTTTGCTTTCCCCAGCGCATACTCCTAACCCTGTCTCTCTACCTCTCCTGACACATGCGCCACTATCTCTCAGGCATTAGATGATATCTGCGAAACCATTCAACAGCAATGCACCCCGTCCCCACCTTCCCCTCCTTTACAGGAAACTGTGGTTAGGCAGTGTTCCTGTCTCGGGAACCCACATCTTGAACAGGCATGCCCGCTATGTCTGATTTCTCCCGCTACTCTTGCTGACATTAGGAATCCCCTGTCTTATACTTCTCTGGCTGCCAGTGCTAGCTCTGATTATTTGTCCTGTGCCTCTAGCCACTGGCTCCAGTCTGAATGCAGCTACACCTCCTGTTATTATAATTCATCTGACTATTTCTACTCGTTCTGACTTTTCTTGTACTGAGTTTTTTCCTATTTTAACACTGTTGCTCTTATGCTGAATGTTTGAAGTTATATAACCTGGTTCCTTTAATTCCTGTGCTAGCATGTGCTATAGCAACCATTTTGATTTGCCTTCTCCCTCTCGTCTTCTTAGCCTTTCCCGCTCTCAGTATAACTCCATTTTCTCAGGTTGTGAGCTGAGAGGGCTGCATTGCTTTAAACTTTTGAGTTATTTACTGCTGTGGTCTATTTTATTTAGTATTTGACTCTTACTGGCTCTTTATATCCATTCTCCGTTTGCTTACTTTAACATCTTCCTCCTCTGTTTGATCCTGCTAGTTACCACATGTGCTGTTGTTTGTTTTTCTGCCTTGTAATCTTGTAAAGATATCACATCCTCTCAGCCACTACACAATGTGTTGACACTGCAGAGGAGAGTGCAGACCTCGGTGGCTGAAGGGGTGTGTAAGGAGGAGATGGACTGCTTGAAGTATTTCATTTGCAAACTACTGGATGAAACGAGGGACAGGGACTATTAAAAAACAAACAAACTGTGTAAGTAGTTTGGAGATCTCTGGCACCTGGAGCTGTTCAGCAGCACTGGCTCTTATCACTTCAGCTGTTAGGGGTGTGGGGTGGTAGCCCTTGGGTTTAACACCAGGCTTTTGCTAACACCTTAACCAGACTTAAGCATCTGTCGACCTCATGCTTTAGCAGTAGCTGCAAAGAGCTTTGATCATGCCTGATTCGGCTCCATTTGCAGTTTCAGTTCTTTTCTTCCATCCTTGTCCTTCTTGCAGAAGTAATAGAGAAAAAATGAAAATCGTTAGAAACGTAAAAGAACTTTTCCACTATTATTTAATGATCAGCTGTGCACCAGAAGAACAAGGCTACAGGGATAATCCTGCTTTTCCTGCTGACTTCATTTGTTCTAGAACTCCCTCTTGTTGATTTATGTTTCCCCTGTCCTCTATATATTAATTGCAATTCTGCTCCGATTTTTTCACATGCTAATTTGATTCATGGCACTGTTTTTTGTTGTGTTATTTTTTTGTTCTGTCTTCTGTTAGAACATATTTAACTTGATCCCTGCTCCCTATTCTGTGATATCAAATAGTTTTTTCATTGGTTCATGGCTTATTTCTACAAATCTCGAATTCTGATATATCAATCTGACATGTTTATTTAGATGAATTTCACTTACTAACTCTTTATATGCTGTTATTAAATGCTTAGTCCTCAACTAGATGATATTCTCCCTAATTATTGCTTAGAATACTGTCTTCTGTTTTGTTAGTGTATGTGCTTTATATATCCCTCATGCTGCTTGATTCCCATTTATGAGACCCCCTTATAATGAAATCTCATTGTAGCTCTCTCTGCCTAGAATGTAACTGGTGTTTTTCTCTGATTCCTTTAAAAGATGAACTGAATCTGTTTATTCCCAAGATTTATAATACTACATTGTTATTTTTATTAAGCTATTATTTATTAGTCTTGCTCTCACTATCTCCTTACTCTATATATTTTTAATCACACTTCAATATGAACTATACCTATTTATAATATGTATGATTTCCATTAGCATTTTTCAATTCATTTACATAGCTCTTTTGCTTATTATCAATTTGTATATTTGAAACAGTTTACCCTTAGCCTCAGTTTCTAAATAAATTGTATTCTCATGCTCATCAGATACTAGGAATCCCTTCTCCTTCAGTATCAAGTGTATTATATTAATTGATTTCCCACATGTTTTAGTTCTTTGTACTTGTCCTTTGTATTTTTAAATTATTTCTATACTCCCATATGTCATCCTATGCTTTGACTATGTTATGATAACTTCATCACTCCATTTTACCTTCACCTTTTTATATAACATAAATGCTTTATTTTTTCATTATCCTCCGGGCTTTACATGTTGCTATAAGTAGTTTTATGGAATAATACTATGTTCACTGTGTTCAATCCTTACTCTTTGAACTAATCACCGTTGCTTATTGTTATAGATGCATTGAATTTTCTCACCCCTGGCTTTCCCATATTGTGTGCTACCTATAGGAGGGTATCTTCTTCACAGGCGTCTCTTGTCTATCTGCTTTTCCCCCTTTTCTTCTCAATCTCTGTCCATCGGCTGAGCTTTTTATAGCTCTTCATGCCTTCTCTGCTCCTTCTTCCTCAGAGGCCCTTCTTTGCTTCTTTCCTCTTCTTTCTTTTTTCCGAAATGCAGTGCTTCAATCATACCAACAAAATATTAATTTTTTATGGCCTGCAATAATCTGCCTTCTAATCTGTCCTTCATATCCTGGAATGTTAATGGCTTGCGACACCCTGTTAAAAGGAAAAAAATTCTCACCCACCTTAAAAAACTCAGGCCGTCAATTGTCTTTGTACAGGAAACTCATATCTCTAATCTCTCTCACTGTTTAGGTGCCAATAATTGGTTGATACAAATAGCAGAAGCTCCATCACTTGGTAGAAAGCATGGGGTTGCAATACTATCTCACAAATCTGTCCCTTTCCAAGTCCTAGAAACCAAACATGACACAGAGGGCAGATGGCTGATTGTTCGGGCACATATCTTTTCACAAGAGGTTCTTCTTGTTAACATCTATGCCCCTAATAATGATTCACCTGAATTTTTTACTCAACTATTTCAAACAGTAGCTGAATTTGACTCTCTTCCTCTTATATTAGCTGGAGATTTTAACTTGCCTTTGGATACCTGGCTTGACAAACACTCTTCCAACTGCATAGTTCCCTCTAAAGCTAATATTGTATTGAATTCCCTGATTAAACATTATGATCTAACGGAACCATGGAGATTACAGCACCCTGACGAAAGGGATTATACTTTTTCTCCGCCCCACATAAAAGTTACTCAAGAATTGATTACTTTTTTATATCTTCTTCCTTCTTACCTAACCTAGTTTCTACTACTATCAATCCTATTGTCATCTCGGATCATGCTCCAATATCACTTGAGCTAAAGTGGGATATAGTAACTTCTCCTAGATCCCCCCTCTGGCGTTTGCGAAACCACCTGCTGGCAGATGAACCCACCAAACAATGATTAGGCAAATTTATAGAAGAATTTTTTCAATTCAACAATACGGATTCCTTGGATCCGCTAATTATTTGGGAAGCCTTCAAAGTTTCGCTACGTGGAGAACTGATCTCTTGTCAAGCATACAAATTAAAGCAAGACAGAAAGGAACAACATGAATTCGAACTGCAAATTAAAAATCTTGAGCAGAACTTCTTTCACTCCAATGATAAAACACTATTACCTGAAATATATAAATTAAAATACTCCTACAACAAATTAGCTAGTATGGCAGCGCAACAAGATATTTTTGTTACTTCTACTAAATACTATATGGAAATGAATAAAAGTAGTAAAATGCTAGCTAACTACCTCAAACGTAAAAGAACTAAAGTGCAGATATCCTCTATTAGAACCTCTGACGGGAAACTTCTATCATCACACTCTGACATCTCTAGGGCTTTTCATGATTTTTACTCTCAGCTCTACACATCGAAAGCCTCACAGCAGACGTCCAATGCAGATGAATTTTTGGCCACCTTGCAATCACCTAAACTTCCATTATCAGATTCTGAAGAACTTCAATGACCTCTTGCTGATTCAGAAATTCTCCTGGCTATAAAACACCTATCCTCCGGTAAATCACCTGGAGCGGATGGTATTACTGTAGAATTTTATAAACTTTATAAAGATAAACTTTCTAGTACACTTACCAATCTATTTAACTCACTTAGTCCGCAAAGTGTATCCAAAAGTCATTTCCTAGATGCTGTTATTACAGTTATTCCAAAACCTGGAAAAGATCCTAATCAAATTTCAAATTACCGACCTATCTCTCTACTTAATACCGATTATAAAATCTTCTCAACCACTCTTTCCCTTAGACTGCAGAGCTCAATCGGCACGCTTATCTCTCCACATCAAGTGGGATTTATGCCGGGAAGACTTATATCAGACAACTCCTGCCTCTTCTTTCATCTTGCTTCCTTTGCTCGTACTATTAAAGACCCCTGTATTGCTCTCTCATTAGATGCAGAAAAAGCTTTTGACAGAGTTGAATGGTCACACCTATTTCAAACAATGCGTTGGTTTGGATTTCCCCCCTCAATTCATTGACTATGTTAAAATTCTCTATTCATCGCCCAAAGCTTCTATAATTACAAATAATATCTTATCCACTCCTTTCTTGCTTTATAGGGGTACCAGACAAGGCTGTCCCCTTTCGCCCTATTTGTTTAATATTGCTCTTGAACCTCTCCTCATAGCAATCAATTCTTGCGAACAAATCACTGGTATCCTACACAATAAATTAGAACATAAATTGACAGCTTATGCAGATGATGTCCTCCTATATCTTTCCAATCCCGACC
Organism: Geotrypetes seraphini; assembly: GCF_902459505.1. Lineage (NCBI taxonomy): Eukaryota > Metazoa > Chordata > Amphibia > Gymnophiona > Dermophiidae > Geotrypetes > Geotrypetes seraphini. The sequence goes on along the minus strand of NC_047085.1, from coordinate 22,648,608 downwards.
AATCTCTTCCGGCCCTTTTTGAATTGATACATTCTTTTTCTCTTTTCTCTGGTTATAAAATTAATCAACATAAAACAGAAGTATTACCACTCAATGCCCACTCTCATCAGACCCTAGTTCAACCTTTTCATCTTATTTGGTCTCCTACTCACATGAGATATCTAAGAATTGACTTATATGCTACCCTATCCGTTACAGTACATAATAATAGTGGAAAATTAATTGATCATATCAAAACTCTTTTACACTCATAAGAACATAAGAACATAAGCAGTGCCTCCGCCGGGTCAGACCACAGGTCCATCCCGCCCAGCAGTCCGCTCCCGCGGCGGCCCAAAACAGGTCAAGACCTGTCTGAATCATCAGAAGGGGCTCCCTTGCCACCTTGGTTTCCCATTTAAGTCCTGCCTTCCTATCGAAGTCCTAGCCCTCCGGTCTTGCACATGCACGACCAGGTTAGTTTATACTCATTACCTGATTTACTTCCTATACTTGTGTTACCTCCCAGCTCCTCCCTCAGTATCCCACGATCCCTTTATCCCTCAGGAATCCATCCAATCCCTGTTTGAATCCTTGTACCGTATTCTGTCTGATCACTTCCTCGGGTAGCGCATTCCAAGTGTCCACTACCCTTTGGGTGAAAAAAAACTTCCTTGCATTTGTTTTGAACCTATCTCCCTTCAGTTTCTCAGAATGTCCCCTCGTATTTGCTGTCCCCTTCAGTCTAAAGAATCTGTCCCTATCCACCTTCTCTATGCCCCTCATGATCTTGAAAGTCTCCATCATATCTCCCCTGAGCCTCCTTTTCTCCAGAGAGAAGAGCCCCAGCCTATCCAGCCTCTCGGCATATGAGCAGTGTTCCAGCCCTCTTACCAATTTCGTTGCTCTCCTTTGGACTCTCTCAAGTACCGCCATGTCCTTCTTGAGGTGCGGCGACCAATACTGAACGCAGTATTCCAGATGTGGACGCACCATCGCTCGATACAATGGCATGATGACTTCCCGTGTTCTGGTTGTTATGCCCTTCTTTATGATGCCAAGCATCCTGACTTCAGGCTTTCGGCTGACGAAACTTCTATTGATACAACCCAATATCTGCCTTGCCTTAGATGAAGCCTTCTCCACTTGATTGGCAGTTTTCATGTCTGCACTGATGATTACTCCTAAATCTCGTTCTGCTGAAGTCCTAGTTAAAGTTTCTCCGTTCAAGAAGTATGTCCTGCATGGATTTCCGCTTCCGAGGTGCATGACCTTACATTTCTTAGCATTGAAGCCTAGCTGCCAGGTTGAGGACCAACTTTCCAATGTAAGCAGGTCCTGTGCCATATAATTCTGTAAACTGCATTCACTTACTATATTACATAGTTTGGCGTCATCGGCGAATAGTGTTATTTTACCTTGAAGCCCTTGAGTCAGATCCCCTATGAATATGTTGAAAAGGAGTGGACCCAGGACCGAGCCCTGCGGCACTCCACTGGTCACCTCCGATGTTTTAGAGAGGGTACCATTAACCACCACCCTCTGAAGTCTGCCACTCAGCCAATCATTGACCCATGCAGTTAGTGTCTCTCCTAACCCCATCGATTCCATCTTGCTTAGCAGCCTGCAGTGTGGGACACTGTCAAAAGCTTTACTGAAGTCCAGGTACACGACATCCAAAGACTCTCCCAAGTCCAACTTTCTTGTTACCCAGTCAAAGAAGCTGATGAGATTGGTTTGGCAGGACCTACCCTTGGTGAATCCATGCTGACTGGGATCCCGAAGATTCCCTTCATTCAAGATCGTGTCCAATTGCTTTTAATTAGTGTTTCCATGAGTTTGCACACTATTGATGCATGACTCACCGGTCTATAATTCGCAGCCTCTGCCCTGCAACCCTTTTTATGCAGAGGAACGACATTAGCTAATTTCCAGTCCAGGGGAACTTTCCCCTTACTTAGGGAGAGATTGAATAGCTCAGCCAACGGTTTCGCCAGGACATCGCTCAATTCTCTGAGCACTCTTGGGTGCAAATTGTCTGGTCCCATGGCTTTGTTCACCTTGAGTCTTGCCAGTTCACTGTAAACTTCACCTGGTGTGAACTCAAAATTCTGAAACGGGTCTTCTGTGCTTTGTGTTGCCTTCAACTGTGGACCGTGTCCCGGTGCCTCACAGGTGAAGACTGAGCAGAAGTATTCATTTAGTAGTTCGGCTTTATCGGAATCTGCTTCCACGTAATAGTTGTAGATTTAAGGATACCACCATGGCTCTAACTTTATGGGCTGTGACTCGACCCTCTAGATCAGGGGTGTCACATTCCCTCCTCGAGGGCCGCGATCCAGTCGGGTTTTCAAGATTTCCTCAATGAATATGCATAAGATCTATTAACATACAATGAAAGCAGTGCATGCAAATAGATCTCATGCATATTCATTTGGGAAATCCTGAAAACCCGACTGGATTGCGGCTGGAGTCAAGGCTGGGGCTGGAATCGGGGTCAAGGCCTTAGGTAACGGCTGATCCATTTCCCCAAATATTTTTTCTATCTAGACTCAACGACGTTTAAAGGCTTGCTTTTGAAGTGTAGCACAGCAGTCGCACGACTCCGGCCAATGGTCAGGTCCTAAACACTGTACACACCACTTGTGTGGATCAGTGATGAAGAATGCGCGTTGACACCGGCTACACTTCTTGAACCCTGTGACCGGCCAGGACATGGAATGAAACACGGCCGCGGTGAAATCGAAGCCCGCAGGCTGAAGCCGCGGAGTAGGCCCTGCCGTGACATGAATGAAAAACAACAAAACTTTTAACTTTAAAAAAACAAACAAACGCGTAATTAACACAGCGACCCTGTAAAACAAAATACATGAGCCACGGTGAGAGAAGGCACGAGTTTAGAACTAACTCTCATGCAGAGATTTGAAACGAGGGCTTTTTGGCTCCGCGGAAAACTTAGAACTGAGGAGACGCGCACCCTATGTCAGGCGGGAAGGCACTCGCGCATGTGCGGTGTGGCAGTCACAAACTTTCTAAAAGTTCTTCAAGCAAGTCTGCTTGCGAGGCTGTCTGCATCGGGGCTCCATGGATGATATCGCCCACATGTGAGAATATGCTGCCTGCTTGTTCTGGGATAATTACATATATGACTTTCCCTATATGTACCTAGCAAATTAATCAAAGAAACTAACTCATTAGAACAATGGCTTTCTAAATTTTTTAAAATTAAAACACACAACCTTAAAGTATATTGGAGCCTGCACTGGAAGTCAATGACATTCTCAAAACAATGGAGCGATATGGTCAAACTTCCACATACTGAATTTCTGCTTGATCAGTTTTAATTTCTCTAGGGACCTATTGAAAGCATATAAACAAGAATGTCATGAGACTGATGCCTAATTGTGGTAAATGTTGCCATCTTACCTTCACCATGGGTACATATTCATCTGGAGGTGCTGGCTGGATCTTACTGGACATTTCAATGACAGCTTTCACCAATCCAGTTACATTCTCATATACTTTGTCATTGGAACGATCCAAATTGGCAGTAGGGGGAGGGCTAATTTCTTGGGGCTGAAGCTGAAAACATAAAAAGCAGAAAGCAATATTGTTCTTTCTTAGTCATCAGATTGTGCTACACATATTTCAAAATCCATTACACATTTGTATATTCAAAAGATCTCAAAGCATAAATAGATAAATGACAGTAGTGACTGTTTTTATACACCAAAAAATCTTACAGTTCCATGCAGTTAACAAATTAAAAAGAAATAAACTGTTACAATAAAAAGTAGGTCAGGCTTCCAAAAAATTTACAAACAAATCGGATTTTAATAGTTTCCCTAAAAAGTAAGAAGCAGAATTAGCCAATAGCTGTTGAAAATCATGATCCCAACTTGCAGCTTGAAATGATAGTAATTGATGATGATATCTTTTATGTTGGCTGCCTTTTACAGTTGGAAAGACAAATAAAGCAGAGGAATGCAACAAACGTCTTGAATTAGTAAATGTGAAGTGGTCTACATGATAACTTGGTGCAAGACCATGCAAAACTTTCTAACACAGACAACCAAATTTGAAAAATACTCTGGCCTCAACTGGAAGCCAGTGTAGCCTTCGTTAATAAGATGTTACATGGTCAGTGTTCTTCATATCTCTGACTGGCACACAAGGCTACTCTAACCCATTTGGAAAAATTGCCCCCAGTATACTAACAATATTTTATATAATCTATCAGAATTAGTCTCCAGTCTTGGTATTTGAGCTTGTAGTGCCACTGGGGCTTGTGTGCATCTGTGATGTTGAAAGCTATGCTGTCAGTAGTTTCACTATCAGCAGGACCTCCCAAAGCAATCAAGTTTCAGTGGACATGTCAGATTAATGATGTACCACCTATCTGGGCAGCAGCAGATGAGCGGTGTTGGTGGTGGAGGATCACATTTGATGCAACAAGAGCAACATCAAATTTATACTGCGAAGAAGAAAGGCCCGGCAATCTACTTCTGTATTCTGCCAAGAAAACTTGATGATGAGATAAAGAATCGATGTATAGTGCTGGAAAATGGTCCTCTAGGTCGGAAGGCACTCACCATGCTACTAGGGAAGAGTTGATCGTCACCCAGAGTATGCCCAGTGTTTGTAAAGCTGACAGGTCAAAGCCACTAAGATGTCCTGATGCTGATGTTGCTGGTCAGAAAAGGTAGATCAGAAGCTATAAAGATAATCCCACTATAGCAATAACACAACGAGGCAAACCAAGTCACATCAGGGTTCATACGGATAATAAAGATAATCCCAACATAGGAACATGGAACGTACGAAGCATGAATCATGGAAAATTGGAAATTGTTAAAAATCATATGGAAAAAACCAAAATTGATTTGATAGGGATCAGTGAACTCAAATGGATAGGACAGGGCCATTTTCAATCAAACGAGCACTGGATCTGGTACTCTGGTCATGAAACACACAAGTAAAATGACGTGGCATTCATTCTTAACAATAAGCTTTCAAAGACGGTACTAAAGTACAATGTTATCAGTGATAAGAATCACGTCAATCTGTCTAAAGGGAAAATTGATCAATGTCACCTTGATCCAAGTATATGCTCCAACGACAGATACGAAAGATGAGGATGTAGAATTGTTCTATGAACAACTTCAAAATGAAACGCTGAAAAAGATCTACTGATCATTATGGGGACTTCAATGCAAAAGTAGGATGTACACCTGAAGATGCAGTGGCTGGAAAACATGGCATAAGAGAAAGAAATGAAACTGAACTTAATAATAATAATTTTATTCTTATATACCGCCATACCGAAAAAGTTCTAGGCGGTTCACAACAAAGTGAGCTAATACATGGGATACAGATAAAATATAAATTAGAATAATGGACTTAAAAACAGATAAAGACAGAAAGCATTTATAATATAATGCAGAAAATACCAGCATGGCAGGGAAAGAAGTAATACATAGAACAGATAAAACTTAGTACTGTTTTGCAAAATGAACTGTTAATCATGCATACGCATTTCCAACACCACAAAATTGCCAGTGCATATGGACTACTTCAAATGGCATGCATCAAAATCAAATTGACTACATCTGCATCGGACAGAGATGGAAATCTACAGTTATGACTGCAAGGATTAACTAGGAGCTGATTGTGGCAGCGACCATGGGCTTTTAACATGCAAGAAAAGTAAAGCCATGCAAGAATATCATTAGAGACTAGAGAATGACACGAGGAAAAAAATTTGTCCCCGTCTCAGCCCTGTGAGCTCATCCCCAATCCCTGTGACCTCGGTCCCCATCTCCCTGAGCTCGGTCCCCACAAACCATCTGATCCCATCCACACAAGCCTCGAATAGTTTTATATTGAACTTATTTTCTTAAAGTATAAAAAGAAACAATATTCTGTACAATTGTCATTTTATAAATCAAAGTTCTGGCCGCAGAACTAGAGAAAGAGATGTTCAGTTGGCAGGGCTTTGTTTATAAATTTTTATTAACACAACTAATGTACTACTTTATCCTAAAGCAAAAAAAAAAAAAAAAAAGAAAATAAACAGAATTTTTTTTCTACTTTTGTTGTCTGGTTTTTGCTTTCCACATCTTCTCCTCATTCAATTCCTTCCATTCACTGTCAGCCTTCTCTCTGCCTCTTCCATTTACTCTGTTACTGTGCCTCTCCCTTCCATCTCTCCCTCCCCCCCAATCGGTCTGGCACTCATCTTCTTCCCTTTGCTCCCCTCATAGTCTGGCATCTCTGTTCCCCATTTCCCTTCAGTGTCTTCTCCCTACTCTCTGTTCCCCGTTTCCCTTCAGCGTCTTCTCCCCACTCTCTGTTCCCCATTTCCCTTCAGCGTCTTCTCTACATTCTCTCTTCCCCATTTCCCTTCAGTGTCTTCTCCCATCTCTCTTCCCCATTTCCCTTTAGCGTCTTCTCCCATCTCTCTTCCCCCATTTCCCTTCAAGTCTTCTCCCATCTCTCTTCCCCCATTTCCCTTCAGCGTCTTCTCCCATCTCTCTTCCCCATTTCTTTTCAGCGTCTGTTCCTTTCCACCCCCCTCTGTTCCCCATTTCCCCTCAGCGTCTTCACCCCACTCTCGCTTTCTCATTTCCCTTCAGCGTCTTCTCCCCTCTCTCTCTTCCCCATTTCCCTTCCGCGTCTGTTCCTTTCCACTCCCCCCTTCAGCGTCTATTCCTTTCCACCCCTCTTCAGAATCTGTTTCTCTCCACCCCCTTTCAGGACTCCTCGCATCTCCCTTCCCCTTACCTTTGTGACACATTTTAATTTGTTCAAGCAGCCAGAGTCAGAAGTCACGTGCATCTGTGGAAGCCTCTCCTCTGATGCAACTGAAGTTGCATCAGAGAAGCTTCCGCAGATGCACGCCATTTCAGGCTCTGGCTGCTTGAACAAATTAAATTAAAACGCGCCATGAAGGTAAGGGGAAGGGACAGAGGGTGATAGATGCGGCGGCGATCGGTAGGTAGGAAGGAGGGAGATAGATGTGGTGGTGATTGATAGGTAGGAAGGAGGGAGGGGGCTGCGCGCGATCAGTGACCACGTGCGTTCCCTCCCTTAACTGCGGAGACAAGGCCATTTACCACTCCACGGCGCAGTGGATGACCTTGTCCCCATACCCATGGTGAGCACTTTCTTTTCCCCCACTGTTTTGGCAGGTTACCTGCGGCTTGCCATGGAAAATAGCCATCATGTCATTCTCTATTAGAGACCTTCCAAAATACGACACTGAAAATATTCCATCAGATCACTGGATAAAGCTAGCAATAGATTTGCCTGTCCTGATACAGGAGATAGAGAGCCCGAAGAGTTATGGAATTACATCAAAACTGTAATTATTGATTAAGCTATAAAAACACACACCAGAAAAGAAAGAAAGCAAGCTAAGAAATTGCCTTGGATCTCAGAAGAAACCAGAAAAGTAGAAAACAAAGAAGACAAGCAAAACTTCCCGGAGATAGAGAAAAAGTATTACAATGAACTGAGTGTTTCAACATCAGGTTCAGCAAGACAAAGAACTATCTGGATATTTGTCAGAAAACTGAATCGAACATTTAAACACAAAAAACAGATTAGCGTATCAGGATGTTAAAAGAGTATGACAGAAATTCCAGGATCGAATGGGATACTACTGATCTAGAAAATATTAAAAAGAGATGGAAAGAATATACAGAAAATGTATACAAAAAAGGCAATGAGGATAACATTGGGGAAATTGAACTGGAAACTGACATCAAAGAAGAACCAGATATTTTAAAAGACAAAGTCATAGCAGCAGTTAGGTTTTATCAAAAAACAAGCCACCTGGTATCGACGGTATTCCAATTGAATTAATCAAAGGCTAAGAAGGTGCTATCACGACCCTCACTCGACTGTGTCATCAGATTTGGAAGGAAAAAACATGGCCAACCAATTGGAGAAGATCACTGTTCATATCTATACTGAAGAAAGGTGATGACAAGGACTGACAACTATAGAATGATTGCATTAATTCCACACGCCAGAAAAATATTGTTGAAAATAATACAGTGAAGGCTACAATCATACGTCGAGGTTGAGGAACAAGAAACATTATTGCCAATGTTAGATGGATATTGAAGAAGAGCAAAGAATACCAAAAGCCCCTATACTTTTGCTTCATCGACTACAGCAAAACTTTTGACTTGTGTGACTCATGATAAACTGTGGAAAACTCTAGCACAACAGGAATACCCAAACATATAACTCAGCTGATAAAGAGCCTCTACAAAAATCAAGAAGTTGCAGTGAGAACTGAATATGGCAACACTAATTGGTTTCCAATAAAACGTGGCGTCGGATAAGGATGCATCTTGTCACCTTACCTAATCAACCTTTACAGCAAAGCCATCTTCAGAAAAGCAAATTGGAATAAGAGAGTGTTGGTTTCAATGTTGGTAGCCTAAATATAAAGAACCTGCGCTATGCAGATGATACAATGCTCATCACCAGCAGCAAAGATGACATGCTATATCTACTGAGAAAAGTCAAAGCTGAAAGTCATAACATGGGATTAGAACTGAACATAAACAAGATGAAGATCATGAACACAGAAAATGATGAAGATTTTGAGCTTGAAGGCAATAGAATAGAAGTTGTAATGGATTTCAAGCTCCTAGGCTCTCCCATAAACAAAGAAGCGCTCAAGAAAGGGATCTGGGTATCATTGTAGACAATACAATGAAACCTATTGCCCAATGTGTGGCGGCAGCCAAAAAAGTAAACAGGATGCTGGGAATTATTAAAAAAGGGATGGTTAGCAAAACTAAGAATGTCATAATGTTCCTGTATCGCTCCATGGTGCGACCTTATCTGGAGTACTGTGTTCAGTTCTGGTCTCCTTAACTCAAGAAAGATATAGTGGCGCTAGAAAAGGTTCAAAGAAGAGTGACCAAGATGGTAAAGGGGATGGAACTCCTCTCGTATGAGGAAAGACTAAAATGGTTAGGGCTCTTCAGCTTGGAAAAGATACGGCTGAGGGGAGATATGATTGAAGTCTACAAAATCCTAAGTAGAGTAGAACGGGTACAAGTGGATCGATTTTTCACTCCGTCAAAAATTACAAAGACTAGGGGACACTCGATGAAGTTACAGGGAAATACTTTTAAAACCAATAGGAGGAAATTTTTTTTCACTCAGAGAATAGTTAAGCTCTTGAATGTGTTGCCAGAGATTGTAGTAAGAGCGGATAGTGTAGCTGGTTTTAAGAAAGGTTTGGACAAGTTCCTGGAGAAAAAGTCCATAGTCTGTTTTTCAGAAAGACATGTGGGAAGCCACTGCTTGCCCTGTAACAGTAGCATGGAATATTGCTACACCTTGGGTTTTGGCCAGGTACAAGTGACCTGGATTGGCCACCGTGAGAACGGGCTTCTGGGCTTAATGAACCATTGGTCTGACCCTGTAAGACTATTTTTATGTTCTTAAGCAACTAGCAGGGAAGAAATACTCCACAGAATTGCATTGGGTTGCTCTTCAATGAAGGCTCTCAACAAACTCTTCAAAGGAAAGGAAATAACATTCCAAATGAAGATCAGGCTTGTCCATGCATTTATCTTCTCAGTGGTCAATTACAGATGCAAAAGCTGGACACAATGGAAACAAGACAGAAAGAAGACTGACTCGTTTGAGCTTTGGTGCTGGAAAAGGATTTTAAGTGTGCTGTAGACTGCCAGAAGAACTAACAAATTGATTCTGGAAGAGATCAAACCAGCTATGTCACTCGAAGTCCAAATGATGAAGTTACGACTGTCTTATTTTGGTCATACCATCAGAATAGAAAGATCATTGGAGGAGGACATCAAATTTGGGAAGATTGAAGGAACCAAGTGAAGAGAGTGACCTGCAATCAGATGGCTGGACATGTTGAAAACGGTCATGGGGTATGACACTGGAGGACCTTACTGAATTAGCACAAAACCGATTTCATTTTAGATCTGTAATTCAACATAGTCGCTAGGACTGAAACATGAGCCAATGGGACCTAACAGAATTAGTATTGTGGTACTCTGTCCATACTCGGCTATCTTGTGCTAATCATACCTACCATCTCCGCTTCTGTGATTTATTTTAGTTCATCTCCATGCCTTGGTGCCTATTATAGCAATTTTGAACATTTAAGGTGGCTGCAAGAAAAACTACTTACAACACTTTTAAGAACATCTTTTGACTATGATCAAAGGTTTATATAAAACATTCAGTTAAAATAAATTATCCTCTTCATTCATACATGAAGTCATCCTTCCAAGTTTAACACTTTCAGAGTTAAGTAAATATTATCGGCATAACATTGACCAACCTCCAATTTTTACAGTAGAAATACTGAATGATTTTTTTGCTTTGGTCTTTATGGAAGAAGATGTAAGAAATCTACCTGAGCTGGAAATGGTTTTCAAGGGTGATGAGCTGGAGGAATTGAAAGAAATCTCAGTGAACTTGGAAGACATGTGGATAAAGGTGAGCTGGTTGATATAGTGTATCTAGATTTCTAGAAAGCTTTTGACAAAGTTCCTCATGAGAGGTTCTTGAGAAAATTAAAGAGTCATGGGATAAGAGGCAATGTTCAAATGTGGATCAAGAATTGGTTATTGGACAGAAAACAAAGGGTAGGCTTAAATGGCCATTTTTCTCAATGGAAATTGGAACTACGAGTGAGGTGATTAAATTTACAGATGACGCTTTTTTGACCGTCACCGCACATTGGGTGTAAGGTTTCATCGTATTGTCTACGATGACACCCAGATCCTTTTCTTAGGCGCTAACCCCCAAGGTGGACCCTAGCATCCGGTAACTGTGATTTGGGTTATTCTTCCCAATGTGCATCACTTTGTATTTGTCCACATTAAGTAAAAAGCAGATCTACCCTAATAGTGACATTGTTTTTTCAACAAGATACAGAGGCTATATTGAAACTATTATATAAAAAAGGGATACAACTTTCTGTGGGATTAAGGTTTCTATCTTTCCAGATTTTTCTACAGTAGATGGACACAAGCTTGAAGAAAGCAGTTTTTGAAATTAAATCAGTTCTTTAAATCATTTCAACTTTATTTTCCTTGCAGAATGTTCATTATGTGCTTATGATGTTGCTCAGTTAAGATTAATTCTTGAAGGTAAAGGACTAACTTTGTAAAAAGAGAATTTTCTTCTATAATGGGTCCCCACATTCCAAGTTATATCTGAATGTATATTTAGATTGTTAAAGGAGTTTTTGTATCCTTCTTTTTTTAAATTTAAGGTATATTAGACTGCCTCTTTCTCACAGAAACCTGGCTAACATCAGACACAGACCCAAGAATTGCAGAAGTCTGCCCTCAGGGATACAAAATTACAGTGACTTGTAGAGAGAAAAAAAGAGGAGGAGGATTAGCGATCTTAATCAAAGACTCCCTAACCCTAAACATACTGGAAAAAACATCCACCCCATACATGGACCTTCTAGCATGTCAAATCTCAGCCACTACACTAAAAAACTCACTAAACCGCATGCTCTGTTATAAAATACCGGGAAACTGGGCCATGGTAAGGCCCGAATTTGAAAACTTCATATACCAAAATTCACTAACAGCAGCACACAACCTTATCCTAGGAGATGTAAACCTACATCTTGAAGACCATTCAGCCAAGCCAGTAGACAACCTCCTTTCTTTCCTCAATGCCTTATCCTTCCAAATTTTAAACCCACAAACTACTCATGAGAAAGGACACCAACTTGACATCGCAGCCTTCATGACCCATCAAACATCTACTTCAGAAATTCAAACGTACCTGGTCCCCATCCCTCTGGTCAGACCACTACTCATACACCTTCAACATCAACTGGACCAAAAACAAAACAAAACCAATATCCAAAATAGTAACCTACACATCACGCAAACACATCGAGCCCACCATATTCTGGTCAAAAGTAGATGAAACAATCCAAGAATGTAACCCCAAAGACTTCATTTCACACTGGGGCAAATTGAGCAATAACATCCTTGACGAACAAGCCCCACTATGAACCAAAACCAGAACCCAGCAGATGATCAGACCAATGGTTTGACGACAAATTACTCCTACTCAAGAGACAATGTAGACGACTGGAAAGAAAATGGAGACAAACCAACCTAGATCACACGAAAACCGCCTGGAAAAAATTAACAAACAATACAAACTTCTGTTAAAAGAAAAGAGAAAAATACACTACACCAACCTAATAGGCACGGAAACCCAAGACACCAAAAAACTATTCCAAATATTAAAAGATCTAACTGACACCAAACCCTATATGACCACTAACAATAATCCCTCCCCCTCAGCCACCCTCCTAGAAGAACATTTCAATAATAAAATTACAAACACCAGAGCTACCCTCAATAGTACCCCAGCCCACCTAATTGATGTCACAACACTTTCCATAGAAAATGAATCATCTGCTGCAGACAGAACTTGGTCCCAATTCCCCAAGATACATTGGGCCGAATTCAACAAACTCTACAATAAGTACAGCCACGCTTCCTGTGAACTCAACCACTGCCCACCATATCTCCTGACATCCTCCAGCACTAAGTTCCGTATTCTACTCCTACATTTTCCCGACGGAACTTTATGACAACCTAATATCCTCCAAAGCAGCTAAGTTGGACAAACAACTCACCACTCTGTTATCTTCATCCACAGATTACAAAACCTTCAAGAAAGAAATTAAAACCATACTCTTCAAAAAACACATTAAACCTATCCAGCACAACAATCCTAACCCAACATCCAACACTATAAACCCTTAGTACTCTCTAATTTTCTAGTTACCAAACATTATCTAAAACCCATATTTCTCCCTTAAAATTTTATCTCATCGTTTATTCTATTACTTCAAAGTTGAAATGTAATTCTTGTTTTAGTTTGGATGTAATCCGCCTTGAACCGCAAGGTAATGGCGGAATAGAAATCACTTTTCTTTTTAAAGATGCATTTGCAAATTAATCTTTTATCTTATTGCTCTGGCTTATTTTATTTTCCTCATATGTCTTATTACCCTTTTGTATTTTCCCTTGATGTTTCTCCTTTTCTTTATGAATTGTATTTCATCCCTCCTTACCTATTGTTTTTGTAATGTTAATTTTTAATATACTAATCTTATTTATTAATTGTATGTATTGTTTTGTTCCCTAATATATGTAAATTTTAAGTGTACACCGCTTAGAAACTTGGATTAAGCGGTTAATCAAGTCAACTAATAAACTTGAAACTTGAAAACTAATGTAATGTAATGTAACTCAGCGAAATCATCACCACCCCAATCCTAAAAGACCCTAAAGGACCAACAGATTGCCTCAATACCTCTATATATCAAACTAACAGAAGGACTAGTAGCCAAACTCCTCACCAACTATCTCAAAGACCATAACTTACTCCACCCCACGCAATCTGGCTTCAGAACTAACTTCAGCACAAAGTCACTACTAGGCTCCCTTATCGACACAGCAAGACAACACCTCAGCACTGGAAAATAAATGCTGCTCATACAGCTGGACCTGACGGTTGCATTTGACTTGGTAGACCTTAGCATCCTACTGCAAATTTTGGACTCAATAGGCATCTCAGATAAAATATACTCATGGTTTGAAGGCTTATTAAAATCCAGAACATGCAAAGTAAAATCAAACAAAGAAAAATCCAAACTTTGGTCCAACCCCTGCGGCGTACCACAAGGATCTCCACTATCCCCTACTCTCTTCAACCTATATATGGCCTCTCTTGGTGTTTACCTGAACAAACAAGGCCTAACCTCTTATAGCTATGCAGATGACATCACTATCCTCATACCTTTCGACCAATCAAAGCTCGCAATGACAGACACTCTACACCAAACACTAGTTACAGTAACGACTTGGATGGAAGACCACAAACTGAAACTTAACCCAGACAAAACTAAATTCATCCTCCTAGAAAATAACAAAGTCCCAACCACAACCAATTTAGAAATCAACTCAATCAATTACCCTATTCAAACCACCCTAAAACTACTAGGTATGACTATTGACAGAGGCTGCACCATGCAACCACAAATAAACAAAATACAGAAATCCAGTTATGAGAAACCTTAGACAAGTTCGAAAATTCTTTGAAAGAACACAATTTCAGCTCTTAGTAAATCTCTAATCCTAAGTATACTAGACTACTGCAACATCCTCTACCTCCCCTGCCCTGTAATAATGATTAAACAACTACAAACAATTTAAAACACAGCTCTGAGACTCGTCTACTCATTGAAGAAACATGACCACATTACAGAGACATACATCGATTCACATTGGCTTCCAATCCAGAAAAGAATACAATTTAAATTCTATTGTATACTATTTGAAACTATAAACGGAGACAGCCCAATCTATCTAAACAACCACTTTATCCAAACTACCTCGACCAGGCATAGAAAAACACCCCCCCATTTACATACCCACAATCAAAGAAGTAAGATGGAAAAAACTATACGACGGCCTACTAGCCACTCAAGCAGCAAAACTAGATAACCAAATCTCCAACCTATTGATAACAACCCAAGACTACAAGATGTTCAGAAAGGAAATAAAAAATATACTCTTCAAGAAATCCCTGAATAAGGCTTAAAACCAAAATACCTTCCTTCTTACCATCCTCTCCCTAACCCCTGATTCTACCTGACCCACTCTTGGAAATGATCTTTGATCTAACTTCTATAACTCTTTTTGTAATCCGCATTGAACCGCAAGGTAATGGCTGAATAGAAATCTGTAATGTAATGTAATTACCGTATTTGCCGGCGTATAAGATGACTGGGCGTATAAGACGACCCCCCAACTTTTAGTTAAAATATAGAGTTTTGTTATATACTCGCCGTATAAGACTACCCCTTCTTCCGCACACCTTCTCTACCGCCCCGGGTGCAGCACAGCCGGCCAGGTCCCCTTACTTTTGTGGCACTTCCCCGACCGACCGACAACAGCCCCGGTCCGACAAACCTCCCTGCCCTTAACCGCGAATCTAAATTACCTTCTTACAGCTGCTGTAAGAAGGTAATTAGATTTGCGGCTACAGGGCAGGGAGGATTGTCGGACCCGGGCTGTTATCGGTCGGTCGGGGAAGTGCCACAAAAGTAAGGGAACCTGGCCGGCTGTGCTGCAACCGGGGCGGGGCGGCCGCCCCTCTCTCTTGGTAGCCACTCGAACCGCGAGGCTACTCTCCTTCTCCTTATCTGCCCTGCCTGCAGCACAGAGCCGAACGGAAGTCTTCCCAACGTCAGCGCTGACGTCGGAGGGAGGGAGGGCTTTGTTTAAGCTTTGTTTAAGCCCTCCCTCCCCTCCGACGTCAGCGCTGACGTCGGGAAGACTTCCGTTCGGCTCTGTGCTGCAAGCAGAGAAGGTAGGGAGAAGAAGGGCCGCGTACATCCAGAAGACTGAGCATCCAGCCCCGCAGGAGCCCCGCGACCCTCGGAGGCGTCCCCATGGAATCCCCGCGACCCTAGGGGGCGTCCCCACGGGATCCCCGCGACCCTAGGGGCGTCCCCGTGCAGCTCTCTAATGTAAAGTAAGGGCATGTAAACAGTACCCGGCGTATAAGACGACCCCCGACTTTGGGGAGGATTTTAAGGTACTGAAAAGTCGTCTTATACGCCGGCAAATACGGTATTCCTTGATTAGGTTAGCTTTCCATGACTTTCACCTTTCTTGTCTCCCTTCTGGTGGACTGTTAACTTTATCAGATTTTTAAACTCTGAGTTTGATAAATTTCTATTATCTTTTGTTTACTTCTCAAAAATTTTTTTTCTTTGTTGTAATTATAAAATGGAAAAAGAAAATGAACTGGTTCTAGTACAAATCTCTGTGACACTCCACTAGTCTTTTTCCTCCAATGAGAAAAATGGTGCACAGGGAAAACTTGCGTAAGTATGTGCTAAGGTCACTTTAATGCATATGCTTTGGCCATTTTAACTATAGCCATGAAAAAGGGCTATTTTCTATATTTTTTGTTGTTTAGGAATGTACGTTAATGTTAGCATTAGCATGAAGCCATTAAAAAATTACCATCCTATTTAGAAGGTGATAAAGGGGATGGGATAGGACTTGATATATTATGTTTCTGTGTGGTTACAATCAAAGCGATTTACATATTTTAGACTGGTACTTATTTGGTACCCAGGGCAATGAAGTGTTAAGTGACTTGCCCAGATTCACAAGGAGCTGTAGAGTGGTACTCACAACCTCAGGGTGCTGAGGCAGCTGCTCTAACCACTAGGCTATTCCTGCACTAAAGACTCCTATGTTAACTTTGCACTAACCAATTAACATGCAGTAATGTAGATGTGCTAACTGGTTAGTGCAGGAGCATCCTCTGTCTACACCCAATATGCCTCAACAAAAAAATAATTACCATGCCCTTGAGTACACAGATACATGTATTTGTTTTATCACGTGTTTATTTTTATATTATGTATGCAAATTATGTAAACCACTTAGTTTTAAATGGTATATAAATATTTTAAATAAATAAATAATGATGAATGATTTAGTGTCTCCCCCCTCTGTTAGGTTAATTTTGTTGGGTTAAGCCAGGGGTGCCCAAAACGTCAATAGCGATCAACCAGTAGATCGCGAAGGCAACGCGAGCTCATCGTTGAGCCCATCCTGGGCTCCGTGATAGACTTGCTCTACCTGCTTCGCAATGCCATAAAGAGGACGCTGAAGTGCCGAGCCGATCAACCTTCCTCACCCGATGTAAATTCTGAGAGGAAGTTCGGGGCCAGCCAATCGCTGCCTGGCTGGCCCGGAACTTCCTCTCAGACGTTAGAATTGACGTCGGGTGGGGAAGGCTGGTCATGGTGCTTCTGCGTTCTCTTTACGGTGTGGAAGCAGGGAGAGCTCAGAATGCAGTGGTGGCCTGTTCCCCGATGACAGCGGTGGTGGCTTGGGGGAGGGCAGGAAGGGAGAAAGAAAGAAAGGGGGTCAGGGAGACAGAAAGAAAGAAGGGAAACAGAAAGAAAAGGGGCAGGAAGACAAAGAAAGGGGGCAGGGAGAGAGAAAGACAGGGGAGGGGGCAGGGAGAGAGTAAGAAAAAGTTGGGTGAGGGAATGAGGTTTGGAGGAGAGGAAGCATACAGGAGGCTGAAAGAAGGGAAGAAATAATGGATGCACAATCAGAAGAATAAAGTGCAACCAGAGACTCATGAAATCACCAGACAACAAAGTTAGGAAAAATGATTTTATTTTCAATTTAGTGATCAAAATGTGTCCGTTTTGAGAATTTATATCTGCTGTCTATATTTTGCACTATGGCCCCCTTTTACTAAACCGCAATAGTGTTTTTTAGCGCAGAGAGCCTATGAGCATCGAGAGCAGCGCAGGGCATTCAGCACAACTCCCTAAGCTAAAAACCACTATCGTCGTGGTTTAATAAAAAGGGAGGGGATATATTTGTCTATTTTTGTATAGTTGTTATTGAGGTGACATTGCATAAAGTCATCT
Organism: Geotrypetes seraphini; assembly: GCF_902459505.1. Lineage (NCBI taxonomy): Eukaryota > Metazoa > Chordata > Amphibia > Gymnophiona > Dermophiidae > Geotrypetes > Geotrypetes seraphini. The sequence goes on along the minus strand of NC_047085.1, from coordinate 22,631,102 downwards.
GCCTTGACCTTTTTGAAAACCCCTGGAATATAAATGATAATTAACATTTTTTCTGTGTATAGTGTGCATTGTTTTTTGTTTTTTAATTTTATTGTCCGTAGATCATTTTGACTTGTTCATTTTAAAAGTAGCTCACAAGCCCAAAAAGTGTGGGTACCCCTGAGTTAAGTGTTTGTTAGAACTTATAGAGAAATTATATAAATGGCACATAGCAGAAATCTGTGCAGTCCCAAATTTAATTGATTTTAATTGGCATTTTAATAAATACATTACAAGTCAAATTAAAAAAACATTAATTTCACTTTAATTGAAGTTGAGAACTGAATTCAGTGAGGTGCCTACCAGCACCTAACTCAAAAGTGGGCATGGATAGGGGCGGGAAATAGGCGTGGTATGACTTAGGTGTCGTTAGGTGTCTGTGCTATGCTTCATTAAATTAGGCCTGGAAAACCCTGGTCTAATGTACTGATGCAAACATTAGGATGCCTAGCAACGCCTAAGTCAGTTCTATAAATGGTGCCTAGGAGTTAAGTGCCGTTTACAGAATCAGGTCCTTAATGCAGTTTAATAAAAGGACACCTATATTTCATATTCTAAAATCAAATTCATTTTAAAAAACATGAGCAGTATTGGGGGTTTGCCTCCTAGAAAGCTGACTTTGATCATTGCTATTTTACTTGGGGTCAGGGTAATTACAAAATAATGAAAGTGCTCACAGAAATTGCCAATATCATAGTGCTCGTAGTTAAATGACCTTGTATTTTACTTGAGACAGCTAACATTAAAGCAAACTCAATTAATAATGCCTATTAATAACTGCATTATCAAAAGTTGGTTGTAGAATCTGAAAAACAATGTTTTAAAAATGTTTGGCTGATTTTAAGTGCTTTATCTTAACTGCTGACCGTCTTTACTGTGGAGGAGGATTTTACTTAAATAAATCATTGCTCTCAAGGAATTTTAGCTACTGAACACATTTATAGATTTTCCAATGTTATTTCTTTAGTATGATTCAATGAAAACATTAATTAAAATACAATTATATTAAATTTATGGAAGAATTATCTGCCAAAAATAAAACAAAATTAATTGTGTGATTCAAGAGAGATTTGTTCTATATTTGTATATTTAATATTAAGAATGAGCAGAATAAGATTCGTATTTCCTTATATTTTGGTAGTACATATAAAAGGAACTAAGGTAACAAAGTAACAGCTTACACATATACAATGTGCTTACCCGCCATGGCTAATGTTGAACAGAATGTGAAGGGAGGTTAAAGAAAATTTATCAAAGAAAGGGGGGAAAAAAGAAACACAATATTAATAAATCCAGCAGGAAATAAAAGACAAAAAAGGCAAGTTGAAAGTTGCAATAAAAAATTCAATGCATTCTTAATATTACTGCCTCAGAAAGTTAGCTGCCAATTCATTCCAATGAAAGCATCAAACTTGCACCATCTGCTAAGCATTCCTCCTTTCAGAGAAAATAATGTATGCAATGCACCCATGTTTTTTGCTTTAGACAGCAAAACCTGAAAATTGGATACAAAGCCTGACAAAGATAAATCAATCTAACCAATAAACTGGTAAATATGTTTTATAGGTGACTAAACTAGGGAAATATGTTTTTATTTATTTTTTGTAAAAATTATTAAAGGTTTTTCTTTCGATGGCAATTATACAATTCATGCAAGATGTATTTCTTATATTATATTGTTCAGCCACTCAAAAGTCTACTTAATAAACACACTTTTCTTTTGTTAGCCTGAGGTCTTGTGTGTGTCAAAAAATAAAAAAAACCCAATTGTTTTCTCCTGAAGGGTATATTGTCCTGTAAAGTTTACTAGCAGAGCCAGCAACTATGATAGTATCTGTCTACTACACCTATTTAACTAAGCATGCCAGGAAGGCCAGGAATTTGTCAAATTAACATGCAATTTACATTTCTCTTCCTCCTATATAACACTAAGGGAATAATGTAAGTTTCTTGCCAAGTACAGGGCCCTTTCACTAAGCTGTGGTAAGGGCTAATACATGCTTACTGCAGCTTAACATGTTTTACTGTGGAATGTTCTCAGGCATCTTGTGGTAAGATTCAAATCTGTACATACTAAATGTGTAAAATGAGACCTTAGGCCCTGATTCTATAAATGGTGCCTAGTGATGCCTAGCTGACTTCTGCGTGGAACTTAATTTTTTAAATAGGCTTAATTGACATAATTGAAAGCACCATAAAAAAAAATTAAGTTCCAAATAGCACCTAATGGTGCCTACCTGTACCTACCTAAAAGATAGGTGTGGTTAGGGACAGAGTTTGGGAGTGGAATGACTTAGGTGTCTGTAAATTAGGCCAGGAAAACCCTGGCCTAATATACCAGTGCTAAACACTATGACGCCTACTGATGGTAGGCATTGCTTGGCACGATTCTATAAAAAGTGACTGACATACAGTAGGTGCCATTTCCAATGGCGCCTACCAATTTAGTAACCATTTATAGAATCAGGCCCAAACTGCCTATAAAATAGAAGTTATGAAGTGCTTACATAGTAATTTTTTTTAATGGCTGCACATAACATTTGATTTCTAATGCACTAATAATCATATTTCCTTCTCCTGCCTTTCCTCCAAAGTATACATAAGAACATAAGCAATGCCTCCGCTGGGTCAGACCTGAGGTCCATTGCACCCAGCAGCATGCTCACGCGGCGGCCAATAGGTCCAGGACCTGTGCAGTAATCCTATATCTATCCCCCTCTATCACCTTTTCTAGCAGGAAATTGTCCAATCCTTTCTTGAACTCCAGTACTGTACTCTGTCCTATTATGCCCTTTGGAAGCGCATTCCAGGTGTCCACCACACGTTGGGTAAAGAAGAACTTCCTAGCATTCGTTTTGATCTTTGTCTGTTCCCATATGCCTTATAACAAAGACCACTGACCATTTTAGTACCCTTCCTCTGGACCGACTCCATCCTGTTTATATCTGTTTGAAGGTGCATCTAAATTTATATTTTTCTTCTGTCTATTCCTTGTGTAATATGTTGTACCTTCACCATTTACTTTCTGTAATTTGTTGATTGTCCAGCCCTCTTCGATGTGAACCGCCTAGAAGTCATCTGACTATGGCAGTATAGAAGAATAAAGTTATTATTATTATTATCTCCAAAATTGTACATAATATTCTAAATGAAGTCTCACCAGATTCTTATACAAGGGAATCATTATCTCCTTTTTTCTACTATTTCTCTTCCTGTGAATCGAAGAATCCTTCTAGCTTTCACCATCGCCTTTTCAACCAGTTTAGCCAGCTTAGTATTATCACATACCATCATACTCAAGTCCTGCTCCTCTTCTGTACACAAAAGTTCTTCACCCCCTAAACTGTACCGTCTCCTCAGGTTTTTGCAACCCAAATGCATGACCTTGCATTTCTTAGTATTACATCTTAGCTGCCAAATTCCGGACCATTCCTCAAGCTTCACTAGGTCCTCCCTCATGTCATTTACACCTTCAGGGGTGTCTACTCTATTGCATATTTTGATATCATCTGCAAAGAAGCAAATCTTACCAGACAGCCCTTCAGCAATATCACTTACAAAAATGTTAAAAAGAACAGGCCCAAGAACTGAATCTTGTGGTACATCACTGGTAATATTGCTTTCCTTAGAGCGATCTCCATTGACCACTACCCTCTGCTGCATTCCACTCAACCAGCTCCTGACCCAATCTGTAACTTTGAGGCCCATACCAAGGGCATTCAGTTTATTTATGAGATGCCTGTGTGGAACAATATCAAAGAAATATAACAATGCATAGTATCACTCAATAGATTAAATAAAATTCTTCACAACTACAGTATATCCTCTAAATTAATATACCTTCTTTATTTATCATTCTTATTCATTATATTATGTGCTCAAGCCTCCATCTATAGACATGCTGAAGACCATTCATTTACCTTATTTTCACAAATGATCTAATGAACCACATTTATCATATACTCATGAAACCTACAATAAAAAATTACCACTATTTTAATAAAGTAGTCATAAAAAAGTCACTTATATGTAATATTGCCAAACAATCAGCTGATTGGTTCAGGCACTGACAGGAAAGCAAGGCTTCTCAGGCTCTCTCCCCACCTCCCCTGCAAATTAAAAAAAAGACTCCCAATTCCTCCCTCCCTCTGTTCCTCCTTCCCTCTGTTCCTCCTCCAGGGCTGTTTGATGCTCCCCGTTCGACAGGAGTGATGCTCACTCCCTCCTGCTGCCAACATCCCCTGCCCCCCAAAAGCCTCCCACACATTTAAATTGAAGGATGGCAGGAGGGAGGCCCACTCTCTCCTACCGCAGGCATCTCCCAACCCCTTCAACAGTCCCCCGCACCTTTATATTTAAGGACGGCAGAGGGATGTCCACGCCCTTCTGCCACCAACGTCCCCCGCCCTCCCAATGACACCTTAGCAGCCCCAACCATGTACCTTGAAATTGAAGGATGGCCATAGGGATGTCCACTCCCTCCAGCTGGCAGGCATGCCTCTTCAAAATGGCAGGCTTTCCCCTTCCTGGTGCATCCTAGGATGTACTAGGAGGGGCCTAAGACCCTGAATGGCTCTGGCGTCTAAGGCCCCTCCCCTACACAGTGCATCTTGGGATTGGGGAGGGGCCATCGTAACTTGCCTTGTGCCATTACTAAGAAAGATATACCTAAATCTAAATGCAAAATCCAAGGTCAGGTAGTGTGAACTTATGTTTAAATGTATTTATTAGAACATAGTGCAAAAATACCTACAAGTACAACATTTTTCTTAGTACAATAGCACAACTAAGAAACCCCCAGTCCAGCCCCCTCCCCTCCCCCCAGCTCTCCCCTACCAACACAATCCAAAGTAGGCACAGAATACAATTGAACAGAAGAAGGGTCATGAATTCAAGAGACGACTTCTCGCAAGTGGTGTAAGGTCCTTCCAAAAGGGCTCCCAAATCAGATGAAAGTGCTCGCCCGCACAAGAGTCAAGGTCCACAAATCATCTGCGTTCCAAGGAGGCTTGTACAATCATTGTCGATCTCCACTGGCTGTAGGTCGGGGTTCACTGAACAGCCAACTGGACAGGATTGTCTTTTTGCCCAGCAACATAGCTTGAGCAGCAAACACTGACATGCCTTTAGGGTTAGGTGACACTATCATATAAAAGCCAAACAACGCTCTTGGGTTAGGAGTCCACCACCTGCCCCATAAGGCAAGGGAAGCGCCAGGGAAGATCGTATCCAGAGGGCAAATGAGTGGCTATGCGGATGGTGCAGAGATGAACTTCGGATTCCTGGACCATGGAGAGGCACTTCAAGGTCTACAGGGACCAGACGGGCTCCACCTGACCAGAAGAGGAAAGAACGTCTTTGGATGACGACTAGCTCACCTGCTCTGAAGGGCTTTAAACTAGGTGAGTTGGGAGAGGGTACCCTCTCTCATACTGGTGTGGTAAGTAACCATCCTGGCAGGGTAAGTTGCCACTCCATTTCTGAGTCTGAGGTAAGTACACACACTGCAGACAATGCTGCAGGAGACACACTAACTCAAATGGGAAAATCTCCACGGAGACCAGGAGAACATAAGGTATGGATGGCTATGTACGTTAATGCCCACAGTTTAGGCAATAAAATTCTGGAATTAGAGACGGAAGTGAGGAATGCCGACCTAGATGTAGTGGCAATATCTGAAACCTGGTTCACGGATTCCCATGGGTGGGATATGGTTATACCAGGATATAACTTGCTCCGTTGAGACAAAGAGGGCAAAACAGGAGGAGGGGTAGCACTATACATCAAAGAGGACATCAAAGTTACCAGAATCACAGGGGTCAAGTATACCGGGGAATCCCTCTGGGTTAACCTGGCCAGGGGAAATGACAAATGCCTGTATCTTGGCGTTGTATACAGACCTCCAAGGCAACAGGATGACATGGACATCGAATTAATCGAAGACATCGAGACCATCACACTGCGTGGAGACACAGTACTGTTGGGGGACTTCAATATGCCAGATGCCGATTGGAACAAACTTTCCGCTACGACCAGCGGCAGCAGGAGGCTACTAACCTCCATACGGGGAGCACGACTCAAACAGATGGTATTGGAGCACACTAGGGATCAGGCGATACTGGACCTGATACTCACCAATGGAGATAGTGTCACAAAGGTTTCAGTGGGTGAAGCGTTAGCCTCCAGTGAGCACAACATGGTGTGGTTTCACCTCAGGAAAGGTTTCATTAGATCAAACACATCCACAAAGGTCCTTAGCTTAAAAGGTACTAAATTCAAGAGCATGGGAAATTTCGTCTATGAGACGCTGCAAAACCAACAGATAGTGTGGAGGTACTGTGGTCTACTCTAAAATCTACACTACAGAATCGCTGGAATACTCTTCCACTGCATGTGATCGAGGCCAGCAGCGTGCCTGATTTTAAGGCCAAATGGGATCGTCACATGGGATCTATTCACAGGGCAAAGGTAGGGGAGGGATCTATTAACAGAGCGAAGGTAGGGGAGGGACATTAGGGTGGGCAGACTAGATGGGCCTTGGTCCTTATCTGCCATCTATTTCTATGTTTCTATGTCTATGTTTACAGGAAGCAACCAACCTCTATATAAATACAGTGAGTAAATGGCGGAGAAATAATAAACCTCAGTGGTTCTCCGTGGAGATCTCGGAACACGTGAAACAGAAGAAAAGAGCATTTGTATCCTACAAACAATCAGAAAGACTAGAAGCTAAAGAAGACTATCGGGCGAAATCTAGAACTGTCAAAACAGCAGTCAGAGATACCAAACTTCGGATGGAAGAAAATCTAGCAAAGAATATCAAAAAAGGGGATAAATCCTTTTTCAGGTATGTTAGTGACAGGAAAAGGAACACAGATGGGATAGTGCGCCTTAGGAAACCTGACAGTAAATATATAGAATCGGACTCTGATAAAGCTGAATTACTCAATGAATACTTCTGCTCAGTCTTTACCTGCGAGGCACCGGGATCCGGTCCACAGCTGCAGGCAAGGGAGAGCTCAAACGACCCGTTTTGGAATTTTGAATTTACCGCCAGCAGCATCTACCAAGAACTATCAAGGCTCAAAGTGAACAAATCACAAAACTTGGGAGATATTATTTATATAGCTAGATGTTATAATCACAAAAAAGTATTTTAAAATCTCAGCTTTATTAGTATTTCTTCATTAAAAATATAATTCAAAAAAACTTTCTTTTATATAAATTAATAAAGTGCTCAGTCCATGAAATCAATCATATTTTTGAGATAACATGTGACAGTGGTTAATCCTGGGCCATTATATTCTTCTTGGCCCTTCTCCAACCTTCTATTCAATAATATGAACAAGCTCAACTACAGGTTGGATTTCCATCAAAACCACTGTAGAATTGGTGATTATGTGCAAATGTGCTAAAGTGTTATAGTGCTGTAAACTTGACTCCTTTGGGTTTCTTCTACCCCCCAACTCGAGTTTCGAGAGTGTCTTCGTCAGGAGGGGTACTAGGAGCATAAAAACAATAAATTAAGCTAAATTATTATCAAATCCTAAAACACAGATTATCTACCGTATTTTCACGCAAATAACGCGCACCCGTATAAAACGCGCACACGGGTATAGCGCGCAGAAATCACGATGATATGTACAAAACTTTGGTATACCGCGCTCACGGGTATACCGCGCATGCTGCCCGACGCTCCTTTCGCCCGCCCTGACTTTCCGTGCGCTGTCCCGACTCTCCGTTCACCCCCCCTGACTTCCGTGCACTGTCCCCCCTTGAAGGTCTGTCCCCATCCTGAAAGCCTGATGCCCCCCCCCCGACGTCCGATACATCCCTCCCCCCGAAGGACCGCCGACTCCCCAACAATATCGGGCCAGGAGGGAGCCCAAATCCTCCTGGCCACGGCGACCCCCTAACCCCACCCCGCACTACATTACGGGCAGGAGGGATCCCAGGCCCTCCTGCCCTCGACGCAAACCCCCCTCCCCCCCAACGACCGCCCCCCCCAAGAACCTCCGACCGCCCCCCCAGCCGACCCGCGACCCCCCTGGCGACCCCCACGACCCCCCCACCCCCCTTCCCCGTACCTTTGGTAGTTGGCCGGACAGACGGGAGCCAAACCCGCCTGTCCGGCAGGCAGCCAACGAAGGAATGAGGCCGGATTGGCCCATCTATCCTAAAGCTCCGCCTACTGGTGGGGCCTAAGGCGCGTGGGCCAATCAGAATAGGCCCTGGAGCCTTAGGTCCCACCTGGGGGCGCGGCCTGAGGCACATGGTCGGGTTGGGCCCATGTGCCTCAGGCCGCGCCCCCAGGTGGGACCTAAGGCTCCAGGGCCTATTCTGATTGGCCCACGCGCCTTAGGCCCCACCAGTAGGCGGAGCTTTAGGATGGATGGGCCAATCCGGCCTCATTCCTTCGTTGGCTGCCTGCCGGACAGGCGGGTTTGGCTCCCGTCTGTCCGGCCAACTACCAAAGGTACGAGGAAGGGGGGTGGGGGGGTCGTGGGGGTCGCCAGGGGGATCGCGGGTCGGCTGGGGGGCGGTCGGAGGTTCTTGGGGGGGGCGGTCGTTGGGGGGGGGGGGGTTTGCGTCGAGGGCAGGAGGGCCTGGGATCCCTCCTGCCCGTAATGTAGTGCGGGGTGGGGTTAGGGGGTCGCCGTGGCCAGGAGGGTTTGGGCTCCCTTCTGGCCCGATATTGTCGGGAAGTCGGCGGTCCTTCGGGGTGGGGGTGCGAGTGGTCCTGCCGGGGGGGGGGGGATGTATCGGATGTCGGGGAGTCGGCCGGGCAAGAGGGCTTGGGCTCCCTCTTGCTCCGGTCGTGGATGCGGGTGCGGGTGGGAGCGCGTGCGAGCGGTCGTTCGGGGTGGGGGTGCGAGCGGGTCCTGCTGGGGGGGTGAATCGGGCGTCGGGCGGGGTGGGAACTATGTTTTAAAACTTTTGTATACCGCGCTCACGCATATAACGCGCGAGGGGTATGCGCGGTAGGTAAAAACGCGTATAACGCGCGCGTTATATGTGTGAAAATACGGTACTCTAATAGAATACCAGTAATCTCTTACTAATGCTCAAATCATTAAATTTCATAAGTCCTACATAACTTAAATCTACTTTCATACCTGTTAGTTGGCACATGATCAAGAGTCACGAATAGCTTGCGTCTTACCTTATAATTTAATGAGTAATAAGATCAAAAATATAATATTAAAACATTGGTTACAAGTGTTACAAGTATACCCTCAGTTGAAAGATAATCCCAAATTTGCATTTAGAAGATCTAGCAATTTGGGGGAACAACTTAAATATTGTAAACATAACAACAATAAATATAAGCATTTACCATCGCACCGTAAATGTGGTCACTGTTGTAACTGCAAATATGTAATGGAGCAAGGTCAGATTGGAGTTCCTCATACCAATGGTAAACAATTTAAACTTTCATCGGGTACAGATTGTGAGTCGTCAGGTGTGATATACTGTATCAGATATCCGTGTGATAAATTATATATTGGCCAGACAAGTAGGATGATTAAGACTCGTATCACGGAGCACCTGAGCAATATACGTTGTGCGCGGGTTACCGCCCCCCTGGTGGCCCATTGGTTACAGGAATCCCACACAGTAGACTCATTACGGTATACAGTTTTAATACATATAAAAAATTATCAGGGAGACTTAGGTAAACTACTACATTATAAGGAACAACGATTCATATTTAACTGGAAAACATTTACAGATACCGGGTTGAATTTGGAAGTAGAATGGACAGCTTTGTAAAGATTTTGGTTCCGGTTCAGAGGGAGTCCTTCCGGTTAGGGTAATCTGATATGATATTTAAAGTCCAGGTTTGAGTAGAGAGAGATGCCAGTTTGGTTCGTTCGCCCCAAATGTGTGAGAGCCGACTAACAGGTATGAAGGTAGATTTAAGTTATGTAGGACTTATGAAATTTAATGATTTGAGCATTAGTAAGAGATTACTGGTATTCTATTAGAGTAGATAAAGTTTTAGGATTTGATAATAATTTAGCTTAATATTGTTTTTATGCTCCTAGTACCCCTCCTGACGAAGACACTCTCGAAACTCGAGTTGGGGGGTAGAAGAAACCCAAAGGAGTCAAGTTTACAGCACTATAACACTTTAGCACATTTGCACATAATCACCAATTCTACAGTGGTTTTGATGGAAATCCAACCTGTAGTTGAGCTTGTTCATATTATTGAATAGAAGGTTGGAGAAGGGCCAAGAAGAATATAATGGCCCAGGATTGACCACTGTCACATGTTATCTCAAAAATATGATTGATTTCATGGACTGAGCACTTTATTAATTTATATAAAAGAAAGTTTTTTTGAATTATATTTTTAATGAAGAAATACTAATAAAGCTGAGATTTTAAAATACTTTTTCAAAGTGAACAAAGCCATGGGATCGGATAAACTAAATCCCAGAGTACGTAGGGTGTTGAGAGATGTCCTTGCAGAACTGTTAGCTACGCTCTTCAATCGTTCCCTGAGTACAGGAAGAGTCCCATTGGACTGGAAAACAGCTAACGTCATTCCGCTGCACAAAAAGGGATGCAAGACTGAGGCTGAAAATTACAGACCGGTAAGTCTCACATCGGGCCAGCCTAAAGGGGAGCAAGCACGTGGTGGAGCAGATCGGAGGATCCGCAAGCAGGAGATTGTGCTGATTTCTCTTTCAGGTTAGGTGCAGCAGACTGACACAAGCTGTGAGGGCGGGTGGAATAGCAGCAGGAGCGGAGGAAAACCGGAGGAGGAGATAAGGGGAGCGGAGAAGGCAGGAGAGGCGAGCAGAGGGGGCGGAGAAAGCCATCGGAGGAGGGGATTGAAAGAGGCAGTCGGGTCAGAGAGAAGAGAAGAGGCGGGTGGTAGCTCCGCCCACTGCTGACGTCACACCCGATCTCGATCTCTCTCCCCCCATAAAAGGGGACGTGCCAACGGAGGATAGTCAGCACTGGGCCAGCCTAAAGGGGAGCAAGCACGTGGTGGAGCAGATCGGAGGATCCGCAAGCAGGAGATTGTGCTGATTTCTCTTTCAGGTTAGGTGCAGCAGACTGACACAAGCTGTGAGGGCGGGTGGAATAGCAGCAGGAGCGGAGGAAAACCGGAGGAGGAGATAAGGGGAGCGGAGAAGGCAGGAGAGGCGAGCAGAGGGGGCGGAGAAAGCCATCGGAGGAGGGGATTGAAAGAGGCAGTCGGGTCAGAGAGAAGAGAAGAGGCGGGTGGTAGCTCCGCCCACTGCTGACGTCACACCCGATCTCGATCTCTCTCCCCCCATAAAAGGGGACGTGCCAACGGCGCGCGGCCGTTCGGCGCGCGGCGAGTCGCGAAGAGACTTAAGAAGAGCCAGAGGGCAGACTACAGGATACCTTAGGGCAGAAAGAGGTCCCCTCTTACCCACTAACAAGCAGGCTAACACTAACACACTAACAAGCAGGCCAAACACACTCACAAGCAGGCTAAACACACTCACAAGCAGGCTCATTCTCAAGCAGGCAAAAACACTAACTAGCAGGCCAAACACTTTAACAAGCAGGCTCACTCTCAAGCAGGCTATAAAAAACTAACAAACAGGATCATTTAGAAGCAGGCAACACACACTCACAAGCGGGTTCACTTACAAGTAGGCAAAAATACTCTGACAAACAGGCAGACCTCTCTAACTATATAGAAGGCAGCCCGACACAGTCACTCTCACACTGACCTTAGGCAGACTTTTCTAATTTCTCTTTTTATTTATCCAACTTGGATATGGCAGGGAGAACAAGAAGCGTTAAGACTACCATCAAGAACAGCATTCCTGTCACCGAGGGGTTGAAGGGGGTGTTCACGGCCTGCGCTCAGACAGAGGAGGACCCGAGACGGTGGACAGAGGTCGCTGTGCAGACCGAGGCCTTCCCCCTGCAGTATACCACAGTCTCTACGCAGACAGAGGAGGTGGAACAGCTGGACGGTGACATCTTGCAGGAACTATGGAACCTGAGGGAGGAGGTGAAACGCTTGCGGAGCATCCGAGAGGATGAGGCATTCATCGATGAGGTCGTCCAGGAGCTGTCCCACATCACCGTGCCGGCGCACGACGAGTCCATCCTCGAGACGCCCAAACCTTCAGCTTTGAGACCAATGATTGGGGTGCAGGAGGTGGCTGGAGACGCCGACTCCTGGCAGCTAGTAACCTCCTCCACAGGCAAGCGCAGAAGACCCCCACCTTATTTAGCTTCATCTTCTTCTCTTTCTCGTACACAGGGTAGCTTCACATCAACCCCACAACTCACCCTGAGGAACAGATTCCAGATCTTACAGGAAGGAACGGCCGACGAGAATCAGGAAGACGCCCATCACACGACTCCAGTTCCGGGGACATCTGATCGACATCCCCAAAGGAAGCGCAGAGTAATAGTCATCGGGGACTCCATGTTGAGGGGCACCGAGGGACCAATATGCAGACCAGATATGCAGTCGAGGGAGGTCTGCTGTCTGCCTGGAGCCAGAATACGAGATGTGACAGCCTGTCTTGATAGGCTTCTCAGGCCCATGGACCACTTCCCGATGCTGCTCATCCACGTCGGAACGAATGACACTGCCAAGAACACTCTGGAGGGCATAGCTAGAGACTTCAGAGCTCTGGGGGAGAGGCTGAAGCAGACAGGAGCACAGGTAGTATTCTCTTCAATTCTTCCTGTTAGGGGCAAGGGAAGAGACAGGGACGAACGTATTCTGAAGACAAATGAGTGGCTACAACGATGGTGCTGGGAAATGAACTTCGGATTCCTGAATCACGGGGAGGCACTACAGGGACTCCAGGGATCAGATGGACTCCACCTGACCAACAGAGGTAAGAACGTCTTCGGACACCGAGTAGCCCGCCTGCTTCGAAGGGCTTTAAACTAGGTAAGTTGGGGGAGGGTACCCATTTATATACCGGAGCAGTAAGTAACAATCCTAATAAGGTGAACCAAAACTCCACTTCTAAGTCAGAGGTAAGTACCCTTGCTGCAAAAGATTCGCTAGGAGACACTCTAATTCAGATGGGTAACTCTCTAAAGGGGTTTAGACACAAAGAGTGGAGAGCTATGTATGTAAATGCACACAGCCTAGGGAATAAATTTCTAGAACTAGAAACAGAAATAGTAAATGCAGACCTAGACGTGGTAGCAATATCCGAAACATGGTTCACTGACTCTCATGGGTGGGATATAACTATACCAGGATATAACCTGCTTCGCCAAGATAGAGAGGGTAAGTTGGGAGGTGGGGTAGCACTTTACATCAAAGAGAACATCAAGACAACTAGGATCACAGATGTCAAGTACACTGGGGAATCCATCTGGGTAAACCTGGCCAGAGGCGGAGAGAAATGCCTATACCTCGGTGTGGTATACAGACCTCCAAGACAATCGGAGGACAAAGACAATGAATTAATTGAAGACATTGAGAATATCACCTTACGGGGGGACGTTGTCCTGTTAGGGGACTTCAACATGCCTGATGTAGACTGGAACACATTCTCAGCAACAACTTGTAGTAGCAAGAGGATATTAACATCCATGAAGGGAGTACAGCTCAAACAAATGGTACTAGAGCCCACTAGGGCCCAGGCCATCCTGGACCTGATACTTACGAACGGGGAAAGCGTCACGGAAGTCTTGGTAGGAGAAACGCTGGCAACCAGTGACCATAACATGGTATGGTTCAACCTTAGAAAGGGCTTCCCTAGATCACAAACAAAAACGAAGGTACTCAATTTCCGGGGCACTGACTTCGCAAGAATGGGTGATTTCGTCCATCAGACGCTACAGGCTATGGAAACAACGGATGATGTGGAAGCTATGTGGTCAACACTGAAAAGGACACTACACGAAGCAACTATCCGCTACATAAAATCGGTAAATAAACAACAAAGAAAGAAGAAACCCCGTTGGTTCACTGATGAGATCTCACACCTAGTCAAGGACAAGAAAAGAGCATTTCTTTCATACAAATGCACCGGGGAGAAAGAAGCTAAAATTGAATACAAGACAAGGTCTGCAGCGGTCAAAACAGCAGTCAGGGAGGCCAAACTTCGAGTGGAAGAAACTCTAGCAAAGAACATTAAGAAAGGGGACAAATCCTTCTTCAGGTATATTAGTGACAGGCAGAAGAACACAAATGGGATAGTACGTCTTAGAACAGCAGATGGGATTTATGTGGAAACAGATTCCGAAAAAGCCAAACTACTGAACGATTACTTCTGCTCAGTCTTTACCTGCGAGGCACCTGGACACGGGCCACAGCTGGAAGCAAAGCCAAGCAAGGAAGACCCATTTCAGAATCTTGGGTTCTCACCAGCTGATGTTTACAGCGAACTGTCAAGACTCAAGGTAAGCAAAGCCATGGGACCAGACAAATTGCACCCACGAGTTCTCAGGGAGCTGTGCGATGTCCTGGCGGAACCATTAACCATGCTCTTCAATCTCTCCCTAAGTACAGGGAGAGTCCCCCTGGACTGGAAAACAGCTTACGTCGTTCCTCTGCACAAAAAGGGTTGCAGAGCGGAGGCTGCAAATTACAGACCAGTGAGTCTCACATCAATAGTGTGTAAACTCATGGAAACACTACTTAAATGTAAATTAGACACGATTTTGGATGAGGGGAATCTAAGGGATCCTAGTCAACATGGATTCACTAAGGGTAGATCATGCCAATCCAATCTTATCAGCTTCTTTGATTGGGTAACAGGAAAGCTGGACTCGGGAGAGTCTCTGGACATAGTGTACTTAGACTTCAGTAAAGCTTTCGACAGCGTCCCACACCGTAGACTATTAAACAAGATGAAATCGATGGGGTTAGGCGAGACACTAATTGCATGGGTCAAAGATTGGCTGAGTGGAAGACGTCAGAGGGTGATGGTCAACGGCACCCTCTCTGAGACATCGGAGGTGACCAGCGGAGTGCCACAGGGCTCGGTCCTGGGTCCACTCCTTTTTAACATATTCATAAGAGACTTGACCCAAGGGCTTCAGGGTAAAGTAACTCTATTCGCTGATGACGCCAAACTGTGTAATATAGTAAGTGAAAGCAATCTGCAGGATAGTATGACGCAGGATCTGCTTACGTTGGAAAACTGGTCCTCGACATGGCAGCTGGGCTTCAACGCTAAGAAATGTAAGGTTATGCATCTCGGTAGCAGAAATCCATGCAAACCTTACACCTTAAATGGAGAAACACTAGCTAGGACTTCAGAAGAAAGAGACTTGGGAATAATCATCAGTGCAGACATGAAGGCCGCCAAACAAGTAGAGAAGGCCTCATCCAAAGCAAGGCAACTTATGGGATGTATCAATAGAAGCTTCGTTAGCCGCAAACCTGAAGTCATAATGCCACTGTACAGAACCATGGTGAGACCTCATCTGGAATACTGTGTGCAATTCTGGAGGCCACATTACCGTAAAGACGTGCTTAGAGTTGAGTCGGTTCAGCGGATGGCCACTAGGATGATCTCGGGGCTCAAGGGTCTCTCATACGAAGAAAGACTAAACAAATTGCAGCTCTACACTCTAGAGGAGCGCAGGGAGAGGGGGGACATGATTGAGACATTTAAATACATCACGGGACGTGTCGAGGTGGAAGAAGACATCTTCTTTCTCAGGGGACCCTCGGTCACAAGGGGACATCCATTCAAACTCAGAGGAGGGAAATTCGATAGTGACATAAGGAAGTATTTCTTCACAGAAAGGGTTGTAGATCACTGGAACAAGCTTCCAGAGCAGGTGATCAAGGCCACCAGCGTTATTGACTTTAAGAATAAATGGGATGCCCTAGTAGGATCCTTACGAGGGTCGAGTTAAGGAACTAGGTCATTAGTACTCAGACTTAATGGGGTGGGTCAGTAGAGTGGGCAGACTTGATGGGCTATAGCCCTTTTCTGCCGTCATCTTTCTATGTTTCTATGATAGTGTGTAAACTTATGGAAATGTTGATTAAACACAAATTAGATACAATCCTAAACGATGAGAGACTAAGGGATCCCCACCAACATGGATTTACAAAGGGAAGGTCCTGCCAATCCAATCTGATCAGTTTCTTTGACTGGGTAACGAAAAAGCTAGATATGGGAGAGTCCCTGGATATTGTGGACTTGGACTTTAGTAAGGCTTTTGACAGTGTCCCACACCGTAGGTTATTGAACAAGATGAGTTCGTTGGGTTTAGAGGAAACATTGATGGCATGGGTTAAAGACTGGCTCAGCGGCAGACTTCAGAGGGTGGTGGTAAATGGTACTCCCTCCGAAACATCGGAAGTGATTAGTGGAGTGCTGCAGGGCTTGGTCTTGGGTCCCATCCTATTTAATATTTTTGTACAGGACCTGCCTCACGGACTTCGAGGCAAAATTGCATTATTTGCCGACAACGCTAAACTGTGCAACATAGTGGGCAAAAGCACAATGCCCGACAGTATGATGCAGGACCTACTCTTACTGGAACAATGGTCCGCAACTTGGCAACTGAGTTTTAATGCCAAAAAATGTAAAGTTATGCACCTTGGCAGCAGAAATCCATGCAGTACTTACACTCTGAATGGTGAGACTTTAACAAGAACTGCTGCAGAACGCGACCTAGGAGTTCATTAGTGAAGATATGAAGACTGCCAATCAAGTAGAGAAAGCTTCATCCAAGGCTAGGCAAATGCTGGGTTGCATCCGAAGAAGTTTTGTCAGCTGGAAGCCCGAAGTTGTAATGCCGCTGTACAGGTCCATGGTGAGACCTCATCTGGAATATTGTGTTCAATTTTGGAGGCCACATTATCAAAAGGATGTGCTGAGAGTGGAGTCGGTTCAGCGAATGGCCACCAGGATGGTCTCAGGACTCAAGGATCTCTCATATGAGGAACGTCTAGGTAAGTTGCAGCTATACTCTCTCGAGGAACGCAGAGAGAGGGGAGATATGATAGAGACGTTCAAATATGTAACTGGCCATATTGAGGTAGAAGAAGATATTTTTTTCTTTACAGGACCTATGGCAACAAGAGGGCATCCATTGAAACTCAGGGGTGGGAGATTTCATAGCAACACTAGGAAGTATTTCTTCACTGAAAGAGTGGTTGAATGTTGGAATGATCTTCCACTTCAGGTAATTAAGGCAAGCAACATGCTCGATTTTAAGAAAAAATGGGATAAGCATGTGGGTTCACTTCGTGGAAGTGCTTAGGGGGGAGGGTCCTTAGAGTGGGCAGACTTGTTGGGCCAGTGGCCCTTTTCTGTCGTCATATGCTAAGTTTCTATGTTTAAATTGTCCCAGTCGAAGGTAGTGTGAACTTAAATAATGCAAAACACTATAATTGTCACTCAGGACCTTCAGAGCAATTCCGACATACCATAATAGCATTAACTTCCACAAGTCACAGAAGCACTTGTCTAGGAAAAGAAAGTACCAAAAACACCGCAGTGCCCACTAGAATATCAATAAACCTATTGTAAAATTAAACAAACCAGAATAAAACAGATCAGTCATACAGTCAATGCTAATAGAAAAGCATGTCTCTTTCAAACATGCAGAAAACAAATCTTCACCCAGTTTAGAATAAGTAATCACAATAGAAAAACAGAAAAAAAATTAAACTGAACTCCCAAGAAGCTAGACTCCTCATAGAGTGCAACACCAGAGAAAGACTGACATATTCCAACCACTACATTACGTAGAAACATGATGGCAGATAAAGGCCAAATGGCCCTTCTAGTCTGCCCATCTGCAGTAACCATTATCTCTTTCTCTCTTCAAGAGATCCCATGTGCCTATCTCAGGCCCTTTTGAATTCAGACACAATCTCTGTCTCTACCACCTCATCTGGGAGACTGTTTCATGCATCTACCACCCTTTCTATGAAAAAGTATTTCCTTAGATTACTCCGGAGCCTATCACCTCTTAACTTCATCCTATGTCCTCTCATTGCAGTTTCCTTTCAAATGAAAGAGACTCGATTCATACGCATTTACATTACATAGGTATTTAAATGTCTCTCAAGAAAAATGTCAGAGTAACACTCAAAAATTAGAAAAATATTACTCGCCAGAGATGAGCTGCAGTGCCACGATAAACATTTGATGCAAAAAAGGCGGAGAAAAAGCCTCAAATTTTCATAAATATTAAGTAGTCACACAACAATAATTTAATGTTTTAAATCTGCTTGAGTTTCAAATCATTGGCAAAAAACTCCACCACCACAAAAATGTAATTATCAATAGGGCATTACACCCATCACTGTGCACAGAGAAAAATCAAAACAAAGAGTTTACTTAACTGGGAACCATGGTCTGAAATCGCCGTAGCTGGAAACGTCTAGCCAGACAGATGAAACACCACGGCGACTATAAGATGAAACATCCAGAACCCATGCCCAATTCCAACAAGTGCCTTATTTTGTCTCTCAAAGGCTTCCTCAGGGAATACGATTCTACTGAAAACTCTGCAGCTTTCCCGTGTACACCGGCACAAGGAGCCAGCTGCTTAAAAAGAACCACAGGATCCAATTTCCGGGGGCACTTCCGGGTCATGACATCACAACAGCTGTCGATCATCTGCCTTTTTTGCATCAAATGTTTATCATGGCACTGCAGCCCATTTCTGGCGAGTAATATTTTTCTAATTTTTGATTTAAACGTCTCTATCATATCTCCCCTCTCCCACTTTTCCTCCAACATATAGAGATTGAGATCTTTAAGTCTATGATGAAGACCACATACCATTTTAGTAGCCTTTCTCTGAGACCATTTTATTGGACTAAATGTATTTCTCAATTTGCTTTCTGAGGTCAAATCAATATACCGCTGTTATGGTATCCTGTCTTGACTGGGTCTAAGTCGATTTAGCAAGGCCGTTTTAACCAGCCTGATTCAGCATGGCCATTTTACCACAGTTGTTTCATCACGGCCTTTGTAAGGGCGAGCGCTTACCTTGCTGAAGCTATGAGGTTTTAAAGAGTGAGGGGAACATAACATCGTACTTATAAACCGCATAACCGTAAGTTCAATGCGGTGAATGAAAGATTAAATAACATAACCTAAAGATGATTTGAATTATTTAGCTAAATATTTTGAAAAAAAGATGAATTTTCAATTGAGTTCTAAAGTGCTTGTAAGAGCAAGACTATGCAACAGTGGCCTAAATTTCCTGTCATAGAAAGCAGCCTGAAATGCTAGTGTATGTTCCAATAATTTCTTGCTCTTACAACCTTGAGCAGACGGAAAATTAAACAATGCATGCGATTCTTTCCTATGTTTATGGAATGCTATGAGAAATCTATCGGTCAAATAGTTTGGAGCAATACCATATGCAACTTTGTAACAAAGATAACCTAGCTTAAACAAAACACGCGCCTCCACTGGAAGCCAATGCAAGTCACGGTAGAAAGGAGTTACATGATCATATTTCTTTAGACCATAAATTAATTTGACCCCCATATTTTGAATCAGTCTAAGCTTAGCCATCTCTTTCTTGGTACATGTCAAATAGGCACTGTTACAATAATCGAGATTTAGAATAACCCCCCTCGTCCGAATGGTGCTTCTTTCCTTTCCCTTCACCCACATGTGGTCTTCTCCTGCCTTTGCATCATCTGGTGACTTCAAGGTTTGAAAGAGGAGGGCATAGCTTGCCCCGCTCCCCCACTGGTGCTTCTTTCCCTTCACTTACCTGTGGTCTTCTTCTCCTGCCTCCACATCATCTGGTTAATTCAAGGTTTGAAAGGGGGAGGGCATCATCACAGATCAATCAGACACATCATAAGGTTTCCCTTTATATTGGAACAGAATGTTGTCCAGAGGGAAGACTTCTGTGGTAAAAGACTTTAAGAGAGTATCTTAATATTAAAGAGATGAAACAGCCTGTGCTGAAAGGGCCATGATGAAATGTCCCATGCTGAACTGTCCCATTCCCATCCTAACCTGAGGAAGGATGTTTTGGTCTCTAAAGTTAGTCCAAAATGTATTAAGATTAATCCAATAAAAAGACAACACCTTATTTCAATTTTCTATATATTTTTACTTATTGTTTATTAAAACAGCTACCATCAACACCACTACTTTATCTTAACTAAAAATAAAATTCTTTTTTCTGCCTTTGTTGTTTGGTTACTTTTCTCAATTGTGTTGGAACCAGCCTCTGGTTTCCAGCATCTTCCCTTTTGCTTCCATCATTTCCCTCTGGCTCCTCCCCCCCCCCCCCCCCCAACATCTACCCTCTCTCTCCCTTGTTCTATCCAGAATCTGTGTTCCCCACTTCTATACAGCAACTGCCCCCCACCTATCTTCCTCTTGTGTGTCTACTATACAGTGTTGGCAAACTCATCTCTCCCCCATTTCCATACAGCATCTGCTTTGCACACTCTCTCCTTTCCAAGCAGCATCTCCCCCTTTGTCTTCCCCTTTCCATCATCTCCCACAATTTGTCTGTAACCCACACCACTTTATCTCCCCTCTTCCATCCAATATCTGCCCTCTGTATCCCCCCTTCTATAAAGCATCTGCTCCTCTTCCTTTCCATCAGTATCTCTTAGTTTTCCTCCCTTCCATATAGCATCAGCCCCCTCTCTCTTTCCATCCAACATCTTCCTCTTTCTCACCTTCTTCCCCTTTCATCCAACGTCTTCCTCTCTCTCACCTCGTTCCCCTTTCATCACATCTTCCTCTGTCTCTTCCCTCTTCCATCCAGGCCTCCGTCTTCCTCCTTCTAAACAGCTTTTTTCCCTCTCTCTCTCTTGCCATCAATATTTCCATTCTCTCTGTATCTCATTCCTTCCATACATCTGCTCCATCTCTCCCCTTCATCTTTTCATCATCTCCCCTTTTGCTTCCCCTTCCATCATATTTCTTCTCTCTACCCCAACATCTGCCCTCTCACTCCCCTATTATACCCAGAATCTGTTTTCTCCACTTCTATACAGCATCTGCCCCCTCTCTCTCTCCCCTTCCATTCATATCTTCCTCCCATCCAGCGTCAGGCCACCTCTTTTTTTCTCTTCTTCCCACGTCCATTTAGTGTCTCCTTTTCATCCAGCGTCTCTCCTTTTACTTCTCCCCTTCCATCACCTTCCCTCTGTCTCTTCCCCACACCTTCTACCCTCTTTCTCTCCCCTCTTCTATAAAACATTTTCCCCTCTTTCCCTTTCCATTCAGTGTCTTCCTCTCTCATCTCCTCCCCCTTTCATCAGATCCTCCTCCTGTTTCTTCTTTACCCTGGCTGCTGCATCTTGTGCCTTCCCCTCCTCCCTTGGCCACCCCAACCACTGCTTCTTCTTCTCCAAATGAGCAGCAGCAGCAAAACACCTCATTCTGGATGTGTACTAGTGGCTCAGTCTGCATGGCTGCTGGTCATGCCCCTCTGATGTCCTCTACCAGTTCTGGAGCAAAGCCAGCCACTGATCAGACTGAGGCTGCAAGTGTGGCCCTGCAGGAGAGTAAGTTTTGCTGCTGCTGCTCATTTAAAGAAGCAGCAGCAGTGGCTCACTTACGTCCACAACCTTTCTCTCTCATTCTTTCCACCTGCTGGCACTAACTGAAACCTGGCTCTGCCCTAAAGATCCTGTTCCAGTAGTTGCCCTATGTTATGGAGGTTACCACTTCTCCCATATGCCTCATCTAGTTGGACATGAAAAGATATATAATCTTACTAAAGATCAATCTCTGGCTTTGAAACAGCTTCAAGATAATTCAAATATCATGATTCTTAGGGCAGATAAAGGAGGCGCCATCACAATACGTATGATAGAGAAGTACAACGACAGCTATCAGATAAGAAAGCATATATTAGGTTGGATGTTGATCCAGTGGAAAAATTAAAATCAGAGATTAAAAACTTAGTGGAGGAAGGCACTCAGAAGAAGATGATCACACCAAAAGAGGCCCAATTTTTGCAAGAGTCTTAGAACCTCTCTCTCAATTTGTGGATTATTTTTTGAGAACAGAGGTGAAGCTTATTCCTTCCTATATAAAAGATTCAGCTCACCTACTGAGGATATTGGACGAATCTCCTGATATCAGTGAGATTACATACTTTGTAACCCTTGATATTGTGTCCTTATATACACAAATACCCCAAGGGGCAGCTATTATTATTGTTAATGAGGTTCTTCTACAGAAAGACTTAGGTCGTTTTGATAGCGGATGGCTTAATAAATTAGCTCAATTGGTAATACAAGAAAATTATTTTTGGTACAAGGGGGAATTTTTTAAACAAATTCAAGGGGTGGCTATGGGGGCTACCTCGGCCCCATCGGTAGCAAGTTTAAATGTGGCCAAATTTGAACATGATTTAGTTTATCCAGCTTCTGCGTTTTGCCACCATGTACGATTATGGAAAAGATATTTGGATGATATTCTGATTTTTTGGGATGGATCTGAGTCTGAACTTAAGTATTTTTTGGAATGGCTAAATACCCTTGACACCCATCTTTCTTTTACTATGACCTACTATAAAGAATGGATAGCATTTTTGGATATTGCCTTAATTAGAGATAGGGAACAACAAATTTATACTACTCTCTATAGAAAGGAGGTAGATAGAAATAACTTTCTACATTTTCAAAGCTATCACCCTTATTTTCTTAAATATAACATCCCTATTAGCCAGTTTTTGAGAATCCGTAGACTATGCTCTAATACAGGGGAGTTTGAGAAGCAAGCTGTGATAATGAGGGATCGATTCTATGCAAGAGGATATCCGAAGAAGGCAGTGCGACGCTCAGGAATCTTCAGGCTATTGACCTGTGCACTCTCTCTGCCACTGTCTCCCCCCTTCCTCTCAAGCATCACACTATGTAAATCTGTCAATGAAGCAGTCTCTTCCTATAATACTATTCTCTCCTCCACTTTTTATACCCTCGCTCCTCCCATATCATGCTCTATAAAGTGCATCAAACCCTGGTTAACCCCAAGATCCGCTATTTATGTTCCTGTGCCCGATCTGTGGAACACCACTGGCTGAAATCCTGCACTCATGCTGACTTCATGCACTTCAAATCCCTGTTAACTTTCTTACAACCTGCCCTTTTACTTGCTAAACAAGACTACTACATCAACTTTACTGATTCTCTTGGATCCAACTCTTGCCGTCTCTTTACCAGGCTCAACTCTGTACTTAAGGTGCCCTCACCTCAGACTCCTCCTTCACTTTCTCCCCACTTCCATGACAAGGTTCACAAAATTAACCTTGAGTTCTCAACCAAACCGCCTCCCTTGCCTCCCGTCCTATCTACTGACCTTCCATTGACATCTGCTACCTTTTCTTTCTTCCCTGAAATCACTGAAGAGGAAACTGCACACCTTCTTTCCTCCTTCAAACCTACCACCTGTTCCTCTGATCCCATCCCCCACCTGTATACTGATCACCATCTCCTCTACTGTCATCCCCTCTATCTGCCACATATTCAACCTATTGCTCTCCACTGCAACCAAACCCGATGTCTTAAAAAATGCTGTAGGTATGCTGCTCCTCAAAAAACTATTACTGGATCCCCCCTGCCCTAACATTAATCACCCCATTTTCCTTCTTATCCAAACTACTTGAATGAGCTGTCCACCACCACTGTCTTGACTTTTTTTGGCTCAAGCCATCCTCAACCCATTTCAATCAGGCTTCTGCCCTCATCATTCCACAGAAACTGTCCATGCTAGAGTCTCCAATGACCTTCTCCTAGACAAATCCTAAGGACTCTATTCCATTCTCATTCTCCTTGATCTATCTGCAACATCTTACAATGTAGACCACCACCTACTCATCGAGTTGCTGTCTGTGCTTGGGTTCTAGGGCTGTTATTTCATGGTTTTCCTCATATCTTTCCTGTCACACTTTTAGTGTAAGCTCTGGAGGATCCTCCTCTGCTGCCATCCTGTTATTGGTTGGCATACCTCAGGGCTCTGTTGTGGGACCCCTTCTTTTCTCAATCTACACTTCTCTTGGTGCTCTAATCTCCTCCCACTGCTTCCAGTACCACCTCTATGCTGACAACTCGCAATTCCTGAAGGAAAAGGGAATAGAAGGGTATAGATAGAGGATTACTATACAGGTACTCGACCTGATGGGACACCGTGTGAGCGGACTGCTGGGTACGCTGGACCTCTGGTCTGACCCAGCAGACGCACTTCTTATGTTCTAACCTGAAATTTCTACCAGCTACTGATATTAAAATCATTAAGATCCGAGGATAAACATCTTCTCTCAGTTCCTTCTTTAAAAGCTATCAACACTCAACGGTATACAATCTTTTCTGTGACAGCTCTTCACTTATGGAACTCGTTGCCCGCTCACTCGCGAGAAGAAACCAATCTAGATAGATTTAAAGGTAAACTTAAATGCTTTCTTTTTAAAGATACATTTGAATGGTAAAAGCTACAAGGTCACGAAATTACAAGTGTTTTAACCTACTGTTATTTCCTTTCATGTTTAACCTGTCAGCTACCTCTTTCTCCTCCTTTACCACTCCCTTTCTGTCTCCATCATCTAACGGTCCTACTTCCTCTCTCGCCAGTTGCTTCCCTTTAACGTATCTGAAGAAGGTTTTGAAGTTTCTTTCTTCCCCCGCCAGCCTCTCTTCATATTCCCTTTTTGCTTTTCTAACCACTTGGTGACATTCTTTTTGGTGTTTTTTGTGTTCCTCCCAGTTTTCCCCGGTTTGGTCCTTTTTCCATTTTCAGAATGATTTTTTCTTGTCACTATCGCTTTCTTCAGGGGAGTTCAGGGAGGAGACCTGGGAGCTAATGGACATGAGTAACGGCTATGGCAGAGATTCCCCTTCATTCCCCTGCAGGAGATTCAAGCATGCTGGATGCAGAGCAGATGATCTGGGAAAACGTGCCTGTTTCACAGATTGCTCCTGAGGCAATGGATGGCAGCACAGCTTGTAAGCAGGTCAGAAGTTTTCTCTCCTGAATGAAAAGTTTGCTGCAATGTTTATTTTTCTGTGTTTTTTTTTTTCTTTGTGCTGATCTGAAACCTGAACGCACAGCACTGAAGTGAAGCCATTTGAAAGTGCTCAGCTGGACATTATGAAAGCCAGAATAAAGGCTTTACTTTGTTTGGGACATTAAGGAAAGTTTCCTGAATGTATTTTTTCCTTTTGCTCTCTCTTATGAATTGGATGGTAGTTGAAAGAGAGAGAGGCAGAAAAATCCAGGGGTTTAAAAATGAACATGTGTTTGTTTCAATGTGCCTGGGAAAGAACAGGGAAAGTGGCTGTATTATTTTTGTGCTAATTACACCCTGCATAATTCTTGGGGTTGAGATGGGCTTGTGAAGAATAGGGTTTCAGCCCAACCAGTCCAGGCAAGTGGCACTCAGGCCCAGTGTTACTTGTATCAGCTGCTAAATTTATGTTCCCAGTTCATAAGAACATAAGAACATAAGCAGTGCCTCTGCCGGGTCAGACCATAGGTCCATCCCGCCCAGCAGTCCGCTCCCGCGGCGGCCCGAACAGGTCACGGCCTGTCTGAGTCACCAGAAAGGGCCCCCTTGCCACCTTGGTTTCCCATTGAGTCCTATCTTCCCATCGAAGTTCTAACCCTCCGGTCTTGCACATGCACGACCTGGTTGGATTTCTATACTTATTACCTGGTTAGCTTTCTATACCTGTGTTACATCCCAGCACCTCTCTCAGTATCCCACGATCCCCCTATCCCTCAGGAATCCGTCCAATCCCTGTTTGAATCCCTGTACCGTACTCTGCCTGATCACTTCCTCCGGTAGCGCATTCCAAGTGTCCACGACCCTTTGTGTGAAAAAAAACTTCCTTGCATTTGTTCTGAACCTATCTCCCTTCAGTTTCTCCGAATGCCCCCTCGTGCCTGTTGACCCCTTCAGCCTGAAGAATCTGTCCCTATCCACCCTCTCTATGCCCCTCATGATCTTGAAGGTCTCTATCATATCTCCCCTGAGCCTCCTTTTTTCCAGAGAGAAGAGCCCCAGCCTATCCAACCTCTCGGCGTATGGGCAGTGTTCCAGCCCTCTTACCAGTTTCGTTGCTCTCCTTTGGACTCTCTCAAGTACCGCCATGTCCTTCTTGAGGTACGGCGACCAATATTGAACGCAGTATTCCAGATGTGGACGCACCATCGCTCGATACAATGGCATGATGACTTCCCGCGTCCTGGTTGTTATGCCCCTCTTTATGATGCCCAATGTTCCTGCTAAGGGAAGCAGGTTGGGGAAAGTTTTGTGTAGTAGTAGGTTTTTTTTGTGCCATAGGCATGGGGAAGGGGAGAGATAGAGAAGCCCTGTTTCTCCTGTTTCCCAAGATAAACTGTATGGAAATATTGTTTAGACTAAGCTCATGAATTTTGGTTCCCGACAAACTAAAGTGTATTTTTCTTTGAGCTTGAAAATAAAGCAGAACTCTTTATTTTCCCATCAATTAAGACTATGTATTATTTTGTGAAAATCCTGATATCCAAGTATACAGTGTGCATGGGAGGCACTGCATCTTAGATACTAGGCATAAATCACTCAGTCAACTGCTCAGTCAGACAGGGCTCCAGCCGGCAGTGAGGAGTTAGCCGGGTGTCTCTGTCTCAATATGTTACCTTGACTTACCATGGAAAAACTGAAGGCAGGAATTTTTGATGGTCCACAGATCAGACAACTTATAAGTGACCCACATTTCCTAGCATCAATGAATGAAATCAAATTATGTGCCTGGTCTTCATTTGTTCTTGTTGTGAAAAACTTTCTTAGCGAAGAGCAAGGTGAAAGATTTCACCAAGACAATGGAAGACAGATACCAAGGAAGATGGGATGCACACATGATGGCAGACTATTGTTGAAATCTTATACGGGATTGTCCTGACAGATCTCACTCTCAGAAGTCTTATAAAAGGAGTTTCTTGTTTGTCGAATGACTGGAAAGTTTATATTATAAACTTGTGCTTTTGGTATGAAATAAGTAGATTTTCAAATTGCATACTTTTCTTTTAATTTTTAATATGTTTCCTTCATGCTTAAAAGATATTAATTTATCAAATGTTTTATTATCTGTACACTTGATGCAAGATGAAAAAATGAATAAAGAATAAAAAAAAAATATATATATTAATTTAAACACTACATTAAAATATCCCAATTTTTTAATGAGTGAGCTGATAGGAAAAAATTGGTGCCATTTTTGGAATCAGCAGGTCAAATATACCCAAAAACAGATCTAACATTTGAGGCACCAAAATGAGTGTTGACCAGTGTAATTAATGCATTAATTGCAGAGTTAACTGCAATTAACTTGCAGCTCTAATAAATTTATAATCATTAGTATTTAAATAATCGTACCTTTACTCCTTCATTGTAGCTGTCAACAGGACTGTTAAGACTGGCCAAACTACCAAGATGGCTGGGGGCTCCAGGCCGAGGTGGTTTCTTTGGTGGAGCTGGATGATCTGGGTAATGATATAATCAGACTTTAAAAAATTGACATCAGTCTCTAAAATGACATCTTCAAAAATTGTATATAATTTTTTACAGGGTTCATATCTTCAAACCATCTAACTCATTACATAAAATATCCTATCAATATCTTATTATATGTATCAATAATAATAAAACCCTAAGCACGCATGCGCACTCCTACCTCCGTGATCCCTGCCTCCGTGATCCATAGCAGATTAGGCAGAGACATGGTAGTAGCGGCGAGCAGGGAGGAACCGCCAAGCAAGGGAAACATCTTAACGCAGTGGCAGCAGAAACCGCTGAGCAGGGAAACGTGTCAGTGCAGTGGAACTGCCGAGCAGGGAGGAATCGCTGAGCAGGGAAGCGTCTCAGGGCAGTGGCAGCAGTCCTGACCTGCCAACCCCCATTCCTTACCCAAAGCAGCAGTGGCAGCAATGTAAACAGACTGTTCGCGGCAAGCCCTGGCAGGGCTTTTCCTCTGCCGCATCACTTCAGATGCGGTAGAGGAAAGGCCCTGTTGGGCTTAGCCGCGAACAGCCTGTTTACAGCGCTGCCACTGAAGAAAGAAAAAAAGACTTACAGACAGACAGGGGGAGGGAGACAGAAAGAAAGACGGGGCAGGGAGAGAGAGAGAAAGAAAGAAAGACGGGGCAAGAAGAGAGAGAGAAAGAAAGAAAGGGGGCAGAGAGAGAGAGACAGAAAGAAAGGGGGCAAGGAGAGAGAGAAACAAAGAAAGAAAGACAGGGCAAGGGGAGAGACAGACAGAAAGAAAGAAAGATAGACAGTGGGAAGGATAGAGACAGAAAGAAATTCTACACATCTATTCTAGCACCTGTTAATGTAACGGGCTTAATCACTAGTTACTATATATAATACTTACTGTAAAATGGGCAGAAAGACAATTTATTAAACTCTATTTAGCTTTTTAATGTGAGAAACCCAGCTCATTTTCTGGATTTAATTTGTGATCTTTTGAGCACTAAAGGCTGGCCAACAGCTATTACAGATTCCAGGAGAGATGCCTGTTAGCCATGCACAGAAGGACGCACACATACTGAGCTCTGTAGGGATGGTCTGTGACCCATAGCACAAAGGCTTGTTATTGCAATAAAAAAAAACGTTGAGCTCTAACACATTATGACAGTTCTGCTATTTCAAGATAACCTAAAATATTATATAATAGAGCACTTTTCAAAGATCCATTTTCAGTAAACTTGGATTATCTAGAAAAAAAAGATATCAGGAGCTTATTTCCTTATCCAAAAAAATTTAATTACAGTGGTACCTTGGTTTGCGAGTGCACCGGTTTGCGAGTGTTTTGCAAGACGAGCAAAGCATTCGCCAAATCGGCGCCTCAGAAACCGAGCGTGCCTTGATTTACGAACGCCCCGCCCCTGCGATCCGGCACCCTCCACTCACGTCACACCCCCTCCCCGCCGCGATCCAGCATCAAAAAGGCACCCACCCACCCGATCACATTTTTTACCCCCATTTGGCATCGGCACCAATGCACAGGACATACCGGTGCCCGAAGATCTGCCTCCTTTGCGCTGGGCCTTGAGCATCTGCGTATGCTCAAAGCCTTCAGGTTCCCGTTCTCTCGGAGATCCGAGAATCTCGGAGAGAACGTGAACACGAAGGCCTTGAGCATGCGCAGATGCTCAAGGCCCAGCGCGAAGGAGGCAGATCTTCGGGCACTGGCGTGTCCTGTGCGTTGGTGCCGGTGCTAAATTGGGGGTAAGAAATGTGATCAGGTGGGTGGGTGCCTTTTTGATGCCGGATCGCAGCAGGGAGGGGGTGCGACACGAGCGGAGGGTGCCAGATCGCCGGAGGGGGGGGGGGAATGAGCTGGGGGGGCCTTCATGAGCAGGGGGAACAATGCCGGTTCTTGGGGGGGTAGATTAGCGCCGCTGGCCTCGGGGGATGGGGGTGGGTGGGAATGAATCAAGCGAGTTTCCCTTAGTTCCTATAGGGAAACTCGCTTTGATATATGAGTATTTTGGTTTACGAGCATGCTTCTGGAACGAATTATTCTCGTAAACCAAGGTACCACTGTATTTGGAATTTAGTACTTATTTTTGTTTCTTAACGCCAACCTTCCCAGGATTCTCCGGCCACATTTGCTTTTGTTCTCTCCCAATACTTTTGGTATAGACTGATTCCCCCCCACTCATATAGTATTATGTTAATCGGATTTTCTATTCCATCTTTATCTATTCAGTTTAAGGTTGGATTACATTAGAAGAGATTGTGTCAGTGGACAGATTAACGCAGACATTCAGTAGGGTTGCTAGTACAGCTTGATCAGTATAACTATTAATAGAGTTAGTTTCAAATATATAGTTACAAATAGATCATCATTGGTTCTTTGTTTTGTCCCAGGAGTTGAAGACAGTTTAAAAATGGGCTTTTACAATTACCATTTTAGTTACTTCAGGGTTGGCTCCCTGTCTTGATACAGAAATGCTTTAAGAAGTTTCCTGAACCTAAGGCAGCTGTCACAAGATCTTTATCTGATCAGTATCCCTGCAGCCTAACTAAAGCCCCCCCACCACTACATCTCAATTCTACTGTTTAATTGCATGGTGTTCTGTACATTATCTACAGAGTCCCTTGGAAAGAATAATCCAAACCATAGTTACCTTATGCTAGGGTCCACCTTAGGAGTCAGCACCCAAGAAAAAGATCTGAGTGTCACTGTAAACACTACGCTGAAATCTTCTGCCCAGTGTGCGGCTGTGGCAAAAAAAGCAAACAGGATGCTAGGAATTATTAGGAAAGGGATGGTAAATAAGAATGAGATTATAATAATGCTTTTGTATCACTCTAAGGTGCATCCTCACCTTGAGTATTGCATCCAGTTCTAGTCACCGTATCTCAAAAAAGATACAGCGGAATTAGAAAAAGTTCAAAGAGAGGCCAAAATGATAAAAACAATGGAACGTCTCTCATATTAGGAAAAACTAAAGAGGTTGGGGCTCTTCAGCTTGAAAAAGATACGGTTGAACGGGGATATGATTGAGATCTACAAAATTCTCACTGGTGTAGAATGGATGAGAGGGAATCGATTTTTCATCCATTCAAAAAGTACAAAAACCAAAGAATGCATGGGTGCTTAGGCCCAGAGGATAGACTCCAAGGAGGCTGCCCAAAACCCCAGAACCTGTAGATAAAACCAAGCTGAGGGAGCTAGACGGTCATCTGTTGTCTAAAGTTCTGAATATGTGCCTTGAGAAGAAATACACAACCCGGTCTGGAGACGAAGAGAAGCCCCAGAAACTCCAGGACTGGGAGGATGCCAAGCATCTCTTCCTGACTGATGTAGTTATTGTCTTTGTTATGGTTTTTTCTGTGATTTTATTGTATATGTTATTTTGTAACTCACATAGAATTGTTGGATATACAGAATATAAAATTTTTAAATAAATAAACAAACTTGCCAATGCCTGCAGCAGAGACACTACTGTCTCCATTGCACTTTTGTACACCTGAGATGGAGCCCGGATCAGCCAGCTGTCCCTGGAAAGGTGGATTTGGACCCCTGCTAGCGGAAAGCTGCCACAACTACCATCACTTTGACGAAAGTGCAGGTGCCGTCACGAGGCCAAAGGGCAGAGCTGCAAACTAGAAATGCTGTTGCAGAACATGGAAATACAGAAACCTGAGATGCTTTGGGTAGATTGTAATATGGAGGCAAGACTCTGTGAGATCCAAGGACACTAGAAACTCTCCTAGAAAGACAGCAGCTATCACTGTGTACTTCATTATCATTTGGAGAAAAGGATTTTCTGCCCCAAACAGACCAAACTTGAAATCTTTGGACTGCCAGCCGGCCAGACACTGACTACAAACTCCGCCCTCACGGATCCTCATCCATGCAGTCGGGGGCAGGAAAGGCAGCCTGCGCATTGAAACCTGGGTGGATTTCACTCCAGACGCAAACAGCCTGTGCTTGAAAACTGTGACAAGGTCACCGGCAAGCAGACTTCCAAGGGACAGGACCAAGTCTAGAAATGGTGGCACACAGCAGGCTGGATCCACAAATCCACCAGTTTCTCTGTGAAGCAGCAGTCCGGCACCTCAGGACTGTGTCTTTTCCTCCTACAGGGGACCACCTGGAAGAGGTCTCAAGGCACTGAAGCCACCAAGAAAACGAACTTTAAGCGAAAAAAATAAGAAAAAGTTGCAGAGCAACTGCAAAGACTTCTGCACGGATTGCTTGCAGAAATTGTAACTAGATATGTTTGTTAGCTCTCAGGCTAAGGGGGAGGAGCTTGTAGTTTGTGGATTTCTGCAATTCCCAGATTGCAGGTTGGGATTGAAAATCTAGAATATGGAAACTGGAAGGGACATAACAGAACATCTGTTCCTCCCTATGAAAAAGATCAAGGACTTCACGACTTGTCCCCTAACTCAAGGGAAGCTCACGCTCCTCCAGAGGCTCCCGCAGGGAATGTATCTGTGATGCCATAGAAGCACAATTGAAGAAGACTAAAGAATGCCAATACTCAGCATCCACAAAATTCTGTTTAAATGGAGGAGGATCTGCAGGAATAGATATCAGAGAAACAGGAGTTGACTCTGACTGTTCCTTCTTTAAAAAATCCCTGATGCATCATGATCACAAACTCTGGGGTGGACATCAGGTAATAGAATATATCGAGGTTAGTCAGAGATTGAAAATGGTAATGTTTATGTGGGAACAGCAGAGGATGTCATTTCCAGGACCGACTTCAAATTCAAGATGGCAGCTGCTTTCACAGTTGCATGAGGAGAGCTGCAGTCTGAACAAGCATAGAAACATAGAAACATGATGACAGATAAAGGCCAAATGGCCCATCTAATTTGCCCATCCACAGAAACCTGGCAAAAGCTAGAAGGATGCTTGGGTGCATAGGGAGAGGAATGGGCAGTAGAAAAAAGGAGATACTGATGCTCTTATATATTCATTTAGAATATCGTATACAATTCTGGAGACCACACCTTCAAAAAGACAAACAGGATGGAATTGATGCAGAGGAAGGCTGCTAAAATGGTGGGTGCTCTTCGTCATAAAGCATATGGAGACAGAAAAAGATCTCAATATGTACACTTTGGAGGAAAGGCAGGAGAGGGGAGATATGATAGAGATATTTAAATACCTATGTGACATAAATGTGCATGAGCCAAGTTTCTTTCATTTGAAAGGAAACTCTGGAATGAGGGGACACTGGATGAAGGTGAAAGAGGATAAATTCAGAAGTAACCACAGAAAATACTTTTTCATGGAAAGGGTAGTGAATGCTTGGAATGGCTTACCGGTGGAGGAGACAGAAAATGCATCTGAATTCAAGAAAGCTTTAGTCAAGTACTTTGGATCTCTAAGGAAGAGGAGGGGATAGCAGATGGCACGGTTAGGTAGAGTAGATAGGCCATATGGTCTTTATCTGCATTCATTTTTCTCTGTTTCTATGTAAACCAGGTCAGAGCAATACTGAGGGCTGTACACAAGTCCACAAAGTTCCGTCTCTGAGACTATCTGAAAAATCCAGGCACCCTTGACATGATTTGTAGGCATTGCATTTTCCTGATGAAAAGTGGCGAGCCCTTCAGCGGGAACACCGCTTAACTGTCTTAGCAGGAGTCACCATACACAGGGGAGACAGAGCAAAGGGCGACTACAATGAAATCCTGACACCAAACCCAACAGCTGGTTAAGTCAGGCAGGGAAAAATAACACACTACTGTATAGGAGGAGATTTTCCAGTGAGAGGGTCTGCCATCCAGCTAAGCAGAACAGCAGCTAAACAGTCAGACTTGCTGCTGCTGAGTTCACCCCCTTCACAGTTGCAACCAGTCACAGAGGATCTGAAAAGCAAGTTCTCCTTTGGAAAATAAAGGCAAGAGCTCTGAACGTCTGTTGTTTTTTTTGTCCCACTGTAGCATTCTTATATTAAGCAGTATATTTTTGGTGAAGGATGAAAGCAGTAAACAGCTAGAAGGGGGAGGAACACAAAGGATCTCTAGTCTAAATGACTCCCAGTAAAGGAGGACACCCCACTGCTCAACTGGGAGCCAGATGACCAATTAAACCAAGAATGAAAAACAAAGACCAGAACTTTATCTGGAGCCACAAAATACATCCAACACCTGCTGGAGATGCAAAAACACTGATCTGTAGGAACTGCACACTGGGGTTATAGATCACAGCAGAATTCTGTATTTCTATTTCCACCTGTTGGTTGATGGACACAATACCCATAAGTTCTGGAAAGGTTGGATGAGCAAAAAGGAAGTGGTTTGACTATATCAGCCCAATTGTGTGTGTTCCCCCCCCTGCCACTTCTCAAAAAGTATTCAAATATGTTGTTTTTCTTAAAAAAACATATTTTTTCAATATTTTTGAGCACTAATACAGAAAGTGTTAGATACACAGTTGGGCTTATTGATTTTCTTCCTGTAATATATTTACCCTCCTTATCTATATAACAACTGACTGAAATAAGGAGCAAAAGAAAAGAAAAAAGTCTGGAAAATAATAGAAAATTAAAATGCGAAGAGAATGTAAAATTTACAAATATTATCTTACCTGGTTTTCCCACAGGATGGTATATATGCTGGTTACCAGCCTAAAAAAAGAAAATGTACCTTTAGTTTGGTGCAGTCCAACTATCTATAACTATCTATCACTTCAAGGAACAAATATCACTTCAAGGAAGAAATTAGGGGGGTGGGTCATTAGAGTGGGCAGACTTGTTGGGCTGTGGCCCTTTTCTGCCGTCATTTTCTATGTTTCTAACTAAGGACATTCTGGTACTCAGAATGTTAACAAGTCTGTTGTTTGCTCTGCCTTAACTATTTGACTGATCCAAGTTTCTTTCAAACATTCCAAAAATATTTCTTTACTTTGCTTCATTCGGAAGTAACCACAAACATTCCAAAAGTATTTCCCTACTTAGCTTTATTTAGAGGTATCGCAAGGCACATGTGACCTAGTTTCCACATCACAGTTTGTGAGAAAGGGTCTTTTATTTTGCATTACATGGTACACAAATCTTTGCCATCTCTAAATATCATTAACTTGTTTCTCATTTCTAAAACTCCACTCAGACAAAACTAATTCAAAGGCTTAACACTCCACACAGGCATGCTAGTTACAAGTTTAGCTATTTGCTATGAAATTTGGCAAGTAGAAGAAAATAATTTCCTTTTTCTATAGTCAATTTTGCAATTCTTACATTAAATTTAATGGTAAAAATGTTAGTTTGGTATATTAAAAGCAAGAAGCTGGGAAAAGGATCAGTTGGACTGCTAGATGACTGAGGGGTAAAAGGAACGCTCAGGGAAGACAAGGCCATTG
This sequence comes from Geotrypetes seraphini, assembly GCF_902459505.1. Taxonomy (NCBI): domain Eukaryota; kingdom Metazoa; phylum Chordata; class Amphibia; order Gymnophiona; family Dermophiidae; genus Geotrypetes; species Geotrypetes seraphini. The sequence continues at coordinate 22,596,308 of NC_047085.1, read as the reverse complement.
CAGAGAGATTAAATAAATTCTTTGCTTTGGTCTTCACTGAGGAAGATGTGGGGGAGATACCACTGCCAGAAATGGTATTCAATGCTTATAAGTCAGAGAAACTGAAACAAATCTCTGTAACATGAAAAGATGTAATGGGCAATTTGACAAACTGAAGAATAGCAAATTGCTTGGACCCAATGGTATACATTCCAGATGACTGACAGAATTAAAAAATGAACTTGCAGAGCTACTGTTAGTAATTAGTAATTTATCTTTAAATCCACACACCATTTTAGTAGCCTTCCTCTGGACTGACTCCATCCTTTGTATATCTTTTTTGAAGGTGCGGTCTCCAGAATTGTACACAAAATTCTAAATGAGGTCTCACCAGAGTCTTATAAAGGGGCATAAATGCCTCCTTATTCCTACTAGCCATACTTCTCCCTATGCACCCTAGCATCCTTCTAGCTTTCGCCGTCACCTTTTCAACCTGTTTGGTCATCTTAAGATCATCACATACAATCACACTCAAGTCCCACTCTTCTGTTGTGCACCGTCATGTGAAAAAATTAAGACACCCCATGAAATATTCAGTTCTTTCTTAAGAAATGTTTACATATCGATGTCAAATCTTTTTTTTTTATCTCTGGAAAAGAAAGTGATGTAATTGCAGGTAAACAAAAATTTTCCTTGATTTACTCATGAAACAAAAGATTTCCACAAAAATGTGTATTATAACTGAGGAATAAATTAGGACACTCCCACATATCCTCCCACTTAAAGTGGCTCAAATCACATACAGGTGTTATCACATCAGGTGTACATGATTAGAATATCATTACTTAGCATTTTGAAGGAGGTTTGCCCTACTTAAACATCAGATATTTAGTTTGGTGTACTCATGACTGCTGCAGTGAGAGTGGACACCATGGTGAGATCAAAAGAGCTGTCTCAGACCTTCAGAAAGAAGATTGTAGCAGCTTATAAGTCTGGTAAGGGATTTAAAAAGATCTCGAAAGAATTTGACATTAGCCATTCCACGGTCTGGAAAATAGTGCACAAGTAGAGGACTTTCCAAACAACTGCCAAGGTCTGGCCGTCCAAGCAAGTTGACACCCAGGGCAGACCGCAAGATGCTAAAAGAAGTCTCCAAAAACCCTAAAATGTCATCACGGGACCTACAACAGGCTCTTGCTACAGCTGATATGAAAGTGCATGCCTCTACAATCAGAAAGAGACTGCACAAATTTAACTTGCATGGGAGGTGTACAAGGAGGAAACCTTTGCTCTCTAAAAGAAACATCAAGGCCAGACTGAAGTTTGCCAGAGAGAACATAGACAAACACCAGGACTTCTGGAATAGTGTTCTATGGACAGATGAGTCTAAAATTGAATTATTTAAACACCAGAAAAGACATGCTTGGTGTACACCAAATACAGCATTCCAGGAAAAGAACCCCATACCAACTGTGAAGCATGGAAGTGTAAGTGTCATGGTTTGGGGATGCTTTGCTGCAGCAGGACCTGGCCAGCTCACCATCATAGAATCCACCATGAATTCTACCGTGTATCAGAGAGTGCTTGAGGAACAAGTGAAACCATCTGTAAGAAAATTAAAGCTGAAGCACAGAACTGAACCCTGCAACGCGACAATGACCCAAAACATACCAGTAAATCTACCAAGGACTGACTGAAAACTAAGAAATGGAGAGTCCTGGAGTGGCCGAGTCAAAGCCCTTATCGTAATCTCATTGAGATGCTGTGGGGTGATTTGAAACGGGCTGAACATGCAAGAAGCCCCTCAAACATCTCACTGCTGAAAGAATTCTGCATTGAGGAGTGGGCCAAACATTCCTCAGACCGATGTCAAGAGACTGGTAGATGGCTTCAAGAAGCATCTCAATGAAGTTATTTCAGCCAAAGGGGGTAACACTAGCTATTAGGGTGTCCTAATTTATTCCTCAGTCAGAATATACATTTTTGTGGATATCTTTTGTTTGATGACAATTTTTGTTGTTTACCTGCAATTACACCACTTTCTTTTCCAGAGATAAATAAAAAAAAAAGATTTGATATCAATATGTGAACATTTCTTAAGAAAGAACTAAATATTTCATGGAGTGTTCTAATTTTTCACATGCCTAAGTTCTTCACCCCCTAAACTGTACTGTTTTTGCAACCCAAATGCATGATCTTGCATTTCTTAGCATTAAATTTTAGCTGCCAAATTTCAGACCATTCTTCAAACTTTGCTAAGTCTTTTTTCATGTTATTTATCCCATCTGGGGTGTCTACTCTATTGCAGATTTTGGAATCATCCACTAAGAGGAAAATCTTACCTGACAGCCCTTCAGCAATATCGCTTATAAAAATGTTAGAAAGAATAGGCCCAAGAACAGAACCTTGAGACACCCTTTCCTCAGAGCGATCTCCATTAACCACTACCCTCTGTCATCTTCCACTCAACCAGTTTTTGAACCAGCTCGTCATTTTAGGGCCCATCCCGGGGCACTCAGTTTATTTATGATTCAATATATTTTTATTGAGCACACAAAAAAAAACAACAGTAAAAATAGGTACACTAAACACAGAATGAGAAGCTCAACTTTTTCAAAAAAAGCAACTAAGACGCCCCATCCCCCCACAACCCCTCCCCCCACACCTAAAGTCCTCCGAGTAGTCCCATCAAAGAAGGCGCCCAAAGAAAGAGATACAAGAAACCAGGTAGGTACAAGTAGTTCCAGGACGAAGCCAAAGCAGCAGCATGAACCAGACTAACAGTTCAATATGCGGCTCCGGGCCACCGGCATCATCGTATTCCAAAAGGGTTCCCAGGTTCTCTGAAAGGTCCATCCAATCAAAGAAGAAATGTCCAGGACTCCTCTGCGTTCCCACGCCATGAGCGTGATCAGCCTACAATGCCAGAGGGAGTAATCGGGAGCCTCCGCGTCCATCCACTTAAACAAGATGCACTTAATAGCCATCAGAACAGTCCAGTGTAAGAAAGCTGCCGCTCCTGGTCGACGAGGGTGAAAATGAGGAGATACACCAAACAGCAGAAGAGGAGAACACTGTACAGTGATGTTCCAGGTACAATCAATGAAATGAAAAATAGAGTCCCAAAAAGACTGAATAGAAAGACAAGTCCAGAACATATGTCCCAATGTAGCTTCAGAAGCATTGCAATGATGACAAGAAGCAGAGGGACGAAGCCCTGCCAGGTGGGCTCTCTTGGGAGAGATATACAGGCGGAGTACCAATTTATAGTGTTGTTCCCAAAATACAGTGTATTTACTAAATACAGGCAACTTTTTAATCGCTTTCAATATCGCATCATCAGGCAGAGCTACATTAAGATCACGGGCCCAAGCATCATGTAAACAGACAGAGTCAAGCAGGGGGGACGACTCATCTTTTAAGTGCCTATGGTGAAATTTCAAAGGCACAGGCAGCTGGGAGCCAAGGGTAAAAGCAGTAGACAACAGCTCCTTACAGGAAACTGTAAGGTTACAACAAGGTAAACTCAGTTTATTTATTAAACGTCTATGTGGAATACTGTTAAATGCTTTGCTAAGTTCACCACATTTAGCACACTCCATCTATCCAATTCTCTGGTCACTCAGTCAAAGAAATTGATCAGTTTTGTTTGACAAGACGGAAGACCTACCTCTAGTATATCCATGTTGCCTCTGGTCCTGTAATCTACCAGATTCAAGAAACTTCACAATTCTTTAAGAGTGTTTCCATTAATTTACATACCATAGAAGTCAGACTTACTGGCCTGTAATTCCCTACTGCTTCCTTACTTCCACCTTTGTGTAGAGTAGGGGTAGGCAATTCCGGTCCTCGAGAGCCGGAGCCAGGTCAGGTTTTCAGGATATCCACAATAAACGCTGAGAGGTTGGATAGGCTGGGACTCTTCTCTCTGGAAAAAAGGAGGCTCAGGGGAGATATGATAGAGACCTTCAAGATCATGAGGGGCATAGAGAGGGTGGATAGGGACAGATTCTTCAGGCTGAAGGGGACAACAGGTACGAGGGGGCATTCGGAGAAACTGAAGGGAGATAGGTTCAAAACAAATGCAAGGAAGTTTTTTTTCACGCAAAGGGTCGTGGACACTTGGAATGCGCTACCGGAGGAAGTGATCAGGCAGAGTACGGTACAGGGATTCAAACAGGGATTGGACGAATTCCTGAGGGATAAAGGGATCGTGGGATACTGAGGGAGGAGCTGGGATGTAACACAAGTATAGAAAGCTAATAAGTATAGAAACCCAACCAGGTCGTGCATGCGCAAGACCAGAGGGTTAGGACTTCGATGGGAAGATGGGACTTCAATGGGAAGCCAAGGTGGCAGGGGAGCCCCTTCTGGTGATTCAGACAGGTCGTGACCTGTTTGGGCCGCCGCGGGAGCGGACTGCCGGGCAGGATGGACCTATGGTCTGACCCGGCGGAGGCACTGCTTATGTTCTTAAATATGCATGAGATAGATTTGCATCTCAAAGAGGCAGTACATGCAAATCCATCTCGTACATATTCATTGTGGATATCCTGAAAACCTGACCTGGCTCTGGCTTTCGAGGACCAGAATTACCTACCCCTGGTTTAGAGGGACCACATCCGCCCTTCTCCAGTTCTCTGATACCACTCTCGCCTCAAGAGACTCTTTGGAAAAGATCAGTCAGCAGAGCCACCAGAACTTTGCTTTGTCAATATTTAATTTAGCTAGCTCCTCAGTAACAACCCTCTGAAAATCGATCAGGGTCTACTACTCTTCCATCCCTATTTGTGTTTGTCTTCTGCCGTGAACACAGAAGAGAAATATTTGTTAAGCAATTCAGCCTTTTCCTTATCAGCTTCTACATATTTCTCCCCTTCATTTTTGAGTCTCACAATGCCACTTTTTGGTACTTCTTCCAATCACTAATATATTTAAAAAATGTTGTGTCTCCCCGTTTTACCGTGTCTGCTATTTTTTTCTTCCATTTGTATCTTTGCTTTCCTGACTACTCAACCAGCCTCTCTTAAAATTTTCCAGATATTTTTAATATAAGAAGTGCCTCTGCTGGGTCAGACCAGAGGTCCATCATGCCCAGCAGTCCGCTCGCGCGGCGGCCCAACAGGTCCAGGACCTGTGTAGTTGTCCACTATCTATACCCCTCTATCCCCTTTTCCTTCAGAAAATTGTCCAATCCCTTCTTGAACCCTAATACCGTACTCTGTCCTATCACGCCCTCTGTCCTATCACGCCCTCTGTCCTATCACGCATTCCAAGTGTCCCACCACCCGTTGGGTGAAGAAAACCTTCCTAGCTTTGGTTTTGAATCTGTCCCCTTTCAACTTTTCTGAATGCCCTCTTGTAGTTTTCGAAAGTTTGAAGAATCTGTTCCTCTCTATATTCTCTATGCCCTTCATGATCTTGTAAGTCTCTATCATATCCCCTCCAATTCTCCTCTTCTCCAGGGAAAAGAGCCCCAGTTTCTCCAGTCTCTCAATGTATGAAAGATTTTCCATACCTTTTATCAAACGTGTCGCTCTCCTCTGAACCCTCTCGAGTATCGCCATATCCGTCTTAAGATATGGTGATCAATATTGGACACAGTACTCCAGATGCAGACGCACCATCGACTGATACAACGGTAGGATAATTTCTTTCGTTCTAGTTATAATATTCTTCTTGATTATACCTAGCATTCTATTTGCTCTCTTAGCAGCCGCTGCGCACTGTGCCGTCGGCTTCATTGTTTTGTCCACAATTACCCCCAAGTCCCTTTCCTGGCTACTCTCATTCAATAACATCCCTCCCATCGTATAGCTGTACCTTGGGTTTCTGCTTCCTATATGCAATACTTTACATTTCTCTACATTGAACTTCATCTGCCATTTCATCGCCCACTCCCCTAGTTTGTTCAAATCCCTTTGCAATTTTTTGCAGTCCTCTTTAGTCCGAGCTCCACTAAATAGTTTGGTGTCGTCTGCAAATTTTATTATCTCACACTTTGTCCCTGTTTCTAGATCATTTATGAGCACCGAGCCCTGCGGTACACCACTCATGACCCTCCTCCAGTCCGAGTAGTGGCCCTTCACTCCTACCTTCTGTTTCCTACCCTTCAACCAGTTTCTGATCCATCTATGTACGTCTCTTTCCACCCCATGGTTCTTCAGTTTCCGCAGTAGACGTTCATGGGGCACCTTGTCAAAGGCTTTTTGGAAATCTAAATATACGATGTCTATGGGGTCCCCTTTGTCCAGCTGTGTGTTAATTCCTTCGAAGAAGTGCAATAAGTTCATTATGCACGATTTCCCCTTGCAGAAACCATGTTGGCTGGTTATCAGAAGTTCGTTTCTTTCAAAATGTTCATCAATGTTTTCTTTTATCAGTGCTTCCGCCATTTTCCCTGGAACTGAGGTCAGACTGTAGTTTCCCGGGTCACCCCTTGATCCCTTTTTAAAGATGGGCGTAACATTGGCTATCTTCCAATCCTCTGGGATCACGCCTGTTTTCAGGGATAGGTTGTAAATTTGCTGCAGTAGTTCCGCTATCTCCTCCCTTAATTCCTTCAGAACCCTAGGGTGGATTCCGTCTGGACCCGGGGATTTGTCAGTTTTTAGTTTTTCTATCTGCCTGCACACATCTTCAAGGCTCACTTCCATGGATGTTAATTTTTCTTCTTGACTTCCATTGAAGGATTGCTCAGGTTCCGGTATGTTGGATGTGTCTTCGTTTGTAAATACAGACAAAAAGAACATGTTAAGCCTTTCTGCCACTTCTTTCTCCTCCTTCACCACTCCCTTCCTGCCTCTGTCATCCAGCGGTCCCCATCTCCTCCCTAGCCGGCTGTTTCCCTTTAACATATCTAAAGAACGGTTTGAAATTTCGTGCTTCCCTAGCTAGCCTCTCTTCATACTCTCTTTTGGCTTTTCGAACCACACGGTGACATTCTTTTTGATACTTCCTGTGCTCTTTCCAGTTCTCCTCAGTTTTGTCCTTTTTCCATTTCCTGAATGAATTCTTCTTATCACCTATCACTTTCTTCACTTCTTTGGTTATCCACGCCAGGTCTTTTGTTCGATTCTTTTTGTACTCTTTTCTGAATCTTGGGATATGCAGATTTTGCGCCTCGATCACCGTGTCCTTGAATAAAGACAAGGCTTGCTCTACAGTCTGCCATTTCTTTGAGGTATTCCCAATTTTCTTCCTTACCATTACTCTCATCGCTTCGTAGTTTCCTTTCTTGAAGTTAAAAGTTGTTGCTATGGTTCTCTTTCCTTTCGGTATTCCTACTTCAACTTTGAACTTGATCATATTGTGATCGCTGTTTCCCAACGGTCCCACTACTTCCACTTCCTTCGCTGGTTCTCTTAGCCCATTTAGGATTAGATCCAGAGTGGCATTCCCTCTCGTCGATTCTCTGACAAGTTGATCCATGAAGCAATCCTGTATAGTTTCCAGGAATCCGGTCTCTCTAGCGCATTTTGAGCTTCCAAGACTCCAGTCTATCCCGGGATAGTTGAAGTCTCCCATAATAATCGTGTTACCGCTTTTGCATTCTTGCTTCATCTCGGCTTCCATTTCTTCATTGATAGCTTCGGTTTGCCCAGATGGACGATAGTACAGGTCCATCTTTATCTCGGGCCCTTTCCTTCCTGGTATTTTAACCCATAGCGATTCCAAATTGTTGGTCGTCGCTGCTGTGTTCTCTCTGGTCGAGTGTATGCTTTCTTTTATATATAGGGCTATTCCTCCTCCTTTCTGACCTAACCTGGCGATAGAGTTTGTACCCCGGCAATGCTTTATCCCATTTGTTTTCTTCATTCCACCATGTTTTGGAGACCCCAATGATGTCTATGTTCTCAGTTTTGGCCATGACTTCTAATTCCCCCATTTTGTTCCTTAGGCTCCTTGCATTAGTATATATGCAATTTATTTAATTTGTCTTTATTTCCTTTACCTGTGCTTCAAACTTTATTTTCTTTTCTTGTGCTGCAATCCTTTTATCCTCCTCTTCTGGGTTAGTCAACTCCTGTGTTTTGCCCATTATTTCATCCCAGCATTTTTCCCTCTTAATATCTTTGCGGGATACCTTCTTCCGAATCGTCGACACTTTGTCGATTTTCGGCTTTCCCCTTCTTCTTATTTTATGTTTAAATGTTTTTATTAAAGTTTTCAAGAACAAGTTGCAAGTAAAAGATCATAGCAGCGTAATCCAGAAACTCGTATATGTTCACAATACAAACTCCCACCATCCCTCCGCCCACACCCTCCCCCCACCCACCAACAACAATAATGTCAACAGCCAACATGTGAACCAGTGACGTGTGACCCTCTTCACAAGTTCAGTAATCGTCCACGGGCCTGGGGTGTAAGGTCCATCCAAAAATGTTCCCAAATCTGACAGAAGCGGCGACTTGGGCCCAGGTCAAGACCCCTTCTTCTTAGTTTAAAGCCTGTTCTATTCCTCTCCTGACGTTGTTTGCTAGAAGTCTAGTTCCCGCCACACTCAGGTGCAGTCCATCTCTTCTGAAGAGCTTGCTCTTACCCCAAAAAGTTGTCCAGTTCCTCACGAAGTGGAACCCCTCTTCCTCACACCATCTCCTCATCCAAGCATTTATCGATTGAAGTTCTGTCTGCCTCTTTATATCTGCCCTCGGTACTGGTAGTGTCTCTGAGAACGCTATCTTCTGTGTCCTCATCTTCAACTTCCTTCCCAGAATCTTGGACTGTTCTATCAGTGCACTTCTGTTGACATCATTTGTCCCGATGTGGATCATTACTGCAGTCTCTTCCGTCTCTGCTCCTTCCAGGATCTCTCCAATTTTGTCCACAATGTCCTTTGTTCTCACTCCTGGGAGACAGGTCACTAGTCGTTCCTCTCTCCCACCTGCTACGTGGCTGTCTACATTCCTTAGGATTGAGTCTCCCACTAAGATCGCAGACTTTCCCTTCTTCAATTTTCGTTTCGTTCGCAGGTCTGTGCCCTCAGTGTGCTTTACTGCTTCCTCTTCTAGACACCGGCAAGACCTTGCCTCCCCTTCCTAAGGAGTTCTATGGGCTTCTTCTTCCTTGGAGTCCGATTGCTCTTGTCCTCTATTCCATGTGGGTGTATCTTTGTCCTTCCTACGATGTTCATGTTCTTGTTCTTCCACCCTCCTGTAGGCCTCTTCGATGAACTCCTCGAGCTCCCTGACTTGTTCATCGATATGCCTCTCTCTCTCTCTGGGTCTTCAGCTGTCGTGAGCAGGTCTTCTGTCCTGAACGGGTCTTCCGCGATGTAAAGTTCCTCCAGTTTTTGAATCCTGTACTTCAGGTAACTAACCTCCTTCTTCAAGCTTTTCAGCTCCTGACACCGACTGCATACATACGACTGCCTCCCGGAGGGGAGGTAATCGTACATATGGCAGTCCGTGCAGTACACTGGGAAGCTCATCCTCTGGATTCCCTCTGCTTCAATTGCTGTCCACCTATTTGGAGTACTCTCTATTAATGTACCGGTGCCTTTTGCTTGTGTGTGTTATCTTCTTACCTGCTTCTTCCTTGTGTGTGTTTATTCCTTCTGTGCCTGCCTCCCCCTTACCTTGTTGCCTTTTGCTTGTGTGTGCTGTCTTTTGCTTGGGTGTGCTGTGTTACTTTACCTGTGTATGCATGTTTCTTCTGTGCCTGCCTCCCCCTTACCTTGCTGGCCTTCCCTGGTGTCCTTGGTTGTAGTGACTTGGCCTTTCTTGAGGCCCTTTGCAAAGGCGCTCTATCTAAGGTGAGCGCCTTTGCCGCTTGCTTTTGCCGCGCGCTGTTGGCTCCTCCCCTTTTAAGGAGGAGTTCGGCATTGCCTCTGCCGACACTGTGGGGGTGGGCGGAGCTTACTTTCGCCGCTGCCCCAAGCTTTCTGTTCATCTCTGCCTCCTTTGGATCCTTCTCAATTTTTCCCTTCTAGCTGTTTGTTCACCCTTCCTCCTTCACCTCGCTACTCCTCTCCTCTTCTTGATGCCTGTCTTCATCTTTCTGCAATCTTTTGTAGTTTATGAAAGCTGACCTCTTATCCCTTACCTTTTCAGCTACTACTTTTGAGAACCAAAGTGGCCTTCTTTTCCTCTTACTTTTACTTACTTGCCACACAAAAAGGTTTGTCGCCCTTACAATAACTCCTTTCAGTTTTGCCTACTGCATTTCAACTCCTTCCAGATGTTCCCAACCAGACAATTCCTTGACATAATCCTCCATCCGTTCAAAGTTTTTAAAAGTCTAGAACCTTTATCTAATATAATAAAATGGTAGGACGCGCATGCGCACTAAAAAAATCGTGTTCCCTGATCCCGTCGTGGAAACACGAGTGCGCATGCGCGCCTACTACATCACCACAGCTTGCTCTCCACCTCGCGCCGCTACAGGCCCCACACTCGCAACACACACATCCGCTGCAGCCTAGCAACTCCGACCACAACCTTCCTCCCTCAACCGCCTAGGAGCTGCGGCGGTGGGTTTCAGAACAGAATATGATTACCATGTTTCTTTAGGCAGCCCCGGATGTTTACTTGGATTCAATGTCAGCATTAGGGTTCGCCGACCGCCAGCCGTGAGAGCTGGGTGAGGAAGGCCATCGCAGCCTCGCCGCTAGGTAGGGGGACAACAATGGCGCTTATGCTCAAGCTGCCGCCACGACTCCTCTCTTGAACCGCACCAGGATCGAGAGAGGAGCTGCGGCGGGGGCTTGAGCCTAAGCACCATTGTTGTCCCCCTACCTAGCCGCGAGGCTGCGTCGGCCTTCCTCACACGGCTCACATTGAATCCAAGTAAACAACCGGGGCTGCCTAAAGAAATCGGTGCTTGGCCCGTCAAACAATTCCTACCGTTGCCGAAATTTGCCCCACCATTCCTTCCCTTCCTCCATCAGGTCAGTTCAGCTCCGTCTATGTTAAAAGAAGCTGCTTTGAAATTGGAGCCCTGCCGCCACCGTAACACGTTCCCTCTGCTGCGGTCCCATATGTCAGAGAAGGGGCGGGACCAAGGCAGAGGGGAACGTGCTACGGCAGTGGCATGCCTCCGATTTCGACGCGGCTCCTTTTAACATTGGTGGATTCACTGCACCTGATGGAGGGAGGGAAGGAAAGGTGGTTGGGCGCTGTTGAGCCCCTCTTTGCCCTCAGACCCTCTCCTAACTGCTCCCTCCTGTCTCAGACCACTGGGGGGAGGTGCCTGTCTTCAGCTGCAGGGATGGAGGGAGGGAAGAAGAAAGAAGGGGCCCTGGCAAGCGAGTTATCAAAAGCCAACCATAGCCTGGGACCCCTACATGATATGAATAATGACCAGACAACAAAAGGTAAGAAAAATAATTTTATTTTCTGTTTTGTGATTACAATATGTCAGATTTGAAATGTGTTTTGAGGGAGGCTGCCGCTTTGGACAGAGGGGTACCATTTTCGTGGGAGCCAGCCTTCGGAGAGGCTTGGGATGCAGGGACGGATGCGGGAGTGGCTGCCACTGCGAAGGGCTTTGGTGGGGGAGCCAGCCAGACCGCGAGTGTGGGGACGTTGTAAGCACGGATTGGTCAAGGAGCCGCCGCTTCCGAGGTTTTGAAATTGCTCTCCCACCGTCACTCCCTCCCGCCCTGGCTCTGCCTCTGCCCCGGTTCAAAAGCAGGAGAGGCAGTCATCTAGCACCCGTTAATCTAACGGGCTTAAACACTAGTTTTTGAATAAGCCCTTTCTATACCCGTCTTAATATTAAACCGTACCATGCCAGATGATCACCCACTGCAACATTGGATTCACTTTCCCCATTTGTAAGCAGTAAGCGCAGTATGACCCCATCTCGCATCCCGGGGTTCCATTATCAACTGCTGGAACAGTTCTCCTTGTAAAGCAGTGGTCTCAAACGCGCGACCCGCCAGGTACTATTTTGAGGCCCTCGGTATGTTTATCATAATCACAAAAGTAAAATAAAATAGTTTCTTGATCATTTGTCTCTTTAGCTATAAATTACAATATTATTATTTAGATTTAGCCAAAAGGAAAGATTTATAAACTATAAAGTTTTTTACCTCATGCAAAATTGTCATTTCTTTAATAAGACATTAACTATTTTTTCTGCGGTCCTTCAAGTACCTACAAATCCAAAATGTGGCCCTACAAAGGGTTTGAGTTTGAGACCATTGTTGTAAAGGATCCAGGATTTCCTTACTTCTATAAGACCACGCAATAGGGATTCCCCAGTCAACATCCGGCAAGTTAAAATCACCTACTAGTAAAACTTCCCCTTTTTTAGATAGATTCTGAATGTCTACTATTAAATCTCTGTCCACTTCTTCCGTCTGTGAAGGAGGATTGTATATCACACCAATGTTAATATATTTACCATTCCCTCTTTCCAAATTGATCCACAGTGCCTCTTCTCTTGCCCTGTAGATTATGATTATGATTATTGAGAGCTTCTATATTGCTACTAATGACTGGGGAGTCAATTCAGAGCGGTCTACATGAGCCTCCGCAAAGGCGCTACACTACATGAGCTTCTGTAAAGGTGTTATGATACATTAGCTTCTGTAAAGATGTTACTATAAGGAATTGTGAGGTGTTACAATGCCATGGGCTCTATACTGAAATATACAGAGCTCTGTGGTGGTGTTACAGAGTTATTAATACTGGCATAGTGTGGCTTTAATATAATCTTTAACATATAACGATACTCCCTCTCCTTTTCTTCATACCCTGTCTTTTCTGAACAATTCTAGCCCGGTATAACTACATCCCAGTTATGGTTCTCCGTGAACCACATCTCCGTGATTGCCACTATATCCAACTCATCTTCTTCCATCACAGCTTCTAGATCCAGAATTGTGTTTCCTATTCTTCAAGCATTAGCATATACTGCTTTCCAGACATTGCCCCCTTTTCCCATGTAGAGGTATTCCATGATTTACTTACCTGAGGGCTTATACTCACCTGGGGCTTTGATCACCCTGCACCATCACTTCTAGTTTAAAACCCTCTTCAGTAGCTTAGCCAGCCTGCTGCTGAAGACACTTCCTTCCTTCTTTGATAGATGTATACCATCCCGTCTCAGCAGTCATCCCATGGTCCAGGAAGAGGATGCGTGCTTCTCTGAAGGTGGACAAAGCAATGGGGCTAGATGGCTGTATGGTGTACATCCAAAGGTACTGAAGGAACCTGGGGAAGTTCTGGCATCTCCACTGGCTGATCTTTTCAATGCTTCCCTACAGTCATGAGTGGTACCGACAGACTGGAGAAGGGCAGATGTGGTCCCTCTCCACAAAAGTGGAAGTAAGGAAGAAGTAGGTAACTATAGACTGGTAATTTTGACTTCTGTTGTAAGTATATTAATGGAAATGTTTTTGAAACAGAGAATAATGAAGTTTCTGGAATCCAGTGGATTACAGGACCTGAGGCAACATGGAATCACTAGAGACAGGTCTTGTCAGACAAATCTGATCAATTTCTTTGATTAATGACCAGAGAATTGGATAAAAGGAGTACGCTAGATGGGGTGTATTTAGATTTTAGCAAAGCCTTTGACAGTGTTCCATATAGGCATCTAATAAATAAACTGAGGTAGCTAAATAGGTATAAAAAGTGATGGCGAAAGCTAGAAAAATGCTAGGGTGCATAGGGAAAGGTAGGAGAGGGGAGATATGTTTAAATACCGACATGGAATAAATGCGATGCTTGAGGTGAGTCTCTTTCATTTGAAAGGACGCTTCGGAATGAGAGGGCATAGGATGAAGTTAAAAGGTGTTAAGTTCAGAAGTAATCTATGAAAATACTTTTTTACAGAAAGGGTGATAGATGCGTGGAATAGGCTCCCAGTAGAGGTAGTGGATACAAACATTGTCTGAATTCAAGAAAGCATGGGACAGGCATGTGAGATCTATGCGGTTTAACAAAAGTTAACTACTGCTACAACACATAATGAAATACATTTTCAATCTTTCAAAACTTTCCTAAATAAATTAGTCTTTATAATTCCCTAAAATTTTGATATGATGCATATGTAAAGAATAACTGATGAACACCAGTATCCCAAGTAGTTGCTTGAAACGACAGTAGTTGATTATGCTACCTTTTATAGAGGCAACCTTTCGGCGATGGAAAATCAAAAATGGAAGCTATCCGAGTAGAACGTCTATGATGGGAAAAAATAAATTGATCCACTAAATAGACTGGAGCCACACCAGATATCACTTTATAACACAGGCAACCAAACTTATACTGCATTCTGGTTTCCATGGGGAGCCAATGCAGCTCCCTGTAATAAGGCATTATGTAGTCCGATTTTTTAAACTGAAAATTCAGATGAATTGCTATATTCTGTATTAATCAAAGTTGAGCAAGGTTTTTGGGGGGATGGACCTCTGGATGGGCCATTTGGCCTTTATCTGCCATCATATTTCTATGTTTCTTTAGACCCCTCTTTTGCATGTGAGCACAGAGATTACAGAAAATGTTCTGATGCACAGGACATAGACACTGCACACACCAGTTGTGAGGGTCACTCTGAATCTAAGATGGTCCTGATACATTGAGAGCACTTCTTGAATCCACTGGGTATTGAGGACATTGATGTGAAGACCATCGATGCTAAATCAAAATGGCTCAATCGAAGGGGGAGGGGGGTGTTGAGTAGAACTGTTCCTGAAAATGAGTCGACGTTCCCAACCTTGACACAGGCGGGAAGCTGCCTGAAGGCCCCCCCAAAAAAGAAAATCATCAAAATGAACAAAAACATTATATTACATGCAACAAAATGAAAAAAATATGAGGAAAAAATGGTAAGGGAAGGCACTAAGTATAAAAAATTTAATGCACACAGGAATGTTTGAAAAACACAACTTCTTCACTCTATAGAAAATGAAGAACTGATGGTCCTATGAGCACATGTTGGGCGGGAAGGCAAATGTGCATGCATAGTATGGATAGTGCTAAAGTTTTAAAGTGACAGTACACTTTGGTACATGTCCTTGCTGGGCTCCATGGACTGAAATAGGATGATTCATTGCGGCCGTTTCAATGCAGCAGCGCTGAAACAGCCACAATGAATCATCCCATTCTGTCCTGAGTGGACTATGGGAGTGCCTATGCCATTGGCAGAAAGAAAATCAGCCTCCCATTGGCAAGCCTTATTGGCAGCAAGTAAGGCAGCCTTCCATTGGCCAGTCAGGAAAGCAGCAGGACTTAGGGAATAGTAGTAACGGGTTTGTGCGGCACTGAAGCAGTGGCGGCAGTATAAGAGGGGTGATGGCAGGAGAGAAGCAGCTGCAATGAATTGTCCTAGACCCCCATGGATGATATTGCCCATATGTGAGAATATACTGCCTGCTTGTCCTCAGAGAATCTGTTTTACCTTTTTGGGATATTTTCAGGTACCTATTAGAGAATGACATGGGGACCCATTACCGCGGTAAACCGTGGTCACCGCAGTAAATCCGCAGGAATGGAGACATTTACAACTGGTTTACTGCGGGAGCGGTGAAAAGTCTTGCTCATGTGGTAAAAAAATTGGTGGCAACATCAGCGATAATAAAGGAGCAGTAGCAGGAGAGGAGAGGAGCAACTGTTTTATTGGTGGCAGTAGTAGAGGAATGATGGTGCAGAGTAGCCCTGTTAGGGAGAAGTTCTCTTCCCTCCTTCCAAAATCCTTATGTCAGCAGAGGGCCCAAAGTTGCTGGTACATAAAGGAGTGGCAGAAACAGAAATTCCTCATTGGAGCTAGACAGATCGAGGACAGATCGAGGAGAGGGAAGAATTTGGAGGAGCATCAACCCCCTAAAGATGATTCATTGTAGCTGTACTAGGACCGGTGCTATTTAACTAATTTATAAATGATCTGGAAATAGGAATGACGAGTGAGGTGATTAAATTTGCAGACGATACTAAACTATTCAATGTTGTTAAAATGCATCCGGATTGTGAAAAATTGCAGGTGGACCTTAGGAAATTGGAAGACTGGGCGTCCAAATGGCAGATGAAATTTAATGTGGACAAATGCAAAATGATGCACATTGGAAAAAATAATCTGAATCACAGTTACCAGATGCTAGGGTCCACCTTGGGGGTTACTGCCCAAGAAAAGGATCTGGGCATCAACGTACACAATACGATGAAACCTTCCGCCCAATGTGCGGCGGTGGCCAAAAAAGCAAAGAGGATGCTAGGAATTATTTAAAAAAGGGATGGTTAATAAGACTAATAATATTATAATGCCCCTGTATCGCACCATGCTGCAACCTCATCTGGAGTATTGCGTTCAATTCTGGTCTCCTTATCTCAAGAAAGACAGTGGCGCTAGAAAAGGTTCAAAGAAGAGCGACCAAAATGGTAAAGGGGATGGAACTCCTCTCGTATGAGGCAAGACTAAAACTGTTAGGGCTCTTCAGCTTGGAAAAGAGATGGCTGAGGGGAGATATGAATGAAGTCTACAAAATCCTGAGTGGAGTAGAACGGGTACAAGTGGATCGGTTTTTCACTCGGGGACACTCAATGAAGTTACAGGAAATACTTTTAAAACCAATAGGAAGAAATTTTTTTTCACTCAGAGAATAGTTAAGCTCTGGAACGCGTTGCCAGAGGATGTGGTAAGAGCGGATAGCTGGTTTTAAGAAAGGTTTGGACAAGTTCCTGAAGGAAAAGTCCATAGTTTGTTATTGAGAAAGACATGTGGGAAGCCACTGCTTGCCCTGTATCGGTAGCATGGAATATTGCTACTCCTTGGGTTTTAGCCAGATACTAGTGACCTGGATTGGCCACCGTGAGAACGGACTACTGGGCTTGATGGACCATTGGTCTATCCCAGTAAGGTTATTCTTATGTTTGTTTCATGGGCAGATTCAGCACTGAAATGGCTGTGGTGAAACAGCTGCAATGAATTGTCCTAGACTATACTGCCTGCTTGTCCTCAGAGAATTTGTTTTACCTTTTTGGGATATTTTCAGGTACCTATTAGAGAATGACACGGGGACCCTTTACCGTGGTAAACCATGGTCAACGCAGTAAATCTGCAGGAATGGAGACATTTACAACTGGTTTACTGCGGGAATGGAGACAAGACCTTTCACCGCCCCGCGGGAGCGATGAAAAGTCTTGCTCATGTGGTAAAAAAATTGCGCCCATGTCAGACTCAGTATATCCTCCCGAACTCCTTTTGCACCTATTTTACCTTCAGGAGCCAGCATGCCATGATGAAGACAGAAGGAACCCAAAACGAAAGCCTGAGACTAATGTAATTTGAAAAATAAATTATCTGGCAAAAGGTAGAAAAAAAAATTATTTTATATTATGTGATTAGAATATTTCAGATTTGAAATATGTATCCTGCTAGAGCTAGTATTAGACATAACTGGGGACTGCAAAGCCCAGGCTGTGCTTCTTTAGCTTCAAGCTGGCTTAGGGCTATCTCTCTCCCTGACCAGGGGGAGTTGCCCTCCCCTAACACTATTCCTGCCATGTGACTGAAGTATTTTGTTAGCTTGATTTTTCTATGTAGCATTCTTTTTTTTTTTTAATATCATGTTTATTGAGACAAGAGGCGTCTAGACAACGAGAGGCCAACAGTAGACAACGAAGCAAACATTATAACACACAAGAACATAGTAGTACAAGCAGCACAATTAATGATGGAGTTCACAAAGGAACAAGTATATTACAGCAGAACCACATCACGGGCAAAGTGAAGGGTGGAAACCACTCGCAAGCCAGCGCCCCCCGTCCACTTTTGAATATAGAGAGAACATCCCGAATCCCCAAACGATTCAACACAAGCAAATATCACCCAAGCACAACTCTAACGAGACAAGACTCACCCATACACTACGAAACACATTCATACTCTCATGCACTCACAACACATACACACAAGCAAACACATTCTGTCTGCTGGAAAGCGCCACAATGGAAACAGTAGTAAATAGAAAATAGTAAAAGGCAGGTCTGGGAAACCACTCAAACCCGCACAGTAACCAATCCGTCAGCAGAATTTATGCATCAAGGTCCAATAGCTGCTGCCAGAATGAGCAGTAAAACTTCCAATGTTCCTGCGGGTGGGTCAAATAGGTGTCCAACTCGAAGCGGGCTTGCTGTTTCATCATGGCAACCCACAGGATATAAGAGGGTGCCTCCTACGACATCCAATATTTCAGGATGAGTTTTTTCCCCACAAGAATCGCATGTAAAACAAATTTCTGGGAGGGGAAGTCCAAGCCATGATTCTAGAGGTCTTGGAACATCTCCTAATAACAAAGCAGGTGCATTCCAGGGCATCGTACATTGCAAGAGGTCGTCCAGGCAGCGTTTTACAGAATCCCAAAGAGACAGTTTCAGGCATGCAAAAAAGGAGTGAATAAATGTGCCCCTGTGGGTTTTACATTTAATACATTTATCGTCAGGCCATAACCCCATAACGTGTCCTTTGGCTCGCATGATGTAAAAGTGGTGCAAAATTTTGTATTGTGTTTCCTGCAGAGTCACCGCTTTCACATGACAATAGAGCGTTTGGAAAAAGAACCTGATATCATGAAGAGATACCTCCTGTTCAAGATCAGAGGTCCACTCCCCCACCAGAACAGTTAGACATCTCTCCCCCACCCCATCCCTCCCCGCTCTGTACCAAGTAGATATTTTGTTAGTTTCTATGGGTGTGGAGAGGAAAATCGAGTCCATAGCCCCTTAACCCCAGTTGTCCCCGTGAGCGTGCATCAGGGATTGGTAATAGTGATGGATTTGGAGGTAAGTGTATAGATTGGCGGGAGGTAGATGCCACGATGCCTGCATTTGAGCGAAAGAAGGGAACAATCCTCTCCCCCAGATCTAAGGCAGTATCCATAGTCGTATTACGCCCTGTGCATCCCCTCAAACCCGCCAGACCTCCCACTCCAGGAACAAAATCAGGGTTGTAGATGAAAGAAAGAAAAGGAAGCATGAGGCAGCTTACCTTGGTGCAGACGCCACCAACGCCAGGCTCTGCGAAAAGGAAGTAGGAATGGGAGAGTAGGGGAACCAGATGCCCCGGCTCCGCCACCAGACCATGTATGAAAGACGAGAAAGACCAGGGTGAGCAACAGTCCTCAAGCAAAGCCGCAAGGGTGTAGCGACGCGAAGATACCAGATGTTCATGGATCCATCGGAGAAGCGCCGCAACATTGTAGACACGGAGAGCAGGCAAGCCCAAACCCCCCCTATCCCTACTATGCGACAATTTGATAACATTGATTCGGGCCACCTTTCCCCTCAAGACGAAAGAACAGACAATAAACTGATAAGAGTGTTCGTCCGCGCATGATATCCACACAGGTATTGTTTGTAATGGGTATAGCAGTTTCGGAAAGAGCACCATTTTTACTAAGGCCACTTGACCCATCGGGGAAAGGGGGAGTGATTGCCATTTCAAACAAACGGTTTTAATCCGTCCAATAGTAGCCGTGATGTTGGCAGCATACAACTTGTGGGGGTCCCTATAGAGCATGATACCTAAATATTTTAACTTCCCTGGTGCAATACCCACACCCAATCCTTGACACCAAGGTTCCGTGGCAGGGGCCCCTAACAAAATGGCCTCCGTCTTATCAAAGTTATTTTGAGGCCAGAAAAAACACCATATGAGCGAATGATGGACATCAAGGTGGGCATGTCACGGTCAGCTTGATTGACATATAATAGCATATTATCAGCAAACATGCTAATGTGAAATTCCCGGCTGCCCACCCGAAGTCCCTCCAATGTGGAGTCCTGACACAAATGGGAAGCCAGAGGCTCTAATGAGAGGAGGAAGAGGAGCGGCAATAGAGGACAACCTTGCCGTGTACCTCTCCCGAAGGGGAAGGGGTCAAGACACTCCTCCATTCACCAATAATTGGGAGTGAGGATTATGGTACAACGCGGATAGCCAAGCAATAAAGTCTCCACGTACGCCGAACCGCTCAAGTGTCTTGAAGAGATGGGCCCAGGAGACCATGTCAAACGCCTTCTCAACATCCAGACTGGTGATGAGCGCTCTGTCAGTGAGGTCGCGGGGAGATTGCAACACCGCCAGAACCTTCAAAAGATTCATGGAGGCATGCCTACCCGGTACGAAGCCAACCTGGTCTTCATGAATAAGAGAGGGCAGATATACATTAAGCCACGCCGCAAGTAAGCTGGCCAAGATTTTAACATCTTGATTGAGGAGAGAGATAGGTCGGTAAGACCCCAGGGCATCAAGCGGGCCCCCGGACTTGGGATGAATAATAACATGTGCTCTATTATGGGTGTCCCCCAGAGGGGTGGCAGTTCGTAGTCCCATAAAAAAGTCCCGTAAAGATGATAAAGCCGAAGGGCCCAAAAGTTTATAAAACTCAGGGCAAGTCCATCTGATCCCAGTGTCTTAGCCAGTTTAAGTTTTTTAATAGCCACTTGCAGCTCTGTGCCTGTAATGGGTCCATTAAGAGCTTCGCATTGTTCGTCAGTCAGCTTGGGAAGAGAGATATTTTGGAAGAACTGATCACTTGCAGACACAAAGGGTTGAGCGGCATAAAGGTCTGAGTAAAATTGCACAAATTGTTGCGTAATGGCCTGATGGGTAACATGGATTGCTCCCTGCTTGTCCTTGATAGAGGTAATGATGTGCCTCGCTTTGTGAGGACGCACTAGATTAGCTAACAACCGGCCCATTTTATCGCCCCAGTGATGGAGTTTATATTTATAATAGTAGATATTGCGACTAGCCCGCTGATCTAAGAGATGGTTAATTTTAGATTTAATAGTACTTATGGTCTGTCTGGTAGTGTCATCGAGACGAGAAATATGAAGATTCCTATAGGCAGCAAGATCCCATGATAAAGAAAGAAGCTCCCCATCCCGTCGTTTCTTCAATGAGGCGGAATATGCCAAAATGTGCCTCCTCATGACCACCTTAGCGGCCTCCCAATAGATAACTGGGCCCACATCCTCCACTGAATGGATTGAGTAAAATCGTCCCATTTCTTCAGAAAAAACTCACGAAACGAAGTATCTGTAAAGAGGTGGGGTGACATACGCCAAACTCATCCCACTGATGGAGAGCCAAACTGTAAGGCAAGGCCCAAGAGGGCGTGGTCAGAGACTAGGGGCGCTGAGATACTGGCATCCAACATGGATGGGAATAGGGAAGCAGAGATAAGAATGTAGTCAATGCGAGAGTAAGTCGAGTGCGGATGGGAATAGAAGGAAAAGTCATACTCATCCGGGTGCAGGGTACGCCATGTGTCCAGCAGGCCTAACTCCTTCATGAGAAAGTACACCCCTTTGTAAAGTGTCCTTTCGGAACCGACAGAGCTGGCTTATGATTCCACTGGGGGTGGGCTACAAAATTGAAGTCTCCTCCCAATATAATCAGTTGTGGCATATGTGGGGCCAGATGACTCATCAAGGAAGAGAAAAAGGCATGGGTATAAAGGTTAGGAGCATAGACATTAAACAATACTAGAGGTTTCCCCCATAGTTCCCCAACTAGAATAATATACCGCCCATTAGGATCAGCAATTTGGCTATGAATGTGAAAGGGTATATTTTTGTGTATTAGGATAGCCACCCCGCATTTACGAGCCGTAAAGGAGGTATAGCTCACCTGACTCACCCACTCCCTGCGTAGCTTGTCATGTTCTAGAGGGGTCAAATGAGTCTTCTGCAAAAAAGCTATGTCAGCGTGCTCCCTTTTAAGGTAAGCTAATATCTTTGTACGCTTGATGGGGGAGTGGATCCCAGCCATGTTACGTGATTTCACATTCAAGGATGTCATAACTCATAAAGGACACAGAGCAGAAATAATCAAGTGTAGAACATGCAACAAAACAAGAGTGGGACATCCCAGCCATATCCCTCCCCTCGGAACATACTCAACATCCAAATGAGAAGCTCAAACACAGAAAAGCCCCAACTTACGGCGTCTCCCTGGCAGAGAAGGCAAACATACCACCCCAAGCATACCACCACATACACTCCAAACATACTGACACCCCCCTCCCCCTCCCGCTCCACCCCCCAAACCCAAAACCCAAACGAAGCATGGGTCAATCCCTGCAAATCCCCCACCCCTAGAACACTCCCACTGTGCAGCCCCAGACCACACCACAACAAACAGCAGTCCGACCCTGCAAAGTTAGGGCCCCGCCAGGACCAGGGCCCCTCACTGGGGAAGTCCGAAACAAAGAATCTGACGGCAGGGCCGAAAGCAGGAGTAAAGCATAAAATCCAGACAGTTAAGTGCACAATAGTGCATAGCGTGCAGCTAAACCAGTGAAAGAACAGAACAGCAACTTCCAAGAACACTGATAATAAGGGAGTCATGGTGCAACACAAATCGAAAGATCAGGCTCCGTGAGGGAACAAAACAGTGGAGCAGTGCACTTGAGTACAATGCAAATCCTCACAACAGGTATGACCAAGGCACAGCAAAGGAAATATCCCATGGAAGCTCTCCCATGAGCAGATAGCCCATGGAACACCAAGGCCAGGGTTACAGGTTTTTACTCTGCTGAGAATCAGCTATTTCGGTGAGGCAGATCTGCAGAAGGTAAGTACAGACACACAGCTCCAAGGGCAAAGCAGCGGTCTCCACCGGAGGAAAGCCCGCAGCGGCTGTCACTCATTTCGCCCTGTGCAGACAAACAGAGGTCTATTGCCAAACAGAGCCTTCGCACCCCCTCCTCAAAATCAAAACCAGGCAAGGAGAACAGTGGCACACGCAAAGGCCCGAGCCCAGCACAATTAGGATGCACGACGGTCCCCCGGCGCCAGGGCCGGTAGAGATTTGATGAACCTTTCCAACTCTGCAGGTGTGGTGTAAATGGCAGTGGTGTTGTTGTAGGTCACCCGTGCCTTTGCAGGATACAGCAGCAAGAATCTGATATTGCGCTTGAACAACTCACTGCAATGGGGTGGCAAAAAGTCCTGAAATATTAGCATTTTGTGACCCTCCAGTTGCAGGTTAAGATCCCATCCTCTATGATAATGGGCTAGGACGCACTCCTTCAGGGCATAATTAAGAAACCGTGCAATAACCGGCCGAGGCCGGGAGTCCTCTTCACGGCGGGAGCCCAATCTGTGGGCCCGTTCGATAGAGAACAGCGCCAAAGGGTCAGGCAGGGCAACAGCTTTAGGCAGCCAGTCCTCTAGCCACTGGTGCAGATCGACATCTCAAATGGTGTTAGGGATCCCCACAAACCGCAAATTATTGCGGCGGCCCCTGTTCTCCTTGTCCTCGAGTCGATCCGCCATGGCCCTATTCACCAATTCCAGCGTGCGAATGCGCTCCTAGAAGTTAGCCGTTACGTCCTCCTGCTGGGCTATGCGATTTTCGGCCTGCTGAATCGTGCCAGCCTTCACAGACTCCAGCGGATCCAGAACACTGCGGCTAAACTAATCTTCGCAAAAAGCAAATTTGACCACGTCTCCCCGCTTCTGTCTAAGCTTCACTGGCTCCCAGTAATCCTTAGGGTTCACTACAAATGCGCCTGCCTAACCTTCAAGTCTCTACACGGTATCCTGCCTCCCTTTTTCCACTATCTTGGAACTCCTCTAATCCCAACACCACCAGATCCACTCAAAAATTCAAACTATCTTTCCCTTCTTTAAAAGGCATATCCCCATGCAGGAAAACTAGGGACTTCCCTCTCCTTCAGGATCACCGAACTCTGGAACAATTTTACCACCCCACTTCGGTGCCTGTCCTTCCTCCAACTCTTCCGAAAACATCTGAAAACTTGGCTCTTCTCCAAAATGCGATGATCTCTCCCTCATCGATTTACTAATTCCCTCTAAACCTCTCTTTCTAAGCCTATTTTTCATTGTAGTTTCTTTTCATACCAATTATTGTAAACCGTGCCGAGCTCTACTTCTGTGGAGATGATGCGGTATACAACTTAAGGTTTAGTTTAGTTAGTTTAGTTTAGCAGAATATTAGGCTTGATGGACCTTTGGTCTGTCCCAGTATGGTAATGCTCATGCTCTTTCAACAGAAAGCACTTAATCTCTAATGCATGGCAACAGCCAGAGTGTTGGCAGTGAAAAGATATACTCTTATCACTTTGGAGATGATTTTTAAAAGCAGGGTAGGTGGGAGAAGGGGTCTGGAATGAAGGGTGAGGTAAGTGAAAAAAGGAGCAGCTGTGGAAGATGATTTTAGTGGATCACAACATTTGTCTGTATGCCAGTGATGCTGTGATGCAGAGTTGGTGCAACTGGTAAGTGGAGGCAGCCTTGGTGCTTCCCTGCCATGTTTACCCTGCCTATCATGTTGACTGGCCTTGACCTTCCCCCACAATCTCATCTACTGGCTTTAACACTCATCTACCCCTTTCCATCACATCTCTTGCACCTCCTCCCCAGTTCTTGTGTACCTGTAATTCCTAACCACACCCTTTCACACAGAGCATCCCCTACCCTAGTGCTCTCTCATTCTTTGTTTCTGCTACCTTACTACTACTTTTTATCATTTCAGCTTACAATCTAATTTGGACAGACAGACAGGACTTCTATTTTAGGCTCTTCATTATTCGCTGACTGTCCAGTCTTCTTTTAATGTGAACCGCCTAGAAGTCGCCTGACTATGGCGGTATAGAAAAATAAAGTTATTATTATTATTATTATCTCAGGGTTGGGGAGTTTCTAGCAGAAGGAATGATACAATTGGTATAGGTGTCTGATGGTGAGTGGGAGTTGAAAACAGTTCCCAAAATATGGGCATTTAGCTTGGATTTGAATACTGCTAGAGACGGAGCATGATGTATTGACTCTGGCAGCCTGTTCCAAGCATATGAAGTGGCAAGAAATAAGGGACAGAGTCTAAAGTTGATGAAACATAGAAACATAGAAGATGACGGCAGATAAGGGCCATAGCACATCAGGTCTTTCCACTCTACTGACCCACCCCCAAGTCTACTATCCTAGGGATCCCATTCCTGGTGACAGGTTCCCTTGGCTTAACCCTCTAAGGGATCCCACATGGGCATCCCATTTGCTCTTAAATTCTTGCACGCTGTTTGCCTCGATCACCTGCACCTGGTGGAGGAGAAGGGTACAGATAAGAGGGACTTACCCAATGAACAGAGTTCTCAGTGGGGAGCATAGGGGGAAATAAGTGAGGAGAGATATTGAGGGGCTACAGAGTGAATGCACTTGTAACAGGAATTTGAAGCTTACTCCCAAAGTCCTCTCAAATCTGCTCTAGAACAGTGTTTTTCAACCTTTTTACACCTGTGGACCAGCAGAAATAAAAGAATTATTTTAAGGACCGGCAAACTACTAAGACTGAAATTAAAAAAACACATTTCCGCCCCGTCTCCGCAAGCTCGGTCCCCACAAACCATCTGATCCCATCCGCACAAGCCTCAGTTATGATTTTATATTGAATGTATTTTATTAAAGTATGAAAAAAAACAATATTCTGTACAATTGTCATTTTATAAATATAAATATACAGAGCAAGGACCACCAAAACCCCTGTCTCCCCTCCCCTTCACATATATCCCCTCTACTATCAAGAAAACTGAACAAGCCAAATTATTACAGAATGCTACACAGAAATATCATGCTAACAGAATACTGCAGTCACACATGACAGGAATAGTGTTAGGGGAGTGCCCCCTGGTCAGAGAGAGCCATCTGGAAGCTAAAGAAGCACTGTCTGGGCTTTGCAGTCCCCAGTTATGTTTCTAGCAGGATATATATTTCAAATCTGATATATTCTAATGACAAAATAGAAATAAAATGATTTTTTCTACCTTTTGTTGTCTCTGGTTTCTGCTTTCATCTTCTTTTCACTCTTTTCCTTCCAGCGTCTGCCCTGTCTCTTCAATCCAGCATCTGCCCGTTCTATCCACTGTCTGCCCTCTCCCTCTTCCATATGTATCTGACTTCTTTCTATGCCCCTCTCCCCTTTCCATCCAGCCTGTGCCTCCTCTCTCCTTTTTACATCATTCATTCCAGCTTCACTGCTTTCTTCATTTTTATCTCTCCTACACCAAATCTAGCATCTTCATCCCTCTCTCATTTCTTTGCTGACCCCCTTTCCAGCATCAATCTCTCTCTACTTTCTCATTCCTCTCTCTCCCCTTTCCCTCATCTGATCTCTCCATTCCACCCTGACCCCTTTCCCTCCGCTATCTCCCTGCCAGCTGTTTCCTTCTTCCTTCCCTCCTCCCCCTATTCAAGAGTACCTCCCTTCCTATCCCTTTCCCTCTTCCCCTCCCAGCAGCATCTCTCCTTCTACCTCCCTCCAGGTGCAGTAGCAGCTCTCCCTTTATCTGGCAGCTTCCCAGCCTCCAACAGTGGCTTCCTCCCCTTCCAGCAGCTCTCAGTAGTTGCCTGCAGGAGTGATTTACTTAGGCAGCCTTGGCTCCGTTGCCACCTCTGAGGAAAGCGGAAGTTGCCGGTGAATCACTGCCCTGGCAAGTACGAGAGCTGCTGGGAGGGGAGACAGCCACTGTCGAAGGCTCCACAGGATCTTGCTCCCGCGCACGCTGACCATCTTCCTCCACCTGCACCTGTACCTGCAGCTCTCTCCCTTCTACCTGCACCTTCCCAGCGGCCCTATTCGGCGACTCGGCAGGGGCGGCGATCAAGACAGGTTGCCGACGTTGGGGCCTTCCCTCTCTGAGTCCCGCCTATTTTGTTTCAACTTCCTGTTTCCGAACAGGCGAGACTCACAGAGGGAAGGCCCCGACATCGGCAGCCTGTCTTGATCGCCTGAGGCTGGGAGGAACTGCAGCCTTCCAACACTACCGCAGTCGGCAGGAAATTTAACCGCCGTCTCGATCTCGCCGGCCCTGCATGGACCAGCAGAAATTTTCTGCGGACCGACACCGGTCCGTGGACTGGCAGTTGAAGAACAGTGCAGCATGGAGCTTGGGTAGAAAAATGTTGTCAAACTAATGAAGCCTACATAGCTGACTTCAAGAAGATAGTCAGACCACATTCACCTGGAAGTCATACCCCCCTTTCCTAGGGTTACCATATTTGTGAAGACAAAAAAATAGGACATGACCCTGCCCACACTCCACCCATTTCTTTGGACCCCCTTCCCATCCTCTGTACCCTTTTAGTGCCTCTCTCTCTTCCTTTTCCTCCAACCCTTCTCCCCCATGGGTGCTTCTCTTTCTCTCTCCTTCTAACACCCTCTCTCCTGTGGGTGCTTCTTTGTATCACTCACTCTCCTTCCAACCCCTCTCCTGCTGTTTCTGTCTCTCCTCTCCCATTCTGCACTACTCTATGCTTTTTTCTCCAGCCTCCCTCCCTCTCTCCATGCTATTTCTCCCTCCCTCAATGTTGTTTCTTCAGTCTTCCCTCCCTACATGCTGTTTCTCCAGACCCCTCCCCTCCCCTGACACTGCTTCCCCTCACAACTTCTCTAGCTCCCAACTCCACCACCTACCTCCTCCCTAGCTGCTGTAATTTAATCTTTGGGCAGCTGGCAGCAGCAGCAAGGTGCACACTACCTAGCATTTTGCCCATTGTTTTGTGGCCAACCAGAGGAGGGCATGGACAGGACATAAGTCTGGTACCCCTACTTCCTTTACGCCCTGTATAGCCACACTGTCCATACATAACTTGCTGCAACCCTGGTTTCACGCCCCTGTGCATTTCCTATGGATTGTCACTGGGCTAGGCCATTGCTGCATAAAATGCAATGCTGTAGCATTACTCTCCTCCCAAAAGACCAGTGTCAGACATGCCCTAAGAAATGCCCCAGTCACTCTGTCCTAGCTCTGACCCTATTTATAACCCATGTTTAGTCACACTTCTGGTTGTTACCATCAAGGGCTTTTCCATGCTATACTGGTTGAAAAAGCATAGTTTTAAAGTATATATTATCAAAAACATACTAACTTTACTTTTATTCCAGTTTTCTAAAGAAAAGCATTTGTAAACTATCTGAGGGGAAAAATAGCTTTGGGTTAAAGCGAACCTTTAAAAACCCAAAACTAGTTAGAAACATGATGGCAGATAAAGCCATCCAGTCTGTTCATCCACAGCATCCACTATCTCCTCCCCTCCCTAAGAGATTTCACGTGCCTGTTGCTTGCTTCCTTGAATTCAGTTAGTCTTTGTCTCCACCATCTCTTTCAAATAAGTCTCTTTAACAGCACACAAAATGTGAATATGTTCCATGTTAGAACTACAGTCACATACTCTACAGACGTTCAGGAACCTCTGTGAACTTAATCTTCTTAATATTATAACAGAAACAGCTAACTGTATTTTGCCCCATGATTTCTAATTATACAGTTAAGAGAAACAGGAAGAACTAGGATAAGATGAAAAGTCAGCATTTAGTCACTTACTGGGCCTTGGAGAGCGCCGTCTTCTCTGTCGATGCTGCCTCTGGAAAGCCTCACATCGGGTTTCTAAAGAAATAAGACCCAGCTTTTCAAATAAATCATATAAAAGAGCAAACTTGTAAAGGCTAAATTCTTCATAAAAACAAAGACAGACACTGCAGACACACTGGTATGCTACAGTTTTCCTCACTTCTGCAATATTAGTACTGCCACAAACTCTCAAAAAGCTTTGAAAAAAATGACTCATCTCTTTACAGCTCCCTTCTCAAAAGAAAAATGTTTAAGTATTGATTGTACCATTTTTCCAACACAACATTTGAAAACCTGCATTTTAAAAAATGTTTTCAGTGGCAAGCCACTCTAAGTGTTTTCTTCTTAACAGCAAAAATTTCAACCACAGGATGAGAAACACTGCATTAATTCCTGTTTCCTGCCGAAGGAAGGCTTATATGTACTTGGCTCTCTCTCCGTGACTACAAGCGGGGCCAATTACTGGTGCTCTTTAAACACTGCATAAGCTTTTGGGACACAAAAAACTAATAAAGGAATCTGGATTCAATATTTTTCTACTAGTATGAAAAAAAAGAACAAAACTAATTCATATTTTATTACATTAAGACAGACTTGGTGAACAGAGAGCATGCTGCATTTTATAACAATGTGGTATATAGCAGATGAAATTTTATATTACAGAGTTAAACAAAAAGTCATAACATACTTGCACTACAGATATTCTTCTAAATAACTTCATAAAGACAAATAAAATATGGGATTGATATTCAAAAACACTTATGCTTGCTGTATAAGTGCTTTTGTCTGAAAATCATTAGCTGGCATACATTTCAGTTATGTAGAAGATTGATATACAGCCAACATAGGGCTTTCTAGTGCAATTGGTAGGTCTCTTGCCTACCACGCCCATGTCCTTACTGGGACTTCTGTCATATAGCTAAGAAGTTATGGTAGTGGTAGTGCGGGTACAGTCTGCAATGAAATTGTAACAAAAGTGGCAGCCTCTGTCATTTGCAACTTGGTACTTATATATAGGGAGCAGTGTTCCCTCTAAGCGGGCGGGTGTTGTGAGCAAACTTTTTTCACCGTGAGCCAAAAATATCGGGCGCCAGCAAGTTATGAGCCAACTCGCCCGATTCTCCTCTCGCCGCCCTGCCATCTGCCGTACGCCTCTTCCGATCGTGCGCTGTGACGAGAAACGTGTGCGCTGCGATGTAATATTTTGTGCGCCAGCGCACGCCAGCGCAGCTTAGCGGGAACACTGGTTCAAATGGTTTTATTTATTTCCCCAAATTTATTTTTGTTATACGCATTGAAAATATTTGATATTGCGTTTAAATCAAAATCTCAATAAACTTGAAACGAGTGCCCGTGAGATTGTGGGAGGGTTAAATACTCAAAACTTAGAAGTTTTTGCTACGCCAGCTTTCTGGTATCTTTACATACAGTGGCGTACCTAGCATATGTAACATCCGGGGCCCATCATTTTTTGGCACCCCCCCCCCATCTGTAAGAAAAACATGATTTTTAGTAACAAACCACACGTCACACATGAGTACCTAGGAAAAGGCAGCATCTTACATATTGCAGTGAGCAGTACATCAATACACCCATTGTAAAACTAAACAAGCCAGACCAGCACAGATCAATCCTACACCGTCAATCCTAACAGAAAACCATGTCTTTCGAACACACAGAACACAGAAAACACCTTCGCCTAGTAAGGAATATGTAATCACAAACTAACCCCTCCCTCTTTTACAAAACTGTAGTGTGGATTTTAGCTACGGAGGTAACAGCTCTGATGCTCATAAAATTCTGAGCATCAGAGCTGCTACCACCAAGGCTGGTGCTAAAAACGCTTCACAGTTTTGTAAAAGGGGGGATAAAATAAAAATACATAGACAAAGGTTAAATTGAACCAGCAAGAAGCTGGACTCTGCATACAATGCTTCACAGAAACAGTGACACATGTCTCCTAAAGCAATAAATAAATAGAAATTTTTTTCTACCTTTGTCTTCTGTGGTTTCTCCTTTCCTCATCTTCTTGTAACTCTCTTCCTTCCATCCACTGTCTGCCGTCTCTCTTCCCCTATATGGCATCTTCTCTCCTTCTATGCCCCTTCCAGAAACTGTATGCCTCCCCCTTCCATCTCTCCTTTCACCCCATTGGTCTGGCATCTCTCTCCTCGCCTTCCCTCTCCCACACCTCTCCTCATAGTCTGGTATCTCCCCTTCCCTGATTCTCTGGCATCTCTCTCCTTTCCTTTTCTTCCATCTTTCGCTCCCCCTCCATGCTCTCACATCTCCCCCTTCCTTTTCCCTTAGACTGGCATACCTTCCTCCTACGCTCCAAGCCCTGGCATCTCCTTTAATTCCCTCCCTCATCTTCCTTCTCCCTCCAGCTGGGTACCGCAACACTCTTCCCTGCAGCTCTGCACTTCCTCACAATTGCCATGCTTCGGTTCCTCTTCTTCCTTCCTTCCTCCCCCCCCCCCCGCGGGACCCTGCGGCACCATCAACTCTTACTCCCTCTAATGTCGGCCCTGCAGCTCCAGACTTCCTCGCACCTTCTCCCCTCCCCCTTTGGATCGCTATTATTTTAAATGTTATAGCCGCGGAGCTGTATCCATCAGTGGAGATGTCTAACCTCGGCCTGCCCCGGAACTCTTACTGCAGCAGACGCCCGTCTAGGCAGGAACAGGAAGTCACTGTTGCGTAAGAGTTCCGGGGCAGGCCGAGGTTAGACATCTCCACTGATGGATACAGCTCCGCGGCTATAACATTTAAAATAATAGCGATCCAAAGGGGGAGGGGAGAAGGTGCGAGGAAGTCTGGAGCTGCAGGGCCGACATTAGAGGGAGTAAGAGTTGATGGTGCCGCAGGGTCCCGCGGGGGGGGGGGGAGGAAGGAAGGAAGAAGAGGAACCGAAGCATGGCAATTGTGGGGAAGTGCAATCCCCCCAATGCGTCCCCTTACCTTACCGACGCGTGTGTGCGCTGTGAAGAGAAACTTTGCGCTGCGATGTAATATTTTGTGCGCGAGCGCAGGCCAACGCAGCTTAGCGGGAACACTGATAGGGAGCACCTTTATATTTTATAGAGCCAGCATTTAACATAGAAACATGATGGCAGATAAAGGCCAAATGGCCCATCTAGTCTGCTCATCCGCAGTAACCATTATCTCTTTCTCTCTCCAAGAGATCCCACGTGCCTATCCCAGGCCCTTTTGAATTCAGACACAGTCTCTGTCTTCACCACCTCTTCTGGGAGACTGTTCCATGCATCTACCACCCTTTCTGTAAAAAAGTATTTCGTTAGATTACTTCAGAGCCTATCACCTCTTAACTTCATCCTATGCCCTCTCATTGCAGTTTCCTTTCAAATTAAAGAGCCTCGACTCATGCGCATTTACATTATGTAGGTATTTAAACGTCTCTATCATATCTTCCCTCTCCCGCCTTTCCTCCAAAGTATACAAATTGAGATCTTTAAGTCTGTCCCCATACGCCTTATGATGAAGACCACATACCATTTTAGTAGCCTTCCTTTGGATCGACTCCTTCCTTTTTGCATCTTTTTGAAGGTGCGGCCTCCAGAATTATACACAATATTCTAAATGAGGTCTCAGCAAAGTCTTATACAGGGGCATCAATAGTTCCTTTTCCTACTAGCCATACCTCTCCCTATGCAACCTAGCATCCTTCAAGCTTTCGCCGTCACCTTTTCAACCTGTTGGCCACCTTAAGATCATCACACAATCACACCCAAGTCCCACTCTTCCATTGTGCACATAAGCTCTTCACTCCCTAATTTGTATTGTTCCCTCAGTTTTTTGCAGCCCAAATGCATGACCTTGCATTTCTTAGCATTAAATTTTAACTGCCAAATTTCAAACCATTCTTCAAGCTTTGCCTGGTCTTTCTTCATGTTATTCACACAATCCGATGTGCCTACTCTATTGAAGGGGCTGAGACATTCTGGAGTGCTATCTATACAAAGGTTGTATAGATAGCATTATGTGCTGCCTACCACATTGTGCCACCAACCGCACATGCGCTCCACCTCCAGCAACAGGCGTCATATGTATTGACTACTGTACAGGCCTCTGTTCTCCAAGATCATCTGAATATGTTGCCGTGGAATGAGTTAGCTAGGCTAACTCACACGCTGTGCTAAATCCCATCAACATACCCTTAGTTTCGACTGAGTTTGAGCAAGGTTAAGTGAGATACCACAGACCACTGCTCTCAGACTTCTGCACATTACGTTTGCTTAATGAAGGTGTCGATAATATGCGCCTATCTCCTGTGTCTATGGTAGCATCATAATTGGATAGGCGGAGCGTATCTTCTGACTCTCGACACTCCTCTTGACGGCCTTTATGGCATCCACGTTAATGCTCCCCCCGAGGTCACAGCTCCACTCCTAAACATCATAGCGTGATCAGACATCCTGCTAGATGCTCCCCTCATCACTTCCATCACTGTTCCAGTTCTATGGGAAATTATGATGAGGACTATGATTCTAACTTGTCTCTTCCTGTTTCTAGCAGGTCTGACAACAACGATGAATTCTCTGATGGCAGTCTTTCAGGGAGCCCTCTGTGTTCTCACAGTGCTCAGAAAACAGGACTTTCATATCCGGGTGCTACGGAAAGGCAGTATGCTAAGAGTGGACCCTGCTCAACAGGGAACAGTGGGAAGTAGGCCGAGGAGGATCAATTTTGAGCTCCTTCAGAAACTCAATGAGAAGATCCATCAGAGCAGAAGACTTGAACAGCTTGTTAACTGAGGCAACCTCGCCATGATCCGCAGCAGCACTCAGACCCTGATCCGCTTCTCCCAGCGTTGCATCATCTCTGACCAAGGTATCTCCTTGGGAGAGAGAATAAACAAAAAAAAACCACATATACCAAACGCAAACATATCGACCCAACCATTTTTTGGTCAAATGTAGACGAAACTATCCAAGACTGCGACCCAAAAAACTTCATCTCCCACTGGAAAAATGTGGCCACCAACATCCTTGATGATCTGGCCCCCCTACAAACCAAAACCAGAACCAGCAGGAAATCAGACCAATGGTTTGATAATGAACTACTCCAACTCAAAAGACAGTGTAGAAGATTAGAAAGAAAATGGAGAAAAAAGAACCAAGATCAAACAAAAACCGAATGGAAAAAAATCAACAAACAATACAAAAATCAACTAAGAGATAAGAGGAAAAGCTACTATACTAATCTCATAGGCACGGAAACCCAAGACTCCAAAAAAATATTCCAAATCCTGAAAGAATTAACAGACACCAAACCATACACAACCACCACGAACACACCTCCACCATCACCCACCCTCTTAGCAGAACACTTCAAGAACAAAATTACCAACACCAGAGCCACTCTCATCCTTAACCCATCCCATCAAAACCCAATCACAATCCACCCTTCAGGAAAAGAGGCATCTGCAGCAGACAGAATTTGGACTCAATTCCCCAACATACAATGGTCAGAATTCAACAAATTCTACAAAAAATACAGCCATGCCTCCTGTGACCTCAACCATTGCCCCTCATATCTCCTTACCACCTCGAGTGTAAAATTCCGCACCATAATTCTGCAATGGATTCAATTCACGCTCACAGAAGGCACATTCCCTGCTGACCTCAGCGAAATCGTCATCACCCCAATCCAAAAAGACCCAAAAGCACCACAAAACCACCCATCTAACTTTAGACCTATAGCCTCAATTCCGCTATATGTCAAAATTATAGAAGGCCTAGTAGCCAAACTCCTCACCAACTACATAGATGACCACAACCTACTCCACCCCATGCAATCAGGCTTCAGAACAAATTTCAGTACAGAGACACTACTAGGCTCCCTTATGGATACCGTCAGACAACACCTTAGTACAGGGAAAAAAATGCTTCTCATACAATTGGACCTAACTGCGGCATTCGACCTAGTGGATCACAACATCCTTCTACAGATCTTAGACGCAATAGGCATCTCAGATAAAGTATACTCTTGGTTTGAAGGATTCCTAAAACTCAGAACCTACAGTGTAAAATCAAACAAAGAAAAGTCAGAATCCTGGTCAAACCCCTGCGGCGTACCACAAAGATCTCCACTATCCCCCACCCTCTTCAATCTCTACACTGCTTCTCTAGGAACGCATCTGGACAATCTGGGCATAACCACTTATAGTTATGCTGATGACATCACCATCCTCATCCCATACGATCATTCTAAACCTACCATGACAGACAAACTTCACCAAACACTTGAAACAGTCACAACCTGGATGAAAAATCACAAACTTAAACTCAACCAAGACAAAACAAAATTCATCCTTCTCGAAAATGACAAGATCCAAACCACAACCAACTTAGACATAAACGCAATCAAATATCCCATCCAAACCACCATAAAACTACTTGGCATGACCATAGACAGATGCTGCACCATGCAACCGCAAATAAATAAAACAATTCAGAAATCATTCGCAGTCATGAGAAATCTGAGACAAGTCCGAAAATTCTTTGAAAGAACACAATTCCAACTGATAGTACAATCCCTAATACTAGGTATATTGGACTACTGCAACATCCTCTTCCTTCCTTGCCCTGCAACTACGATCAAACAACTCCAAACAATCCAAAATACAGCATTGAGACTCATCTACTCTTTGAAAAAACATGACCACATCACTGAAGCCTTCATCAACTCACACTGGCTTCCAATCCAAGAAAGAATCCAATTCAAATTCTACTGCATATTATTTAAAACCCTACACGGAGACAGCCCATCATACTTGAACAATCGCCTTATCCAAGCACCCACTACAAGACACAGAAAAACGCACTCCCCATTCATACCCCCCCCAATCAAGGAAGTAAAAAGAACAAAACTACACGACGGCCTCCTAGCCACCCAAGCCGCAAGGCTGGACAACAAGATCTCCAACCTCTTGATGACCACCCCAGACTATAGGACGTTCAGAAAAGAATTAAAAACCATACTTTTCAAGAAATTCCTGAAGCAGCAATAACATCACGACCGTTTAATAACTCTAAAACTGACATTTGACCTATCCATTACTGCACGAATAATAACAAAAGAACTTCCACTATGACCACCTATTAACTCTTTCACAAACCACCTCACCCTCAACAACCCGCTAAATGTTTATAAGATCTACAACTTACCTCTCTTGCTAATCATTGTAACTCTATTTTTTTAAATTAACCTTTTGTAATCCGCCTTGAACCGCAAGGTAATGGCGGAATAGAAATCCCTAATGTAATGTAATGTAATGTAATGTAAATCATCATCTTCAGGGACCCCGTTCAACCAGCTGTTGGTGTCTGGGGGAGACAGGCCTCTGTGAAGGAGCAGATGCTGGAATACAGGGAGGCTGCACAGGTGGTCGCTCTCCAACTGACATAGGCTTGCCAGAGCAAATTCAATAGGTCAGGCATAAAGGGCATAGAAGACCAAGAACCCCATTCAAGAGGTGGGTAAGAGTGTTTTCTTTCTGCTTTGGGGCCATCAGAATCTCTAATGGGCACTTGTGCCACATCACGGGCCCCCTGGGATAAAATCGTCCCCTCATTTGTCCCAACAGTTGTTTGGCAGTATTAATAAGGTGGTCAGCCCTCTCTGAGACATCGGAGGTGACTAGCGGTGTGCCGCAGGGCTCAGTCCTGGGACCATCCCTTTTTAACATATTCATAAGGGACTTGACCCGAGGGCTTCAGGGTAAAGTAGCGCTGTTCGCCGACGACGCCAAACTGTGTAATATAGTGGGTGGAAGCAATCCCACGGATGGTATGACGCAGGATCTGATCAAGTTGGAAAAATGGTCCACGACATGGCAGCTGGGCTTCAACGCTAAGAAGTGTAAGGTCATGCATCTCGGCAGCAGAAATCCATGCAGAACATACACCTTGAATGGAGAAACACTAGCTAGGACTTCAGAGGAACGGGACTTGGGAGTGATCATCAGTGCAGACATGAAGGCTGCCAAACAAGTGGAGAAGGCCTCATCCAAGGCGAGGCAAATGATGGGATGTATCAATAGAAGCTTCGTCAGCCGCAAACCTGAAGTCATAATGCCACTGTATAGAACCATGGTGAGACCTCATCTAGAGTACTGTGTGCAATTCTGGAGGCCACATTACCGTAAAGATGTGCTTCGAGCTGAGTCGGTCCAGCGAATGGCCACTAGGAAGGTCTCTGGACTCAAGGGTCTCTCATACGAGGAAAGACTGGGCAAATTGCAGCTGTACTCTCTAGAGGAGCGCAGGGAAAGGGGTGACATGATTGAGACTTTTAAGTACGTCACAGGTCGTGTCGAGGTAGAAAACGATATATTCCTTCCCAAGGGACCCTCGGTCACAAGGGGGCACCCGCTCAAACTCAGGGGAGGGAAATTTAGAGGTGACATCAGGAAGTATTTCTTCGCAGAAAGAGTGGTAGATCACTGGAACAAACTTCCGACGCAGGTAATCAAGGCCACAAGCGTGCTCGACTTTAAGAATAAATGGGACATCCACGTGGGATCCCTACGTGGGTCGAGCAGCACTCAGACTTGATGGGGTGGGTCAGTGGAGTGGGCGGACTTGATGGGCTGTAGCCCTTTTCTGCCGTCACCTTTCTATGTTTCTATGTTTCTATAAAGTGGAACCTTGGTTTACGAGCATAATTCATTCCAGAAGTATGCTCGTAAACCAAATTGCTCGTATATCAAAGCGAGTTTCCCCATAGGAATGAATGGAAACTCACTTTGATTTGTTCCACCTGAGGCTACCGGCACTGCTCCAATCCCCCCCCCCCTTGAGGCCATGGCCGCTGCTCCATACCCCCATACTGGGCCTTGAGCATTTGCACATGCTCAAGGCCTTCTAGTCTCGCTCTCTCCGAGATTCTGAATCTGAGAATCTCGGAGAGAGCAAAACCAGAAGGCTTTGAGCATGCGCAAATGCTCAAAGCCCAGTCCAGCCCAGCACAAGCAAGAGGAAGGATCGCTGATGCACCGCCCAGCCCAGCACAGAAGAGGGAGGATCTTGGGCACTGGCATGTCCTGTGTACGATCGCAGGGGGGGGAGGGGATGCCGGATCATGGGGGATGGCACTCATAAATCAAGTCAAACTCGTTTTCCGAGGTACCAATTTTACGAATGTTTTGCTCGTCTTGCAAAACACTCGCAAACACGGTGCACTCGTAAACCGAGATTTGACTGTATATATATTGAATTATTTAGAAAGGATTTTTTACAATAAGTTTTAGCACTTGTAGATAATTTATTTAAGGGGATGGTAGGAGGATTTGAGCATAAATGATTGTAATACTTCATTCAGGATGTAGACCTGGAATGATATATAGATCATAACAGGTCCTATGATCTTATCATTCAGTATGTTATGATATGCTCACCTCCAATATTAAGTGGTATTTTTGATGGAAACTTTACATAATTGATATAAAAGAGTCCTTGATAGTTCAGTAAAGATTTGTTTATAATGCAGTAGCTGGTTTCAGCACTCAAAAGGAACTTTTTAAAGTTTTGCTATAAAAGATAAATTTTGAACATCTTGTTACCCATCTATCTATACAATGAATTCAAAACTTGGCATGAAATCAAAACCCGGCATGTAATTGGAGCATGAGGACTCCATCCCTGGTGGTTAGAATCAAAAACTAGGCTTTTTGAAGAAATTTGATAACTTAGAATTTAAATTGGGAAAAATCCAAGATGGTCACCACCAGGATTTCCTGCTGAAAAAAACCAGCTGCAACTCCACCAGAGGACATAAAAAAAGAGATTTTAGGATTTATGGGATGGGGGAACAAGTCTACAACAAAACATAACCTCAAAAACCACAATTTCAGACTCCTCCCCCACCCCCAGAACTGCCTTGTGGACTGTGATAGTGCTACTCACAGACCAGACGCTGGGAAGATGTGCAGCAGCCTGCCACAGCTCCTCTCAGGGTAGCTGGAATTAGGAGAGGACCTTTGCCACCAGGAAAGCTGACTTCCCAGCTGCCAATTGGGCCATAGCCAGACTGAGCCGCAACCCTCATGCATACTCAGAGGCCCTCCAGATGCGCCAGAGCCCGTTAGGGCTTCCCAAAACCTGAACAAACTGTCAGGTTTTGGAAAGTTTGTCATAGAGGACATGTCTGGGTTTTCCCAGACGTCTGGTAACCCTAGTTTAGAATGAGCTGGGGAGGGCTGTGATAGACGCTCCAGTGACAAGAAGGTTAGAGTAGGCTGGTGTGGGCTTCGATGGCAGCTCCAGAAGTAGGTGGACTTCTTTAGTCTACTGCCCAGAAATATTAAAGAAAAGAAAGTTTAAATATGAATGTATAATGAGTGTGACTGTTAGGCAGACTGGATGGACCGTTCAGGTATTTATTTGCTACCACTTACTATGTTACATTAATTCTGTCTTACTAAAGTTGAGCACTAGGCCTATTCTCCCATGGTGGGACAAGCTGGACCACATTGGCCTGTAAGAGGGGAAGCAAGGTAAGCAATTCCTGATGTAAAGAGCTTAGCCTTGATGTTATTGGTGGACAATTTGAAGGAGTATTTTCTAATTTAAGGTGGTAATTTTCTTGGAATTTTCATGAGTTGATTGGGAGAAGTGGGAGGGAAAAGGATATCTTTATCTGCAGGGATAGTGAGGGGACGGTGAAGGGATGGGGATACAAAGTGTGCTCACTATGGGGATGTGGTGGAAGTAGGAAAAAATCTTTTGTTATGGGGATGAATTTTTGTCCCCATGTCTTACTCATGTCTATATGTTACTAAAGAACATTGACAAGGGTTTCAAGAAAGTCTTCTGCTGAGGTGGCAGAGGATGCAACGCTGATTGTGGAAGATAGTAATAAAAGCAAGTACCATATTTTTTGCTCTATAAGACATATTTTTTCCACCCCCAAAAAGGGGGTAGAAAAGTGGGTGCATCTTATGGAACAAATATATTCCCCCCCCCACACCGGTACCTTTTTTAAAAATCCTTGCGGTCCAGGCAAACACCCCACTAGTAACTTTTATCTAAATTCCGGCGGTCCAGCGCTGTATCTCCTGCCCCTCCCTTGCTGGATAGATGCCTCCATGCCTTGGCTGAGTGAAGCACAATGCAGGCTCAAGCTTTTTTCTGCCTGCCTGGTCCAGCCATGCAGTGAGCAGTGACATTGAAGCTTGGCAAGGCAAGCAGGAGAGAGCCGCACAGAGGGAGAAATTAGAAGGCAAAAGGAAGGGGAGGCAATTCAGAGCTTGAGAAGGGGAGAGAAGAGAAAAGAAGAGGCAGGAGACTAGGGGAATCGGCGAGAGTTAGCTCCGCCCACCCCTGACATCAGACATCGAAGCTCCCCCTTAAAAGGGGAGGGGCCAATGGCGCTCAGCTATTCGGCGCGCGTCAAAGGCGCTCACCTTAGCGAGAGCGCCTTTGTGAAGGGACGAGCCACTTTAAAGGAGTGTAAGAAGGGGACCACAGAAGCGCAGAAGGAGACCACAGCAGGCGCAGAGGACAAAGCAGGTACAACACACAACCAGGTAAACACAGAGGGTACAGAGAACACACAGCCACGTGCCACTAAAGGAGAGCAGAAGGAGGACACATCGGACACCAGCACTAACCAACACAGAACACGACAACATTAGTCAACACTGGTCATAGCAAGCAGCTAATAGGGAAGTAGCAAGCACAGAAGAGAACACACACACAAGCTCGCCTTTGCGAAGGAGCCTTAAGAAAGAGCCAGGAAACTCGGTCGCCCAGCAGAGCAACTTAGAACAAAAGCTACAAGTCCTAGTTTTAGCTAGCTACACAGCAGGGCACACAGTTGGGAAACAAGCACTCACAGGTACCAACACAGCAACACCAGCAGACCCACAACAAACAGGAAGACAGCAGACAGGAAGTCAGAAATCATCCAGTCGACAGAGACAGAAGATTCACAACAAATCACTCAGACAACTCAGAAGGGAAGCAAGAAATGGAAGCCCAAGGAAGTCAGAAGATGAGCTTTCCAGTCTTCTGTACCAGCTGCAATATGTATGACTACTTCTCTTCGGGGATTCGGGCATACATTTGCAGTCGGTGCATAGAGCTGGATAGCTTGAAACGGCAAGTCCGGCTACTAGAGGAGACAGTGATGGAACTAAAAGAACTCCTAACCTTTGAAGATAGAATCCGCGAACAGGAGAAGTTTCTAGTGGAGTTCAGTGCAAACGAAGAAGTCAAGGAGCTATAATGATTCATCGAGGAAGTTCACCAGCAACATGTGGAGATCCCAGGGCTGGAGAACTGTACCCGAGCAACCCAGGAAGATGGCCTGGATGAGAGGAGAGAAGACACCCCTACAAATTCAGAAGAGACTGAAGCTGAGATAGGGGACAACCACACACCAGGAGAAAGAGAGAGAACGCATGAAGACATCCCCGCACACAAAGAGCCGAAAACAACTTCAAGCGTATCGCAGGAGGAAAAAGATTGGCCCTACACCATGGACGTGGATTTACGACCCTCCAAAGAACCTCCGAATAAAGAAGATGGGGATCATTGTAGGGGACTCCATTATACGTCATGTGGACAGCCACACCGCAGGAGGGAGAGAGGATAGAATCGTCACGTGCCTTCCTAGAGCAAGAGTGAAGGATGTGGCCAACAGAATCTCCAGGATCAAAGACAGCGCAGGGGGAGAGGGCACTGCTGTGCTTATCCACGTGGGAACCTACGATGTGAGTGGACGGAAGTATGACAGGGAAGAGATGAAGGGCCAGCTCCGCTCACTTGGAAGAAAACTAAAGATCAGGGAGGTGAAGGTGGCTTTCTCCGAGATCCTTCCGGTACCAAGAGCGGATGGAAAGAGACAAGGGGAATTGCAAGCGATCAATGCCTGGATGAGACGATGGTGCGAAGAGGAAGGCTTTGGCTTCGTGCGCAACAGGACGGCGTTCTGGGAAAAAGCAAGTACTACAGAAAGGACGGACTACACCTCAACAAGGAAGGAGCAAGAGTATTGGCAGGCAACATGAAGAGGGCCATCGAGAAGGCTTTAAACTATAGGACAGGGGAAAGCCAACAGTCGACCACCAGTCGATGGCCCGGATGACAGGATGCCCCGAAGAAGGAACTACGGAGAACTACTCAGACACGGGAGGGGACGACCACAAAGCAAATAAGAGAGACAACGCAGGAGCAGAAAAGGATACCGTGAAAGAAACAGTAATAATAATAATAATAATAACTTTATTTTTGTATACCGCAATACCATAAAACAGTTCAGAGCGGTTTACAGGAGAAGAGACTGTACATTTACAGCGAAGATGCAGAGTCGGATTAACAAGGGTAAAGTAACCAGTAACAGTAACAATTAAAATTAAAAGTAAGATAGGTACTTAGAAATTCCCTTACTGTCCTGAAGGCTCACAATCTAACTAAAGTACCTGGAGAATAACAAAGAAGTGAAAAATAGAGATAGAGGAAAAATAAGAAATAAACATTCTAACAAGACTACATTGATCTAAAATACTTTGGAAGGATGAAGAGAGGAGAGAAAGGAATATATACAGTTACAAGGGAGTGCAGGATGAGGATAGTAAGATCTGGGGAAGAAGAGGTATATAGGTGAGGAAGGAGAGGAAAGGAAGGAAGGATGGGGTTAGAGAAATTTATCAAAGAGGTAAGCTTTGAGAGATTTTCTGAAGGATAGGTAGGATGGGGCAAGAGAGATGAGGGTGGTAAGGCAATCATTTCATTTGCCAGCTTGAAAAGAGAGGGTTTTGTCCAGGAATCTTTTGTAAATACATCCCTTTGGCGAGGGGAAGGCAAACAGGTGGGCATTGCGTGTTCGGTTAGAGCCTGGGAACACAAAGTGACGTGACAGGTATATCGGGGATGATCCAGTCAAGGTTTTAAAGCAGAGGCAGGCGAATTTGAAGATGACCCTTGCTTCAATTGGAAGCCAATGACGTTTTCTGTAGAAGGGGTTAACAAGGTCAGACTTTTTGAGGCCATAGATGAGGCGGATGGCGGTGTTCTGAATAAGTCTAAGACATTTAATGGTTTTCTTATAGGAACCCAAATATATGATGTTGCAATAATCCAAGGTGCTTAAGATTAGGGATTGGACCAGCAAACTGAAGGTGGAGAAATCAAAGTAGTGTTTGATAGAACGGAGTTTCCAAAGGGTGGAAAAACATTTTTTGACCTGAACATTGGTATGATCTTCAAAGGTGAGGCAGCGGTCCAGGATGACTCCGAGAATTTTAATGGTGGGATTGATTGGATATGTTAGACCGTTGAGTTGCAGGGTGGTGGTCGTACGTTTGTGGTTGGGACTTGCAAGGAAAAATTTGGTTTTGTCTGGGTTTAGTTTCAATTTAAAGCGAGTGGTCCAATTTTCAACCATGGTGAGGACAGTTGAGATGTGTTATACTGTCTCTTGTGACAGTGAGGTAATAGGGATAATGATTGTGATGTCATCTGCATAAATGTAGGATTTCAGGTTTCGGTTCGATAGTATATGTCCCAGTGATGCCATATAGATATTAAACAGATAAGGTGATAGGGGGGAGCCTTGGGGAACTCCACAGGGGTTGCACCATGTATAGGAGAAGGTTCCATCGTTATGAACTTGATAGGTGCGGTTTTTTAGGAAGCCTGTAAGCCAAGATAGTACTTGCCCGGAAATGCCAATGGAATCGAGGCAGCTAAGCAGTATATCATGGTCTACTAGGTCGAATGCACTGCTGAGGTCAAACTGGAGTAGCAGTGCGCTGTTACCCAATGAGAATAGTTGGAAGAGGTGATCGGTTAATGAGGCTAGAACGGTTTCCATGCTATAGTTGGTTCAGAATCCTGACTGGGAATCGTGAAGGATATTCAATTTTTCTAGGTAATCCATGAGGTTGTAATTGACAAGACCTTCCATGATTTTGAGGAAGAGAGGAATATTGGCAATAGGTCTGTAGTTGGCGACTGCAGAGGATGTTTCCTTGGGATTTTTGATTAACGGAGACACGAGGATGTGGCCGAGTTCCAGCGGGAAGAAACCAGTAGACAAGCAGAGAGTGATCCAGTTGAAGAGTTCGGCTTTGAAGGGGAGGGGGGCAGTTTTCATGATGGGTAGAGGGCAGTTATCTAATAGGCAGTTGGATTTAGAATATTTAGAGTATAACTTAAGGAATAGGTTCCAATCAGGGTTATTGAAGCGAGACCAGGTCATGTCGGCCATTGAACTATCATTTTCTGGGGTGGGTAGCTGGATAGATGGGTAAATGTTGGATGTTGCGAGGGATGCTTTCAAGTTAAGAATTTTGCTTGCGAAGTAGTCGGCTAGATTAGTTGGGGAGGGTGGTAGATCTGTGGAGGAGCTTTTATGAAGGTCAATGTCAAATAAGGAATTAACTAGTTTGAAGAGTTTATTGCAGTTCAGGGATGGGCAGTTGATAGTTTGGGAGTAGTATTTGTGGCGCTTTTCTTTGATCATTCTTTTGTATTTTGAAACTTTTATTCGCCAGGAGTGTCTATCAGTGTTTGTGCCTGATTTGCACCAGGTCCTTTCCA
Organism: Geotrypetes seraphini; assembly: GCF_902459505.1. Classification (NCBI taxonomy): domain Eukaryota; kingdom Metazoa; phylum Chordata; class Amphibia; order Gymnophiona; family Dermophiidae; genus Geotrypetes; species Geotrypetes seraphini. The sequence continues at coordinate 22,552,439 of NC_047085.1, read as the reverse complement.
GCTTGCGTACTTCTCGTTTCAGGGTGAGTAGATCAGCATTGAACCAGTTGGCAGATGTGTGGAATTTTTTCTTGCATAGTTTCCAAGGAGCAATGTCGTTTAAGACCTGATTACTGAAGGTGTTCCAACCTGAGATGAAATTAGGGTCTAGGTCTGGGATGGATGATGGGTTGTAGTGGGACCAGAATTCTTCTGGGTTTAGTTGGTCTCTAGTCCATATTGTTCTTTCTTTGGGGATGGTTCTTGGTTGCCTTTTGGTTTGTTTTTTAAGCCAGTGTAATTTGAAATTGCATCGGAGGTGGTCCAACCAAGGGGTGGTGGTCCAGTTTTCTTCTTTAAAGCTTATGCTGGGGATGGTGGAATTGGGGAGGAAAGAGATCAGGTCTAAGTGATGACCTTTAGCATGGGTTTTAGTAGGGGGTGGTTTAGAGAAGCCTAGGGATGTTAGAAAGGAAAGGAGATCTGCTACATTGGAATTCTCTTCCTGTTCAAGGTGTAGATTAACATCTCCTGCGAGAAGATTGTGAGTGCCCGCAACGGAATTTGTGAGGAGGAATTTGTAGAGATCTTCTTTGGCTTGGTTCCATTTGTTTGGGGGAGGGGGGTATAGAATAATGTAATGGTAAGATTACCTTTACAGTCAGTGATGGAGATTTTACAGGAGAGGATTTCTAGGTCATTGGTCAGTTTGGAATCTAGAGTTTGGAACTGGAAGTGATCACGGAGGATTATGGCTAGGCCACCTCCTCTCCTAGAGTTTCTAGATAATGGAATGATTTTGTAGTTAGGAGGAAGTAGGTCTCCAATGATGGTGTCCTGATCAGAAATTAGCCACGTTTCGGTTAGGAGTAGGATGTCGAAGTGGGTTTCTTCAAGCCAGTCCTTGAGCAGTTGGGCTTTGTTTCTAGCCGAACGAATGTTCAGGTAGGCACCCGAAATAGTGAGGCGTGCTGGGAGAGTGATGGGATCTGAACTAGGTAGGTATTTTAGGAGTCTGTTACTTTTTTGCGTTGGTCTGGAGAAGTGTCGGGTGGCATTGACCACGGTGATTGGGAATGGACCAGTTTCCTTATAGTTGTGGAGGATACGGGAGAGGAAAGGTGGTTTTCCTGGTTTGATGATTCTGTTCCAAGTGAGGTAGGTGGGGATGGGTTCGGATGCTAAGGCTCTGGTGGTCAGGTTTCTCGTGCTGAGTAAATTTCCTGTGAAATTAGGCATATTGGGCCTTACTGTGCTGGAGAAAGAGAGGCAGGTATTGTGTTAGGGCTGGAAGGGGAATTGGTGAAGTTGGTAGAATATTGAGGAAGATACGAGAAGTTGAGGGAGATTGGTTCTGCAGGCTCTGATGAGAGAGAAACGGTGGTTGATAGGTCTAGCACACACACCCAGCACAGCAGTAAGAAGGCAGTCGGGAGAGGCGAAGGTGTCGGTGAAAAACACACTCACTGGAGCAGGCAGGCAGTCTCGGCGGGTGCGAGGCAGGGATGCAGTGGTTACAAGATGGCTCCCTGAAGCGTTCAGTTGAAGCGATTTCAGATCTCCCGGCAAGGGACTAGGGGGCGGAGCAAGCTCACATGCCCGGCCCAGCAGTAAGAAGGTAATCAGGAGAGGTGAAGGTGTCAGTGAAAAATTCACTTACTGGAGTAGGCAGGCAGTCTCAGCGAGTATGAAGCAGGACAGCAGCGGTTACAAGATAGTTTCCTGCAGTGTTCAATTGAAGTGATTTCAGATATCCTGGCAGGGAGTGGGGGGTGGATCAAGCTCACACGCCCGACCCAGCAGTAAGAAGGCAGTTGGGAGAGGCAAAGGTGTCGGTGAAAAAACTCACTCACTGGAGCAATCAGGCAGACTCTGTGGGTGCTAGGCAGGGCAGTAGCGGTTACCTGTTCAGTTTGAGAAGTATGAATCAGGTGATACATGCCAGTAGAGACTGCTAAGCTTAGAGAGTCCAAGAAGGTAACACAAAGGGAACTCAAATGTATGTATACGAATGCTAGAAGTCTGAGAAACAAAATGGGAGAATTAGAGACAATAGCAAGACATGATGAACTGGAAATCATTGGCATAACAGAAACATGGTGGAATGATGAAAACAAATGGGACACAGTACTACAGGGATACAAACTATACAGAAGAGCAGGAGGGCTTCTGTCCGCGAGAGCCGCATGCACGAGGCACGCTGGAGAGAGTAGGAGGAGAGCGGGAGAGCCAGTGAGGGAGGAGGCAGGCAGCTCGTGGCAGCTTGGGGTCATGGCGAGAGGGAGCTCCGCCCACCCCCACTGCATCAGAGGCACAGTCAGCGCCTGGGCTCCTCCTTAAAAGGAGGCGAGTCGGGCACACAGCAGGAGGGCTTCTGGCTCCGAGAGCCGCGTGCACGAGGCATGCCGGAGAGAGTAGGAGGAGAGCGGGAGAGCCAGTGAGGGAGGAGGCAGGCAGCTTGTGGCAGCTTGGGGTCGCGGCGAGAGGGAGCACCGCCCACCCCCACCACGTCCGAGGCATAGTCAGTGCCCGGGCTCCTCCTTAAAAGGAGGCGAGCCAACGGCACGCAGCCGTTTGGTGCGCGGCGAAGACGAGCGGCAAAGGCGCTCATCTTAGCGAGAGCGCCTTTGTGCCTTTGTGAAGGGCCAAGTCATTTTCACAAGGACACCTGAGAGAGGCAGCAAGCTATTCAACAGGTGCTCTTTTCCTTCCAACTTTCAAACTATTTTACAGGCAGCCGACTAACAAATAGGCAGACTTAACTGACACTTTACTAACTACCTCTAACTATTCTTCAAACTTCCATACTTTAAAACTCTTTGACAGGCAGACCTTCATACTATCTAAAGGGGAGGCTTTTCAAGCTCACTAATAAGCAGGCTGACATAACTAACTAAGACACATCTAATACAATTATCTATCCTATAATAAATTTTTTAAAAAATATATATAATAATATTTCCTTTTTCTCTCTTTTCTTGAAAATGGCAGGAAGAACTAGAAGCAACAGGGCTACAATCAAGACCAGCAGCCCAGTCACCGAAGAGATCCAAGGGACGGCCGAGATCCACGCACAGACTGAAGGGGAACCAGGACGCAGGACAGAGGTCTCCATACAGACCGAGACCATCCCCATGCTAAGGACGACAGTAGCAACACAGACAGAAGAGATGGATCAGCTTGACGGAGACATCATGCAGGAGCTGAGGAACCTGAGAGAGGAGGTAAAGTGTCTGAGAAGCATCCAAGAGGATGAAGCCTTCATCGATGGAGTCATCCAGGAGCTGTCCCAGATCACTGACTATCCTCAGGACGCCCAAACAGTCCGAACCTGCGACCTTAAAACCAACGATTGGGGTACAAGAGGAAGCGGGAAACAATGACTCCTGGCAGCTAGTAACTTCCTCCACAGGCAAACGCAGAAAACCTTCCTCTTCCTCATCATCTATCTCTTTCTCTCGTACACAGGGCAGTTTTATATCGACCCCACTAATCACCTTGAAGAACAGATTCCAGCTGTTACAGGAGGAGCCCACCAATGAGGTACAGGAGGTCGTCCAGCAGATAATTCTGGTTCCGGAGAAAACAGATCAGCTCCCCCCCAAAGAAGTGCAGAGTGATAGTAATTGGGGACTCCCTGCTGAGAGGCACCGATGGACCAATTTGCAGACCGGATATGCAATCAAGAGAGGTCTGCAGTCTGCCAGGAGCCAAGATCCGAGTTGTAACCGTCTGCCTAGACAGACTGATCAAGCCCCATGACAGCTTCCCCATGCTTCTCATCTACGTCGGAATGAACGACACTGCCAGGAACACCCCGGAGAGCATATCTGAAGACTTTTGAGCCCTGGGTGAGAAGCTGAGGAAGATGGAAGCGCAGGTGGTCTTCTCCTCGATTCTCCCAGTGAGGGGCAAGGGGAGAGCCAGGGAGGAACGTATCCAGAGGACTAACGACTGGCTGCACGGATGGTGCAGGGAGATGAACTTCGCATTCATGAACCATGGACTACAGGGACCTGATGGACTTCACCGGACCAGAAGGGGAAAGAACATCTTTGGACACCGTCTAGCCCGCCTACTTTGTAGGGCTTTAAACTAGGTAAGTTGGGGGAGGGTACCCTCTCATGTGATGGCGCAAATAACCAACTTGGTGAGGTAAGTTGTCCATTTCTGAGTCCGAGGTAGGTACACTCTGCATTTCCGAGTCAGAGGTAAGTGCACACATTGCAGACAGTATTATTGGAGTCTAACTAACTCAGGCAGGAATATCTACACAGACACATAGGTATGGAGGGCTATGTATGTTAATGCCCACAGTTTGGGCAATAAGATTCTGGAATTAGAGACGGAAATGAGGAACGCCGATCTAGATGTGGTGGCGATATCTGAGACTTGGTTCACGGACTCCCATGGGTGAGATATGGCTATACCAGGATACAACTTACTTCGGTGGGACAGAGAGGGCAAAATGAGAGGAGGGGTAGCACTATACACTAAAGAGGACATCAAAGTTACCAAGATCGCAGATGTCAAGTACACCAGGGAATCCCTCTGGGTGAATATGGCTAGAGGGAAGGACAAATGCCTGTATCTTGGCGTAGTATACAGACCTCCAAGACAACAGGAGGACATGGATATAGAATTAGTTGAGGACATTGAGAATATCACTTTGCGTGGAGACACAGTATTGTTAGGAGACTTCAATATGCCTGATGTGGATTGGAACAAACTTTCCGCTACGACCAGCTAGACTCAAACAATTGGTATTGGAGCCCACTAGAGATCGGGTGATACTAGACCTAATACTCACCAATGGAGAAAGTGTCACCGAGGTCTCAGTAGGCGATACGCTAGCCTCCAGTGATCACAACATGATACGGTTCAACCTCAGGAAAGTTTTCACAAAGTCAAGCACATCAACCAAGGTCGTCAACTTTAAGGGCACAAACTTCAAAAGTATGGGAGATTTCGTCCAGAGGGCGCTGCAAAACCAAGCTGAAACAGATAATGTGGAGGTGATGTGGTCAACTCTCAAATCAACCATACGAGAAGCAACCAACCGCTATGTCAAATCAGTAAGTAAATGGCGAAGAAACAATAGACCACAGTGGTTCTCTACGGAGATCTCAGACCTCATAAAAAAGAAGAAAAGGGTGTTCATCTTCCACAAACAATCAGGGAAGCAAGAATCCAAGGAAGACTATCTGGCCAAGTCTAAAGCGGTCAAAACGGCAGTCAAGGAGGCCAAACTCCGAATGGAGGAAGACCTTGCGAAGAACATCAAGAAGGGCGATAAATCCTTCTTCAGGTACATTAGTGACAGAAAAAAAAACCACAGATGGGATAGTACGCCTTAGGAAACCCGACGGGAACTTTGTGGAATCGGATTCCGAAAAAGCCAAATTGTTAAATGAATACTTCTGCTCGGTCTTCACTTGCGAGGTGCCGGGATCCGGCCCTCAGCTGCCGACTAGGGAGAGCTCGGAAGACCCATTTTGAAACTTTGAGTTTACGCCCAGTAGTTTTTATGATTAGCTATCTAGACTCAAGGCGAACAAAGCCATGGGACCGGACAAACTACACCCCAGGGTGATCAGGGAACTGAGTGACGTCCTTGCGGAACCGTTATCCGCGCTCTTCAATCTTTCCCTAAGTACAGGAAAAGTTCCGTTGGATTGGAAGACGGCTAACGTCATTCCACTCCACAAAAAGGGAAGCAGGACAGAGGCTGAGAATTACAGACCAGTGAGTCTCACATCAATAGTAAGTAAACTTATGGAAACGCTAATCAAACGCCAATTGGATACAATCCTGAACTAGGAGAAACTACGGGATCCCCATCAACATGGTTTTACGAAGGGAAGGTCCTGCCAATCAAATCTGATCAGCTTCTTTGACTGGGTAACAAGGAAGTTGGATACAGGGGAATCCCTGGACGTCGTATACTTGGACTTCAGCAAAGCGTTTGATAGCGTCCCACACCGCAGGTTATTGAGCAAGATGGGTTCAATGGGACTGGGTGTAACATTAATCGCATGGGTTAGGGACTGGCTTAGGGGTAGACGTCAGAGGGTAGTGATTAACGATACCCTCTCCGATACGACGGAGGTGATCATCGGAGTGCCGCAGGGCTCGGTCTTGGGCCCGATCCTATTTAACATCTTCATAAGTGACTTGATTGAGGAGCTTCGAGGTAAAATTACATTATTCGCCGATGACGCCAAACTATGCAACATAGTAGGCAAAAGCTCATCAGACGAAAGCACAGTGCCCGACAAAAGCTCAATGCCTGACAGTATGATGCAGGACCTACTCCTGCTGGAGCATTGGTCAAAGACTTGGCAACTAAGTTTCAATGCCACAAAATGCAAGGTCATGCACCTTGGTGGAAAAAATCCATGCAGGACTTGCACCCTAAATGACGAGATCCTAGCAAGGACTGTAGCAGAACGCAACTTGGGCGTGATCATTAGCGAAGACATGAAGACTGCCAATCAAGTGGAGAAAGCTTCCTCCAGGGCTAGGCAAATCATGGGTTGTATCCATAGAAGTTTTGTCAGCTGTAAGCCCCAGGTTATTATGCCATTGTACAGATCCATGATGAGACCCCATGGAATACTGTGTGCAATTCTGGAGGCCGCATTATCAAAAGGATGTGCGGAGAGTTGAGTCGGTTCAGCGAATGGCCACCAGAATGGTTTTAGGACTCAAGGATCTGAGGAACGGCTGGATAAGTTGCAGCTATACTCACTTGAAGAACGCAGAGAGAGGGGAGACATGATCGAGACGTTCAAATATGTCACGGGCCGTATCGAGGTGGAAGAAGATCTCTTTTTTCTTAAAGGACCCATGGCGACAAGAGGGCATCTGTGGAAAATCAAGGGTGGGAAATTTCATGGCGATACCAGAAAATAATTCTTCACCGAAAGGGTGGTTGATCGCTGGAATAATCTTCCGCAACAGGTAATTGAGGCCAGCAGCGTGCCAGATTTTAAGAAAAGATGGGATTGGCATGTCGGGTCTCTTCATGGAGGTAGATAGGGGGTGGGTCTTTGGTGTGGGCAGACTGGATGGGCCGTGGCCCTTTTCTGCCGTCATTTTCTATGTTTCTAAGAGATAGAGTAGGGCAGAAAGGTGGAGGTATTGCCCTATATGTTCAGGATGGAGTAGAAACTTTTAGAGAGGCTACGACGGAAAGGATAGAGAAGCTGGAGTCCAACTGAATCAAGATTCCTAGACACAATGGTGCAGACACAAAAATTGGCCTTTACTATCGACCCCCAGGACAGACGGAGGAGACAGACTCAGAAATGATAGAGGAAATTAAACAAGAATGTAAGACAAGTAATGTAATAATCATGGGAGACTTCAATTTCCCGGGGATAGACTGGAACCTGGGAACCTTGAACTGCGGCAAGGAGGCCAAGTTCCTGGAAGCGCTAGGGGACTGCTTCCTGGAACAAATGGTGGGAAAGCCGATGAGAGGAAACACCACCTTGGAATTGGTCCTAAATGGCATTACGGGACCGACAAAAGAAGTAAAAGTCACGGTCCTGCTGGGGACGAGCGATCACAACATGATCAACTTTAAACTTGACATCGGGATAGGGAAACGTACCAAAACTTTAACCACGACCTTAAATTTTAAAAAGGGAAGATACGATAGCATGAGAGCCATGGTGAAACAACAGCTCAAGAAAAAGATGGACAAAGTAAAAATGGTAGATCAGGCATGGTCCCTACTGAAAAATACTATCACGGAAGCACAAAATCTCTACATTCCGCGGATTTCCAAAGAAAGTAAAACTGAAGGCAAAGGAGAACTGGCATGGCTTACTAGAGAGGTGAAGGAAGCCATAAAAGAAAAGAAGGACTCCTTTAAAAAATGGAAATGCACGAAAACAACCGAAGCTTGGAACAAACACAAAGATGATCAGAAGAAATGTCACAAGGTGGTGTGGGATGCCAAAAAGGACTATGAGGAGAAAACAGCGCAAGAGGCCACAAATTTCAAGCCCTTCTTTAGATACGTAAAAGGAAAAAAACCTGGAAAAGAGGCGGTGGGACTGCTGGATGACCAGGGAAGAAAAGGATACATCAAAGAAGACAAACAAATTGCAGACAGATTAAATTCCTTCTTTGCGTCTATCTTTACGAAGGAGGACACCGCAACAATACCAGAAGCAGTGAAAGTGTTCAAAGGAGTAATAGAGGACAGCCTCACCACAGTAGAAGTGGACTTGGCCCAGATATACTACCAGATCGATAATCTTAAAAGCGACAAATCCCCTGGACCTGATGGAATTCACCCGAGAGTCTTAAAAGAACTGAAGGTTGAAATCGGAGAGCTTTTGCAAAAACTTGCCAACCTGTCAATTAAAACTGGACAGATACCGGATGATTGGAAGATAGCGAACGTCACACCAATTTTCAAAAAAGGATCAAGAGGAGAACCGGGCAACTACAGACCTGTGAGTCTCACGTCTGTCCCTGGATGAGAGCGAGTCAACATGGCTTCAGGAAAGGGAAATCATGTTTGATGAATTTACTTCAATTTTTTGAGACCATGAACAAACAAATTGATAGTGGAGAACCGGTGGACATAACATACTTGGACTTCTAGAAAACGTTCGACAAGGTTCCACATGAAAGACTTCTCAGGAAACTACAAAGTCATGGAATAGAGGGAGATATACTAAGATGGATAGGCAAATGGCTGGAGAACAGAAAGCAGAGTGTGGGCATAAATGGGAAGTTCTCAGACTGGGAGAAAGTGACTAGCGGTGTGCCCCAGGGCTCGGTACTTGGGCCCATCTTATTTAATATTTTCATCAATGACCTAGAAGAAGGAACATCCAGTGAGATCATCAAGTTTGCAGATGACACAAAGCTATGCCGGGCAATCAGATCGCAGAAGGATAGCGAGGAACTCCAGAGTGACTTGTGTCAGTTAGAGAAATGGGCAGAGAAATGGTAGATGAAGTTTAATGTGGAAAAGTGCAAAGTAATGCATTTAGGCAGAAAGAACAAGGAACACGAGTATAGAATGTCAGGTGCAACTCTGGGTAAGAGCAAACAAGAAAAGGACCTGGGTGTACTGATAGATAAGACCCTGAAACCGTCGGCACAATGTGCGGCAGCAGCAAAGAAAGCAAATAGAATGTTAGGCATGATAAAGAAAGGAATCACGAGTAGATCGGAGAAAGTTATAATGCTGCTTTATAGAGCAATGGTCAGACCACACTTGGAATACTGTGTCCAACATTGGTCTCTCAACCTAAAGAAGGATATAAAACTGCTGGAGAGGGTGCAGAGACGAGCAACGAAGCTAATAAAAGGTATGGAGAACTTGGAATACGAGGAACGACTTAAGAGACTGGGATTGTTCTCCCTTGAGAGGATATTATCGAGGAAGGGATATGACTGAGACTTTCAAAATACTGAAAAGGAATCGACAAAATAGAGCAGGAAAAAAATATTTACAATGTCCAATGTGACATGGACAAAGGGAGGACAAGTCCAGGACAAATATCAGGAAGTTCTGCTTCATGCAATGAGTGGTGGACACCTGGAATGCTCTCTCAGAGGAGGTTATTGCGGAATCCACCATTCTAGGATTTAAAAGCAAACTAGATGCACATCTCCTTACAAGAGGCATAGAGGGATATGGGTGACTAAAATTACGCCAGGTGTACACCTGGCTGGGCCTCCGCGTGTGCGGATCGCCGGACTTGATGAACCGAAGGTCTGATCCGGAGATGGCAGTTCTTATGTTCTTATTTAGTTTTTTATCCCGTTGTCTCCAAAGAGCTCAGAACAGGTTACAGGTTAAACATACATACAGTTAACAGGTTACAATTTGGACTGGATTTGCCTTAAGTTCAGTACAAGTTTATGATACAAGTTTTTATCCTAACTTGACACATACTAGGGGTCAAATACTAATATACAGTTATGGGAAAGAAGAACCCAAACTATAGCTATGTGATGCAGGGATCCACGTTAGGAGTTACTGCCCAGGAAAAGGATCTAGGAGTCATATGTTGAAGATACACTGAAACCTTCAATGTGTGGCAGTAGCTAAGAAAACAAATAAAATGTAAGGCATTATCAGGAAATGAATGAATGAAAAATAAAGATGAAAGTGTTGTAATGCCCTTTTATCACTCTATGGTATGGCCACACCTCGAATACTGTGTGCAATTCTGGTTGCTGAATCTCATAAAAGATGTAGTGGAATTAGAAAAAGTACAGAGAAGGGCAACAAACATGATAAAAGGGATCGGACGACTTCCCTATGAAGAAAGGCTAAAGCAGCGAGGGCTCTTCAGCTTGGAGAAGAGATGGTTCAGGAGTGATATGATAGAGATCTATCTAAAATACTGAGTGGAGTGGAAAGGGTAGATGTGAATCGCTTGTTTACTCTTTCCAAAAAATGCTAGGACTAGGGGGCATGTGATGAAGCTACTAAGTAGTAGATGTAAAACAAATGGAAAAAAATATTTCTTCACACAATGTGTAATTAAACTCTGGAATTTGCTGCTGGAGAATGTGATGAATTAGTTAGCTTAGCAGGGTTTAAAAAAAGGTTTGGATAATTTCCTAAAAGAGAAGTCCATAGGCCATAAGCTTGGGGAAATCCACAGCTTATTCCTAGGATAAGCAGCATAAAATCTGTTTTACTACTTGGGATCTAGCTAGATACTTGGGACCTGGGTTGGTCACTAAATTGGAAACAGGATTTGGGGCTTGATGGACCTTCGCTGTGTCCCAGTATGACAATTCTTATGTAGATATTCTGAATACTTGATTGGCTAGATGTGCCCTGAGGTCAAGGTTGAGAACCACAGCACTAGGCTACTCCTTTCTTTGCAAAACTTCTAGGGAGACTGTAGTCAAAATACAAGGTGCAGTGTTCTCCCCAGAAATATTTTCCAGCCGGGTGGCATGAAAAAGTAGCCGGGTGGGGCAGGATGGGGAAATTTGGTGGTGGGGAAAATTAACCCCCTCTTTTACTAAGGTGTGCTAGCATTTTTAGCATGCGCAAACCCCTGTGCTATATGGGAAAACTAACGCCAGCTCAATGCTGGCGTTAGCATCTAGCGCATGTGGCAATTCTCCGCGCACTAAGCGCATGCTAAAACCACTATTGTAACTTAGTAAAAGGAGCCCTAAATGTGTACTATTTTTATTAGTTAATTATTATTATTATTTTCCAATGCTCAATATGACTTCCTTTTTTAAGGTTTGACACTTGTGCCAGAATATTTTTACTAAATTTAAGAAGTTTTTGCCCTCTTTCAAATGGTATAGAGGTTAAAAAAAGGGAAAGGCATTAATGAAGTCATTAGGTTCAATCTAGCCATTTATTTCTGCATGAATTTAAACAACTAAAAAAAAAAAAAAGATAAATATAGCTGATCCAGTCATACAAGAAATGGCTCTACAGCAAGGGTGCCCACACGTTTTGGGCTTGCGAGCTACTTTTAAAATGACCAAGTCAAAATGATCTACCAACAATAAAATAAAAATAAAAAAAAACACAAAGCACACTGTACGCAGAGAAAATGTTAATTATCATATATATTCCGCAGGTTTTCAAAGAGGTCAAGGCAGATGATTTTATGCAATGTCACCTCAGGAACAACTATACAAAAATAGACAAATATACCCCCTCCCTTTTTACTAAATCACAATAGCGGTTTTTAGCGCAGGGAGATGCGCTGAATGCCCTGCACTGCTCTCGATGCTCATAGGCTCCCTGTGCTAAAAAACGCTATTGCGATTTAGTAAAAGGGGGCCAAAGTGCAAAATATAGACAGCAGATATAAATTCTCAAAACAGACACATTTTGATCACTAAACTGAAAATAAAATAATTTCTCCCACAAGTGGACATGCTTAGTTACGTCAGCTCTATGGCTGCTTTACCTGTAAGGTGCCTGAATCTAAGGCTATATGCTACCATTCTGTAATGGAACCTGGGAGCCCATTCACTGCTATAGAATAGGCATTCCCTGTACAGTCTCAGCGTGCCTACGAGGAAGAACCCACTTGGAGAATGGTTCATCAACATACCCAATATAAATAGTTCATAGTCAGCTCATAGACAAATGAGCGCACGCAAGACACAACGCTGAGTTTTATGATCATACCCTCCCTTTTCTTGCGCGTGAACCAAAAATACTGCGCGTGAACCAGAAATATAAACATACCTGTAAATGAAAAAATGTGGACGTTCGCTCTCACCAGAGGCGATAAAAATCCGCGCAAGACAAATATTCGTTATAGATCAAGTACTAGCAAAACCAGATCTTTACCTATAACGGACACGGTCAGGCAGCAAAAGGAAGGCGGGCTGTTCGGAGGACATATATAATGTGGAAACGTAACTATAGTAACGAAAATGCATTCACGTGACATATTTAAATGCTGTTCGGAAAATATATATAATGAGGTAACGTAACCATAGTAATGAAAATGCATTCACGTGACTTATATTGAAAACGCAAAGAGTCAAGGGAATCATACTGAACACGCATTGATGTGATCACGTGTAACATGACGTGTTAACGTGCTGTACGTGCGTGTGTCCTTCGATCGGCAAGCGGCCTCTAGTGGCACGCTGAATGCGCTGAATTGTCATAGCGCTCAGTTATCTTGCGCTAAATTGTCTCGCACTGAGTTGTCGCTGCGCTCAATTGTCTTGTGCGGAGATATTGTCTTTAGCGCAATTGTCTGTGAGCGTCATTGTCTTAGCGCTGAGTTGTCTGCGCACGATTGTCTTGCACGCTTTTGACCTGTCACCTTGGAGAATTGCCCCTTATTTTTTTTTAAGGATTATAAAAACAGAAGCAATAACGTGAAAAACAAAACCCAGCCTTAAAACAGACTGAATTAATTTGTGAACCATTATTTAAAGGATACTCAGAAAAAATATTGTTTTCCCTTAACTTAAATGAAATAAACATATTCCTATCCATCATTTGACTATAGCTAAGTGCAAAAGAACCTCATAGAGCTGCAGTGAATAGAAAAGTGATTTCGTTTTACTGTAATTTCTGCATTAAGTGGATTTGCACACCCCAAGCTCCTTAAATCCTGATGCACTTCTAACTTTTCCTGTATCAGCCTTTGCAAGATTAATAAATGGAGCATCCTTCTGCCTGCCAGTTAAAGGATGAAAAACAAATGCCTATAAAGTTCAAATCACAGCTTGACTAAACTTGAACTTTCTTGATTTTATTCTTCCTGGCTGACCACTTTATCTTCCACAATAGACACCAAGGTTGCTTGGATCGGAGCTTTAAAAGAGCAAGCAGAATCGGGTCCGATGTCCGTGCGTTTGTTTTTCTCAAATGGTATACCACTACACTTGCTGCTTTTACTTGCTTCAGGCCTTCCTCGTTGCCGGGACCTACCTACTTTCTGTTTCCGCGAAGGCAGTACCCGGCAGCAAAGAAGACCCGAAGCAAGTAAAAGCAGCAAGTTGTAAGCTTCCCTCCGGGGTTCTATCGTGTGCGTGCCGGCTTCCCTTCTCTTCCTCCCCCCCCCCCCCCCCCCCGGATGCTACTTCCGGTTTCGGAGGGAAGAGAAGCACATGATAGAGCCCCGGAGGGAAGCTTACAACTTGCTGCTTTTACTTGCTTCAGGCCTTACTCGCTGCCGGGTCCTGCCTTCGCTGAAACAGAAAGTAGGCAGGATCCGGCAACGAGGAAGACCCGAAGCAAGTAAAAGCATGCTGGCAAAAAAAAAAAAAAAAAAAGGGCAGGCGTCATAACAAAATTTTTGGCGGCGAGTCAGCCCAGGAAGGAGCATTGGCGACAGCAGCAGGATTAGCTGGGCGGTCATCTAAATCAGCCGGGCGCAGCGCTGAGGTGCTGTATTTATCTAATAAAACTTGAGAAAATATTACATGAAGGGAATGAGGATTACCAAAATAAGACTGGAAATAAACAAAATACTGGGTTAGATGGACCTTTAGTCTAAACTAGGGGTGCCCACACTTTTTGGGCCTGCGAGCTACTTTTAAAACGACCAAGTCAAAATGAGCTACCAACAATAAAATTTTTTAAAAACACAAAGCACACTGTACGCAGAAAAAATGTGAATTATCATTTATATTCCAGGGGTTTTTCAAAGAGGTAAAGGCAGATGACTCTATGCACTGTCACCTCAGTAACAAAAATAGACAAATATACCCCCCTCCCTTTTTACTAAAATGCGATAGCAGTTTTCAGCGCAGGGAGCTTCGCTGAATGCCACGCTCTGCTCTCGATGCTCATAGGCTCCCTGCACTAAAAACCGCTATTGCGGTTTAGTAAAAGGGGGCCATAGTGCAAAATATAGACAGCCGATATAAATTCTCAAAACAGACACATTTTGATCACTAAATTGAAAATAAAATCATTTTTCCTACCTTTATTGTCTGGTGATTTCATGGGTCTCTGGTTGCACTGTCTTCTTCTGACTGTGCATCCAATATTTCTTCCCTTCTTTCAGCCTTTATGCTTCCTCTCCTCCAGACCTCATTCCCTCCCCCAACTTTTTCTTCCTCTTTCCCTGCCTTTTCTTTCTCCCTGCCTCCCTTTCTTTTTTTCTCTCTTCATGCCCCCTCTCTTTCTTTCTGTTTCCCTTCTTTCCTTCTGTCTCCCTGCCTGCCCCCTTTCTTTCTTTCTGCCTGCCCTCTCCATAGCCACTGCTGCTGCCATCGGGGAACAGGCCCCCAAGCCACTGCTGCCCCAAACTCTCCCTGTTTCCCGTCAAGGGCCGACCAGCATTCCTCTCCCCGACGTAAATTCTGCTGTCGGAGAGGACGTTCCGGGCCAGCCAGGCAGCGATTAGCTGGTCCGGAACTCCCTCTCCGACGGCAGAATTGATGTCATGGAGAGAGTAAGGCCGATCAGTCCCGTATATTGTGAAGGCAACGTGAGTCTATCATGGAGCCCAGGATGGGCTCTGCGATCAACTCACTTTGTCTTCACGATCTATCGGTCGATCGCGATCGACGTATTTGGCACCCCTGGTCTAAACCAATACAGTAACAGGTACACTAGGGACAGAGAAAGCATATATGAATGTAAACTGCTTTGGTTTTGCCACAGAAAGGTGGTATATCAAATTCATGACGCTCACATGTTCTTATGGATTGCTGATTCATATTAAACATGAACCTTGATGTATTGCTTTGAAAAATGGCAATTCTCTCCAGATTATTTTAACACATTTCTCTTTCTGAAAAATCACAATGAGCAACTCCTAGCTGCACTGAAGAACTAGAAAAGTTTTCTTACCAGGAATCTCTCCTCTTTTTCAAGCCAGCGCTGATCATCTTCCATTTCTTGTTGTTGTCTTATTAATCTTTCCTCCATCAAATGTGTTGGTAGAACCTGACCCAATCCTCGAATATCCAAGGGTCCTGAATCCTGATGAAAAAATACATATTTGTCTATACTACACGTTCTCTTTAAGATCTATGTTTTATGACAGATTAACATACATGTTATCAGACAGCCATATCACAATAGCAACTTAATATCAGATTGAATGAAAGAAAGTATGCAACATCTTCTAAAATCAGATGTGTATTATAGTTGCAACATTATAGAACAGTGGTAGGCAAACTCATTAGTCAAAAGAGCCAAAGATCAGCAGTACGATTAAGATTTCTTTTGAGAGCCAAATTTCTTTTCAAGAACCATGTTTTTAGGAGTCGGTTTAAACTAGCTACTAAACCCGGTTTTGGCAGTGTCTGGGCCAGTACACTACATCAATTTGGGGGAGGCGATGGACGCCCACTCCCAGAGCTCTTTTTGGATTTTACCAAATAGCGGTGCCTCAACCCAAAGGAATGTCTGCTTTTGTGGCATGTGTGATGCTATTGGGCAAAAAGGCTATTCTGTTCCATTGGTTGTCTAATGACCCACCGATTTACACCCATTAGAGATCTCTGATGATTACCTATGCTTCTTTGGAACTTAGACAATTTGCGGATCTGACCAAGGGTCAGGGCCACCACTTTAGTTTGATTTGGGAACATTTTTGGATGGATCTTACTTCACATGCTCGGAGTAGACACTTGAATTTGTGATCTAGCTAGTTTGCGTTTTACTGCTCACATACAGGTACCATGCTTGGAAATAAGGGAGGGAGGGAGGGATGGGGGGGGGGGGGTTTCTACTGTGCGTATATCACAGAAAATTGTTATGCCCTGTGTGCTTTGTTTGCTTGCACTTTGATGTTCAATAAATATATTTCAACATAAACTAGCTACTAACATTAAATAAAACTAGATATCATAGTAATAATAATTTTATTTATTGACAAAAAAATCTTTTTCTACCTTTTGTCGTTTCTGCTTTAATCATCTTGTCTTCACTCACTTCTTTCTAGCCAGCATCTATCCTCTCTGTCTTCCATGCAGCATCAGCCCCTTCCATGACTGCCCTCTCTCTCTCTGCCCCTGCCATCCACTGTCTGCCCTCTCCCCATTCCATATTGCATCTTCCTTCTTTCTATGCTCCTTCCATAAACTGTCTATCTTGTGCCCCTTCTCTCCTTTGTACATGATTCATTTCAGCTCTGCCACCTCTCCATTTTTCTGTCACCATCCCTTCCCCATTGCTCTGGCATCTCTCTCTTCTCCTTTCCTTCCCACCCCACGGTCTGGCATCTGTCTCCTTCCCTTCCCTGATTCCCTGGCATCTCTCTCCTTTCTTTTCATCTCTCCCTCCCCATCCATGCTTCCTTTTCCCTTGGTCTGGCATACCTTCCTCCTTCCCTCCATGTCTTGGCATATCTTCCTCCCTCTCTTCCCCCATATGCCCTGGCATTTCTTCCTCCCTCCCTTTCTTCCCTCCATGCCCTGGCATCTCTTCCCTCCATGCCCTGGCATCTCCTCCTCCCTCCCTCTCTTCATGCCCTGGCATCTCTTCCTTCCTCCCTCTTTCCTCCATGACCTGGCATCTCTTCCTCACTCCCTCTCTTCCCTCCATGCCCTGACAACTATTCCTCCCTCCCTCTCTTCCCTCCATGACCTGGCATCTCTTCCTCTCTCCCTCCCTCTTTTCCCTCCCTGACCTGGCATCTCTTCCTCTCTCCCTCCCTCTCTTCCCTTCATGCCCTGGCATCTTTTCCTCTCTCCACTCCATGCTCTGGCATCTCTTTCTCCCTCCCTCTTCCCTCCTTGACCTGGCATCTCTTCCTCCCTCCCTTCCCTCCAAGCCCTGGCATCTCCTTTCATTCCTTCCTTTCCCTCCAGTTGGGTGCAGCAATTCTCTCCCCCTCTGCTCCCTTTCCTCCTTCTGTCATCCTGTTCCAGGTTGGCAGTGCAGCCCCTTAGCGGGTGCTCCAAGGCCTGGCATCATGAACTTCTTCAGGCAGCAGCAGCACTCACAATTTGCTGCTGTTGCCTGCTTCAGGCCTTCTTCTCTGTTGGGTCCTGCCTTCATGGAAACAGGAAGTAGGCAGCACTCAGCAGAGAGAAAGGCCTGAATCTGGCAACAGCAGCTAATTGTAAACGCTGTTGCTGCCCGAAGAAGTTAATGATGCCAGGTCTTGGAGCACCAAGGGCAGACCGCTTCTCTCCCTATAGCCGAAGCCCCTCGGATAAGGAACATTTAGCTCTCCCTCCCATGCGAACCACGCTGACCCACCGCGAGACGACCGACAATCCTCCCTCCAGCACTCGGCGGCAGCTGCAGCACTCTAAACAGGCTGCTTCGCAGTTCACAGCTTTATGCAAGTGATTTCTGTGATGTCATCAGTGGCGCGGCAGAGGGAATCACAAGGGAGCTGAGGCTGTTGCTCCAAACACTCCATTCTCCACATAAATTTTAAAAACAAACTGTTGAATCAAAACAATGCACAAAGAAACTTTACAATTTTCAAAAACAAGAAGGAAAATCCTCGGAATGCAGCAGTATAGTGTATATCAATCATTGGCATAAAAATATTCCTGCCTATAAAGCTCAAAATGTAACAACTTTTACTGAAAAAAATTACTAAAGTTATAAACAAAAAACATATTTTTATACAATGTCACAGTATCATTGTTGTCTACCAATTCCTCGGGAGTTATTCATATAATCAGCTCCAGATCTCTTTTGAAATTAGTCTGTGCTATGACAAATAATTTTTTTTCAATTTAGTGTTTATCAAATTTCTGGGGTGGCCATGGGGATAACATGGCGCTGCCTGTTGCTAATCTTTTTGTTTCACTTTTTTTGAGCACAATACATTGTATCCATCACAGCTTTTTTCTAATGTCCTGTTTTGGGTTTGATTTATACATGATATATTACTTTTGTGGAATAGCATAATTAAACTACTTGACCAATTTTGAATTTGGTTGAATTCAATGCATAAGGAGTTTGATATTCACCATGCACATTCATGCTGAAAAAGTCTCTTTTAGATTTTAAAACATAAGCTATAAACTATAGCAAGAAGATATCCTCACTTGTACAGTATAGACAGTGTACTAAGTATGGAAAAATTATGTTTTTACCTGTTAATTTTCTTTCCTTTAGACACAGCAGATGAATCCAGAGACCAATGGGATAGCAAACATCTACCAGCAGGTGGAGATAGAGAAACTGATTAACAGGTGGTCCTATTGGCTGGCTATTCATCTTCAGTATTGCCCAAACATCCGTAACCATCAATATGCTTAGCATATAAAAAACTTCTTTCCCATAACAAATTTCAAAAGGTAATAATACAGAATACAACTATCAATAATAACAGACTTCGAAAGTTGCAAAAGAAAAAAACGACAGTCAATATCCAGAAAGGGTGGGGCCCTGGATTCATCTGCTGCGTCTAAAGGAAAGAAAATTAACAGGTAAGAACATAATTTTTCCTTCCTTAGCAACAGCAGCAGATGAATCCAGAGACCAATAGGATGTAACAAAGCAATCCTCAATCTGGGTGGGAAGCAAACGCCGCCTCCGCAACAACCGAAGCACTAAATGCAGCCTCCGCATGTGCCCCCACATCCAATCGGTAATGCTGAGATAAAGTATTCTTGGAAGACCAAGTAGACACGTAACAAAACTCCAAGGGAAAAACCTCTGGACTGAGTCCAAGTAGCCGCCATTGCTCTGGCTGAATGGTCATGAACTTCTTCCGCCAACCTCTTCCCTGCCATCAAGTAAGCGTAAAGAATGTCCTCCTGGACCCTTCGAGTGATGGAGGCTTTGGATGCTGCCATACGTTTGTCGCGTCCCTTGAAGAATACAAAGAGGTGATCTAAACGACTAAAAGTCGTTAGAAATCTACAGATTGTGAAGAATGCTACGCACTTTTAAAAAAAGCAGTGAAGAAAAGCTCGCTTCCCCATTCTTCCTCCCAGGAAGAAGGAAGGAAAAGTGAGAGTGGTATAAAAGAAAGGATGACACCACCTTAGAAATTGTGGTACTGAACTGACACCCCAGAATTTGTAAATCAGAAATAAGAATCCCCGCCGTACAAGGCCTGCAACTCAGAAAACCACTGAGCTGAAGCCATGGCCACAAGAAACACCATGTTCAATGTCACAGCTTTTTAGAGTCTCAAAAGATAAGGTTGAAACGAAGCCTTCTGTAAACTGCGAAGAAGTACCTTAAGACTGTACTCTGGACAGGGCTTCTTATGAGGTGTACGAATATACTGTACTCCTTTTAGGAACTGAACTACATGAAGCTGAAAAGTAAGTGAAGAGCGAGATACCTAGCACTTGTAACAAGCTAAGATTGCCACTTGAAGCTGAAGGGAATTGAACGCTAAGCCCTTAGCAATACGCTTGTGCCCAAAAAGAAAGAATATAAAACATAGAACTCTGGAAGGGTGCCAATGTTGAGAAGTACCCAAGAAAGGAAAAGCCTCCAAAAGGAAGCATGAGCCACAGGTGAAGACGTCTGTATCGCCTGGAGAAGAGAAGAAATAATCTGCTTTGCATAACTCTTACATGTCAACCATGACTTTTCAAAAGCTAGGTCGTAATATCAAAGTAGGATGAATATCCATGTTGATTGGACCCTAGGTGAGTAAATCCGGAGATTACAGGAATCTCAACAGTTCGGCCGTCAAAAGACTCATCAGATCCGCATAGCAAGGATGGCGCAGCCAATTCGGAGATTCTCTAATTACTGTGTCCTGAAAGAGAGCTTGAGATGGCAAATCCATCCAATCATCAGCTAGGGGAAAACACTTAAAAAGAGAAACCAGAGGCAAGAAAGAAACAACGCTACTATCCCCTCCGACTGCTACTCCCTGCTCCTGTTGAAGAAGCTAGGAAGCTTTGAATTTCGAGAAGAGGCCATGAGGTCTAGTTCTAGGAGATTTCACCTTTATACAAAGAGCTGAAATGCCTGAGCAAATAGTTCCCAATTTCCAGGATGTAGAAGGTTTTACTACTACTACTACTATTTATTATTTCTAAAGCGCTGAAAGGTGTACACAGCGCTGTACCTTTTAATATACGACGGTCCATGCTCAGATTTTGTGGTGAGAAAGTCTATCTAAAACCTTTTCCTGTCCTGTAAAATGATGCATTGAGAGAAGAGGAAGATGAGATTCCACCCACTGAAGTAAAACCATTACTTTACTCGCCAACTGAGTACATCACGTATTTTCCTGGCTGTAGAGAAATACCACCGTCATAACACTGTCCTAAAAGACCTTTATTGTCATTCCGGAAGAATGGTCTGAAACTCCTTAAACGGTAGCCTGACTATGCTTCAGTCCAGAAGAATGAACGAGTACTGACTCCTTGCACTGAGAATTGAAGGCACTGAGCCCTCCAACCCAACAGCCTGGGATGTTTGGCAACTTTGAGCCAGTCCAGCAAAGATCGAGGCATGCCTTTGAAAAGATTAATCTCGCTGAGCCACCAAATTATATTGAGCGATGCTTGAGGAGCCTACTAGATACTACAATTGGAGCCTTGAAATACCAGGAACCACTGGAACAAAAGCGACTGCTGTAGCATTCTCATGTGAAAACGAGCCGAAGTTCCCAGTGGAGTCACCACCATAGATTCTAGAATAGAATCTGTATAGAATCCCATACTCTTGTTCTTGGTGATAGAAGAAGGCAAACCTGAGACTGTAACCTGTCGCCCCAGTATCAGGGAAGAAACACATTCCGCTCCTACATGAACAACATCCCCTGATATTCCAATAATTAGTATAGGAGAAAAGAGCTCTCTGGAAATTTGAAGATTCACATCCAAAGAATTGAAGAAAAGAAGTTCAAATAAAAGAAATCACCCGTTTGTCTGACAAATTGACCTGGCTGCAAGACATCCGAATCAAGCAGTCGTCTAAGAAAGAAAGTACCTGAATCTCCTGCTTGCGCCAAAACGCCACTACTGCCCTCATTTTCTAAAATGTTCATGGAGCCGTGGCTAGGCCAAATGGCATCTGCCAAAACTGATAGCGCTGCTCGATGAGAGCCAAGCGAAGATAGTGCAAATTCGGTGTGCATAGGGAAATTGTAAATATTCTCACAGTTTTTCTCTGGAAATGTCTAACTCTGAGAAACTAATGAGATTGAGCCCCCATTTGACCAATTCCCTCATCGTAAGCACTATGAAGTAAATGGAATAACTTCCCTTAGTTCCGGAAGAACTAAAACTACTGCCCCGAGTACCAGTAACACTTAAAAGGGGTCTCGCACGAACATAACCTTTGAAAGCTCAATACATGGTGACTCCAAGAAAGAATCTGAAATGGGAGGAGGATTCAAAGTTGCAAGCATCCTGAAAAATGCCCAAAGCCCAAAGCCCTCTGACCTGACATCATATTGTCTCCCCCCTCACGAGAAAGCATAAAGAGTTACCAGAGGAAGTGAAGACCCCTTTAGAATGAAGAGCAGACAGTCGGGGAATGGCTGGACTAGAGCTGTAAATTCTGGAAGAAGAAAGGAACTTTCCCACAAAAAATACAACTTTGCAATGTAAGTTGGAATATGTCAGAATTGTGAAAACAGTACTAACTCCATGCAATGTTAGCCAAAAACTTACTGCCTTTAAAATGAAGACGTACTAGATGGAATCTAGAAGCTGCATTGACCGCCCCATGGGAAATAACCTGCACCCTAATTGTTATCAAAGCTCACATCCCTAAAGAGAGCTTCAGGGATGATTCCAACAGCCACATAGCATTTGCTACTCTGTGGGTTTGGGAGAATAGGTAACTTGTCCCTGGTTAGAAGGAGCCAACACAGCTCTTCCTGCCAGTTTGAGGGACTGTCTAGCACAGGGGTAGGGAACTCCGGTCCTCGAGAGCCGTATTCCAGTCGGGTTTTCAGGATTTCTCCAATGAATATGCATGAGATCTATTTGCATACACTGCTTTCAATGCATATTCATTGGGGAAATCCTGAAAACCCGACTGGAATACGGCTCTCGAGGACCGGAGTTCCCTACCCCTGGTCTAGCAGGTGCCATGAGAAGATGGCGATTTGAGAAATCTGTACGAGAAGCTTTGAAACTTGCAGTCCCTGGCACCCTAGAAATAGAAAATTCAGTTCAGGAATCAATTCTATAGTGCTACCAGACACACACAGCGCTGCACAGAGGCACAAAGAAGAAGAAAACCTCTAAACCTCCATAGACTCACTCTTCAGGGACACCAAGAGAGACAAGAAGATACCTGTAGCAATTTGCCTTCTGCCGACCCATAACAGCAAAAAACTGAGATTGGGCAGCTGAGCACAGGGCAGAATCTCTTTCTTAAGCACTGTGAGACATAACAGTACAGTCGCAATTAAAGTAGTTAAGTCTTTTCAAGCAGAGAGAGTGGGGAAACACACACACAAGGTATATCACTGCAACAGTGGCAAAAGCTGTTGAAACACTCCTGACGCGTAGAACCCCGAAAACAGGGGTTGCAGCTGCAGAATAGTGACCTAAGTCAGCTGCAAAATAAATTCTGTGAATGCTGCGGTGTTCCCGCTAGCACCGGAGACCCGTGCGCGAGCTGGCTCTATCAAAAATGCATTAAAAACCTACCCAGAGCCAACCATTAAAATATTTTTCACACTGTCATGGTATAAAATGCTTAAAATGAACATTGGAGAGAAATAAATGAATGCTGCTTCGTTCTCAACTTAGGAAAACAAGTGCATGCCTCTTGCGCTCAGTCAGGAACCGGCTATGGGACGAACACACCCGGCGCCGTCCCAAATATTTACCTCCATCCGGATGCGTGAACTGCCAAGCAAAGTCTGCCTCGGGGAGAAATCCCACTACCGCTGTGGCGCTGCTGCCAGAGTATGAAAACAAGCGCATGCCTACAACGCGGGAAGGCACTAGTTCTGTCAATGGAGTTCTCTATCCATACAACCGAAGCCCTTTACTGAATAAACTTCATACACATGTAAATTTACTTGTCTGTCACTAAACCATTTCCACAACTGTACAAAATACAGCGTTTGATAAAAAACATATTCCTTCTGTAGACTCACACCGAACCCGCAGCTCCACCACAACCAGAAACCAGAAAAGAAGTTCAAATAAAACATATACTCACAACTTTGTTGATAGTGCTGGGAGATGCCAGTTGCTCAGCACTATGAGGGCAGATTTGTTTATTAGTCACTGTGGTTTCTCTTTTTTTTTTTTTTTTACAGTGAAGGGAAAGAAGAAAAATTGAGACCCAATCAGACCCTTTATCATTGGAGGGAGGGTGAGGCAGGGACCTAGGGGGCCCAGGTGTAACCCCTAAAGCCGACACTGTTCAGCCGGACAACTCTGTCTCACTGAAGAGAAACCTGAACAGGAGAAATAAAATTGCCATCTCACTGAAGAGAAACCTCAATAGGAGAAAATAATTTTCCAGTCATAGCCAGAATTCAGGAGCTAGTTAAATAGTGACCATCACCTGCTGGGAGATAGAGCATACTGAAGATGCAGGAGACGTGCCAGCCAAATAGGACCACCTGTTAATCAGTTTTTCTATCTCCACCTGCTGGTAGATGTGCGCTATCCCATTGGTCTCTGGATTCATCTGCTGCTGTTGCTAAGGAAAACATTATTGCTGCAATCTACTCTTCACAAACTGGAGACGAAGCTTCAAAAGTTTCCTTCAAACACTTCCAGGCTATTCAGAGCACTGCAATCAGTATCCTATGTCATGTGCAGAAATTTGATTAGATTCCTCCCTTTCTTTTCCACTATACTACTAATCATTTATATAGCATTGCTAGATATATGCAGCACTGTACATTAAAACATTCAAGAGACAGTCCCTACTAGAGCTTACAATCTAATCAAACAGGCAAGCATGATAAGTAGAGGGTTAGGGAGTTTCTCAGGCATGGGTATTTTCCAAAGAGTGGAGGTTTAGGCATAAAACCTAACCTCAAAAAGTGGGCTTTTAGCTTGGATTTGAATACTGCCAGGGACAGAGAATGAAATACTGACTCAGGCAGTCTGTTTCAGGCATATGGAGCAGCAAGAGAGAAGAAACGTAGTCTGGAGTTGGCAGTAGAGAAGGATACAGATAAAAGAGATGCCCAATGAACGGAGTTCCCGGGGAACAGTATAAGGAGAGATAAGAAAGGAGAGATATTGAAGATCACTATACTGGTGTGTTCTGAGGCTTTTCATTCTTGAACTTTGCAAAGTTTGTTTGCATTTTTTTTGATGTGATCACTTCACTGACTACTTGATCTTCATTATATAAAATAAGCTCGTAGTTAGTACCACTTTCAGCCTTATTAGATTGGTGGTTAACAAATTCATATTAGATTGGTGGTTAAGAAATCTATAATTATATTTTACATTGTTTAGAGTAAGTTTAGTAGATGTATTCTGTTGTTGCAGTCTGTCTTATTGAAAGCGTACTGTAAATACAATTATCTTAAGTAGCAGTGTTTTGTGTTCTAGCATTTTATGAACTTTATTGTACCTCCATACTGGGTTGCCACACTGAAATATCCTGAGTCCGATGATTCCAGGAATCCGGATGATCTAAAACAGATGTTTGCCCTGGATATATACTACCTTGCATGGATGGAATGCTATGAGAACCAGGATAGCCAGAAACCTATAAAGTAAGTAAAATGCTTGAAAATATATAAAATTTGTATTTACCCATACTGTCATTTACAGCATATTTTAAATAAAATGGAACATACAACTAGATTTTGAACAAAATGTACTATATGGTCAACTGAAAGATAATTTATGAAATAATTGGAAGATCGATTTATATTTCACTGTGATTGTCCAGTTCTCTTTATTTGTTAAACTGCTTAGAACTGCAAGGTTTTGCAGTATAAGATGGGATTTTATGTTAACATACCATGCTGTAACTGTATTCGTGTGATTATGCTATAATCTTGAAAAACTGCAAAACCAAAAGCATTTTTGATGGTATTGAAAAAAAATGGGAAGATTAGGTTCATACCTCAATAATCTTCTTTCCAATATAAAGGAGCATGAGTCTTGACCAGTGGGTTATTCACCTCTACCCATGAGTTTTTGCAGAAGGAATCATCTATAGCTTTTCCATTTCACCTCCTTGTGCCAGTAGGCAGTCCCCATCTCCTCAGTTCGTACTAAAGTAGTTGATCACCCTAAAAGAGGAGAAATAACAAGGAAGGTACATGTAACTCCCCACTCAAGTCAAGTCTTTTTTGCTTTGGAACAAAGACAATTAATTAAACCCCATGAAACTTAATACAAGCAATGTGGATCCAAACAAGCTACCTACCTGAGTTCAACCAACACCCACATTTATTATAGCTATTATAGGCTCTCCCATGGACTTTGCCATAGCATGTTATTGCATCACTTATTGTACTTGCTAGACAGTTGAAAAACAATCTAAGTACTCTCTTGGCTGCTCCAAGGCAAGCATTTGGAGACACACATACATGTCTGAGACAGGAAGCAGGCTAAATTGATATCGGACAGGGTGGGAATCAAGAACCTAATCTTCCCTTCCAGTGCAAAAGGAACACGAGTCTTGACCAGTAGGATGTACCAAAGCTGTCCCCTGAGACTAGGGTGGGGCAAATGAGCTTGTTGCTAGCACAGAGGACCCAAAAGTAGTGTCCATTTGCACCTTCACATCCACTCTATAAATTTTTGTGGAAGTATGGAGAGCAGACCATGTAGCTGCCCTACAAATTTCCTCAAGCAGAACTGTCCGGGATTCTGTCCTTTAGAAGCTACACTTCTGGTGGAATGTGCCTTCAAGGAGATTGGCAATTGTTCATCATAGCCAATGTACACAGACGAAAGCAGATCCATTTGGAAACTGAAGCCTTAGATGCTGGCTTCCCTGGTCTGCCAGGACTGGTGATCCTAAAAAGATGATCTGAAGGATGAAAATCATTTGTCACCTCAAGATAACGGAGAATAATTCTTCTTACATCCAGAAACTCTAAAACTTTGTCCTTTTTCTTTACACCTGTAACCTGGAACAGAGGCAGCTGTACTTCCTGATTGACATGGAATGCCAACACCATAGAAAGGAAGGCACTATGCTTTGAGACACACTTGCCTCCGTAAATCTGAAGAAGAGCTCTCTATGTGACAGAGTCTGAAATCCCTCTTGTCAATGAGAAAGCTACCAGGAAAACCATCTTGATGCTCAGATCCATCAGTAACATCTCTTGCAAGGGCTTGTACGAGGCTCTACTGAGGGCCCATAACACAATGTTAAGATTTTACTTTGGAAATTGATGTTGCACGGAAGAATGCAATCAGAACACTCCCTTCAGAAACCTGGACACATCTGGATGGGAAACCAAATACCCTTTCTCCACTCAAGCCAGAAGGCATGAGAGGCTTGCCACCTGTACCTTGAAGTGGCAAGCTGCCAGGTTCTCTTTGAGACCTTCCTGAAGAAAAGAAAGGACTATGGTAAATCAGGGCCCTAAAAGGCTCCACCTTCTGTTCTGCACATCAGCACTGAAAAGTCTTCCAAGCCTTAACATAGGCTGCGACTGTAGCTGGCTTCTTAGATCATAGGAGGTTAGCTATAAACCCCTGCGAATATCATCTCTTCTTTAGGGCCGCGTGCTCCAGATCCATGCCCAAAGCATTCCAGATTATCTAGGACAATTAGACCCTGTGAAAGCAGCGATGGGAGAAGTGGCAGTCTGCGGCACTTGTCCTGCTGTAGCTGAACCAGATCTGCGTACCATGTGTGATGTGGCCAACCCTTGGTGGGTCGATGTTCTTCGAATAAACCAGCCTATCTTTCCTCATAGGGGAATTTGTACAACAGTTCCTTTGTTGTCCATGGTTGTACCATGGCGTCTATGCCGGTGTTTCCCAGCTCGCCAACACTATTAGATGTCTGCCTCCCCCAGTGCTTTACAATTTTGTTGAATGCATTCTGGGGCAAAGACCCTCCCTCAGATCCAAATCCTGATGACCAAGATGGTCTACTTGTATACTGTCCACGCTCCCTAAAAGCGCCACCGAAATATCTTGTAGGTGGCATTCTGCCCAGTGAAACAACAACTGGGCCTCTAGCTTCAATGGAGCTGTATGTCACTGTCCGAGAAGATCCTGACTGCTTTGCCTTCCAGGATCTTTTCAAATGAATGTAGTGCTAAGTGAATGGCTCTCAGGTCCAGCCTGTTGATGGACTATTTTCTCTGAAAAGGCAACCATCAGCCCTGAACTGGGTGACCCTTGCAATGACCTACTCAGCTGCAGAGGCTGGCATCTGGCATCAGTAGCACCCAAGAGGCAATGTGGAGAGGCAAGCCCTTGGACAGTGCCTCTGCCCAAAGCCACCAACTCAATCTCTGACGTGCTTTAGCCGTCCAGGTCAATAGCATGCAGAGCAAATCAATCTGCAGAGACCAGCAGGATAACAGCACATTCAGAAGAGAGCTTAAATGAGCTTTTGCCCAAGGTAACATTTCTATAATCACTACCATCAACCACCAGTACACCTGCAGGTAATGCCAAGCCATAGGAGTTGTGATTACCAGGAACTCTAAAATCTGGGCTCTTAGCTTCAGTTTGTATGACTCTGGAAGAAAAACACAGCCTTCTGCCTTGTTATAGAGGATCCCCTCTAGGGACTGGGTCAGTTCCAGGTGACTTTTGGGAATTTATACCTTATCCTGGGTCTTGCAGGAGCTGGACAACTTGTGTCACTGTCTTGTGTCCATCAGTCTTAGATGGAGCCCTGATTAACCAATTGTTCAAATAAGAGTGTAAATGAATCCCTGTCTTGTGCATGTGCACTGCTACCACCACTATTACCACCTTGGTAAAGGTCATGTTGTCAACCTGAGCAAAAGTGCCGAGAATTGAAAATACTTTTCCAGCATATAGAACCTTCTGTGTTCCAGGAATATAGGCATATGCGAGTAAGCCTCCGTCAAGCCATAAATTCTTAGTTGGTAGTGCCCATTTACTATCTGGAATCTTCTAAACCTGAAGATTCATTTTGCGGGAGCAAAGGAATTGAACCTGACCCCCAGTCATCCCAGTCCTTTTCTGACTGGATCTCTGGTTCTTGCAGAATACCTATCTGCAGTGGACCAGTGCTCTGTAAGGGAAACCCCCTCCTCCCCCCAACAGTTACTGGCCTACTTCCAGACTGTGCAGACTACCCTGAATATTTCACATAAGATTCAAGCATTACACTCACAAAATCAGAATCAAATCCCTGAACTGGATATCTTATGTACCTCTGCAGGGACATTTCTGGTCTCCTCATGGGTTCTAAGGCATCTGCGCATTTGCGTTTCATTGATGCCAAGTCGCAATTTGAGAGCTCTAGGAGGGATATTTGAACCAACATTCGAGCTTCCTGCTACTCTGAGATCCTGGAGGGACCAGAGGGGACTAAGCCCAGCACTCCTGCAACCCTCACATGCCCCATGGCATGTGGCACATGGGCACTCCTCAGCTGGCCTTCCAGCAAATAAAATGGCAAGATACAGGGGAGTCCATAGAAATAATTTAATATAAAAAAATGAGGTGTTTAGAGGCAGATAGAGGCTTTTGAAATGAAATCGGTAAATCCAAGATGGCCACTGTGGTTGTGTTTTGGCACCAAAAAATGGCCCGGGAAAGCTAGATAAAAGGTGGGGGACTCTACGGGAAAGCCCCAGAGACCCTCAAAACATCCTTTTTTGGACCATCCCAGTCTCCTATGGATAGTAATAGACTACTCACAAAACTGCCTGGTGCCGTGCCTGCATTAGCTCACACTATAGCTAGACAAAGGAGAAGATTTCTGCTTTGGACAAGCATATAAAATCCTCCAGAAGCTGGGCTCTTTTGACTGCCTTTTAGATAGGTTTTGAGAGCCTTAAACCCTCAACTCCATTAGCTCCTCACGTGTCTTCAAGGGCGGATGAAGCTGGCATCTGCTATAGCTCTCTGGACCAACACAGGGCCACTCAGCCTGCGCTCAAGCACCTGATAAACCATATATTGTAAAACAGCAAACAAGTAGTTCCAATGAACTTTATCGAACGCCTTTTTGGCATCCAGACTAGCCAAAGTTGCTGGTATAGCCTGAAATTTGCAGTGAGCTACAGACAACAAAACCTTACAGACATTAACTACAGATTGGCGGCCCTTAACAAAACTCACATGCTCTGGGAAGATTAAATCAGGAAGTACATCCAAAAGTATCAGCCAATATGCGAGAAAAAAGTTTCATGTCCACATTTAGAAGAGATATTCTGAGGATTCTATCAGCTGGTTCAACACAGCAGCATAGAGGGGCCACTCTAATGCTGTCAACTGGTGCCAAATCACTTGAGAAATAGCACACCAGGTTCTGAGAGAATTGTGGGTTTTTTTCATCTTTCCTAACTGCTGCTCTTTCTGGGGATTCTATCAGCTGGTTCAACACAGCTTTCCCTTTCCGGGCTCTTGTCCAGCAGCAGAAGGGGGAAGCCATCAGCGCGATGCAGCACGGCCCCAACGTGGTCACCAGAGGTGGATTGATGCCAGCGTCGGAGATCTCCTGTGGCCTTCCCTCTCTCCCCCTCTCCTCGGTGGACTTACACTCCTGCACCTGCGTCGTTTAGCATATCGAAGGGAAACTGAACTTCACTTCAGGGGTCTGCTGTTGGCGGCGCCTGGCCTTGCCTGTCCACTGACTAGTGTCATGGTGGTCTTCTTTGGCATGGTTCCTGGTCCTGCTTCTTTGGTGGCGGCTGGTTGACCTGGTTCTGCAGACTGAACTTACTATCAAGCCGCCTCAGAGAGTTTTCTCTCTCTTAAATATGTTTTATTTTAAATTTTGTATCTTCTTTCATTATTTCTATTTTCTATTTCTTTGATTTCTGACCTTGAAAATGTATTATATATTTTTATTTTAATCAGGTACTTTAGCTAGATTGTAAGCCTTCGGAACAGATAGGGTAGTTTTTCTCAAGTACCTAATTTCATTTTAGTTTGATACATTGTAAACCACTCAGGTCAGTAAAATGCAGGAGCGGTATATAAAATCTTAAATAAACATATTGGCCAATAAGACTCTGGATAATGAGGGTCTTTACCCGGCATAGGAAGTAAAGTTATGTATGCAGCATTAGAGTGTTAAGAAAATCCTCCTTGCGCGATGGAGCGATTAAGAGAGAAAAGAATCTGAGCACGTACCTGGGGGAACAACAATTTATAGAACTCTGAAGTAAACCCATTGGGTCCAGGAGTCTAGAGTTCCATAAAGATTTTACCGCGATTTGTAGGTCTTTAGTTGTTAGAGGGGCATTCAATTTGGCCAACTGAGCATCCATGAGATGAGGCAAACCTGAATCTTCTAAGTAATCAGTGGACTGGGGGCCCCAATTGGACTGAGGTGCAGAATACATGGTTTTAAAGAAATCGTGAAAGAGAGTGGCAATGGCCCGAGTTCTGTGATGCAAGATGCCTTTACTATCCCTCAGTGCTGAAATGTAAGTGGTACCCTGCCATGTTTTTGTAATCTGGGCCAGGAATTTCCCAAGTTTATTACTAAAAAGGTAAAAGTTATATTTTCTATGAAAAAGTTATTTTTTTAGTATGTTCATGAATCAGGGCATTCAATGACGCCTGGGTGGCTAAGTATGTTTCCCAGACAGGGGTAGTTAGGTTGCGGAGGTAATGGTATTTCGCTTTCCTAAGTTGTTTTTCGAGGAGTATGATGCCCTGAGCTAGCTGCCGGGCTCTAGTAATCATATATTGGATGATATCTCCTCTTATTACCACCTTAAGGGTTTCCCAAAACAAGACGGGATTGACCCTATGCTTGTGAAGAGCACATTCCTCATATCTAGATTGCAAATAAGTATGAAAGTGTTTATCTTATATCAAGAAGGAAGGAAACCACCATTTAGATGCGCCTTCATGTGCTAATGATATGTGAAATTATATTAAGCAGATAGCGTAATCAGAGACCACGATGGGGCTAATGGTAGCAGTGAGGAGACATGAAATAAAGACTGAGAAGTCAATATATAGTCTTTCGGAGACATCGAACTGTAGGCCCTTGTGAGCGTAGTCTTTGACAGATGGATTTAAGAGGCACCAAGGGTCTACCAGCTCCAAAGTGTCACACAGAAAAGGGAGTCCTTTGCGAGGGCTCAAAATATTCCCATGTTGTGGTGAAGTTCTGTCTACAGATGGTCTAGTACTTGATTAAAGTCACCAGCCACTACTACTGGGTGTTGTGTGGGTTGAGTAGATAATTAAATCATTTTACGAAAGAAAGCATATTCATAAATGTTAGGAGCATAGACTGTCAGTAAATAAAATGTCAGCCCCGATACCTCTACTCGCAGTAAGAGATATCTAATATATATATCTTTTTTGATTTGGGTAATTTGACCTATAAAGCCTTTCAGCATCAAGACTGCCACTCCTCCTTTTTTCTGGGAATTAGAGGAATAGAAGACCTGTCCCACTCATGAGGTCCCTAGTTTAAGATGTTCTTTGTTGGTGAACTTAGTCTCTTGCAAACAGGCTATATCTACCACAAGGCGCTCGAGTTGGGTTGGAATTTTAGTTCTTTTTATTGGTGACATAATCCCAGAGACATTCTAAGTGACTAGTTTCAATTTAGAGGAGGGCACACAGAGATCTAATGCAGTGAGAGCCAGTATACAAATGCTGTGAGAGCCAGTACACAAATAACAGAGAATCCTGGGTGCCGAGCCTCCACCCAAGATAGTTGCAATGAGAATAAGATATGCAGAGAAAATGACCTAATAGCCAGAGAAAACCCTAGTGATTAGAATATTTGAGTAAATACAAAGCAAGCAAATACACAGCCATCCTTGCACTACAAATAATGTTTAGAGAACACAGAAGAAAGACATGAATCCCAAACTTGAGGGCCCTAAACCCACAAGTTCTACCACCAGTTTTCCCCATATTCCACCCTGTCCAGAACATCTAGCCTCAAATGAGGTTGAAGATGCTTGAGTCAAGTTCGGATGTAGAGACCCCCACCCCCCCATCGTTCCTCAAAATGGAAAAAAAAAAAATACTAAAGAAGTCCCTGTACCCAACAATACAAAGCCTCCCTTAAATGCAGATCAAATACTAACAGAAACATTTTTCAAACGAGTAACATCAGGAGAGAATCAGATAGTGTGTCTAAACAGGCAGACTCACAATTACCTGCTCCCTGTAGTGAGTAGAGCATGGCTAATTTGGCTCCTCAAATTAATAGAAAGCCTAATTTGGCAAAGACCGTAGCTATAAAAGTCACCATTAGGTGCTCTCAAAGCAGAGTGAGTCAGCATGCAAACGAAGTTGCTCCTGCAAGGTAGTTAATTCTGTTGACGCCGAGCCTGCCTCATCTTCAACTGCTGCCATTCGAGCTTCCAGCTCACCAGTTTGCTGCATTGTTTCAGTGAGCAACTGCTCAAGACTAGACAATTGACCAGAAAGCTGAGCAAAACGGGGGTCCAAATCTTGCACCACAGCAGTGGTAATTGCAGTAATGTATTTGGAGGCAAGCAGCAGAGCGGGCTTATCCACAGCAGCTGCCATTTTGGGATCTGGCTTTTGGGCTTTGCCTCTTTCTTTGTCTTTATGTGCAGATTTTCCACTTATATACAACGGGGATCGCATGGCAGTTGACCATACACTACGTTGATGTTGAAGTCACATTATTGTTGTTTTAATGGTTAGATGGGGGTCCAATGAGGGTGAGGGCCCCGGAGCTCAGCAGAAACATGTCCTGCCTTGCTTAGCACATCACATGCCTCCAAGTAAATTTTTAATGTGTTCTTCACTGTACTTTTTTTACATATTAAAAAATATATTTATTTTTACTTAAAAGCACAGTTACTTACCTTAACAGGTGTTATCCTGGGACAACAGGCAGATACTCTCACATGTGGGTGATGTCACACACAGACAGTGAAAAGTGTAGAATCACTTTAACAAGCTTTTAGACAGCCCGCACAGTGCATGTGCCTTCCCACGCAATGCCAGCTCGCAAGATAGTCAGTTCTATGCCCAAGTAAAAAAGCCCAACTAGGGGAGGTGGGCAAATTGTGAGAATATCTGCCTGCTGTCCCAGGCAGCATATTCTTACATGTGGGACTCCCTAGCTTTAGAAAGGGGATGGAGGGAGAGTTGAGTTCCAAGAAGTCAGAAACATTTGCGTTGCCTCGCAAAACCTAAACCCAGTGTCTTATATGAGAGCGCGGAGGCAAGGGAAGGAACATAAGGGAAAAAAATGAATAAGGGAATTCCATGCTCTGCTAGAGATAAAAGGAGAATTCCCAGAAACTGTATATGTATTGAGGCTGATAAAATAAGAAAAAGACCTCCTAGAGGCAGGTGAATCTGAATATAGGCGATGGAGATGCCAAAAAGTTTAAAGAATCAAATAAGAAAAAATTACTGGTAAATGCACACATATGGAACATGCAGGCGGCAGGGATTCAGTAGCCGCTTTGCACTTTGCTCATGCTCCACTTTGCGGGTTTTTCCTGCTTCTATTGCCCAGCACTACAAAGACTACTTAATAAGCAGATAAGTGTGACAATGTTTTGATATTTATGCAACAGTGAATGCTATAGTGAATGAATTAGGCAGAGTACAGTTTTCCATTCACCTTTGGAGTTTTTTGACCGAGGATGTGTCTATCGGGCCTGTTCTCCACAGAAATGGGACACATTGCCTTGTCCCCTCTTCTGAAAAAAGCCGATCTCGACCCTTCCTTACCATCTAACTACCGCCCCATAGCAAATATCCCTCTCCTAACTAAACTGCTAGAGGCCATAGTCGCTACCCAGCTCTCTTCTTACCTAGAGAGATTCTCCATCCTCTATCCCTACCAATATGGCTTCAGATCCAGCTTCAGCACTGAATCTCTCCTAGTTTCCTTAATTTCTAAGGTGCAACAATTACATTCTCATAACAAATTCGCTGTCCTATTACAATTCGATCTCTCTGCAGCTTTCGATGTTGTCCACCATGACATACTACTTTATCAACTTTCCGAGATAGGAATTGAATCCACCATCCTAAAGTAGTTCTCAAACTTCCTACGCTCTCGCTCCTACACTGTCAACACAAATGGCACCATGTCCATTCCTTGGACACCATCTTGCGGTGTCCCTCAGGGATCACCCCATCCCCTATTCTCTTTAACATCTATATGTCCTCCCTGAAATTATGTCCTCCAATTATCCCCCCTTGAAACAATCTACACATACGCTGATGACATCCTTGTCCTCCTTGAGACAGACCAGAACCTCACCAACCTCCACGAGAACATTACAGCTTGCATAATGAGACTCCATTCCTGGTCCTTCTCGGTACAGATGAAATTGAATGAATCAAAAACAAAATTACTCTGGCTCAGCCCAAAATTAGAACACCTGCCCACCCTCTTCGCACTACCCTCAGGCGCTGCACTGCAGCTTGAGTTCTCAAGCAAGGTCCTTGGCATCATTATCGATTCTTCTCTCTCCCTCAATGACCACCTCAACTCCTTGGCTAAATCATGCTTTTTCAGCCTCCACATGCTGAGGAAAGTAAAATCCTATTTTTGCCAACAACATTTCGCCGTCCTTGTCCAATCCATCATCCTCTCCAAATTAGACTACTGCAATGCCATCTACTTAAACCTATCAAAAAAAAAGTCTTCAAAGACGCCAGCTAATCCAGAATACTGCAGCCAAATTGATCTTTGCAAAACGCAAGTCTGACCATGTCTCCCCACTCCTAGCCAAACTTCACTGGCTCCCAGTGATTTCCAGAATCCATTTCAAATGCTCCTGCCTGGCTTTTAAGATCATTCACGGCATCCTTCCTCCCTTAATCCCACTATCTTATAACTCCTCGAGTCCTGAATCTACCAGACCCACCCAAAGGTATAAATTATCCTTCCCCTCTCTACATGGTATTCGCTATGCAGGCAAACTGGGAAAATCCCTTCTCTTCAGAATCACAGGTCTTTGGAACGACCTTCCCCGCTGCGGAACTTGGGCTCCCTCCAATTATTCCACAAGCAACTGAAAACCTGGTTTTTCACTAAAATGTAATTCTATCCTCCCTTACTCTTCTCTTCTATATATAAGTTCATGTAAACCTTTTTTTTTTTCCTTCTCTTCCTATATTTTAAGTTCTTGTAAACCGTGCCGAGCTCCACAACATCCGTGGAGATGATTTGGTATATAAACTTAAGATTTAGTTTAGTTTAGTTCTTGTCTCTATGAATATATATTGTCTATGTGGGAGTTGTATGTTTTTGAGAACACCCCTATTAGACACTGAGGTCTTTTCTCCAATTTTGAGTATGATTGGGGTTTGAAGTTATTGCTGTATGTAGTGCTGGGTAAATTATTGGATGTATATTTTTGAAGTGACATCTATCTATATCCATTGGTAACAGGGAGAAAAAGGAAAATACTGATTGATCACACAAAGTTCTTCAATGAAAATAAAGTTGACCACCAAGGCAATCAATTAAAATTTAATATGATATTTACCTGGTAATGGTTGGGCTGTACTACATGTTGAGGACTTGGATAAAAACCTTCACTTGATCTTGGACTGGGATAACCTGGTCTGCTGGGCTACAAACAGAAAAAGGACATTAAGTGAATGGACTAGAATGATAATATAAGTATATAACACACACAATTAAATGCATTTATCGTGGTTATTATAGTATGAAAATCTTTTCTAGATCCCAATGTGTTCCTACTTAAGCAAATAACTCCTGTTGCAAGAAATTTAATCTCATCTCGATGGTATATTTATAAAGAATTCACTATAGAGAGACATAGTTCTTTGAAAACAGACTATTTCCCAAGAAAAGAATCAAAAAATAACATGGTAAATATGAACTTTAAGATCTATCGTCTTCCCAATTTTCTTATTGTTACAACTAAGGATCCTATTACTGTTTTGGAGTCTTGTACTACTTACAGTATATTCTGTATAAGCCTGTGGAAGTTCTTCCAACAGATCTACCAGAGGTGCAATCCTGGTGAAAACCAAAGCACCACAATCTAAGTGTGGTAAAGAAGCTATCAAACTAGATTTACACTTATCTAAGACTTCCAAGTGTGTCCTCTTTGCTGAATTGACATCTGAACTAGGTCCTTGAAAAGATGCATAGGTGGCGATCTCATGCGTCACCTAGATAAGATTTTAGATTGTGTTGGGGAGGAGCTTGCTGTCTTTGTACATATGGGTACCAATGACAGGGAAATGTGGTTGAGAGGTTCTGGAAGCCAAATTTAGGCTCTTAGTAAGAAGCTAAAATCCAGAACCTCCAGGGTAGCATTTTCAGAAGCACTCCCTGTTCATGTGCAAGACCCAAGAGACAGGCAGAGCTCCAAAATCTCAATGGGTGGATGGGGCAATGGTGCAGGGAAGAGGATTTTAGATTTGTCAGGAACTGAGTGACATTCTGGGGAAGGGGGGAACCTATTCTGCAATGATGGGCTCCACCTTAACCAGGATGGAACCAGGCTGCTGGCATCAACATTTAAAAAGGAGATAGAACAGCTTTTAAACTAGAAACTGAGGGAAGGCCAACAGTTGCTCAAAAGTACATGATTCAGAACAAGATATCCTTAAAAGGTATCACCAAAACAGGGAAGATAAGTCATTCTGTTAGCGAGGTTACAAGATAGACTACAGTTGATCAGGTGTCCTTAAATGCATAGCAGATAGATTTTAAAGATTGCAAACTACTAAGCAAGTTGTAAATAGGAATAACAAACATTGTTTAAAATGTCATAGAAACATGATGGCAGATAAAGGCCAAATGCCCATCTACAGTAACCATTATCTCTTCCTCTCTCTAAGAGATCCCACGTACCTATCTCACGCTTTCTTGAATTCACAGTCTTTGTCTCCGTTACCTCTACCGGGAAGCTATTCCATGCAACTATCACCCTTTCTGTAAAAAAGTATTTCCTTACATTACTCCTGAGTCTATCACCTCAAACTCATTCTATGCCCTCTCACTCTGGAGACTCCTTTCAATTTAAGACTTGCCCCAAGTGTATTTATGCTACTTAGGTATTTAAACATCTCTATCATATCTCCCTTCTTCTGCCTTTCCTCCAAAGTATATGTCCCCATACATCTTATGACGTAGACCACCAACCATTTTAGTTACCTTCCTCTGGACAAATGCCATCATGTTTATATCTTTTTGAAAGTGTGGTCTCCAGAATTGTTCACAATATTCTAAATGAGGTCTCACCAGAGTCTTATATAGATGCATCAATACGTCCTTCCTCTCCCTATGCACCCTAGCATCCTTTTAACTTTCGCCATTGCCTTTTCAACCTGTTTGGCCACTTTAAGATCATCGCATACAATTACACTCAAGTCCCACTCTTCTTTCATGCACAAAAGTTCTTCACCCCCCAAACTCTACCATTCCCTTGGGCTTTTGCAGCCTAAATGCATGACCTTGCATTTCTTAGCATTAAATCTTAGCTGCGAAATTTCAGACTGTTCCATAAGCTTCACTAGGTCCTTCCTTATGTTTTCTACAAAATTAGGGGTGTCTACTCTATTGCAGATTTTGGTATCATCTGTAAAGAAGCAAATCTTACCAGTCAGCCCTTCAGCAATATTGTTTACAAAATTGTTAAAAAGACCAGGCCCAAGAACCAAACCTTCAAGGACACCACTGGTAACATCCCGTTTCTCGATCACTACCCTCTATCATATTCCACTCAACCAGTTCCTGACCCAGTCCATCACTTTGGGACCCATACTAGAGGCACTCAATATATTTATTAGACGTCTGTGTGAAACACTGTCAAAGCTTTGCTAAAATCTAAATATACCACTTTGAATAACATTGTGCCATTAGCAAATTTAATTACCTCACTAGTTATTCCCATCTCTAGATCATTGATAAATGTGTTAAAAAACAATGTTTCCAGCACAGACTCCTAGGGAACCCCCACTATTTACCCTTCTCTATTGAGAATACTAACTATTTAACCCTATTCTTGGTTTTCTATCTTTTAACCAGTTCTTAATTCACAATAGTACATTACCTCCTGGGTACTTTACAAAGTCCTTTTGAAAATTCAGATACACAATATCAACTGACTCACCTTTACCCACGTTTATTCACCCCTTCGAAGAAACATATAAATATCAGGTTTATTAAAATTTTGATATACCGCCTTATCAAATATCAAAGCAGTTTTACAAAGTGTTATTAAAAGAAGACATTAAAAACAAATTTTCTATACAGTAACAAGAAAGCCAACAGACAGATAATGACTTACTGGTACGAAAGGTAACAGGGAGGAACTACAATATTTAGATAGTAAAGAAGGGGAAGGAAAAATACAATGGGGAGGGACA
This sequence comes from Geotrypetes seraphini, assembly GCF_902459505.1. Taxonomy (NCBI): domain Eukaryota; kingdom Metazoa; phylum Chordata; class Amphibia; order Gymnophiona; family Dermophiidae; genus Geotrypetes; species Geotrypetes seraphini. The sequence continues at coordinate 22,513,685 of NC_047085.1, read as the reverse complement.
AAGCAGGTACTTCAGCCAACGGGGCTAGGCTTAAGAAAGTACAAAAACTTCCTTAAAAGGACAAAAACTTCCTTAAAAGGACAATCATAGATTGTACACATCTTTAAAAAGAAATGCTTTTAAATTAGCTTTGAATTTATCAAGGGACATAATTTATCTTAAATGATTGGGGACCGAATTCCAGATTGTAGAAGCTGTAACTGAGAAAATACTGGATCTCATAGTGTTGATGTTTCTTAATGAGGGGATAGTCAACAGATTTTGATTCGAAGAACGTAAGGCACGTTGAGTAGTGTGAGGGATCAGTAGCCTGTTAATGAACTCTGGCCGGCAATTTTAGTTTTAAAGGTAATATAATTTTATAGGTGATTTGATGCTCAATGGGAAGCCAGTGAGCTTTGATCAGGAAAGGGGTGACATGATTGTATTTGTGTGCTTTTGAAATAATTTTTACAGCGGTATTTTGAATTATTTGGAAAAGTCTTATTTCTTTCTTAGTGATACCCTTATATAATGAGTTACCATAATCCAGATATGATAGGACTAAGGAATGAATGAGAATGTTCAATAAAGGTTGATCAAGTAAAGTGGTGAGGGATCTTATCATTCGGAGGTGATAGAAGCATTTCCTTACTACTGAGCTTATTTGGTTGTGGAATGTAAGTTTTCCGTCTAAGACAACCCCAAGTAACTTAATGGATTAGACCAGGGGTGCCCACACTTTTTTGGCTTGCGAGCTACTTTTAAAATGACCAAGTCAAAATTATCTACCAACAATAAAATGATAAAAAACACAAAGCACACTGTATGCAGAGAAAATGTTAATTATCATTTATATTCGGGGGGTTTTTCAAACAGGTCAAGGCAGATGACTTTAAAATATGCAATGTCATCTCAGTAACAACTATACAAAAATAGATAAATATACACCCTCCCTTTTTACTAAACCATGATAGCAGTTTTTAGCGCAGGGAGCTGCACTGAATGTCCTGCGCTGCTCTCGACGCTCATAGGCTCCTTTTTGCACTAAAATCCATTACTGCGGTTTAGTAAAAGGGGGCCATAGTGCAAAATATAGACACCAGATATAAATTCTCAAAACGGACACATTTTGATCACTAAATTGAAAATAAAATCATTTTTCCTACCTTTGTTGTCTGGTGATTTCATGAGTCTCTGGTTGCATTTTCTTCTTCTGACTGTGCATCCAATATTTCTTCCCTTCTTTCTGCCTCCTGCATGCTTCGTCTCCTCCAGACCTCATTCCATTCCCCAACCAACATCTCTGTCCTTCCATGAGTCCAACTTTTTCTTCCTCTCTCCTTGCCCCCTCCCCTTTCTTTTTCTCTGTGTCTTTCTTTCTCCCTGCCCCCATTTCTTACTTTCTTTCTCTCTCTGTCTCCCTGCTCCACTTTCTTTCGTTCTGTCTCCCTGCCCTCCCCTTTCTTTCTGTCTCCCTGTCCTGCCTCCCTGTCTTTCTGTCTCCCCTTTTTTTCTCCCCAAGCCACCGCCGGGGATGTCGTCTGGGAACAGGCCCCCAAGCCACTGCCAATGTCTGGGAGTAGGCCCCCAAGCCACCGCCAACTTCTGGGAACAGGCAGGCCCCCAAGCCAATGCTGACGTTGTTGCTGAGTTCTTTGTTTTCCAACGCTGCAACAGGCCAGCAGCCTTCTCCCTGACATCAATTCTGATGTTGGAGAGGAAGTTCCAGGCCTGCCAGGCAGCGATTGGCTGGGCCGGAATGTCCTCTCTGACGTCAGAATTGACGTTTGGGGGGGGGGAAGGCTGGCGTGCCTGGCGCTTCTTTAGTCGCTGATGGCCTATTGTGATGTTGGAGAACAAGGGAGAACACAAAGGCAACACGAGTCTATCGCGGAGCCTGGGATGGAATTCGCGATCAACTCGCGTTGCCTTTGCGATCTACTGGTTGATCGAGATCAACCTTTTGGGCACCCCCAGATTAGACGGTCTGAATTGAGATAGATTTAAGTCTTATGGGGCAGGATAATGTAAGACCTTCTTTTACTGGGAAAACCATGACTTTGGGGGAGATGACTGATTGCTGAGAAAGGCCAAATAGTTCATCCAGTATGCCCATCCACAGAATCCAGAATCTCTTCTTCTCTCTAAGAAATTCCATGTGCCTGTCCCATGCTTTCTTGAATTCAGTTTTTGTTTCCACGCATTTATCACTCTTTCTGTAAAAAAGTATTTTCTTAGATTACTCCTAAGCCTAATAACCTTGGTGAGGCAAGGTTTTCTTTGACTAAATCCATGCCTTTGTATATGTTCTGTAATTTAAAAATAAATAAAAAATAGTAGTCTCTACTATTTTTGCCTGGCACCGACGTCAAGCTCACCTGTATATAATTTCCCATATTTCCTCTGGAACACTTTTTAAAAATTTGTGGTACATTGGCCACTCTCCAATCTTCCAGTACCATGTTTTATTTTAAAAATAAATTACATAATACAGTACACTCTCCGTTAACCCCCTCCTCCAAAACCACATTCACTACTACTCTCCCACTCTAACCCCCCCTGAGGACACCATAACTGCTGCCTTCTACTCTAAACACCACCCCCCACCCCCACAAGAGGCTACCGGCGCTGCTACCTTCCAGTTCAAATCCTCTCTCCCCAAGGCTGCTGGTGTTGCTATCCTCCACTGCAAACCATCCCCCAGGCCACTGGCACTGCTCTCCTTCCTTCATGCCCAAGATGATCAACATTGCTGTCCACTACCTCCCTCCCACTGACTGGCCTGGTTTTTTTTTTTTTTTTTGCAGTGGAGAATAGTAGTGCCAGTGGCCTCGATGTAGGGGTTGTAATGGAGGGCAGAAATGCTGGTGGCCTCAGGGGGAGTTTGGAGTGGGAGAACAGCAGTGACAGTGGTCTTCTAGGGAGGAGGGGCTTAAAAATAAACCGAGACCCCCATTTTTATCCCTTATTTTGGTCCAAAAATCTCAGTTTATATTCAAGTACATACGGTAGTTAGGCCTACTTTTTAATAGTAATAATAATAATAATTTTATTCTTATATACCGCCAAAGCCATGGTAACTCTAAAGCAGTGGTCTCAAACTCAAATCCTTAGTGGGGCCACATTTTGGATTTGTAGGTACTTGGAGGGCCGCAGAAAAAATAGTTAATGTCTTATTAAAGAAATGACAACTTTGCATGAGGTAAAACTCTTTATAGTTTATAAATCTTTCCTTTAACAGTTAAAGGAAAGATTTATAAACTATAAAGAGTTTTACTTTATGCAAAATTGTCATTAACTATTTTTTTCTGTGGCACTCCAAGTACCCTATTTTTTCTGCAGCCCTCACATTTAAAGTTTAATATCTTTCCTTTCTCAAAGCTGACACATTTCAATCACTATATTGAAAATAAAATCATTTTCCCTACCTTTGTTGGCTGGTGACTTTATTTTTCTGTGCGTTTAACTATGTTTCCAGGGTCTTCTTGTCCTTTGACTGGTTTTCTCTCTGTCTTCACTTTCTGCCTTGCATCCATCTTTGGCATTAACTTAATATTCAATTTTTCTGCTTTTTTTTCAAAATCTACGTTTCCATGTCTTACCTTCCCTTCTCTCTTCTTCTGTCCCTATTTCCATAGTCTGACATCTCTTTCTTTCCTTTCGCTCCCTTCCTCCCTCCTTCCTTTCCCCTGGTCTGGCATCTGTCTCCTTCCCTCCCCCAACTTTTATTTATTTCACCCTGCCCCCTTCTTTCTTTCTCTCTCTATCCATGCCCCCATTCTTTCTATATGTCTGTCTTTCTCTCTCTCTCCGTGCCCCCTTTCTTTCTTTTCTTTCTCCATGCCCCTTTCTGTCTGTGTCCCGTTTCCCTTCTTTCTTTCTGTCTCCCTGTCCCCCCTTTCTTTCTTTACTTCTCCCTGCCCTTCCCCGAGCCATCACCATTGGGGAACAGGCCGCCACCACCGCCGCAATCGTGGAACAGACTGCCACCACCACAATCAGGGAACAGGCCAGCGCAGTACTATTTATATTGATAGAAAGTTCTAAAAACTTCTTGAAGTTACTCTAAGGGGTCCTTTTACTAAGGTTTATGGTCAAAATTAGTGCAGCAGGCACCTACTGCCTGTAAAAAAAGGTAAATTTCAAAATAACAATGTTTTAGTCAGAAAAGCAAATTTCAAAGGGAATGATAGCATTTTCTATACTTTTGTGGCATAGGCAATTAAGAAAGCACACTCATCTAGAAACAAAAACAAAAGTTTTGTTACATACAAAGAGCGACCACACAAACGTGACTTCTCAGCTCTGTAGAAGAAAAAAGACTGAGGTATCTGCACTTGTGTGCAGAGATGCTGCTAAAATTTTCTAGTTGCTATAGATTCTAGTTGGCGTCCGCATAAGGTTCCATCAGATGATGTCACTCAGATATGAGAATATTAATGGCCTGCTTGTCTTCAGAGAAAATTGCCTTATTCAATTCATTCAGAATTCTAAACCTCACCTAATTTTTCAGTCCCTTCAATTTTTTTTATTTTTATGAAGTCTTTTCCATAACCTTTATTATTGCTCATTTGAAGACTTAACATATCCCTAAATCTGCCATATATTACTACAGTTCACCTTCCTTTCATTGGTCTGTTCAGTATTCTTGTATCTCCTTTCTGCTTTTATTCTATAATTCTATAACTCTGGCTCTGTTCTAATGTTCTAAATCAGTGTTCTTCAACCTTTTGATACCTATGGACCAGTGGAAATAAAATAATTATTTTGTGGACCGGCAATTGAAGAACAGTGGGCTAAGTTGTGGGCTAGACCCCGCCCATCTCCACCCCCATAAAAGTACTAATACTAATACTCTCCAATACAAACAAATCTTTCACTCCATGCTCACCTTCCTAGGGGTGAAAACCTGGAATGACCTCACTGAAACGATCAGAACAGAACCCAACTACACCACATTCCGGAAAAAAACTGAAAACCTACCTCTTTGACACCTGAATTCTCTGTTCTTTCCCTACCAAAAGTTCCCCCCATGTCTCCTCCCCTTCTCACCCTGCCTCTCTCCACTCCCTCTTACTTCTCTTTGTAAGTCGCCTTGAGCCTAATTAGGTATGTGCGACGCAGAAATAGAAGATTAGATTACCAATTGTAACATCATTTTTTCCATTCATTTTTCATATATATATACACACACACACACACAATATAATTGCATTAACAACACATAATGGTTAACCACAAAATTAAACTCCACAAAGCACACTGTATGCTTCTGAATATTCATTCCTACCAGAACACAGATAACCCCATGCAAATATAGGACCAAAAACTAAAAGTACTAATACAGTAAAACCTTGGTTTGTGAGCATAATTTGTTCCAGAAGCATGCTTGTAATTCAAAGCACTCGTATATCAAAGCAAATTTCCCCATAGAAAATAATGGAAACTCAGACAATTTGTTCCACAACCCCAAAATTTTAATACAAAATACTATATGTACTTGAATTGCAAGACCTCACTCATTTAGAACAGTCACTACAATCCCGCAGCGCCAAGAGAGAGAAGAACCATTGGCTCAGTTGTGATGATGTGACCCGTGTATACTGTATGTTCTCGTATTGCAAAACTTTGCTTGATTAGACAAGTCATAGTAACATAGTAAATGACGGCAGATAAAAGATCTGAACGGTCCATCTAGTCTGCTCATAAATTATACTCATTAAAAAATACATGATTAGATTAACTTGTCGCTTCTTTGATATTTCTGGGCCGTAGACTGTAAAGTCACTACACTCTTGCAGTGTCAGAGAGAAGAACATCAGCTCAGTTGTGATGCGTGTATACCGTATGTACTTGTATTGCAAGACATTGCTTGTATATCAAGTTAAAATTTATTAAAATGTTTTGCTTGTATTACTTGCAATCCAAGGTTTTACGGTACATACAAACAAACCCTAAGGTGCAAGACTCTGCATGCAGTACAACCCCAGAGGAAAAGAAACAAATGCATTTCTTCCTGAACAGACAGCAGATGTAAATCAATCACTAAATTAAAAAATAAAATCATTTCTCCCACCGTTGTTGTCTCCCTCCCTCCCTCCATGTTGTGCCTTGCCTTCTGGCCTGCCCCCTGGTGTTATCTTCTGTCCGGCTTCTTCTTCCTCAGTGCTGCAATGCACAAAACCATAAGCAGCATCCCGCTCCTCATCTGGGAGCCTTCCATCTGACGCAGGACATGCGTAGGAGCCTCTGCCCATGGCTTTGTGCACTGTAGCACTGAGGAAGAGGGAGCTGGCCTGAAGACATCGCCACATCGATCGCACTGTGGACCGGCAGCTGAACAGCACTATCTGGGACCCAACACACGTGCTGGCCCTGTGGACTGGCAGGAAATTTCTGCGGACTGATACTGGTCCATGGACCAGCGGTTCAAGAACACTGTTCTAAATTACATTCATTTTCTCTCAGCAGTTTTGTGTATAGTCTCTTTGACTACTGCAACATCCTCCATCTCCCCTGCCCTGCAACAATGATAAAACAACTACAAACAATACAAAACACAGCCCTGAGACTAATCTATTCACTAAGAAAACACGACCACATCACCGAGGCATACCTCGACTCACACTGGCTCCCAATTCCAGCAAGAATACTATTTAAATTCTACTGTCTATTATTTAAATCCATAAATGGTGACAGCCCAGCCTACTTGAACAACCGCCTAATCCAAACTACCACAACCAGACACAGGAGAACCCAGACACCATTCACATACCCTCCAATGAGAGGCATTAAATGGAAAAAACTGTACTATGGCCTTCTAGCCACACAGGCAGCAAAACTAGGCCACCAACTCTCCAATCTACTAATCACGACCCCAGACTACAAAACTTTCAGAAAAGAAATAAAAACCCTGCTATTCAAGGAATCCATGAAGACTAACCGTATGAAACAACCGTATGAAACATTTCAATGCTCTGAAGCAACCCACTCTACTCTGCAACACCTCTGGACATGTTCAGAAATCCTCTTCTGTAATCCGTCTTGAACCACAAGGTAATGGCAGAATAAAAATCACTAATGCAATGTAATAAAGTTACAATCGGAGAAGAATAATTGCATTTCTTATATACTGCACTATTTCCATATTCCATTTTATGGTATACCCTTTTTACAGTATTGTACATGTCATAAATTAAGAAATTCTTCAGCATAGACTCTTTGTTTTCTGACTGGCAATAGTTTACCTTAGGGGGAGCTTCATCAGATCCTCCAGAATCCCAAGATACTGTGACCTGTCGTCTTGATTCCATTCTCATTCGCTCTTCCTGCTGTTGCCTCTCTTCTTCCAGTATTGTACTAAAGCAACAAAAAAAAAAAAGTTTCCTAAATCTGATGGAGTAAAGATTTTAAAAGTACTTCACCTCAACTAAGTTAATTAAGAATGTCGCATATGTACTTCTATAATCAAACAGGACAGGAAAAAAAAAGATAGATAAGTGAAGAATGTTTAAATGTTAAATATTTTGAAACTATAATTTTGTTGTAGTATTTTAAAAGATAATTGAGTTTCAAACAACATAAACCAAAACAACAAACAAAAGTCACCCTTCCCACAACTTACAAGTAAGACTAACAAATTATCTCTTCAATTGTTTTCACAGCTAAACAATTCTCTGAAATTACAGTAAGCTGTTTGTCATATATTGCTGTAAAAACGGATTCCAATTTACTACATATTCATATAACATATGGCATGCATACTAGCAAACCAAAGAACAGATTAGTGTATAATTAGATTTAAATTAGATCTTTTCCAATCCGAAAACAAATCTAAAAAAGCAAATGCACAGATTCTTCTACAGAAATAAAATACAACTAGCAAGTTACAGGACATGGACATACTTTTTAAATTTTTAATTCAATTCAATACATCGTGACTAGCATTAGAGAATTATAATACTATTACAGGAACTTATATTTCACAGTACTCGTACCACCCCAGTTCTACATAGATAACAAAAAATTTAGCTAGATATTACTAGGATCTCACATGCAACATATATAATAACAAATTTAAATATTCAACATTTTCTTAAAAAGGAAAATGCTCAATCTTCTACAAAACATCATGTGATCATTTTGAATCCATAATTCAAATAGTAATCCATTGCAGATCACAGCAGCTTGGTACGTAAAGGACTGTACTAACTTTTTCTTGAGATTTTACATTTCCTTGTGTTAAATTTGTACAATATAAGGTTATAATTTTCTTTAGTGATCTTTATTTCTCTCTACTGAAGTAGACTGATATGGCAATTATATAATTTTATTCAATAAATTATCTTACAATCATACTTTTTAAAGAACATTTCACACAGTTTAATACAGCTACCAGGGAGACAATACTACAAAGCTACTTTTTAAATCTAAATCCCAAATTGCTTTCCTACTTACCACAGTTCAGAGTATTAACATGATTATATGCAGCTGAATATAACACTGCTGCCTCTGCTGCAGCCTCCTCCCCATTCTGCAATGTGGATTGTTAATCTTGGACATTTGCCATATTTAAATACTTAGAAGACAGCTTTTAAAGCATGGTAGTTTCTCACATCACTCAGATTCACATATTTCATTATTTACGGCACCTAGTTGGTCAGGTTATTTTCATACTGACATGCCTGACAGTAAAATAACCAATCCTTTGCAGAAGCATTTTTTTCATGTTAACACCAAAGTTGTGGGATTCCTAATAAAGAAGTTAGATCAACTTTTAAAACCTTCCCATTCAGAACACTGAAAAACCATCCCACATTACTCATGCAGCAAATGAGATCAGCTGGACTCCTTTTTATTCTGGGAACTTTCCTACTGGTTTGGAAACTGCATTCCAACTTAATAGGGCTGTAATCTTTTGCATTTATTTATCCCAGCCCAAGCTTATAAATGACTTATATTTTGAACAAAGAAACAAAAATAAAAGATTTTAAAAATAAAGGTACAAAAATAATTAGTTACTTAGATGTGTGGCAACTCCTTGCTGAAAAACTTTCCAGTAACTATAAAAACTGTTTAACTTTCAGTAATATACTTTGAAGAAATTATAGACTCACATTGGCTACCGATTAGAGCCAGAATTCAATTCAAACTATACTGTATATTCTTCAAAGTAATTTATGGTACGGCACCCACCTATCTCTACAATCACCTAAATCGTCTTCTACCAACAAGAATAAGAAGATCACAGAACATATTTTCCTATCCATCACTAAAAGGCACTCAGCGCAAAAAGCAATATGATAACCTCCTAGCAACACATGCAGTAAAACTAGAATCCTCTATCTCCAAATTGTTATCTACAACATCTGACATTAAAGTTTTCCGTAAAGAAATCAAAACTTTCCTATTCTTAAAGTATATTCAACCTACTTAAACTCCTCCTTCGCCTACTCTCTTTATAACATTCCCATGTATAGTCTACTCCCTGGTATCATCCTCTCTATATCCTAATAAGCAATAGGTTTTTCGAATAATCAACTTAATCCATATTATCTTCCACTATAACCTTCTACTTAACATTTTATGAAAATCAGATAAGCTTTTATGCTATGTAACCAGAATTAATTTTCCCATGAAATGTAATTTATTATGTTATGAAATTCCTATGTAACGTTATTTCTTATGAAATGTAATCAGAAATAATTTCCTATGTAACATATCCAGAAATAATCTTATGCACCTCGGAAGCGGAAATCCATGCAGGATGTACTTCTTGAACGGAGAAACTTTAACTAGGACTTCAGCAGAACGAGATTTAGGAGTAATCATCAGTGCAGACATGAAAACTGCCAATCAAGTGGAGAAGGCTTCATCTAAGGCAAGGCAGATATTGGGTTGTATCAATAGAAGTTTTGTCAGCCGAAAGCCTGAAGTCATAATGCCGTTGTACAGGGCCATGGTGAGACCTCATCTGGAGTACTGTGTGCAATTCTGGAGGCCACATTACAGTAAAGATGTGCGCAGAATTGAATTGGTTCAGCGGACGGCCACCAGGATGATCTCGGGGCTCAAGGGTCTCTCGTACGAAGAGAGACTGAACAAATTGCAGCTCTACACTCTCGAGGGACGTAGGGAGAGGGGAGACATGATCGAAACATTTAAGTACCTCATGGGATGTGTCGAAGTGGAAGATGATATTTTCTTTCTCAAGGGACCCTCGGCCACAAGAGGGCACCCGCTCAAACTCAGGGGCGGAAAATTTCATGGCGACACCAGAAAGTATTTCTTCACAGAGAGAGTGGTTGATCATTGGAACAAGTTTCCAGTGCAGGTGATCGAGGCAGACAGCATGCCAGACTTTAAGAATAAATGGGATACCCATGTGGGATCCCTACGAGGGTCAAGATAAGGAAATTGGGTCATTAGGGCATAGACAGGGGGTGGGTAAGCAGAGTGGGCAGACTTGATGGGCTGTAGCCCTTTTCTGCCGTCATCTTCTATGTTCTATGTTTCTATCTGCTTTATCTAATAATTATTTTTCTTGGGTACTTTAGCTAGATTGTGAGCCTTCGGGACAGTTAGGGAATTTCTAAGTACCTTTTTTCATTTATTTCAATTTTTATTGCATATTTATAGTATGTATACTGTAAATCACTTTGAACCTCACGGTATAGCGGTATACAAGAAATAAAATTATTATTATATGCAGGGCCGGATTTAGATGAAAAGAGGCCCTAGGCTATTCCACTTATGAGGCCCTTTCACCTCCCATTTTTAAGTTTGTAAATTACATGAGAGATAATAAAATACATCATTACTGTGATATATATCAATATGTTAAATGAAACATGTTGTTATTGGTACTAACCTTTATAAAAAATGTGACACGGATAATAAATAAAAAAAAGTCGAGAACACTTATTTGGACATTTATTCTCAGCACCACATACATATAGTACTTGTAACAATAACTAATCAAACATAACACACAACATTGCCCCTTCCTATGTCCACAGTGCCCCCAGTGCGTCCTTCCTCACCTCACCCCCCCTCCGATGCCCGCCTGCCTCCCATCCCCCTTCCATTGAACACCCCCCCATGCCATCCTGCCTGCCTGCCTTCCATTAAACCCCCTCACCCCCCTCTGATGCCAGTCTGGGCCGCCCTGTCCTGACGGATCCACGTTTTGCCTCTCTCCCCGCGGGGCTGGGCTTTGTCCAGCTGTTTCCGGACTGACATCTTTCCCTCCCCGATCCTCCTCCCAGGGCGAGAAAAAGAAAGGGAGAAGCCGAGTCGGCGCCCCGTTGCGGCCGGAGCTGGTTCCGATCCCAAAGCGTAGAATTTCTCCTTATTTTCGGTTCAGTGTTTTAGTGTTCACTGTTTTTAGAATAGTGTAATTTTAATTTTGCTAACAATTTGAATGTAGGCCCCTCTTGATCTTGAGGCCCTAGGCTGAAGCCTAGTTAGCCTATAGGAAAATCCGGCCCTGATTATAGGTCATCAAAGTAACATATCATATACAGTATAGCTGATTTATAGTTTAAAAATTCTTGAAACTTTAAATGTATGAGTATTTAATTATTCTATCCCTTCTAAGAAATTAAGACAGCCCTTAAGACACTCACATTTCGGCATGTTATTTACATCAATGTTTAGAATACTACTATTTATGCACTTATGTTCAGTAGCGTGTTAAATGCTATTTTGCAAATATTCAATTAAATGGGGAGGATATCAAGCTGTGTTAGGGTGCAAAACCATGTTATTTGTCCATTAATGCTTGATACAGTTCTGATGTGGTGCCCTAATGCAGCAGATGATACCAAGATTTGTAACAGAGTGAATACCCTGGAGGAAGTGCAAAATATGGAAAAGGATCTGCACAAGTTAGAATGGTCTAATATTTGTCAAATAAAAAAATCAATACATGGAAGTCCAGAGTGATGCACTTGGGGAGCAGAAATCTGAGGGAACTGTATGTGCTAGGAGGTGAGAGGCTGATATACAAGGATTGGGACAAGGACTTTGGGGTGACAGTGTCTGAAGATCTGAAGGCGATGAAATAGTGTGACAAAGTGGTAGCTGTAGCCAGAAGGATGCTAGGCTGTACAGAGAGAGTCATAATTAGGAGAAGAAAGAGGAGTTGATGCCCTGTACAAGTCGTTGATGAGGCCCCATTTGGAGTATTGTGTGGAGTGTAATGGGTAGATGTGAATCGCTTGCTTACTCTTTCCAAAAATACTAGGACTAGGGAGCATGTGATGAAACTACTAAATAGTAGATTTAAAACAAACCGGAGAAAATATTTCTTCACTCAACACGTAATTAAACTCTGGAAAATATTTCTTCACTCAGCACGTAATTAAACTCTGGAATTTGTTGCCAGAGATTGTGTTAAGAACATAAGCAGTGCCTCCGCTGGGTCAGACCACAGGTCCATCTTGCCCAGCAGTCCGCTCCCGCGGCGGCCCGAACAGGTCACGGCCTGTCTGAGTCACCAGAAGGGGCCCCCTTGCCACCTTGGTTTCCCATTGAGTCTTATCTTCCCATCGAAGTCCTAACCCTCCGGTCTTGCACATGCACGACCTGGTTGGATTTCTATACTTATTACCTGGTTAGCTTTCTATACCTGTGTTACATCCCAGAACCTCTCTCAGTATCCCACGATCCCCCTATCCCTCAGGAATCCGTCCAATCCCTGTTTGAATCCCTGTACCGTACTCTGCCTGATCACTTCCTCCGGTAGCGCATTCCAAGTGTCCACGACCCTTTGGGTGAAGAAAAACTTCCTTGCATTTGTTCTGAACCTATCTCCCTTCAGTTTCTCCAATGCCCCCTCGTGCCTGTTGACCCCTTCAGCCTGAAGAATCTGTCCCTATCCACCCTCTCTATGCCCCTCATGATCTTGAAGGTCTCTATCATATCTCCCCTGAGCCTCCTTTTTTCCAGAGAGAAGAGCCCCAGCCTATCCAACCTCTCGGCGTATGGGCAGTGTTCCAGCCCTCTTACCAGTTTCGTTGCTCTCCTTTGGACTCTCTCAAGCACTGCCATGTCCTTCTTGAGGTACGGCGACCAATATTGAACGCAGTATTCCAGATGTGGACGCACCATAGCTCGATACAATGGCATGATGACTTCCTGCGTCCTGGTTGTTATGCCCCTCTTTATGATGCCCAGCATCCTGTTGGCTTTTTTCGAGGCTGCTGCGCACTGTGCAGATGGCTTCAGTGATGCATCTACCAGCACACCCAAGTCTCTCTCAAGACTGCTGTCTCCCAATAATGCCCCCCCCAATTTGTATTTGAACAACGGGTTCTTTTTCCCTATATGCATGACCTTGCATTTTTCCACGTTAAAGCGCATTTGCCATTTGTTTGCCCAGTCTTCCAGCTTGTCCAGGTCCCTTTGCAGGTCCTCACACTCCTCCCTAGACCTAACTCTGCCGCACAGTTTGGTATCGTCTGCAAATTTTATAACCTCGCACTTTGCCTCTTTTTCCAGGTCATTGATAAATATGTTGAAGAGTAACGGCCCCAGCACCGATCCCTGTGGCACACCGCTCGTGACTCCCCGCCAGTCAGAGTATTGTCCCTTTACTCCGACCCTCTGCAGTCTACCCGACAACCAGTGCTCGATCCATCTGTGCACATCCCCTCCCACCCCGTGGTTCCACAGTTTCCTAAGCAGTTTCCTAAGCAGTTTCCTAAGCAGCTTCCTAAGCAGCTTCCTAAGCAGTTAGCTTAACAGGGTTTAAGGTTTAGTTTAATTTATTTGATAGACCGCAAATATAAACAGAAGTAAAATCTATGCAGTTTACAATTTAAATTGGGGGTGCACCAAGCAATTTCAAATCAGCAAAACAATCCAGAAAGCATTCGCAGTCATGTGCAACTTAAGGCAAATTTGAAAATACTTCAAAACGAACAATTCAGACTCTTGGTCCAGTCCCTAATCCTCGGACTCCTGAACTACTGTAACATCCTTTACCTGTCATGCCCTGCCAACATATTAAAACTACAAACAGTACAAAATACATCCCTGATATACTTTCTGAAGAAATAAGAATTACTGCCGCATTCCAAGACTCACACTGGCTCCCAGGACAAGCATGCATACAATACAAATTCTACTGCACCCTATACAAAGCCCTGAATGGAGACGGACCAAGCTATCTAAACAATTGCCTAATTAGGAACAACACATTCAGACCAAGGAGAACACAGGCACACTTTACCCACCCCCCAGTCAAAGGCATATAAAGCAAAAAAATATATGACGGACTATTAGCAACCCAAACAGCAAGACTAGACCACCACATCTCCAATCTGATGACCACAACGCCCAACTACAAAACCTTAAGGAAAGAATTGAAAACCATGCTATTCAAGAAATTTGTCAATTGATCTAACTAAACCTTCTCAACTCCCCAGATCCTAATGCTTTTTCCAACTATCAACCTTGTAATCTCTCTGGGAATGCCCAGGCCAATTCTTTTGTAAACTGCCTAGAACTGAAAGGTATTAATGGGATTGAAGACACCAATGTAATGTAACGTAATATCTAAAATAGTAAAGACGAACAAATACAAAACAAGACCTACAGGTACAAATGGAAAGCGGTATAAGGAAGTTACAAAATATATTCAGGAAGGCAAGAAATGGATAATGAGCATAAGGGTAGGTGAAATTTTATGTTTAAATAAAGAGTCAAACTGAGGTTCTTAAACTTTGAATTATGCCAGAATTCAGTTGAAAGCCAGTGCAAAATAATAGGCTTTCAATTGTGACAAAGATTTTAAAAGATTTTTCCAATCTGAGATAGAAGGGAAGTGAATTCCATGAAACTGGCGCTATGATAGAAAAACTTGAGTCTCTTTGTCTAAGAATACCTGTCTAAAAGAAGGGATGTTCAAAAGATTTTGCTGGGTAGATCAACGTGTCCTCTGGGGAGCAAAGGGAAGCAGTAGAGTAGTTTAAAAACAAGGAAGTCCTGACGTTTGAATCTGGAAAGTTTAAATAGAATCCTGTAAGTAATTGGAAGAATAATGTTCTAGTTTTAGGAGGGGGTTACATGATCAAAATTTGAACAGTTATACAGCATACGGATTGCAGTATTTTGGACAAATTGAAGTCTATGAAGCTGGTAATGTGGAAAACGTATTAGAATGGAATTGCAGTAATCAACTTTTGAGAAAATTAAAGAATGTAAAAGAACACGCAGGCTATTACAATTAAGAAAAGAGCAAATGGAATGGAGATGATGTAAGGTAAGAAAAGAAGAGTTAACTACTCTAGAAAACCTTGTACTGTAAGGATAACTATGGTAAACTAACTGGTAAACTGCATACAGTACTCCCCCTAAATTCACGGGTGTTCCGTTCCAGGAACACCCGCAAATTTCAAAAACCCGCAAATGCGGTTTAGGAGAGGGCAGCGGGTGCTGAAAATTTGGTGCAGGATCGTTCCGAGTATTCTCCGACCACCTCTTCCGCGAACTAAAGTCAGGCTACACCAATCAGGAGCTGCTTTGACATGCCAGATTGCGTGTCAAAGTAGCTCCTGATTGGTGTAGCCAGGAAGAGATGGTAGGAAAATACTGCGAAAAACTGAGTCCACGATTTGCGAACCGCAAATTCACGGGGGTATACTGTATTGTGTATTTTAATATTAGACTCCCTAGGTATGTGTCAGGTTAGGATAAAAACTCATTGTTAACTTGTACTGAAATTATGTATGTTTAACCTGTAACTCGTTATGAGCTCTTTTGGGGACAATGGGATAGAAAACAAATAAAATAAAATAAATAAATAGAAATATGTAAGTGAAATGACAGTGTGTTATCTATAGTCAGCCCTAGGAATTTTGTTGACGTGCAGTATGAAAGAGCACTTTCTTTCATGGTGAAACATGTTGGTTTTGAAAGAGGAGTCCCGGGAGAGAAAATCATTATGGCTGTTTTCTGTGAATTTATTTTTAACTTATTTGTTAATAACCATTCAGCTAATTGATCAAGAGAATTCCACTGCTTATTTCTAGTTTATGCAACATAAAATGTTTACTCTTTGGGATCTTGCCAGGTAATTGTGACCTGGGTTGGCCACTCTTGGAAACAGGATATTGGGCTTGATGGCAGTTCTTATGTTCAGTTTTGGAGGCAGTATCTGGATAAGGATGTATAAAAAACTTGAAGCAGTTCAGAGGAAGGTGACAAAAATGATATGGGGCTTGCAACAAAAGATGTATGAGAAGAGACTGGAAGACCTCGTATGTATACTCTAGAACAGTGTTCCTCAACTTCTTCAAGCCAAGTAAGTATCCCCTAAGTCTAACAAATATCAACCGAGAAGCTCCGCCCCAGACCCCACCCCCATAATAATAGTACTAATTGTAATGCAATTTCTTCCATTCATTTTTTATAAACAGACAATATAATCTTATTAACAATATATAATGGTAACCACAAAATTAAAAAGCACAAAGCACAGTGTTAATTATCATTTATATTCAGTGTTCTCCCTAGCGCCTTGATAATTTAGCTAAATTGCAACCGGTCAGTTTTGATACAGTTGAGTTCTAGGTCTATTGGACTACTGCAACATCCTCTATTTACCATGCCCCACAACCTTGATAAAACAACTACAGACAGTACAAAACACTGCTCTCAGATTGATCTACTCGCTAAGTAAATTTGACCACATCACCACTGCCTACCTAGACTCACACTGGTTACCAATATAAGCACGAATTCAATTCAAATTATACTGTCTATTATTCAAAGCAATAAATGGCACAGCCCCCACTTACCTAAACAACCGCCTGAATCAAAACCTCACTACTAGACAAAGGAGAACACAGACCCCTTTTACCTTCCCCCACTCAAAGGCAATCAGCGCAAGAAGATGTTTGACAATCTACTAGCGACACAAGCAGCAAAACTTGACTATACCATCTCCAACCTGCTGATAACAATGAGCAACTTCAAATCCTTCAGAAAAGAAATCAAAACCCTGCTATTCAAAAAATTTATCCAGATGTCTTACCTCTAACCCTGGTCTTCCCCTTCCGTGTAAATTCCCCCTCAAACCCTTCTTCCTCTCCTGTTATTCTTTCTTCTCAAAGTCTCAACCATGCCAATTTACTGGAATTGTTCAGCCACCTTTTTGTAATCCATAACCCTAAATTGCAATTTTCCTGGAAATGCCCAATTAGTTTCTTTTGTAATCCGCTCTAAAATTGCATGCAAACAGCTCCCCAAATTTTAAATCTACTGGAATAGTCCAGTCATCTTTTCTGTATACAATATCCTAAATTGTAATTTCCCAGTCATCTTATCTGTAATCCAAAACCCTAAATTGTAATTCTCATGGAAATGTCCAGTTATTTCTTTTGTAATCCGCCCAGAACTGCAAGGTACGGGCGGAATAGAAGTCAGTAATGTAATGTAATGTAATGTAATATAATGTAAATACCTCATATAGGTAAAGTTTGGAAGATAACATTAATATAAAACAAGCAAGCAGGATCAAAGAAGTAACCACAGCATATGCAGTAGTATTAACAATAGAAAAACCAGCATTAATAATATGATTTCTATGTGGAGAAAATGTCTGTTTAGACTAATTGATTCCAATAGATTCATAATCTATGAAGACAAAACTTGTGTGAGTAAGAAATTAAGAGGTACACTGGAGAGACAAAATTAAGTCTTTAGGTCATCGCAAATATTACACACCTAAGCAGGAGGTTAAGTACTGCAAGCAGCCATTGTATGTGATTAGGCAAAATCCAAAATGTATTAAGGAGAATATTAATAAAATGCCAAAAAGGCAATGACGAGATCAGTCACAACAGGTTGGAGATTAGTACTCTTAACAAAGAGATTGATATCCCATAATAAATCAAGCTCTGGCAGGAAGAGCCACTTTAAACAAATGAGACTATATCCTCTGCCTTTATGAATATATTTTAAACACCAAAAAGGATAGTAGCAATATTATAAGTCTTGGTAACAATGCCAATATGAGGGAGGTAGGACATCATATAACACTAATGACAGAGTAAATTAATGTAGTTATCATAAGAATAATTGATGCAAAATCTATTATATTAAATGAATGATAATATTGCCAACCTGTAGGAAAGAGAGGATGTCCTGAGAAGTATGTATGGAGGATGGCAAAAATAACAGAAGAGACATGCAATATTATAAAAGGCCCCAGCAAATTAAAGAAACTCATAGACACAGAGCAGAAAAGAAACGTAGGTGGGCATTGAGAATTACAAATTGGATAGGATATTACATAAACCGGATATGCCTATAAGTCTGTACTGCCCTATGAAGAAAGCAAACATTGTACTAATATTAACATCATTGTAGTATTATTATTATTATTTTATCTTTATTGAAATTTAAATTGTTTTACAAGAATCCTCTTGCTTCAAGTAAAACAGAAAGAAAACATACCAAAATTACAGCAATATTGCTAATTAACAAAAAAGCAACAATTTAATATTTCTCAGACAACTATACTTAGAGAAGGAGACTACAATAGAAGGAGAACCTTAAAAAAGAAACAAAACTACAGAATAAATCTCGGAAGGCTTAACAGCAATACAAGTCCCCTTATTTAATTATCATTCTCCAATTACTGAACCTCCCCCTTTGCCAAGGTCTTCAGATCCAAAAAGGATTGTTCCGGTACAAAGAAAACCCAAAACCAAACTGTAGGGAATTGTACAAGGCGCAGGAATTTATTTAAAATAACACAAGTCTTAAAAACATATATGACATGTATAAAACAAATACATAAGCTTCAATGGTGATATCCAAACAACTGGTCCTAATATCCGTGTGGACTGGACCCGACACATTCTGTGTTTCGAAGAAACACTTCTTCCTCAGGGGTCCCAAATGTTAGTATGTAGAATATCAGAAAAAAACAGATTGAATGAAACAACCAGAATAAAAAAATAAGTAGTCGTAAAAGTCTCCTGTCTAAGTGCTGCACGTGAAAACCAACGTCCAGTACAAAAAAGACATATTTAACTCCAAGAAATTTTACTAAACATTTACAAGGATAAGCTAATAGGAATGTTGCTCCAAGAGTTAATGTCTCCTTTCTCATAGAAAGAAACACTTTCTTGTGCTCCTGCATAGTTCTGATGACGTCTGGGAAGATCCAAACCTTTTTCCCATAAAACAGACATTGGGAATTACGAAAATATAATTTCATAATGGCATTCACATCTTGTTCAAAGACAAGAGATATTAATAAAGTTGCCCCCTCAGAATTTTCTGATAATGTGGTTTCCAATAATTCAGTAATATTTAAGGATGTATCATCTTTTGGTTGTAGCTCTGAAGTGACCCCATTAACTTTTTTAACAGGCAAAGAGTAAATTCGATTAGTTGGAGGCATATGGTCCAAGTATTGCTTCCAAATTTCCAAAGAGGCCACTCCATAAGCTTTAGGAAAATTCAACAAATGAATATTCAATCTCTGGTTGTAATTTTCCAATTGCTCAGTTTTCCTAAGTAGTATATTTCTTTCCTTAACCAAATTATTAGTTACCGCCTGAACTTGTATCACAGTCTCTTTAACTTGCTTAATCTCAGTAAATTGTTCTTCTTTAGTGGTTTTAAAGGACTTTCCAAGAGCGTCCACAATACTTACAAGAGTTGCTAGTTCTTGTGAAGATCTGGACGTTGAAGTATTCAGCCTCTCGAGAGCATCCTAAATGCTCTCAAGAGTAATTACTGCCGGTTTCAATGTTCCCGTGCCGGCTTCCAAGCTGGCTCCCAAGTCTCCCTGCCTTGCTTGAATTATCGCGAGCCCAGCCCCCTGATCTATCTTCTACACAGGGGTCTCCCGGCAGGGCCACGACTATGGCAGGGTATGGCGGGGGATCAATTCCTGGAGAGGAGAGAGAAACCTCCATCTCGAAGTCTCCACCATCTCTCCCTGCTGAAGACAGCCCGGGCGTTCCTCCAGGTACTTCTCCAGGACTACTGGGGGTGGCAGTGAAATCCAAAATCGATCGTTGAACAGGGGTAGATGTCCTAGCTGCAGCGGGGTTGGCCCGGACACTTCCCTTGCGTTTTGAATGCAGCATTTCCTCAAAGGGAATTATCAATAGCAACAGAAAGAACGCTATCGGATTCAGCCGTTAGACTCGTCATCTCCTTGCTGCCGCCATCTTGTCTCCTCTGAAGATCCATTGTAGTATTATTAATATCATTAAATGAGGGATGTACTGTGAAATTAACCGCAGTAGCAAGAAAGAAAAACCAGAGCAAGCTATAGTTCAGAAACATCAGCAAAAATGGTAAATAGCAATTAGAAGAAGGTCACACTAACTCAAGAGTTAAAGCATAAGCTCAAGTAAATAAGTATAAATGGTAACTATAATTATCAGCCACAAGAGTTGTAAATAGCAGCAAAGCAGTAAAGCAGAAAGTGTACATGTGCTTCAGGAAAGGAGAGAAACAGCCTCCCCCAGGAGAAAGAGATACAGTACAATAAACCAAGAAACTGTATGGTAGCAGTATAATTACCAGCAAGGAAGCAGCAAGCCATACAGATTCACAGCACATACATAGCGAGATTCCAAGAGAGGTATGTGGATAAGAGACATCACTATAGTGCCGCTACCAGTGGAGAGACAGGAAGCCGAGAAAATTCACAGCAAACACACAGTGAAAGACCCAAGAGAGGCATGACACCACGAGACACCACTATAGTATAGTTACTATCAAATAAGCAGCAAGCACTGAAAACCCACAGGAAACACACAGCAAAAGCCCCTAAATGGGCACACAAACAAGAGAAAATATTACAGTAATATTACCGACAGAAAAGCAGCAAGCCATGATAATTCACAGTAAACACTATGCGAGAGCCCTAAGAGAGGCACGTGAATAAAAGAAATTATTACAGTATTACTACTAGCAGAGAAGCTGTAAGCTATAAAATTCACATAGAATACAAAACGAGAGCCCTAAAAGAGGCATATTAACAGGAGATAGCGCTGGTAGCAAGAACACAAAGAATTTCTGTTACTGAGATAGTAAGCAAAAGCAGGGAGAAGCTACTTTAAATGCCAGTTGGAGTTAGTAATAAGAGATCGAGAGGCAAAAGGTGGATTATATAATAGAGTGGGAGCGGTGTCTGGGGAAAGCAATAAAAGATGGGAATGAGCTCTGTACAACTCTGTATATGAGTTGTTAAGCCACAAATAGGAGAGCATATCCAATTGGTTAGAAAACACTGAAATGAAAATTAGTAATCAACATATAGCATGAACTTGTATATATTAAATCTGGTAACATTACCTCTGAGTATTACAAAAAAAAATTGGCAGAAAGAGCACAATTGGGAAATTTGAAAAAAAAAAAAATATTAAATAAAAATATCATACAGGAGATGAAAGGCAGTGAATACCATTGGGATACATCGGGAAATATTAAGCAGAGACATTTAACATAGAGCAGAGAGAATAATACTGCGATCTCCTGGAGATTAAAACCTGCATGAAGAGAAACAAGCACGGGGTCTAAACACAAAATTAGCTCTAGTGGTAGTGCTGGCAGAAGAGAATAAAGCTTTGTAAGCCAATAAATCACGATAACCACATAACTAGAAATAGTAAATAATTAATATTTAAACAGTCACTCTCTACCATTGCCGGAATACACAGCAAGGTAGAATTACTCAGGAGAGTAAGAGAGATGAAACTGGTAAAAAAAATCACTCCATGTTGGCTTGGTGGATCAATTTTCACAAGAGTTCAGGGTCTGAGTAGTTGTCAGTGTGGTTCCGAAAGGTGACTCGAAAATGTGCTGGGTAGAAGAGTCCATAATGAGCCCCCCGGTCTATAAGCTTCTGATGGAAGGCTAGAAATGATTTCCTTTTAGCAACAGTGGAAGGTGCCAGGTCAGGAATTATGAGAATCTTGTGCCCCTGATGCATCATAGAGGCTTTTCCTTTTGCAACCGTGAGGATCTGAAGGGCTTGCTGGAACTGAAGAATCTTCACCTGGGATGCTTGTTACCCGGAATGGGTTTGAAAGATGTACGGTGCGCACGTTCCAGTGCAGGAGAAAATTCAAGGTCAAGAAACTTCGGTAACCAGGAGGAGATAAAAGCCATGGTATCAATGCCCTCGGCATCTTCTGGCAGTCCCAGGATGCAAATATTGCTCCTCCTGCTGCGATTAGCCATATTTTCTAGGTTGGCTCTAAGTTTCAGAATGGCATCTGAATTAATGCGAATAGCCAGCATTGCAGTTTCCACTGTAGAAAGATGGAGTGAAAGCTGTTCAAAGTGTTGCTGTGAAGCAGCAATTTGTGAGTGGATTGATTCAAGAGGCAGTCTGAGCTACAAGCAATGAACGCATGGCTGAGGAGATGGTGTGAAGAGGAAGGCTTCCAATTTGTGAAGAACTGGACGACTTTTTGGGGAAAGAACAAGCTCTACAGGAAGGACGGACTACACCTGAGCACGGCAGGAACAAGACTGCTGGCGAACAACATCAAGAAAGAAATAGAGAAGGCTTTAAACTGAGAAGAAGGGGAAAGCCGAACATCGACCAGACGTCGACATTTAGGAAAACAGTATCCAATGAAGATGCTGAGTGGGAACAATGCTGGGAAGAAACGAATGACACACCACAGGGGTCCAAAGGTCAAGCGGAACCAGAGAACAAAAAGAAGAGCATACAGCAGGAGTTAGGGGAACAGGTGAAATTGAGGAAACAGGCTGAGGATGAAAAAGACGAGACATTGGGAGAGGAATTCAGGGGCTGAAAGCCCACAAGGAGGACGGCAAGAGGGAAAATTCACAAGGCAGAACAGCGAGAAAGGGAAAAAAACAGGACTTAAACTGCTTATACGCAAATGCAAGGAGTCTAAGGGCCAAAATGGGAGAACTGAAAGTCACAGCTAAAAATGAGGACTGGACATTATAGGAATTACAGAAACATGGTGGACTGAGGACAACAAATGGGACGTAGTATTGCCCGGGTACAATCTCTATAGGAGAGACAGGAGTGGACCCACAAGAAGGGCGGAGGAATAGCACTATATATAAAGGACACCATTCACTCGACCAGATTGGATACGGCAGCAAGGGTGGAAGAACTGGAATCATTATGGGTTAAATTACCAGGAAGAAATGGAGCTGACATAAAATTGGGTCTGTACTATCGCCCACCTGGACAAACGGAAGCATACGACAAAGAACTGGAAGCAGAATTGAGGAGAGAATGCAAAAGCGGAAGTGTACTGGTGATGGGGGATTTCAACTACCCCGGGTTAGACTGGAGCATTGGGAACTCAAGCTGTGCGAGAGAAACAGAATTCCTGGAGGCTGTGGGAGACTGCTTCTTGGAACAGCTTGTTAAAGAATCAACGCGAGGGAATGCCACTCTCGACCTAATCCTAAACGGACTAGGGGGACCTGCAAAGGAAGTGGCAGTTGTAGGACCACTAGGAAATAGCGATCAAATCATGATCTGGTACAAACTAGAGGTAGGAACATCCAAAGTGAAGAGAACTGCGGCGACGACGCTCAACCTCAGGAAAGGGAACTATGACGCACTGAGAGCAGTGGTGAAAAAGACACTCAAAAATTGCTCAAAACGGATGGAAACTGTAGAGAAAGCATGGTCCATATTCAAGGACACGATATTGGAAGCACAAAACCTGTACATTCCCAGGTTTAGGAAAGGGTGCAAAAAAAATCAAACAAAAGACCCGGTATGGATAACAACAGAAGTAAAGAGGGCGATAGGAGATTTAAAAAAATCGTTCTGAAAATGGAAAAAGGACCAAACCGAGGAAAACCGGAAAGAACACAAAAATTACCAGAAAAACTGTCACCGAGTGGTTAGGAACGCAAAGAGAGAATACGAGGAGAAGCTGGCTGAGGAATCCAGAAACTTCAAATCTTCAGATACGTCAAGGGGAAGCAACCGGCGAGGGAGGAAATAGGACCGTTGGATGATGGAGACAGAAAGGGGGTGGTAAAGGAGGAAAGAGAGGTAGCCAACAGGTTAAACAAGTTCTTCTCGTCAGTCTTCACAAGCGAGGACACATCAAATGTACCAGAACCCGAAGAGATCATAAGTGGAGATCAAGACGAAAAACTGGTGCATATAGAGCTAAGCCATGAGGAGGTCCTCAAACAGATAGACAGACTAAAAAGTGACAAATCACCGGGCCCAGACGGAATCCACCCAAGGGTTCTAAAAGAGCTAAGGAACGAAATAGCGGAAACTCTGACAAATTTGTAACTTGTCCTTGAAAACTGGGGAGATCCCGGAGGACTGGAAAATAGCAAATGTCACACCTATCTTTAAAAAGGGATCGAGGAGTGACCCGGGGAACTACAGGCCAGTAAGCCTGACTTCAGTCCCAGGCAAGATGATGAAGGCACTGATAAAGGACACCATCTGTGAACACATAGAAAAAAATGGACAACTGAAAGCGAGCCAGCATGGCTTCTGCAAGGGAAGATCGTGCCAAACGAACCTACTGCACTTCTTTGAAGGGATAAACTGCCAGATGGACAAAGGAGAACCCGTAGACATCATCTATCTCGACTTCCAAAAAGCCTTTGACACGGTACCCCATGAGCGGCTTCTTAGGAAGCTGTGGAGCCACGGGGTGGAAGGGGACGTACACAGATGGATTAAACACTGGTTGGCAGACAGAAAGCAACGGGTTGGAGTGAAGGGCCACTACTCGGACTGGCGGAAGGTCATGAGCGGTGTACCCCAGTGGTTGGTGCTCGGACCGCTGCTGTTCAATGTATTCATAAACGACCTAGAAGTGGGGACGAAGTGTGAAGTTATAAAATTTGCGGATGACACCAAACTCTGCATCAGGGTTAGAACCATGGAGGAATGTGAAGACCTACAAAGGGACCTAAACAAACTGGAAGAGTGGGCAAGTAAATGGCAAATGCGCTTTAATTTAGAGAAATGCAAGGTCATGCATTTAGGGAAAAAAAACATCGATGTTCAGCTATAAAATGGGGGGATCAGTGCTAGGGGATAGTAACCTTGAAAAAGACTTGGTTGTGCTGGTAGATACTACAATGAAATCAACGGCACAATGTGCAGCAGCCTCAAAGAAAGCAAACAGAATGTTGGATATTATTAAGAAGGGCATTACAACCAAGACGAAGGAAGTCATCATGCCGTTGTATCGTGCGATGGTGCGCCCGCATCTGGAGTACTGTGTCCAGTATTGGTCACCGTACCTCAAGAAGGACATAGCTATACTTGAAATGGTCCAGAGAAGAGCGACGAAAATGATAAAAGGTATGGAGAACCTTTCAAACCCAGACAGGTTGGGAAGGCTGGGGCTCTTCTCCCTTGAAAAGAGGAGACTCAGAGGAGACATGATAGAGACTTTCAAGATCATGAAGGGCATAGAGAGGGTAGAAAGGGACAGATTCTTCAGATTATTGGGAACCACAAGCACAAGGGGGCACTCAGAGAAGCTGAAAGGGGACAATTTTAGAACCAATGCTAGGAAGTTCTTTTTTACACAGAGGGTGGTGGACACCTGGAATGTGCTTCCGGAGGTTGTGATAGGGCAGAGTACACTACGGGGGTTCAAGGAAGGATTGGATAAATTCCTGAACGATAGGGGGATTGAAGGATACAGATAGAGGTAGAGATAGGTTTTAGACAGAGTATGGATAGAAGGATAAAAGGGATTAGAGAAGGATCACATTACAGGTCATGGCCTGATGGGCCGCCGCGGGTGCGGACTGCTGGGCACGATGGACCTCGGGTCTGACCCAATGGAGGCAACTTCTTATGTTCTTATATCTATAGAGATATCTAGGTGGTTTTTCATCATAGTTTTTAGGCTTTTCAATTCAGACAAAATTTTTATTTATTTATTTATTTAGATTTTTTATCCCGTCCTCCCAATAGCTCAGAACGGTTTACAAATGAACATACACAGTGCGGAGTAACTAGACATATAAGTAGTACAACAGGTTTAGTGGTTGGATTTATAGTTTTTAGAGAGAATTGAATACAGGGAGATTAAGCAGAGAGAGAGAAGGGGGAAATACCGTAGTTTAATTTACGGAAAGTTATAAGCATATAGATGCAAATTTTTAGTGGATAGAGTAAGAGAGGGTCATACTGGAATTTCGGGAAGGAGATAGGAGAGTGGAGGGTGGGGCTTAAGGGGGGGAGAGACAGAGGAGATCTTTAATTGAAGAGGAGGGTCTTTACCGATTTACGGAATGCTAATAATGAGTTCTGTTGTCTAAGTTGGGGGGGAAGTTGGTTCCAGAGGTGTAGAATGAAGTGGCTGTAGGATCGTTTGTGGGCAGTTTCTGTGAGCAGGGATCTTCCGGGGGGGACGCATAGGCGTGTCTCTGACTTTGAGCGGAGGGTGCGAGTGGGGTTGTAGATGGGAAGTTTGGATTTTATGTAGGAGGGGGTGGTGGAGTAGATTCTCTTGTGGGCAATTGTTAGGGCTTTGAAAGTACAGCGTTGGCTAATTGGGAGCCAGTGTTCAGCATGGAGTGCCGGGGAGATGGAATCGCGGTAGTTGAGGTTGTGTAGGAGGCGGATGGCTGCATTTTGGACCCGTTGGAGGCGTCTGATATTATTTTTGGTTAGTCCGTTAAATAGCGAGTTACAATAATCCATTCTGGAGAGGACATATGCGTATAGGAGTTGGGCGAGGTCTGGTTTGGAGATGTAGGGTTTGATCCTTTTCAGTTGGCGAAGGTAGTAGAAGGAGGTGGAGACTACTTGGGATATGTGGTTGGATAAGGATAGGTGTCCGTCTAGGGTTACTCCCAGGCTGCGAACTTGATCTGCTGCCGTTTGTCGAGTGGAATCCCATGTTAGTGTAGGTCGTAGGTATTTGGTGTTTTTGTTTCTGATCCATAGGAGTTCGGTTTTGGATGCGTTAAGTTGAAGCTTGTTATTTGACATCCAAGTTTTCATGTCAGTGAGGCAGAGTTCGAGGTTAGCAATTTGGGATGGCCGATTTTCGCCTAAGGGGAGGAGCAGCTGGATGTCATCTGCATAAGAGTGGATTTTGATTTTATATTTTTGCGCTATATCGATGACGGGTTTGATGTAGAGATTGAATAGAAGGGGGGATAGAAGGGCGCCTTGAGGAACGCCATATTTGATAGGCTTAGGGTTAGATTTATGTGTCCCTAGTAGGACTGTTTGGGTCCTTTGGTGAAGGAAGGAGGTGATCCATTGGAGGGCTGTGTCTTTGATTCCGAGGTCGTGGAGCCTAGATGTGAGTAGGTGATGGTCAACTGGGGTCATCATCAGCCTCGTGTTCCACGCTCTTGCCTGACTTCTCTGGTGAGGGTGGTGCTGATTTTAGCTATTTGATCACTGGTTGAGGGTCTGATTTGCCTTTCTTTGAAGCCATTTAGAAAGAATATCGCAGGACAATGGATAACTGCAGTTTTATACCCCAAAAAGTGTAGAAAAAGATAATAATAGAACGATGATCAGTAGTTGGAAGTGGGAGCTCCCAGCTCATGCTGCCATCACGTTCAAACATCAACTGCAAGTGAGCATCATTTTGGAGAAATTTCTATTGGAACATAAAAAAAGGGTAATTAAAACAGAAAATGGATCTCAGTGATTATAGTTAGAATGCTAACTGGATTTCCATCAGGAATTATTTACTTTTAGTTCATCCTCGCAAATCTATGCTTGAAGTGGACTTTAGAATTAGTTTCTTTCTATATGTAATATTTCTTGTAAAATATCTTTCACCAATGTTATTCTTTTCTTGTATATCTATATTTGATATGTATAATTGAAATTACTAAAAAAAAAAAAAAAAAAAAAAAGGCATTACAGTTCCTGACCTGTTTCATAGCCCCAAAGAACCTCCATGGGCGTGTCTCCTTCTTCCCGGTTCTGAACAATGATTTCCCACTCCATTGTAGTCTCCATGGGGAAACTGCCTCAGGTGAGGACTCTATGTCACCTTCAGGAGTCTCTAACATCTCCATGTACAAACTCTTAGTGAGTCTAGTGCTCCCCTCAAAGTCCTCCTTGGAAATGCTTATCCCTTCTTTCATGTTCCCTTTCTAGGGTGTAATGCAGAACTTGCTGGCAAGGTTTCCCTCTATTCAGAGACATGTCCACTGCGTATCTTGTACTGATACTTAGTTCTGCAGGCAGAGGTGTCGTTTTCTTTCCCCTCTCCCAGTAAACTTTGGCCAAAGGCTGAGACTGGGAAATTAACTCATTCCTGTCAATTAGAGAATCTTTAATTTTAACCCCCTCATGTCCCCTCTTTTGAGCCCGGGGTACACTGGCATCAACTGGGCAAGGAATACAGGTCAAAGGCTTGGTGTTATCAGAGCATACTGGGGTTCCAGGCTTCTCTGTGCTACTCTTCCTGTGATACAGTGTGTGTCAAGGAGATGGACATCTGGGAAAACACTATGCTAAACCTAGAAGGGGAAGAATGTTTATGCTTCTTAGCTTTCTTATGTGAAGCATCCCCTGATGCCTGAGGTACAGATAAAGGTGATGTCAAGTTTTGGCTCTTCAGAGAGCCTGATGTTTGACGCTCTCTATGCAGTGTTAGTGCAAGTGGTGTTGATACCAATGTCAGTTGGGTGTCAGACACCAAGGGCTCCTTTTACAAAGGTGCACTAGCGTTTTTAGCACATGCACCGGATTAGCACACACTATAGCGCACGTTACCCGTAAAACTACCGCCTGCTCGAGGAGCCGGTAGCGGCTAGCGTGCTTATTATTCTGCCTGTTAAGGCCCTAATGCACCTTTGTAAAAGGAGCCCCATATCCCCTGCTATGTTTGATGTCAATGCTGAACCAAAAAGTTTATCACACTGGACTTGTCAGACATTTAGCGACCACTTTTGCATATGCAAAGAGTTAACAACGAATATACCGATGTTCAGGACCTAGACACTGAATACACTAGTTATGGGGGTCAAAGCCTGAAATGATATCAAGTAAATTTCTTGAAGCCACCCTCTTTGACATGGAGGAAAAACAGCTGACGCAGAGTCAAAAAGCTCAATGGTCTGGGGTCTGGGGAACTTGAGTAAAAAGTATATCAAAAAACATCAATGCTCTCTGGGTTGAAAAAGGGCCTGTGTCCCAAAGGCCAAAAATGGAAAATTTGACAAAATTTAAACACACTCAAAATACTGAAAACAATAACAAATTAATAATTATGAGAAAATCATCAATAAAAAGATTAGGCTTACCTTGATAAAATCTTTTCCAGTAGATAGGAATGGTATGCTTAACCTTAGGGTACTCTGTCCATTCTCACAAGCATACTGCAGAAAAATGTTAGTCACAGCTTTTGAAACCTCCTTTCAGAAGTCTGCTGCCCCCTTCAGTTTGTACCAAAGCATGCAAGAGCTCTAGAGTAAAAGACTGGAGAAGGAGGGACATGGGGGAACTTCCCGAAACTAAGGTTCTGATCTGCTCATAAAACATTATAACAGTCAAAAATGAAACTGTAATGTATAAATGAACAAACATTACCATTAAACAGTACAACACATCAAATAAAAGCAATAGCTTGAATGTTAGAATTCAATTATTGTTTTAGATTCTATTTACAAACGGATTCTGAACCCATAATCCAATTGGCAGGAAGAATAAGGCAGAATCAGGCACATCTGAAATTATCAGGTGGGGGAGTTCAGTATACCATTCCTATCTACTGGAAAAGATATTATCAAGGTAAGAACCTAATCTCTTTTTCTAGTGCAATAGGAATGGTATGCTGACTCTTAGGGATGAACCTAAGCAGTCCCCAAAGTCCTGGGTGGGAGAGATAAGCTTGCCTTCAGTACTGAGGATCCAAAAGTGGAATCCACCCTATAGAATTTAGTGAAAGTGAGCGTGGCCTTAGGTGTCTGGGCCCTTCAGAGCCTTAGGATCCTCCCAATGCATTTCAGGATGCCTGGGAAGGGGAGGGTCTGCCACTGCTGATCTTTTGAATAAAGTACAGGGATAGGTTGATGGGTGGCTTAGGCAGGAGGGAGTGGACATCCCTTCTACCGATCTTCATGGGGGAGGGGGTGGTCAGGGTGGCTGCTGAGGCAGGATGGAGTGGGCATTCCTGCTGCCAATATTCACAAGGGAGACAGATGTCAGAGGTGTGGGAAGAGTCCAGATGGCCTGCCGCTTTATTTTTTTGTTCTTATTCGGGGGCCAGCATGACTTTGTAAAAAAACAATTTTAATGGGCTCACACGCACATCATCTATGTCCATTAAAAAAAGAGTTGCTGTTCAGTGCTTAAATTTTTTTATTAATTAACGCTACTGGCACCTCCAGACCTGTCAAAGATTTCAGAGCATTAAAAACTGGCGCTTCATTTTGTGTATCATATGGACATTGATTGGAATACTCATTTTAATACTGATGAACACGCTATAATATATTTACAAACAATTATTGGAGGCAGCTACAAACCATGGAAAACACTGTGATTGTCGTTTTGGGCATTGATAGATGAAATACTTTATTGCTAAACTGATAAAAACTGGTTTAGTGATTTATCGTTAAACACAAAGTGAATTCTTTGCTTCCAGGCCTGAGTGGGAACTAATTGGCTCTTTCCAAAGTTTACAATCCAGCCCAGACTCTGCAAAGTCTGCACAATTGCCATCACTGCTTTCTCCCTCTTCTCGAGAGGGGGCTCTGATGAGTCAGTTATCTAGAAAGAATGAACCAGGCAGCCCACCCTGCAGAGTTGAGCTGCTACTACCACCAGTTCTACATAACTCAATTACTTATTTCTATAATATTATCGCAGGAGACATAAATTTACATTTAGATGAAAAGGATAATATAGATGTTGAGGATTTTAAAAACTTTTGATCTTTGCTTAATTATAGTCTTCCTTTATCTACACAAACACATGAAAAAGGACATCATTTAGATGTGGTAGCTATGTCCTTAAAGGAGACTTTAGAGCAGGGGTGTCCAACCTTTTGGCTTCCCTGGGCCGCATTGGCTGAAAAAAATGTTTCTGGGGCCGCACAAATGCGCAAACGCTGCAGCAAGACAGAGGAAGGAGCCAGCAAGACGGTAAACACTCAGGGGCAGAAGAGGAAAACACTGCATCGCCCTTGACCAAGGCTGCACAAAATACTTCACTGGGCCGCATGTGGCCCTCGGGCCACAGGTTGGACACCCCTGCTTTACAGCCTTCTATCTCTCTAACTAATGGTATCTGGTGTCAAGATATTTGGTCCGATCATTTCACTTATTATTTTATTTTAGTTTGGAATCAATTAAAATTTAAAAATCATTCAAGAATAAAAAAAGAACATATTATAAGAGGCCATATTAATCCAGAGGAATATTGGTCACAATATGAGTTGTTAACGGAGCTTGGTGGAGGGGTTGATTTTTGAAACCATTGGATAGAAACAAGTACATCTATTTTAGATAAAATTGCCCCTAAACGAAAAAGTAAACGTTATTCGAATAAACATAATAGGTTTGATAATGAACTCCTAAAAATGAAACAATTAGTAAGATGATTGGAAAGGATCTGGCAAAAAACTGGAAAATTATTAGATTGAAATAATTGGAGATCCAACATAAAAATTTACAAACAATTGATAAAAGAAAAACGTAAAACATTTTATTCATCTAAAATTGATTTATCTAATATGTGTTCAAAGGGTATCAATACAAAAAAGAACTGTTCAATCTGGTAACAAATTTATTCGATACCACACACCACACTCAATCTATACATAATATTATGTTACCTTTAGCAAATGATTTAGCTCAGTATTTTGATTTAAAAATTAAAAATCTAAGAAGTAATTGCTCGATAAACGATACTCATGAATATCAAATGCCTAATATGCAAGGAAATGTAATACAAGCGGATATGATTTGGAGCTCCTTTCATGATTTTTAGAATGGAATAATTATATTAAATTATATAACAAATATGCTAAATCATATTGTGTTTTGGACTCTTGTCCACCGGAAATTATGAAATCAGCTCCATTAGATTTTAAACTGAATTTGTTGAATTATCTGACTGATAATTTAAAAAAATGGAAAATTCCTCACTAATAATGGTCATATTATAATAACTCCAATCCCAAAAAACCCCAAAGAATCATTAGCATTAATCACTAATTTTAGACCAGTAGCATCAATCCCATTTTTTTGTACAAGTTATGGAAGGATTAGTCCATCCATCCCATTTTTTGTAAAAGTTATGGAAGGATTGGTCCATTTTCAACTAATGGAATATCTTGATCAATTTTCTCTCTTGCATGAATCTCAATCTGGTCTTAGACCTTTATTTAGTACCGATTAGTTAAGGTCTTAATGCCTTGATCATGCAATTTGATACGAGTTCTGCATTTGATTTAGTGGACCATGGGAAATTGCTGTAATGTTTGGATGCTATTGGTATTAGAGGAGAGGTATTAGAATGGTTTCGGGGCTTTCTAAAGTCTCGCACCTATCAAGTTCGTTTCAATAATGATCTTTCAGGTATTTGGAATAATTCATCTGGCATTCTGCAAGGTTCACCATTGTTCCCATTGCTCTTTAATGTTTAGATGTCATCATTAGGTATGCAATTGTCCCAGCTGGGGATAAAGCTGTTTAGTTATGCAGATTATTTTATGATCATTATTTCATTTGCTATTTCTCTTTCTGAAGTTATTCCTAAAGCAACAGAAGTATTAGGTCTAATGGAGCAATGGATGACTGAATTTAGACTGAAGCTTAACTCAGAAAAAACTAAGTTTTTTCTAGCTTCACCGCACCAGTTTGATACTAAAACATCATTGCGTATAAATAAATTCAGCTATCCTATTCAATCTACCATTAAGGTTTTGGGAATAATGCTGGACCAGGGCTTGACTATGAAGAACCAGGTGGACTCTTTGGTCAGAAAGGGGTTCTTTACTCTTTGGAAGCTTCGGTCCGTTGGGACGTATTTTGATGTTTCATCATTTAGAGATTTGGCACAGTCTCTTATACTAAGCCAACTTGATTACTGCAATATTGCCTATTTGGCAATTTCCCAGAATAATATGCAATGATTGCAAATAGTATAAAATGCAGCGGTCAGGCTGATTTTTAGGTTGAAGAAATATGATCACATAACACCCTCCTATCGAATACTGCATTGGCTGCCAATGGGGGCGCGGGTGAACTTTAAGTTTGGTTGCTTCTGTTTTAAGGCTTTGTTTGGTTTAGCTCCCAAATATATAATTGAGCTTTTCTCTTTTGCAATCAACAGATATAAGAGAAACTCACATCTGAATTTTGATTTTCCGTCTGTTAGAGGATGTAAACTTAAAAAACATCATCAAAATCTTTTTTCATATCAAGCAGCGTTATGGGGTAAGGATTTAGAACAATTGCTTTTGCTTACTGACACTTATGGGGAATTTAGGAGACATCTAAAAACATATCTGTTTTCGAAGTATTTAGGCAGCTAATTTGTAAATATTTTATTATGCACTATTTTGATCATTTTAAGTGTCTCTAATTATTGGCTTTTAACTTTTTAATTCTTTTTTTTTTTTGGAAATATTTTTATTTAGTTCTATTCAATTTCTTTTATTGGTTTTGTTTTTTTCTATTGTAAACCGCATAGAACTTTACAGCCTTGTGGTATATAAATTGATTATTATTATTACCATCACCTTGGTGAATGTCTAGGGTGCCGTTGCCAGCCCAAATGTAGCACTGAGAATTGATATGGATTCTCAAACACGTGAAATCTCGGGAACTTTCTGTGTGTCAGGAAAATTGGAATGTGGAGATAAGCCTTTGTCAAATCCAGGGTGTCCAGAAACTCTCCAAGCTGGACCGTTGTAATGACAGAGCTTATCGTCTCCATTTGGAAATGTAGAACCCTCAGGTGGCATTGACATGTTTGAGATCCAGAATGGGCCTCCAGTTACTGGAATCTTTCTTGGGCACTACAAACAGGGCAGAATTAATTCGTCAAGGGCCCCTAGGCACACAAGTACACTGGGCCCCTTGCCCTGCCCCGCCCCACCCCACCATGTGCCCAAGCGGAAACAGGAAGCTGCGTCAGAGGGAAGCTTTGGGCAAGCAGCACCACTTGCACAATTACAGTTCCCATTGCCTTTCTTACCCGCGTTGCTTGCTTGTCTTACTTTCTGTCGATGGGGGAGGGCCGTGCTGCCGATCAGGGTGGGGCCCACGTTGCCGATCGGGGGAGCCTGTGTTGCCGATCGATGCTGGAGGGGCCCATCGCCATTTGGAAAAAACAATGTTGATGCCCTCCTTTATTGGGCCCCTCTGACCATTTCGGGCCCTAGGTACGTGCCTACTTGGCCTATTGGTTAATCCTGCCCTGACTACAAAGTATATCAAGTATCTGCCTGAATGCTCTTCTGGAACTGGTTCTATGGCTTGAATATCCAGCAACCTGTTTAATATTGACTGAACTTGGACCACTCAACCTGGTGGGCATGCAGGATGATCCACAAACGAGTCAGAACCTGTATTCTTGATTTTCTGGCTTCCAGAGTATATCTGGAACCTTGATAGTTCTCTGAGGCAAGTCTTCCAAGGTAAAAAAAAAAAAAAAAAAAGCACAGTTACTTACAATAACAGGTGTTATTCGGGGACAGCAGGCAGATATTCTCATTTGTGGGTGATGTCATCCATAGTGTCCAGTATGGACAGTGCTAAAAGTGTATTGTCACTTTACACTTCTTAAGAAGCTTTGAGACTGCAAGCACCATGTCGGCTCGCAGTTCCTCAGTTCCATAAGCAAGCTAAGAAGTCAACCAGGGGAGGTGGGAGGGATGTGAGAATATCTGCCTGCTGTCCCTGGATAACAACTGTTTTGGTAAGTAACTGTGCTTTATCCTTGATGGGTGCTGCCACACTGTACTGCAGGAATCAACAGCGGACAAGTAGCATTCTGAGATTCCCCTTGCGTCTTTTAAAAGTATTATAAGCTGCTTCATAAGGCATGATATAAATTTAAACAATATTTTGAAAAACCTTTGAGTGGATTGATATTATAGAGTGCCTAATAGGATTGTTATCCTTGAACAAGCAGACAGCATATTCTCACATGTTGGACTCCCTAGCTAATAAGATTAATATTAGTACAAGAGGCAGAAATCCTTTCTATGCTGCTTACACCTTGGTATCAGGTGTAAATGTCTGTGCCTGGATTGTTTATTGTATGCATATAAATTAGATTATTTTATAATCTATGTACATTTACGGACGTGCATTTCCATCTGTGCTGTCCCCCATACATGCCTATGAAAATGACTATAAAATTACCCCCAAAACTATGTAGAATTTGCATGAATTCACACAAAACTATACATTGAAAATAACCTTTGGAAGTTTGTTTGGTGCATATGGGCTTTGGGCATCAGCTTTGCTCAGCCACATTTAGTCCATGACACCAGACATTTGTATTAGAACTGCTGAAAACCCATGTCTAAAACATTCAAGAATTTACCCCAAAATGAAAACCAAATGATTCAAAAAGTAGCTATTACTATTAAAATACTGTAAAATACCTCAGAAAACCTGCTTTCACAATGGAAAGTGTAATCCACAGATGGAATAAAAAGCATGCCTTAGTATATATATTTTTTTCTTTTACAGATTGAAGTAGTCTGTGCAGTTAGCTGAATTCACAGAAGGTCAAAAGCCAAATCTAGCAATTTTTTCTCAAGCTGCAAATATTTTTAGGAACAATAAATACAGAAATACTTTTGCTATGAACCATTCTCTGGCAAACTGAATGATACCACTACCAAATTTAATTTATCTCTCTGATGGCTTATTTTAGCTAAAAAATACTTTTAAGAATATTGTTATCAAACATATCTACTTTAAATTTTATTTTTGCAAAACAAATTCTATAGTTTTGACTAATTATTATGTAAACTAAAACATTTTGTCTATTAAGTATGTTACTTTGTAACCCATTCTAACCTCTCTGGGGAGGATGGGATATAAAACAAATTAAATAAAAATAGATTATGCACTTACTCTGGTAAGCTCTTTTCCAATAGATAGGTGAGACATTCTCAACAAGTAAGTACTGCAGAAGGAATCCAATTCAGATTTTCACTGTGCCTCCTGTGCATTTCACTGGGCTCCTTAGCTCCACCTACAGTTAGTACCCAAGCACCAAGAGCCACAAAATCAACCTGAAACAGAGACACCTATAACAATCAAGTTCATAAACAACTGTTCTGCTCAAAGAACATCAGCTGCAAACAGCCAGCAAAGATCTCAAAGGAGCTCAGAAACGATTCCCGCACAAAAGAGGAATATATAT
This sequence comes from Geotrypetes seraphini, assembly GCF_902459505.1. NCBI lineage: Eukaryota > Metazoa > Chordata > Amphibia > Gymnophiona > Dermophiidae > Geotrypetes > Geotrypetes seraphini. Next base: position 22,477,357 of record NC_047085.1, on the reverse strand, counting down.
ACAATATTCTTCCCAGCCCCCAAGTACTAACAGGCACCTAAGAAACAACTTGGTAAAGCATAAATAGAGTGAAACATAGAAACATGACAGCAGATAAAGGCCAAATGGCCCATCTAGTCTGCCCATCCACAGTAACTATTGTCTCTTTCACTTTTTGAGACAGTATGCAGGTACAGAAAGGTCAGTGCAGGAGTCTAGAATGTCTCACCTATTTACTGGAAAAGAGCATACCAGGGTAAGTACATAATCTCTTTTTCCAGTACAATAAGTGAGACATTCTAGATAAGTGGGATGTACAAAAGCAGTCCCCAAAAAGCTAGGTTGGGCTTACTGCACCGGCCCTCAAGACCGAGGACCAAAGGCAGAGTCCTGTCTTTCTGCTACATTCACTCTGTAAAACTTGGCAAACATGTGAAGTGAGGACCACATTGCTACACTGCAGATCTCCACAGGGGAGACTGCTCTAGCTTTGGCCCCCGAAGAAGCCACATCTCAGGTAAAATGTGCCTTGCCAGAAACAGGAGACTTTCCCAGAACGAATGTAGGCTGACAAAATGGCCGTATGGATCCATCTGGACATCATGGCCTTAGAAGTGGGAGCGCCCTGCTTAACAGAATGAGTTAGCACAAACAGATGGGCAGAAATTTGAAATTCATTTGTGACCTCCAGAGAGCAAAGAAGCACTCTGCGCACATCTAGGTTTCTTAAAACATGTTCCTGTGCCTGTGAACCCATAGGCTGAAAAACAGGCAAACTGATTTCCTGATTGACAGGGAAAGACACGGACAGCAAGGAAGGAAGCCACCAAACTAAGCTGGCCCAAGCCTCTAAAATCCAGGGAAGACTGGACTGTAAAGCATCTCTGTGCAAAGCCCAGCGAGAGAGTTAAGGAGCCCAGTGAAGTACACAGGAGGCACAGAGAAAAATCTGAACTGGATTCCTTCTGCAGATGGCACGCAGTCATGGGGACACTGCCCATTTGTCTAGAATGTCTTACCTATTGCACTAGAAATAAATATTAACCTATACAGAAATTGAATGCTGAGACTAAAAAAAAATGTCAATAATAGAATAAAGTGGCTTATTCTACTTTTACTAACAAATAGGAAGTCAGTTTGTCAATCTGTTAAACAAGAACAAAAATAAAACTAAAATAAACAAGCACAATTTAACTTTGTCAGACCATAAACAGATCATTCAGTTCCCATGACATATTAAGATCTCAATGTACAAACAAATTTCACTCAGTGATGGACAAATGGCTTATTCAATCTATATACACTAGCAATCAGGCAAACGTAAGCCAAAATATATGTGTATAACTATTCTAAATAATTTGATTAGGAGAAAAAGACTTCAGGAATTCAACCACCACTTATAATAGTAAACTAAAAGCTTGAAATGAAGCCATCATTAGTCAGAAAAATCTCCCAAATATTGCAACCAGAACTTGTGAAAAACTATTCAACTTTTTAAGTGATGCTGATCTTGATGTAAAACCTTTGAACGCAATACAACTACCGTATTTCCTCATATATAGGCTGCGGCTTATACATGGGTTTTACAAACCTGCTTATGGGGTGCAGCTTACTTAAATGGGGCAGCCTATCTAAACCTTTTTAAATCATACCCCCTGTACCTTTTTAAAATCTCCCTTAAATATGTCCCTTGCTGGACAGCTGCCGGCTGCCTCCTCCAATCTCGCAGCCAACGGTGCAGGGCAGGAGCAATCTTTTAGGCATCCAGCCTGGCCCTACGTGAGAACTGACAGCAGCCATTCAGGAAGCGGCATGGGGCCAGGCTGGATGTTGAAAAGATCACTCCTGCCCTGCACCGCTGGTCACGAGATTTGAGGAAGCAGCCGGCAGTTGTCCAGCAAGGGACATATTTAAGGGGGATTTAAAAAAGGTACCGGGTTGGGGGGAAGATTTAAAAAAAGTTCAGCTACCGCGGCTTATCTAATGGACCAGCTTATCTAGGTGTTTTAAAACGAAAATCGGCATTTCCTGCGGCCTATACAATGGGGCGGCCTATATATGGGGAAATATGGTACTACTACTAAAGTAAACCAAAAAAACTCTGTGGAGTGACGATGTTCCCAAATGGACTTTATTTGAAAGTATCAAAGTTCCAAAGGTACACTAAAATCATCCACATAAAATAATTCCATCCACATAAAAGTAAAACATCCACATAAGAGCCTTAAAGGACCTAGTCCGCTAGGGATACAGGACCCAACACGGTCCGCGTTTCTACAAAGTCTTCTTCAGGGGTCCCTGGGGGTCCTATAAAGCTGAGTACGTGGGAAACAATTGTGTGGTGAACCGGAAGTGAGACACTGCTAGCATTTGCAATGGAAATAAAGTCCATTTGGGAACATCGTCACTCCACAGAGTTTTTTTGGTTTTCTCTGGATTTTCTTCTTTGTGGATATTTTGGGGTCAATTCCTTTTGTTTTTTATTACTACTAAAGTAAGCTCTAAGAGCCTGTATGTAATGGAAGGCTAGGAAAAAAGATTTGACTTCTGTTGATATCTGATTAATAAATACCAATTTATAATCAAGCTGGTCCTCCAAGTACCTGAATAAGTCTACTCATGTTAATTAAAATCCATGGATAGTGGGGGATTTATTTATATAAAATATCTATTATCCGCCTAAAACATAGGAGTCTTACAATAAAGAACATCCAAAATCATTAAAGCAAACAAACATTTTAAAATAAACGGTTTTACATCAATAAAATCATAATACTGAAATCACCCTAAATACAAAAAAACCTTCATTTCAGTAAAATGCATGGACAAAAAAATGAGTTTTTAACAACTTCCTACACCCCAACACATTTTCACAGAAATGTAAAGTTCCACACAACCCACTCCAGCCACTGAAAAAAGAAGATTTTGCTGTATCAACATAATGCACCTTTCTCCTTCTTCCCACATCTTCCCAGATCTCAATGTATGCCCTGGCTTATTCTGTATATTTGCAAAATATCATTAAAACATCCAGGCAATTTATTAAATATCCCCTGATGAACCAGTTTCAAGATCTTATACTGTGTACAAAACTGTACTGGAAGCCAATGAAGCTTCTTTAACATGGGTGATATATGATCAAAATGTGATGCCCCCAACAACATGTGAGCATATTGTACTGTGAGAAAAGATTGTACTGTAAGCCAACAAGCTAGAGATTTTGCAGGATTGCCAGGCAGAGACAGAATCTAAACACAATTAAGTTGGGAAAGTAGGTTCAGATTTATTTTATTTCCTTATCTGCATAGGAATTCAATATCCAGACAAGCTGAATGAAAACAGGGGAACCAGGATCATGAAAAGATACTAAAAGAATGTCAGCATAAAAATACGCTACTACTACTATTAATTATTTCTATAGTTCTACCAGACGCATGCAATGCTGCACAAGAATCACAAAGAGTAAGAAAACAGAAGACAGACAAAAAGGATGTCATGGATACAGTTAAAGAGAATGGTTAATCATCGGGCTGGGTTGGATGGCAGAGGAGTAGGGTAAAGGATTGAAGGCTATTATCAAAAAGGTGGGTTTTCAGTCTGCTTTTAAACAAGGGAAGGGGCTTGATGGAAAAACTCGGGTAATTTATTCCAGGCATAGTGGGCAGCTAGATGAAAGGAACAAAGTCTGGAACTGGCAGTGGAGGAGAAGGGTAACGTTAAGAATGACTTATCTGAGGAACGGAGTTCTCTGGGAGGTGTATAAGGAGAGATATTGAGGGGCAGCAGAATGAACACACTTGTAGGTCAGCAATAAGATCCTGAACTGTATGCGATGGCAGATAGGGAGCCAATGAAGTAACTTAAGGAATGGTTTGGAATGAGGGTTGTGAAAAAAGGACTAAAGACAAATACTGAAGAAAGTGGCACGTGAATACAGCTCTGGGGAACCCCTAATGAGAATGGGTCAGGCACAGAGATTGAAGAGAAGAGGGAGATTGTGGTAAGAAATGAGGTGAATGACTGTAAAACTGTTCCACTAACTCCTACTGCAGAAAGGAACTCAGCAGGGAAGTCATTACTGTCTCAGCACTATGTCCTGATTTAAAACCCGATTGGCGAAGGTAGAATATATTAGAAGCCTCTCTGAGTGATTTTGGTATAAACTACTTTCTCTACTGACTTCATTCTGATGACAAAAAGGTCTGTGGTTAGGCTATTGAAAATCATAAGAAAAGACAGAGCACATAGGCTATGCTTATTTAGACTGGAGATTTTAGATGAAAAATAGTCTGAGAAGGCTAAAGCTGTCAAACTATTTGGGATAAGGTCCTTAGGACCTGTTGCAGAAAGCTGGGAAAACAATGAAAAGAGCTTCTTCCGGTGATTAGCAGACTCAATGATGAGTTTAGTATAGTTACAATGATGAGCATCCTTACGTTGTTCCCAGTAAGAGCTGTGAAGATCACTGAAAAGGGCCAGGGTATTGGAATATCTAGAGCAGTGACCATACAGTTGTTGCTTCAAAAGCTGAAGATGACTGATATTAAGGTGTCCAGTTGAAGCATTCTGTGCAAAGTACAGGGATATACAAACTTTTCCATAGCAGAGAACAAGATGGAGTTACCAGAGGGGCTTGCTCAGTGAAAGGGTAGGAGGTAAAATCCAATGGAAAGTGAGAGTAAAGGGGAAGTATAGACATTCTGGCCAATTTTCAAAGCCATTTAAATGGGCAGGAACCTCTCCTGCCTGCTTAAATTACTCTCTGCTGCCTAAGTGAGAATATTCAGCAGCCCTTAACTGCAGTCACTGAATATTTTCACAGTCCAGCCAGCCAAAAGTAATCTAGGATTAACAGATTGGGACACCTAACTACTGTATTAGCTAAAGATGGAATGAAGGAATTTAAGGAAGAGCCCTCTGGGGAAGGGGCCAGGTAAAACAGAAGAATATGGAGGGGTAAAACTGGTTCCAGAGAAGCAGAAACTCTGCAAAGGATAGAAGAGTTGAGGGTAGTTCTGAAATTAGCAGGAAAGATGGTGCAAAAACAGTCTCTCCTCCCTTTTTTGCATTCTGCTAATAAAGAAAGCCACAAATTCAGGAGGAAGGCATTGAAACAAGACTAATACAGTACCTCTGTGAAGCTACATTACAGTGACAGAAATCAATGAAGGGAAGTAATAGCGTCATAAATTAATGAAATCTTTGCATGTAAGGATCTGCAATTAAGATGTACCAATGAAAGCATAGAGGGGTGCATGGTGTTAGAAGGAGCGCAACATGGCTGACAAGATGTAGAGCTCTTGACATTAGTGGAACCAGAGACTGCAGGAAAATATCATCACTAATTATGACAATAAATACAAAGGAAAAATATTCTAAAATTCATCCAGAAGAAAGAGATTAGGTTCTTACCTTGCTAATATTTTTCTGAATCCCTCCTACTTCACAGAGGGCTCTGCTGCCCCCTACAGTAAGTTTCAACGCAGGTAAACCTTTCTAGAACTGATGTTAGCACAGATACTTACCGTAACAGGTGTTATCCAGGGACAGCAGGCAGATATTCTCACATGTGGATGATGTCATCCATGGAGCCCCGGTCGGACAACTTTAAAAGTGCATCACCACTTTAAGAACTTGAGAAAGTTTGCGAACTGCCTGCACCATGCAGGCGCAAATGCCTTCCCACCCAATGCCACTCACAGCTCCTCAGTTCGGTAAGCATACTAAGAAGTCAACCAGGGGAGGTGGGTGGGTTATGAGACTTTCTGCCTGCTGTCCCTGGATAACACCTGTTACGGTAAGTAACTGTGCTTTATCCCAGGGCAAGCAGGCAGCATATTCTCACATTTGGGACTTCCTAGCTTGAGACGGAGGGAGAGTTGGCCATTAGGAAAATACATTTTGCAATACTGCTTGGCCGAAGTGACCATCCCATCTGGAATAAGATTCCAGAAATACTGTGATGTGAATGTATGAACTGAGGACCAAGTACCAAATAGCAGCTTTACAGATTTCATCACTAGGGGTTGAGTGAAAAGAAAGTAACTGAAACTGCCATAGCTTGGACTTTGTGGGCTGTGACATGACTCTCCAGTTGTAGCCCAGCCTGAGCATGACAAAAGGAGATACAAGAGGCCAACCATGTAGAAATCATTCTCTTAGATACTGGACGTCCCAACTTATTAGGATCAAAGGAGATGAAAAGTTGAGGAGATGTTCTATGCGGTTGAGTTCTCTGCAAATAGTAAGCCAATGCTTGTTTGCAGTCCAGAGTGTGAAGAGTCGTTTATCCAGGGTGAGAATGAGGCCTAGGAAAGAATACTGGAAGTACAATAGATTAATGTGGAATTCAGTGACTACCTTTGGAAGAAATGTGGGATGGGTGCAAAGCACCACTTTATCATAGTGAAATACTATGAAAGGGAGATCCACCACCTGCGCTTGAAGTTCACTGACTCGACAAGCTGAAGTAAGGGAGATGAGAAAAAACACTTTCCACGTAAGGTACTTAAGATGAGCTGTAGACATTGGCTCGAAAGGAGGCTTCTTCAGTTTAGCAAGGACCACATTAAGATCCCAAACCACGGAGATGGCTTGACATTGAAAAGTTCTTTCATGAATCTGGACACAAGAGGATGAGCAGTGAGAGGTTTACCATCAACTGGTCTGTGAAAAGCATTTATAGCACTGAGATGAACTTTAATCGAAGTGGTTTTGAGACCTGAATTGGATAAATGAAGACGATAGTCCAATACTGAAGATACAGAAGTGGATTTAGGCTCATGATTATGAAGAACATACCAGGTGGAAAACAGTGTCCATTTTTGCTGGTAGCACTGCTGCATAGACAGTTTTATGGATGCTTCCAAGATTAGTCTGACTGGCTGAGAAAGATGAAGGTCAGCCGAGAGGTACCAAGCTGTCAGGTGTAACGTTGCCAGATTGGAATGCAGAAGAGATCCGTGATTCTGTGTGAGAAGAGACGGGAAAATTTGTAGAGGTATTGGTTCCTTCATACTGAGTTGAAGTAGAAGGGAAAACCAGGGTTATCTGGGCCACTGAGGGGCTTTGAGAATCATGGTGGCTGATTCCTGCTTGAGCTTGACAAGCATCTTGAAGATGAGAGGGTTTGCAGGAAAGGTGTAGAGAAACTTGTGAGTCCAATCCAGCAGAAAAGCATCCGCTTCTAAACGGTAAGGAGAGTACTGCCAGGAGAAAAACTGAGGCAGCTTATGGTTGTGGGGGGACGCAAACAAGTCTATCTGAGGAATCCCCCACTGAGAAAAAATAGGACGTAGAACTGCAGAGTTGAGTGTCCACTCGTGTGGCTGAAGAAACCTGCTGAGTTTGTCTGCAAGTGAATTATGTTCCCCTTGAATGTACAATATATTTCTTTGAGGAATATATTGCGAGCAATGGCCCAGGTCCAAATCTTCTGGGCCTCCAGACAAAGACGGAGAGAACCCACGCCTCTTTGTTTGTTTATGTAATACATTGCGACCTGATTGTGCAGATGAGAAGGATGGTGTTGGTTACAATGTGCTAAAAAGCTTTGAGAGCATTGTAGATCGCTCCGAGTTCTAACAGATTTATATGACAAAGGCAGTCCAGATGAGCTCCCCATGCGTAAGTGGACGAGTCCATGGTCAGAACAAAAATCCTCTGGACAGATTGGAAGAGTTCATCCACCACTGCAATGACTGTCGAAGTGAAGGAGTGACTGTAATGTGTTGAGAGAGTGGGTTGAGAGCTTGAGACCATTGAGAGGCAAGAGTCCATTGAGGTACCCTGAGATGAAGTCTCGCAAATGGAGTGACATGCACTGTGGAAGCCATGTGACCCAGGAGTACCATCATTTGTCTGGCTGAGATTGATGGCAGATAAGTCTAAGTGCAAAGCTGAATCAAATTGTCTTGACTTTGCTGCGGTAGAAACGCCCTGAGATGAATGGTGTCGAGCAGAGCCCCTATGAATTGTAGAGTCTGAGATGGCTGAAGTTGGGATTTGGGAAAATTTATTTTGAAACCCAACTGTTGAAGGAAGAGAATTGTCATGCAAGTTGCTACTGTCATCCCTTGCAAGGTAGGATCCTTGATCAGCCAGTCGTCTAGGTAAGGAAAGACTTGGAGGCCCTGAGACTGTAGTGCTGCTGCCACTACAACCAGGCACTTGGTGAATAGTCTTGGAGATGATGCAAGGCTATAGGGTAGTACTTTGTATTGATAATGGTGATGAGCCACTTGAAATTGGAGAGCATAGCCAGTCATTGCGATCTAAGAGGGGATATAAAGTTGCCATGGATAACATCCAAAACTTTTCTTTCACTAGAAACTTGTTGAGACCCCTGAGGTCCAAGATTGGACGAAGACCTCCTGTCTTCTTTGGGACGAGAAAATACTGGGAGTAAAACCCCCGGTTTCTCTGTCTGTGGTAATCAGTTCCCAGCGAGGATAATAGAGTTGAAGCCATCCTCCAATTAGTTGAGGGAGAGGCTGGGATAGAGGAACAGTGGCTATGCTCTCTAGAAGCAAGTCAAAAAGTCTGATCAGGCTTTTGTGGAGCTGCTCTCTGAGTTTTCTGAGGGCGCTGTTGTTTCTGTTTCTTTTGCTGTGGTCTAGGAAGAGCAGCAGGTTTGAAAGAAAAACACCTCCGATAGGAAGTAAAAGACTTGAAAGATTTTGAAGTTGAAGGCTTAGGCTTGGATTTGACTAAGGCATCCCAATGTTTCGCATGGTCAGTGAGCATTTGGATAGCATTTTCGATAGAATCACCAAACAGCTCATCACCCAAGCACGGAATGTTAGCCGATCTATCCTGCAAGGAAGTTTTTTTTCACCCAAAGGGTCGTGGACACTTGGAATGCGCTACCGGAGGAAGTGATCAGGCAGAGTACGGTACAGGGATTCAAACAGGGATTGGACGGATTCCTGAGGGATAAAGGGATCGTGGGATACTGAGGGAGGAGCTGGGATGCAACACAAGTATAGAAAGCTAACCAGGTAATAAGTATAGAAACCCAATAGGTCGTGCATGTGCAAGACCGGAGGGTTAGGACTTCGATGGGAAGATAGGACTTCAATGAGAAACCAAGGTGGCAAGGGAGCCCCTTCTGGTGATTCAGACAGGTCGTGACCTGTTTGGGCCGCTGCGGGAGCGGACTGCCGGGCAGGATGGACCTATGGCCTGACCCGGCGGAGGCACTGCTTATGTTCTTATTGATATCCATGTCTGAGCCATGCCAGATGTCTCATTGCCACTGACATAGCTGAGGCTCTGGAAGATAACTCAAAGGCATCATAAGCTGATCTTGCCATGTACCTTCTAGCCATGGCAAGGGTGCAAGACAAAGTTAGACAAGTTCCTGCTGAACCAGAACATATGCAGGTAAGGCTGGTCTCAGTTAGGGCACTGGTCTTTGACCTAAGGGCTACCGCATGAGCGGATTGCTGGGCACGATGGACCACCGGTCTGACCCAGCAGCAGCAATTCTTATGTGATGAAAATCCTGTAATTGCTGTGAAGGGATGTACCTATCAAAAGAAGACAATTTCTTAACCAGAGTCTTGACATAGCAGGAAATATAGTAATTGTAGTTTAGGACTGTTATCCAACATGGAGTTTTGCTACAGGCGACAAGACAAATCTGTCCATAGTACACCTTTCACGCCCTGGTGGCATTGAGGCATAGACTCTGGATGGAATAGATTTTTTCAAAGTCAACTCTACCACCAGGGACTGATGCTGGAGTTGAGGTTTGTCAAACCAGGAGAAAAAATGATTTTGTATGAAGAGTCCAATATTCTGGGAGCCACAGTAATAGTCAGGGGGGGTCTCCCAGTTTTTATGAAGAGTCTCCTTGAGAATACCATGTAATGGCAGTCCAAGAAGTTCTTTAGGAGGCTCATCATAGTCTAAAGCCTCCAAATATTCAGCACTGTAGACAGAATCAGCTTCTAGCTTGACTGGGAGCTTTTTGCCTAATTTCCGAATACATTTTGTAAAAGACAGTCTTTCAGTAAGAGACTTAGTTCTTTGTGGAGACTTCTGAGGAGACTTTTCAGAAGAAGTGTCATAAGCCTCTGTGGTGGACCCAGGAAATCATCCGCCGAGTCAGATTGTAAGTCCGAATCATAAAAGTCTTTTGGTGAAGGAATGCATCAGGATCGATAGTGACGCTGAGCCCAGTGTCAATTCGATGAAGACGATGATGTATGATGGGACTTCCTTTTATGCTTTGTAGAGCAGGAAGGAGAGTGATGCTTACACTTCAAAGTAGCTGAAGATAAACAATGATGAGCAGACTTGGATCGTCGAGATGATGAGGAAGAACGATGATGTCTCAAAAAACTGGATCAACACCAAAATGGAGCACAGGCTCTGTGATGAGACGAGCTGTGCTTGGACCTGGCACATTAATGCTACACTGGAGATCCAATATCGATACCACAGGACTTGGTGGCCTTATGCTCAGGCTGGACTAATACCGATGGAGTCAGTGTTAGAGTAAGGAGTTTGAACATGTCACTGACTTGGAAAAGCGCTTCGAGCTTTTCACGGTAAGAGAGTATTGGTACCATTTGGCGTTCTGTCGGTACCATCAATATCTTGTCTGGCCTCGGCGAGGGTGACGGTGAAGAGGATGTACACCTCAATGGAGGAAAGGCCAGACGCAAGAACGATCGTCGCTTGGTTGGCATCAAGGGACTCGATGAAATGTTCACCTTCAAGATCTGTTGGAAGCTGGTGGCTTTTTAGCTGGCTTTACCTGATGGAGCGATGTCCCCCGAAGTTGACATCGATGTAGATGCTTTCGACGTGGAAAGCTGTGATGTCTTCTCGGTGTCCATACCAGTGCCAACTTTTCTTGTTGAAGATTTCGACTTTTAATGGTACGTTTTTGCAGGGTAGAACACCGTGTGCAGGATTCAATGCGATGTTCCGGGCCAAGGCACTGTAAGCACCAACTGTGTGAGTCAGTGATGGAAATCTGCCGTTGGTACCTGCAACATTTTTAAAAATCAGTTAGTTGCCGGGACATCGACGGAAACACCACCTCAGCCAAATTGAATTCAATGGCTGAGGAAAAAGAAGAGGCCTCGACGGGCGAAGCCTGTGAGGTGAAAACAGCAAGGAAAAAATGGTCCCCAGCTGATTTTTTTTAACAAATTAAATAAAAACAAATAAGAAGAAAAAAGGCATGTGAGTGGGAAAGCAAGGCAAAAATTGAACATAAAACAACACGACTTCTTAGCTCTGTGGAAAACTAAGAACTGAGGAGCCGCGAGCAGCATTGGACAGGAAGGCACTCCCGCATGCGCGGTGTGGGTAGTTCACAAACTTTCTCAAATTCTTAAAGAGGCGATGCACTTTTAAAGCTGTCCATACTGGGGCTCCGTGGATGACATCACCCAAATATGAGAATATGCTGCCTTCTTGTGCTGGGATAACTATAGCTATGTGATGCTAGGTTCTGTGTTAGGAGTCACTGCCCAGGAAAAGGATCTAGGTGTCATTATTGAGGATATGTTTAAACCCTCAGTTCAATGTGAGGCGGCTACTAAGAAAGCAAATAGAATGTTAGGAATTATAAGGAATGGAATGGAATGGAAAACAAAGATGAAAATGTTATAACATCTTTGTATCGCTCTATGGTAAGGTCGTACCTCAAATACTGTGTGCAATTCTGGTTGTCATATCTCAGAAAAGATTTAGTGGAATTAGAAAAGGTACAGAGAAGGGTGACAAAAATGATAAAAGAGGTGGAAAAAGGCTAAAGTGGCTAGGGCTCTTTAGCTTGAAGAAAAGACAGCTCTGGGTTGATATAATAGAGGTCTATAAAATAATGAATGGAGTGGAAAGGGTAGATGTGAATCACTTGTTCACTCTTTCCAAAAATACTAGGACTAGGGGACATGCGATGAAGCTATTAAGTAGAAGATTTAAAATAAACTAGAGAAAATATTTCTTCACACAAAGTGTAATTAAACTCTGGAATTCGTTGCTGGAGAATGTGATGGTAATCAGTTAGCTTAGCGGGGTTTAAAAAAGTTTTGGATAATTTCTTAAAAGAGAAGTCATAGGCTATTATTGAGATGGCTTGGAGAAATCCACTGCTTATTCCTAGTTGAGTTATTGGAACAGTTTCATACACAAGAAAAACGGCAGAATACTCACTTAGGACATAGGTTTAGATATGGTTTTCAGAGCCCTCAAATCAAATGTGAGCAACAGGAACTACGATAGGGAAATACTGAAGGACCAGTTCCGGATGCTAAGAAGGAAGCTGAAGACCAAAACGCAGAGGGTAGCATTCTCAGAGATACTGCCGGTACCCAGGGCCGACGAGAAGAGGCAGACAGAACTGCAAGCAGTCAACGCATGGATGCAGCAATGGTGTGAGGAAGAAGGATTCCACTTCGTGCGCAACTGGACAAAGTTCTGGGGGAAGAGCAAGCTATTTAGGAAGGATGGACTCAACCTCAACGGAGACGGAATGAGGCTACTTGCAAGCAACATCAAGAGAGAAATTGAGAAGTTTTTAAACTAAGAAGAAGGGGAAAGCTGACAGTCAAAAAAGATTCGATGGTTCGGGAACCGGTATACCCAGAGGATACCGTGCAGAAAGATAGCGGGGAAGACTCACCGGATCATAAGCAAGACAGAAATCCTGACAGATAGAAAGGGACACAAGAGGGAAGGAAATGAAAGAGAGTAACAGGCTGCAAACTCAAGTGTATGTACACGAATGCAAGGAGCCTAAAGAATAAGATGGGTGAATTAGAAGCTATGGCACAAAAAGATAACCTTGACATCATCGGCATCACGGACACTGGGACACTACCGGGATACAAACTATACCACAGAGACAGAGTGGCCCAAAAAGGTAGAGGCATTGTCCTATACGTCAAAGAGGGAATTGAGTCTACCGGAGAGAACACGAAGAATAAGTTAGAGTCTCTATGGGAACAAATGGAACGGAAACGAAGATCGGCATCTACTATCGAACCCCAGGGCAGTCCGAAGAAATTGATGGAGAAATGACGGACGAGATTAAATGCAACTGCAAGAGAGGCAATGCAGTTATCATGGGTGACTTCAATTATCCGGAGATAGACTGGAACCTAAGCACCTCCGGCAGCGGTAATGAGACCAAGTTCCTAGATGCTGTAGACGATGCTTCCTGGAATAACTAGGAGAATACGGGTCAAGGAGAATACGAGAGGAAACGCAATTTTGGACTACATGGACCGGCACAAGAGTGATCACAAAATGATCCGCTTCGACCTGGACAGAGGGGTGAAACATCGATCCAGAATGATGGGCACAGCTGAACTTCCGAAAAGGGAATTACGAAGGGATGAGACTCATGGTGGGGAAGAAGATTAAGAAGAGGATAAGCACTGTAAAGAGGCTAGAACAAGCATGGTCCCTTTTTAAGGACACAGTCACCAAGGTGAAAAATCTATATATACCGCTTATCAGCAAGGGATCCAATAGGTAAAAGAACAAGGAACCGGCGTGGCTCACTGTAATGGTAAAAGAAGCGATCAGAGACAAGAAGACTTTGTTTAAGGAATGGAAAAGGTAAAAAACTGGAAAAAGAACAAACAGCATCAAAGCAGGAGCCATGAGGTGGTAAGAGGGGCCAAAAGAGACTACGAGGATAAAATAGCCAAGGAGGCGAAAAACTTCAAGCTATTCTTTTGATATATTAAGGGGAAACGACCCGCGAAGGAAGTGGTGGGGCCTTTGGATGACCATGGAATAAAGGGAGTGCTAAAGGAGGGCAAAGCCATCGCCCACAAACTGAACACATTTTTTTGTGCCTGTTTACCGAAGAGGATATACACAACATACCGGAAGCCGACAGGCTATATGCAGGAAACGAAGATGGGAAACTGACAAGGTTGACGGTCAGTATAGAAGAGGTATGCATGCAGATTGATAGGCTTAAAAATGATAAATCCCTGGGACCGGATGGCATCCATCCAAGAGTAATCAAGGAATTGAAAGAGGCTATAGCTGAACTGCTTCAACTAATAGCCAATCTGTAAATCAAATCGGGAAGGATTCAGGAAGACTGGAAGGTGGCGAATGTTACGCTGATCTTCAAGAAAGGTTCGAGAGGTGATCTGGAAAACTACAGGCCGGTGAGTCTGACCTCGGTACCGGGAAAGATGGTAGAGGTGCTGATAAAGGACCGCATCATTGATCACCTTGATGAACATGATCTGATGAGGACCAGCCAGCATGGCTTCAGCAAAGGAAGATCTTGCTTGACGAACTTGCTACACTTCTTCGAGGGAGTAAACAGGCAGATAGACAAGGGTGACCCGGTTGACATTGTATATCTGGATTTTCAGAAGGCGTCTGACAAGATTCTGCATGAACAGCTACTTCGAAAAATTGCGAGCCATGGAATCAAGGGTGAATACTCACATGGATTAAAAACTGGCTAGCAGATAGGAAACAGAGAGTGGGGGTAAATGGACAATACTCGGACTGGAAAAGCGTCAACAGTGGAGTGCTGCAGGGTTCAGTGCTTGGACACATGCTCTTCAACATATTTATAAATGATCTGGAAATTGGTACGACGAGTGAGGTAAATTTGCAGACAATACTAAGTTATTCAGAGCAGTGAAGATGCAGGAGGATTGCGAAGATCTGCAACGTGACATAAACACGCTTGAGAAATGGTCTGCGACATGGCAAATGAGGTTCAACGTGGATAAGTGTAAGGTGATGCATGTCGGTAACAAAAATCTTATACACAAATACAGGATGTACGGGGCGTTACTTGGAGAGACCCCCAGGAAAGAGACTTGGGAGTGCTGGTCGACAGGTCAAGGAAGCCATTTGCGCAATATGTGGCGGCGGCGAAAAGGGCGAATAGGATGCTAGGAATGATTAAGAAGGGGATCATGAACAGATCGGAGAAGGTTATCATGCCGCTGTACCAGGCCATGGTACACCCTCACCTGGAATACTGCGTCCAGCACTGGTCACCGTACATAAAGAAGGACATGGTACTACTCGAAAGGGTCCAGATAAGAGCGACTAAAATGGTTAAGGGGCTGGAGAAGTTGCGGTACAGCAAGAGATTAGAGAAGCTGGGAATCTTCTCCCTTGAAAAGAAGAGACTGAGAGGGGACATGATCGAAACATTCAAGATAATGAAGGGAATAGACTTAGTAGATAAAGACTGGTTGGTCACCCTCTCCAAGGTAGGGAGAACGAGAGGGCACTCTCTGAAGTTAAAAGGGGATAGATTCTGTACAAATGTAAGGAACTTCTTCTTCACCCATAGAGTGGTGGAAAACTGGAATGCTCTTCCGGAGGCTCTTATAGGGGAAAACACCCTCCAGGGATTCAACACAAAGTTAGACAAGTTCCTGTTGAACTGGAATGTAAACAGGTAGGGCTGGTCTCAGTTAGGGCACTGGTCTTTGACCTAGGTGCCGCCGCGGGAGTGGACCGCTGGGCACGATGGACCACTGGTCTGACCCAGCAGCGGCAATTCTTATGTTCTTATATATGCTGGTGAGCAACCTACATAAACCGAGCAATTATATGCAAAAGTAGGTTAGAAACTATAATCAATAAAAAATAAAAAGGCCCCAGACTATCAATCATCTCACCTAAGTTGTGCTTTAAGTTCAGTGAATCTTGGTCTTCTGCTGGGGTCATAAGCCCAACACTTTGTCATGAGGCTGTAGAGGGTGGGAGGACAGTTTGGAGGCATTGGTAACCGCTCACCATTCTCAATTCGACCAATCACATCATTGTTCTTCACGCCTTGAAAAGGCTTCACACCATACATTAAAATTTCCCACTTACAAACACCTATGAAAAAATGTAAACACTGTTAAAAATGTTGTCAAATAATTATTCAAAATTTACTGTGATGAAATTTAAAAATGTTTTGCTGATACCAGAAACATTTATTGCAAAATAAATTAGCCTTTTAAAAAGTTAGTGTTGCAACAACCTTTCCAATTTTCCCACTCATGAAACCACACAATGCTGTCGCATACTTCCTGCCCCTTCTACCTTCTTCCTCCAATCCATTTGGTGTTAGGTTAATGGTGGCAGTTTGGTGTCTTGGGTCCATCCACCTGCTTATGCTTGATTGTCATGGTTTGAACCTTTAAGTCAGTGCACTATGCTGTTCAAAATGCTGTATACCTACCGTAATCTCCCCTTCCAATGCCCCAGGTACATTAGACAGATTGTGAACATGCCAGAACAGACAGGGAAAAATACTTTAACACCTGAATAAATTCATGTAAACCATTCTGAGCTCCCTTGGGAGAACGGTACAGAAAAATAAATAAATAAATAAATCTATGTAGGTCTCTACCTTTCATTTCATATGGTTTCAAGTTAGAGTGTATAGCACTAAATGAAGAGGTAGATTTAAAAGGCATCTCAGTGACCTGGTGGAAGGAGGTCAATCAATGGGACACTGTGTTACCAGAATACAAATTATATCACAATGATAAAGTAGATCAAATTGGAGGAGGTGCGCTTATGTTAAAGAGGGAACTGAATCAAACAAAATAAACACTCAGCTGACAGATAACAGCATGGAATCCTTATGGACAGAAATTCCACATGTGAAGGGAAGGAGCTGATGTGGCACCAGGCATAAATAAGTAAGGTGTGGCAGACTTTTCTTGGTCTGAACAGTGTGTAAGGAGCAACTTGTAGGTATGCACAGACATGAGGAAAATATGAGCATTTTTATTTGAAAAATAGGTTGTAGCCAGCAAATAGCTAGAAAAACAGGGAACTAGCAACAAGAGTGAGAAAAAAATATGAATATGTGAGCTCTTGCTGGGTCTTTAATAAGAATTCAGATAATAAAAAAGTTTAATTAAATTGATTTTTAATTAAAGTGTTTTTTTTTTAAGTCTGTGCATGTTGAGGAAGGTCAGATCACTATTCCATCAAGAACATTTCTCAGTGTTGGTACAATCCACTGTGCTTTCTCAGCTAGATTATTGCAACTCAATTTATCTGGGTATTAAGCAGGGCAATCTATAACGACTTCAGTTAATACAGAATACTGCAGCTAAGCTCATTTTTGGGAAACGAAAGTACGATCATGTTTCCCTTTTGTTGATAAAGCTTCACTGGCTCCCAGTTTGCTTCAGGATCCAGTTTAAACGTGCATGCATAATCTTCAAGCTTCTCTATGGAATATTTGATCCTTTTGTCCCCTTATGTTGGAATACTCTTAGACTTTGCAATTTGAGAAACACACAAAGATATAAAGTTAGCCTTCCCTTCCTTTAAGGGAATTAAATCTGCTGGGAAGCTCAGTCGATCTTTTGTTTTCAAGTTTGTAGAGATCTGGAATGAACTTCCTGACTCCAGTAGGCTTTTAGGCCAGCTGCAATTATTTTGTAAATTCCTGAAAACTTTGTTGTTCTCGTAATTTTTAAATGATTTAACTACAGTCTCAACGAAATGATCATACTATAGTTATTTTTCTTATGTACTTTAGTTTTTAATTAGTTTTTCCTCCTCTTACGTTTTCTGCTATGTACTCTAGTCTTAATTATATGTGAACCGAGTCGAGCTCCACTGGGAGATGACCCGGTATATAAACCAAAGATAAGATTAGAAGATTAGAAATTGAATTTATAAAGGCTGAGATCTAAAAACTATATTTCCAAACAAAAGACTCCTACCTCTCTTATTTTTCTGCTCTTAGTTCTGGACATATGAACTGAGAGTCAATTTCCTGTGTCTGTCCTCTAGCATTTCTCTTTACTTTTATAATGTTTCATTTTTACATAACAATGTATTAAGTTAGATTTTAGAGGTAAAACCTTTGTTACTTCTTTTTTTAATAATCGTTATATAGGACAGTGGTTACCAAACTTTTTCTGTTCATGGCTCACTTAGGGCCTGTTTTACAAAGCCCGTGCGGCAACAGCCCCAAAGCCCTTTAAATCTGTATGGACTTCAGGGCCATTACTACGCAGCAGCCACTAGTGCGGCTTTGTAAAACAGGCCTTTAATGTTTCAAAATTTTTCCACAGCTCCACAGGTCAAACAATAGTTCTGTAATCTAATACATACCTGATAGTTAGCTTGAGATGATTATTAATTTAAAAAATTTAAACAACTTATCATAAAGGTTATCACAATAATCTTGAATTATTTGAAAAAATTAAACAAGTATAAAAAAAATAATCACAAAAAATATTGATAGAACTAGATGAGCTTGCTGTTCATTACAAATCTTCTCAAACCTTGGAACCATATTTGATATGGCCAATCTCATTTCTTGTTTCACACTGATTTTCACTTGGTATTTGCTTTTTATCACAGCAAACTCTGAAAACCCAACCTCACATATATAAGATGTCGCAAATGGAATTAGGGGCTCCTTTTATGAAGGTGCGCTAGGGCCTTAATGCACGGAATAGCGCGCGCTAAATTGCCGCATACGCTAGCCGCTACCGCCTCCTTTTGAGCAGGCGGTAGATTTTTGGCTAGCGTGCACTAATCTGGTGCGTGTGATAAAACCGCTAGCATACCTTCGTAAAAGGAGCCCTAAGATTTTCTGTGCTCTATTGCTTAACAGCGGATATTCATCTCTTACTGAACATCAAACTTCAGTAATATCCATGCTGCTAAATCATATCTTGAGCTCAATGAGATTTTCTTCTTCTTCAGAAGTAAAGTCAGCTGAAGCTTTG
This sequence comes from Geotrypetes seraphini, assembly GCF_902459505.1. Lineage (NCBI taxonomy): Eukaryota > Metazoa > Chordata > Amphibia > Gymnophiona > Dermophiidae > Geotrypetes > Geotrypetes seraphini. The sequence continues at coordinate 22,458,665 of NC_047085.1, read as the reverse complement.
GCTCTGAAGGGATTCTGGTGAATTTCATGGGATCATCTTCTTGAAAATATTTTTCAAACCATTTCACACTTTGTGATAGGTGATCTTCAAAAACTGATTTTATATTGTCAGCCAAAACAACTTCATTGGAGATCATGAACTGCTGCAAAAGGGAAAAATATTTGCCACCATCTTCATGCATTTTTCTCCACCATAATTGCATTTTTTTAAAGTTGAAATATTCTCAATCAATCTCAAAATGTGCATGTTGCCTTCTTGCAAGGAGAGATTCAGCGTATTTAACGTTTCAAAAATATCACACAAGTATGCCAGTTTCATCCAGTCTTCTGCACCGGCTGCAATATGTATGACTACCTCCCTTCGGGGATTAGGGCATACATTTGCAGTCGTTGCATGGAGCTGGATAGCTTGAAACGGCAGGTCCAGCTGCTAGAGGAGACAGTGCTGGAACTAAAAAAACTCCTCACCTTTGAAGAAGAAATCCGCGAACAGGAGAAGCTTCTAGTGCAGTTCAGTCCAAACGAGGAGGTCAAGGAACTAGAAAGATACATCGAGGAAGCCCACCAGCAGCATGTGGAAAACTGTACCCGAACAACCCAGGAAGAAGGCCTGGATGAGAGAAGAAAAGACACCCCTGCAAATTCTGGAGAAAAGGAAGGTGAGATAAGGCGCGATCACACACCAAGAATAAGAGGGAGACTGCATGGGGACGCCCCCCACCCGAAGAGCAGAAAACAACTTCAGGAGTATCGCAGGAGGGAGAAGATTGGTTCTATACCATGGATGTGGACTTACGACCCCCAAGGAACCACCGAATAAAGAAGATGGGGATCATCGTGGGAGACTCCATCGTACGGCATGTGGACAGCTACACCGCAGGAGGGAGAGAGGATCCGGGAGCATGATTGAAGGATGTGGCCAACAGGATCTCCAGGATCATAGACAGCGCAGGGGTGAAGACACTGCTGTGCTTATCCACATGGGAACCAATGATGTGAGCGGACGGAAGTATGACAGGGAAGAGATGAAAGGTCAGGTCCGCTCACTCTGAAGAAAACTGAAGATGAAGGTGGCCTTTTCCGAGATCCTCCCAGTACCAAGAGCGGATGGAAGGAGACAAGGGGAACTGCAAGCGATCAACACCTGGATGATACAATGGTGCGAAGAGGAAGGCTTTGACTTCGTGCGCAACTGGACGACGTTCTGGGGAATAAGCAAGTACTACAGAAAGGACGGACTGCACCTCAACGAGGCAGGAGCAAAAGTATTGGCAGGCAACATGAAGAAGGCCATCGAGAAGGCTTTAAACTAAAGGGACAGGGGAAAGCCGACAATCGACCACCAGTCAATGGTCCGGGCGACAGGATGTCCTGAAGAAGGAACTACGGACAATTACTCAGACACAGGAGGGGACGACCACAAAGCAAATAAGGGAGACAACGCAGGAGCAGAAATGGATACCGTGAAAGAACCAAGGGAGAGTGCTAAGCTTAAAGAGTCCAAGAAGGTAACACAAAGGGAACTCAAATGTATGTATACAAACGCTAGAAGTTTGAGAAACAAAATGGGAGAATTAGAAGCAATAGCAAAAAACGATGAACTGGAAATCATTGGCATAACAGAAACCTAGTGGAATGACGAAAACAAATGGGATACAGTACTACAGGGATACAAACTGTACAGAAGAGATAGAGTGGGGCAGAAAGGTGGAGGTATTGCCCTATATGTTCGGGAAGGAATAGAATCTGTAAGAGAGACTATGACGGAAGAGAAAGAGAAGCTGGAATCTCTCTAGATAAAGATTCCCAGATACAATGGTGCTGACACAAAGATTGGCCTTTACTACTGACCGCCAGGACAGAGGGAGGAGACAGACTCGGAAATGATAGAGGAAATTAAACACGAATGTAAGACAGGTAATATCGTAATCTAGGGGGATTTCAATTTCCCGGGGATAGACTGGGAACTGGGAATCTCTAACTGTGGCAAGGAGGCAAAGTTCCTGGAAGTGCTAGGGGACTGCTTCTTGGAACAATTGGTGGGAGTGTCGAATAGAGGAAACGTCACCTTGGACTTGGTCCTAAATGGCATTACAGGACCGGCAAAGGAAGTAGAAGTCACGGTCCCACTGGGGACATAGAAACATAGAAATAGACGGCAGATAAGGGCCACGGCCCATCTAGTCTGCCCACCACAATGACCCTCCCCCACCTAACTCAGTGAATAGATCCCACGTGTCTATCCCATTTGGCCTTAAAATCAGGCATGCTGCTGGCCTCAGTGACCTGAAGTGGAAGACTATTCCAGCGGTCAACCACTCTTTCAGTGAAAAAGAATTTCCTGGTGTCACTGTGCAGTTTCCCTCCCCTGATTTTCCACGGGTGCCCCCTGGTTGCCGTGGGACCCTTGAGAAGGAAGATATCTTCTTCCACTTCGATGCGGCCCATGAGATACTTGAATGTCTCGATCATGTCTCCCCTCTCTCTGCGTTCCTCGAGTGAGTAGAGCTGTAATTTATCCAGCCTTTCCTCGTACGGGAGATCCTTGAGACCCGCGATCATCCGGGTGGCCATTCTCTGGACCGACTCTAGTCTCAACACATCCTTTCGGTAATGCGGCCTCCAGAATTGCACACAGTACTCCAGGTGTGGTCTCACCATGGATCTATACAATGGCATAATGACTTCAGGCTTATGGCTGACGAAACTCCTGCATATGCAACCTATGATTTGCCTTGCTTTGGAGGAAGCTTGCTCCACTTGATTGGCAGCCTTCATGTCCTCACTGACGATCACCCCTAGGTCACGTTCTGCTTCAGTTCTTGTTAGGATCTCGCCATTTAGGGTGCAAGTCTTGCATGGATTTTGGCTGCCCAGGTGCATGACTTTGCATTTTTTGGCATTGAAGCTGAGTTGCCAGGACCTAGACTAGCGCTCCAGTAGTAGTAGGTCGTGTATCATGTTGTCGGGCATTGAATTTTTGTCTGTTGTACTCTTGGCCACCACACTGCTTAGTTTGGCGTCATCGGCGAATAATGTTATTTTACCTCGGAGCCCTTCTGCCAAGTCTCTTATGTAGATGTTGAACAGGATCGGGCCCAGGACGGAGCCCTGTGGCACTCCACTGATCACCTCCGTCGTTTCGGAGGGGGTGCCATTCACCACTACCCTCTGAAGCCTACCCTCAAGCCAGTTCCCAATCCATTTCGTCAACGTGTCGCCCAATCCTATAGAACTCATCTTGCTCAGCAACCTGCGGTGTGGTACGCTATCGAATGCTTTGCTAAAGTCCAGGTATACGATGTCCAGGGATTCCCCCAACATCCAGCTTTCTCATCACCCAGTCAAAGAAGCTGATCAGGTTGGATTGGCAGGATCTCCCCTTAGTAAATCCATGTTGATGGGGATCCTGCAGATTCTCCTCGTTCATGATCGTATCCAATTGGCGTTTGATTAGAGTTTCCATTAGTTTGCTCACTATTGATGTGAGACTCACCGGTCTGTAGTTTGCTGTCTCCATCTTGGAGCCTTTCTTATGAAGTGGAATGACGTTAGCCATTTTCCAGTCCAACGGGACGTTACCTGTACTAAGGGAGAGATTGAAGAGCGCGGATAGCGGTTCCGCCAAGACATCACACAACTCCCTGAGCACCCTGGGGTGTAGGTTGTCAGGCCCCATTGCCTTGTTAACCTTGAGCTTTGACAGCTCGCAGTAGACACTGCTGGGCGTAAACTCGAGCGATCACAACATGATCAACTTCAAACTCAATGTCGGGAAGGGGAAAGGTACTAAAACCTCAACCACGACTTTAAACGGGGAAGATATGATAGCATGAGAGCCATGGTGAAACAACGGATCAAGAAAAAGATGGGCAAAGTCAAAAGCATGGTCCCTAGAGAATAACACGGGGAAAAAAATCTGTTCTCGTCACTGCACCGTCCCCGGCCCACCATCCTCTGCACCGCCCCATCACCGCCGTTCCCTTCACCGCCCCGTCACCGTCACCGCCATCCCTTTCATCGCCCCGTCACTGCCATCCCATTCACCGCTCCGTCACCGTCCTCGCAGCATCCATATAAGCCTCAGTACTGCGAAACACCATGAAGACAGAAGAGAATCCTGCCACCACTACTACTACTACTGCACTGAGAATCTGTTTCAGTGCCTCTGCCCTGTAGTAAAAACAGAACATAAAATAAATCAATTGACTTGTCCTCCCTTGCAATGACATGTCCCCCATGTTCACCTATAGCTCGAATCAGGTCAATTGTGCAACCTAAAAATGCAGGTGGATCTGGAACGTGAGCGCAGGCAGGCAGTGATACAAAAACAGCAGACACCCGACCGATTACAGTGTTCCGCCATCTCCCTCCCTCCATCTCACCTTACATGTAGAGTATGCCGGCTTTCTTTTTCGCCCAGCCGCACGTGTGGGCGCTCATTTGTTCAATATTCTCCTCTGATGCAACCGGAAACAGGAAGTTGTAAGAGAGGAGAAGATTGATCAACTCGAGCAGCCGTGCAAGCACGGCTTTTTGAACGCGTGCGGCTGGGCGAAAAAGAAAGCCGGCATACTCTACGTCAGTGTTTTTCAACCTTTTTACACCCATGAACCGGCAGAAATAAAATAATTATTTTGTGGACCGGCAAACTACTAGGACTAAAATTTTAAAACCCTGTTTCCGCCCCATCTCCGCAAGCTCGGTCACCTCAGTAACTATAGAAAAATAGACAAATATAGTGCAAAATATAGACAGTAGATATAACTTCTCAAAACTGACACATTTTGATCACTAAATTGAAAATAAAATCATTTTTCCTACCTTTGCTGTCTGGTAATTGATTTCATGAGTCTTTCTTTCTTTCTGCACTCAGGCCCAAGAATTGTCCCTTTCTATTCCCTCCCTCTTTCCTTCCTATGTCCTTAGTGCCCCCGGTGCCTCCTTCCCATGTCTTTAGTGCCCCCAGTGCCTCCTTCCCATGTCCTTAGTGCCCCTTCCTGTCTTTAGTGCCCCCAGTGCCTCCTTTCTATGTCTTTAGTGCCCCAGTGCCTCCTTCCCATGTCCTTAGTGCCCCTATCTGTCTTTAGTGCCCCCAGTGCCTCCTTCCCATGTCTTTAGTGCCCCTAGTGCCTCCTTCCTATGTCCCTCTCACTGCCTTCCACACTTTGTCCCACCCCCACCCCCGAATCCTGCCTACCTACCTTTCTCCCTCCCTAGCCAAAGCCAGCCTGCTGCCTCCCTGCCGCTCAAAAAAAAAAAAAAAAAAAAAGCCTCCTTCCTTTTCCCCTGCTCTTACCGTCATGCTCATGCTGCAGCTACTAAAGCCGACAGGAAGTGTTTCCGACTCAATTCTGAAGTCAGAGAGGACGTTCTGGGCCAGCCAGGCAGCGATTGGCTGGCCCAGAACGTCCTCTCCGACGTCAGAATTGACGTCGGAAAGACTTCCTATCGGCTTTAGTAGCTGCAGCATGAGCATGGCGGTAAGAGCAGGGGAAAAGGAAGGAGGCTTTTTTTTTTGTGCGGACCGGCAGAAATTCATCCGGCGGTAAGGAGGAGGGAGGGAGATGGCGGGGACCGCGCGATCCTTGATTGCCTCACTTTGGGGACAAGTCCATTCACCGCTCCACGGGGCGGTGAATGGCCTTGTCCTTGTCCTGCAGAGGCCACTATTTTTTCTTCCCCGTTTCGGTGGGCTACCCGCGGCTAGCCGCGGGTAACCCGCCACCGTGTCATTCTCTAATGATCCCTACTGAAAAATTCTATCACGGAAGCACAAAGCCTCTACATTCCGTGGATGTCCAAAGCAAAGAAAACTAAAGGCAAAAGAGAGCCGGCGTGGCTTACCAAAGAGGTGAAGGAAGCCATAAAAGAAAAGAAGGACTCCTTTAAAACATGGAAACGCATGAAAACAACCAAAACTTGGAACAAACACAAAGATGATCAGAAGAAATGTCACAGGGCGGTGAGGGATGCCAAAAAGAACTATGAGGAGAAAATAGCGCATGAGGCCAAAAACATCAAGCCCTTCTTTAGGTACATGAAAGGGAGAAAACCCGCAAAAGAGGCGGTGGGATCGCTGGACGACCAGGGAAGGAAAGGGTACATCAAGGAAGACAAATTGCAGACAGACTAAATTCCTTCTTTGCGTCTGTCTTTACGAAGGAGGACACCGCAACAATTCCAGAAGCAGTGAAAGTGTTCAAAGGAGTAACAGAGGACAGCCTCACCACAGTAGAAGTGGACTTGGACCAGATTTACCGCCAGATCAACAAACTCAAAAGTGACAAATCTCCTGGACCAGACAGAATTCATTTGAGAGTCTTGAAAGAGCTAAAAGTGGAAATCGGAGGACTATTGCAAAAACTTGCCAACCTGTCAATCAAAACAGGACAGATACCAGACAACTGGAGGATAGCGAACGTCATGTCGATATTTAAAAAAGGATCGAGAGTAGTGCCAGGCAACTATTTACCTTTGAGTCTCACATCAGTCCCTGGGAAGATGGTTGAGGTGCTGATCAGGGATAGCATAATCCGGCACTTAGACACACACGACCTGATGAGAGCCAGCCGACATGGATTCAGGAAAGGGAAGTCATGTTTGACGAACCTACTTCAATTTTTTGAGACAGTGAACAGAATGCTAGGCATGATAAAGAAGGGAATCACGAGTAGATCGGAGAAAGTAATAATGCCTGCTTTATAGAGCGATGGTCAGACCACACTTGGAATACTGCGTCCAACATTGGTCTTCATACCTAAAGAAGGATATAAAACTGCTGTAGAGGGTGCAGAGATGAGCAACGAAGCTAATAAAAGGTATGGAGAACTTGGAATACGAGGAACGACTTAAGAGACTGGGATTGTTCTCCCTTGAGAAAAGGAGACTGCGAGGGGATATGATCGAGACTTTCAAAATACTGAAAGGAATCGACAAATATCAGGAAATTCTGCTTCACGCAACGAGTAGTGGACACCTGAATGCTCTCCCAGAAAAGGTAATTGCGGAATCCACCGTTCTAGGATTTAAGGGTAAGCTAGATGTACATCTCCTTATGAGTGGCATAAAGTGATACGGTAAGGGTAAACTAGATGCACATTAGAGAATGACACGGGGAAAAAATTTGTCCCCGTCCCCGGCCGACTATCCTCTGCACCGCCCCGTCACCACCATTCCCTTCACCGCCCCGTCACCGTCACCGCCATCCCTTTCACCGCCCCGTCACCGCCACTGCCATCCCATTCACCGCCCCGTCACCGTCACCGCAGCATGCATAAAAGCCTCAAACAGGTATGATTTTATATACTTATCTTTATTAACGTATAAAGGAAACATTCTTTACAACTTTACAACTTAGTTAACTATACAAAAACAAAACACAACCTGTACTTTTAATTGTCCTTATTTTTTAACCCGTGGATGAACAACAAATCATCTACAATCTTTGGATTCAGTCTAGTTCTCCTTTCTTCCACAGTCCTTCCTGCAATAGAGAATGCCCTCTCTGAAGATGTGCTGGTAGCTGGAATGCACACCCCTGACCCCCATCCCCATCATAATAGTAAATAGTACTAATTGTAATGCAATTTCTTCCATTCATTTTTCATGTACACTACTGTATATAATATTAATTCATTATGGTAACCACAAAATTAAAAGAAACACAAAGCACACTGTATGCAGAGAAAATATTAATTAATATTTGTTTCATTTTTCAAAGAGGTCAAGACAGATGACTAAAATATGCAATGTCACTTCAGAAACAACTATAGAAAAATAGACAAATATAATGCAAAATATAGATAACTGATATAAATTCTCAAAACTGACACATTTTGATCACTAAATTGAAAATAGTAATTTTTCATACAATTTTTCTATCACTAATCTTCCCCCACCCTATATATATTCCGCAGGTTTTCAAAGAGGTCAAGGCAGATGATTTTATGCAATGTCACCTCAGGAACAACTATACAAAAATAGACAAATATACCCCCTCCCCTTTTACTAAATCGCAATAGCGGTTTTTAGCACAGGGAGATGCGCTGAATGCCCTGCACTGCTTTCGATGCTCATAGGCTCCCTGTGCTAAAAACCGCTATTGCGATTTAGTAAAAGGGGGCCATCGTGCAAAATATAGACAGCAGATATAAATTCTCAAAACAGATACATTTTGATCACTAAACTGAAAATAAAATCATTTCTCCCACAAGTGGACATGCTTAGTTACGTCAGCTCTATGGCTGCTTTAACTGTAAGGTGCCTGAATCTAAGGCTATATGCTACCATTCTGTAATGGAACCTGGGAGCCCATTCACTGCTATAGAATAGGCGTTCCCTGTACAGTCTCAGGGTGCCTACGAGGAAGAACCCACTTGGAGAATTGCCCCTTATTTTTTTTAAGGATTATAAAAACAGAAGCAATAATGTGAAAAACAAAACCCAGCCTTAAAACAGGCTGAATTAATTTGTGAACCATTATTTAAAGGATACTCAGAAAAAATATTGTTTTCCCTTAACTTAAATGAAATAAACATATTCCTATCCATCATTTGACTATAGCTAAGGGCAAAAGAACCTCATAGAGCTGCAGTGAAATAGAAAAGTGATTTTGTTTTACTGTAATCTCTGCATTAAGTAGATTTGCACACCCCAAGCTCCTTAAATCCTGATGCACTTCTAGCTTTTCCTGTATCAGACTTTGCAAGATTAATAAATGGAGCATTCTTCTGCCTGCCAGTTAAAGGATGAAAAAAAAAAAAAAGCCTATAAAGTTCAAATCACAGCTTGACTAAACTTGAACTTTTTTTATTTCATTCTTCCTGGCTGACCACAATAAGCACCAAGGTTGGGGAAGGGGTAAAACGCGGACCTGATGGACCTCGCGGATCTAAATCCGTACCGCCTTAAAAATCTGAGGTCCGTGTCGGTCCGTGTCCATGGCGAAAGCAAGCAGAATCAGGTCCGATGTCCAGGCGTTTTTTTTTTCTCTCAAATGGTATACCACTACACTTGCTGCTTTTACTTGCTTCGGGCCTTCCTCGTTGCCGGGACCTGCCTACTTTCTGTTTCCGCAAAGGCAGGACCCGGTAGCGAGGAAGGCCCGAAGCAAGTAAAAGCAGAAAGTTGTAAGCTTCCCTCCGGGGCTCTATTGTGTGCGTGCTGGCTTCCCTTCTCTTCCCTCCGAAACCAGAAGTAGCGTCCTGGGGGGGGGGGGGAGAAGAGAAGGGAAGGCGGCACGCACACGATAGAGCCCCGGAGGGAAGCTTACAACTTGCTGCTTTTACTTGCTTCGGGCCTTCCTCGCTGCCGGGTCCTGCCTTCGCGGAAACAGAAAGTAGGCAGGTCCCGGCAACGAGGAAGGCCCGAAGCAAGTAAAAGCATGCTGGCAAAAAAAAAAAATAGGCAGGCGTCAAACAAAATTTTCGGCGCGAGTCAGCCCGGGAAGGAGCAGGATTAGCTGGGCGGTCATCTAAATCAGCCGGAGAGAACACTTACTTGTACCTGACGAAGTTTTCAGGCTTTCAGCTCCTCCCAGTGAAATGAGTGAAAAGTGAATCCAATCCAGCAAAAAGAACTGACCAATCAAGAGCCTGTATATTAGGGGGCGGAGTCAATGCGGCAACGTGCAAGTCGGGTAGAGAGAGTTGGAGGAGACAGATCACATGGCGGAGACAAACATGGCCGCCGGAAAAAATCTGACACCCGGTCCCGAACCAAAGACACACAGTGAAGACAAGGTAAATAGCGGTACATAGAAGGGGGTACATTTGCCTGCGGGGACAAATCTTTTCACCGTTTTTGCGGGCGGTGAAAACTTTTGTCCCCGTGTCTGCGGCGATTTGGCTATGGAGTCTCCATAACCCGCAGCCAAACCGCAGCCACGCCGTGGCTCCCTGCGGGGATCGCTCCCCGTGTCATTCTCTAATGCACATCTCCTTATGAGAAGCTTAGAGTGATATGGGGACTAAAACTATGCCAGGGTACACCTGGCGGGGCCTCCGCGTGTGCAGATCGCCAGACTTGATGGACCTAGGGACTGATCCGGAGATGGCAATTCTTATATTCTACAAAGGTTTTGGCATACTCATGTTTTTCTTCTTCAAGAAAAATGTACAGTTTTTGTTGTAATTGAAATATATGGGCCAACATAATGCCACAAGAAAGCCAGCGTGAGTGGCAGTAGTATAACAAATTAAAGATCACAGCATTTAATTCTTTAATTGTATTAAAGCTCTTAATGCTAAACATAGAATTCATGCAATCTCACAATCTCATAGTGATCATTTTAATTGTTTTAAGTACCTTCGGAAGTTAGTGCAGTAATTCCTCATTAATATTCTTTATGAAGAACTGCTAAAATTGTCATCAATCCTTAATATTATCCTTCATTATTTTTAAACTTTTCCTTTATGCAATATGAGATAGAAAAGCAGGGAGGGAATACACAAGAATATACAGCATCTTCAATGCATACAAAATGCAGCAATCAGACTCCTAATGAACCTGCATACCCAGGACTCCATTTCTCAGGCTCTATCATCGGCCCACTGACTACGGTCCAGAGGAGGGTGACGAAAATGATAGGAGGCTTGTGCCAGAAGACGTATGAGGAGAGACTGGAAGCCCTGAATATGTATACCCTAGAGGAAAGGAGGGACAGGGGAGATATGATTCAGATGTTCAAATACTTGAAGGGTATTAACGTAGAACAAAATCTTTTCCAGAGAAAGGAAAATGGCAAAACCAGAGGACATAATTAGAGGTTGAGGGGTGGTAGATTCAAAGGCAATGTTAGGAAATTCTACTTTACGGAGAGGGTGGTGGATGCCTGGAATGCGCTCCCGAGAGAGTTGGTGGAGAGTAAAACTGTGACTGAGTTCAAAGAAGCATGGGATGAACACAGAGGATCTAGAATTAGAAAATAATATTAAAAATTGAACTAAGGCCAGTACTGGGCAGACTTGCACGGTCTGTGTCTGTATATGGCCATTTGGTGGAGGATGGGCTTGGGAGGGCTTCAATGGCTGGGAGGGTGTAGATGGGCTGGAGTAGGTTTTAATGGAGATTTCGGCAGTTGGAACCCAAGCACAGTACCGGGTAGAGCTTTGGATTCTTGCCAGAAACAGCTAAGAAGAAAAAATTTAAATTGAATCACGTTAGGCAGACTGGATGGACCATTCGGGTCTTTATCTGCCGCCATCTACTATGTTACTATGTTATGTTACCCATAGCCAAATGCTGCGTCTTTAATAATAATAATAACTTTATTCTTTTATACCGCCATAATCAAAAGTTCTAGGCGGTTTACACTAAAAATAGCTGGACAATCAGCGAAATACAATAATACAGTAAAAAAATACAAATGTTTGTAAAATAGAATTTCAATAATAAAACTCTCAAGTAATAAACTTATTGAACAAAGTGGTCTTAATTAATTTCCGATAACATAGCTTGCTGAATACATTTACCTAACCAAGATTGTTGCCTACCAGCTTGAAATGCTAGGGTCCTATCTAAGAAGGTTTTATATTTACACCCATTAATTTTTGGATAAGCAAATAAGTAGAAGTTTCTAGTTTCTCTTGATGGTCTATGCAACACAAAATGAGGAAAAAGGTAAGCTGGAGACAATCCCGATATCAGCTTAAAGCAGATACAGGAAAATTTTAATAATATTCTTGCCTTCAAAGGCAGCCAATGAAGTAAACGATAATATGGACTAATATGTTAGTTCTTTTTTAAACCAAAAATCAATTGAACAGATGTATTCTGAATTATCCTTAGAAATTTTTTTGGGTGCTGCTAAATAGATGATGTTACAATATAAAACTAATGCCTGCACCAATAGTCTGAACGATAAAGGATCAAAATATTTTTTTATGGTTCTTAATTTCCACAATGTAAAAAAGCATTTTTGTACCACTAAGTTCATGTGTTCTGCTAGTGTTAAATGTCGGTCTAGTGTGACCGGCTACATGCCAGCTAAGCTTCCTCTATATATCCCAAATAGGCTGCTCTGCTCCCAGGAGGAAACATGTCTTCAAATACCCCCTTAGTCATACCCTTCAACTACAAAACATCAGACGACGATTCTACTTCCATTTCATACCAAACTAATGGAATCAACTGCCCCCATGGACCAAACCCCTTGAAGGGCTTCTAAACTTTAAGAAAGCAATAAAAAAATTATCACCTAATCCCCCTGCCTAATGCCATAAGGTTAAGAAGAAATGTACATTAAATGTATGTTGATCCTCTATATATATCAAGTTAGGATAAAACACTGTACTATAAACATAGCAAATTGCAAATCTTTTGTCTGTATACAATATATGTTAACCTTTATTCTGTTCTGAGCTTGTTGGGGAGAATGGGATAGAAAATGAATTAAATAAATAAATACAAATTTTTGAATTAAGTTTTATAGAGTGCTTTGACTGTGAATGGAAACTATGTTCAATTTACTATTTGACGCAAATCATTTCTGAAATCTCGATGTCAATGGAAAAGAAGCATATTGGAGACTCTATGGTGAGTGACGAGTTAAAAAATGGTGTTAAATTAATGAATTATGCTGGTGCTATTAGTGTATATTAACTTTTAAGCAACAAGAAATATTGTTGGATATCACAAAAATTTTAAGTTTTTGAGTAAAGAATGTACCTTCTACTCCAGTGGAGGTACTGTATATATCATAACTTAGGGGTTAGGGCTTGAAGCTATAGAGCAGTGTTCTTCAACCTTTTTACACCTATGGACCGGCGGAAATAAAATAATTATTTCGTGGACCGGCAAACTATAAGACTGAAATTTTTAAAAACCCCATTGCCGCCCCATCCCCGCGCGCTCGGTCCCATTAACCATCTGATCCCATCCGCACAAGCCTCAAATAGTTATGATTTTATATTGAACATATTTTATTAAAGTATAAAAAGAAACAATATTCTGTACAATTGTCATTTTATAAATATAAATAATACAGGGCAAGGATCAACAAAACCCCCGTCTCCCCTCCCCTTCACATATATCCCCTCTACTATCAAGAAAACTGAATAAGCCAAATTATTACAGAATGCTACACAAATATCATGCTAACAGAATACCACAGTCACACATGGCAGGAATGGTGTTAGGGGAGTGGAACTAGGGCAACTGCCTCCTGGTCAGAGAGAGCCCTAAGCCAGCTGGAAGCTAAAGACGCACTGCCTGGGCTTTGCACTCCCCAGTTATGTCTAACATCAGCTCTAGCAGGATACATATTTTAAATCTGATATATTCTAATCACAAAATAGAAATAAAATTATTTTTTTCTACCTTTTGTCGTCTCTGGTTTCTGCTTTCATCTTCTTTTCACTCTCTTCCATCCAGCGTCTGCCCTCTGTCTCTTCAATCCAGCATCTGCCTCTTCCATCCACTGTCTGCCCTCTACCCCTCCCCCTTCCATATGGTATCTGCGTTCTTTCTATGCCCCTCTCTCCTATACCAGATCTAGCATCTTTGTCCCTCTTTCCTTATTTTTCATCTGATCCCCCTTCCCAGCATCAATCTCTTTCTACTTTGTCATTCCTCTGTCTCTCCCCTTTCCCTCATCTGATCTCTCCATTCCATCCTGACTCCTTCCCCTCCTCTAATCTCCCTGCCAGCTGTTTCCTTCCAATGTTCCTCCTCCCCTGTCCAGCAGTACCTTCTCCCTTTCTTCCTCCCCTTATCCAACAGTAATTATCATCCCTTCCCCTTCTCCCCTGTCAGCAGTAGCTCCTTCCCCTCCCTTGTCCAGGAGTACCCCTTCTCCCTTTCCTCCTCCCGTTATCCAACAGTAATTCTCGTCCCTTCCCTTCCCCTTCTCCCCTGACAGCAGTAGCCCCTTCCCCTCCCTTGTCCAGGAGTACCCCTTCTCCCTTTCCTCCTCCTCTTATCCAACAGTAACTCTCGTCCCTTCCCTTCCCCTTCTCCCCTTGTCAGCAGTAGCCCCTTCCCCTCCCTTGTCCAGGAGTACCCCTTCTCCCTTTCCTCCTCCTCTTATCCAACAGTAACTCTCGTCCCTTCCCTTCCCCTTCTCCCTTGTCAGCAGTAGCCCTTTCCCCTCCCTTGTCCAGGAGTACCCCTTCTCCCTTTCCTCCTCCTCTTATCCAACAGTAACTCTCATCCCTTCCCTTCTCCCCTGTCAGCAGTACCCCCTTCCCCTCCCTTGTCCAGGAGTACCCCTTCTCCCTTTCCTCCTCTGTTATCCAACAGTAATTCTTGTCCCTTCCCTTCCCCTTCTCCCCTGTCAGCAGTAGCCCCTTCCCCTCCCTTGTCCAGGAGTACCCCTTCTCCCTTTCCTCCTCCTCTTATCCAACAGTAACTCTCGTCCCTTCCCCTTCTCCCTTGTCAGCAGTAGCCCTTTCCCCTCCCTTGTCCAGGAGTACCCCTTCTCCCTTTCCTCCTCCTCTTATCCAACAGTAACTCTCATCCCTTCCCTTCTCCCCTGTCAGCAGTACCCCCTTCCCCTCCCTTGTCCAGGAGTACCCCTTCTCCCTTTCCTCCTCCCGTTATCCAACAGTAATTCTCGTCCCTTCCCTTCCCCTTCTCCCCTGTCAGCAGTAGCCCCTTCCCCTCCCTTGTCCAGGAGTACCCCTTCTCCCTTTCCTCCTCCTCTTATCCAACAGTAACTCTCGTCCCTTCCCTTCCCCTTCTCCCCTGTCAACAGTAGCCCTTTCCCCTCCCTTGTCCAGGAGTACCCCTTCTCCCTTTCCTCCTCCTCTTATCCAACAGTAACTCTCGTCCCTTCCCTTCCCCTTCTCCCCTGTCAGCAGTAGCCCTTTCCCCTTCCTTGTCCAGGAGCACCCCTACTCCCTTCCCTCTCCAGCAAATGTTTCCTCTATGTAGGCTAGCGGCAGCTCTGTGTGCTTTTAACTTCGGCACACAGATGCCCCTAAGCAGTATTTTAGCTGCGGTTTCATGAGGCAGCCTCGGGGCCTTTGGTAGGCCGGCCCGCTTTGATGATGCGATGTGGGCCGGCCTATCAAAGGCTCCGAGGCTGCCTCATGAAACCGCGCTAAAATACTGCCTAGGGGCAGCTGTGTGCCGAAGTTAAAAGCACACAAAGCTGCCCCTGCTTGTCTGGGGGTGCAGAGACATACGCGGCAGGAGTAGGAGGTGGAAGGCAGGAGTGTCGGCATAGCGCCGGCAACAGGAAGTTGCACGTCAGCTGACGCCGGCACTTTTTCCTGTGGCTGGGGACCCGAATCCTTTGTGGACCGGCAACATTTTTTTGCGGACTGGCACCGGTCCGCGGACCGACGGTTGAAGAACTGTGCTATAGAGCACAGTACATTGATACCTGTTTTAAGTTTGAACCAGCTCAAGTCAAATTCTGACTTTTTTAGACTAAAGTAATTCTTAAAGTAACAAATTTCATAAAAACTATTTTTATTACCACTCTTTTTTATGGTGAATGCTGGATAGCAGATTTCTTTTTTTCATATATAGTAATACTTACCAAACATCCATACATCACTAGCTGAGGTAAAACGCCTAAAATTTATTGATTCTGGAGCCATCCATTTGATAGGCAATTTCCCTTTGGAAGCTGTAGAGAGAGAGAGATTTGGAAATATCTATAAGAGAAATTCTTGCTTACTTTTTCAGACAATAAGATTAGCATTTTTATTATACAGTGTATACCCTACTTTTATAGTTCATCTTTTTTTTTTTTTTTTTTATAATTCACAACAACATACAGCGAAACTGCTTTAAGAGCATCAGACATAACTGGAAAGCTTGGACGCCTGAAACAGGTGCTCTAATCAGAAAATACAAATCTTATTCTGTGGACACACTCAACAGAACCAACCTGTGACAAAAAAACTAAATGCACTGCTCTAAAAGGAACTAGGAGTGGGAATATGTCAGTGAAAAAAAATTGAAGACAGTAAGGTAAGGAATTAGGCTACAGAGAAGTGAACAATTATAGGGCCATATGGTGAGGCCAAACAAGATATGCAGCAAGATGACTTGAATGCAGTGAGCAGCATAAACAATGAGAATGTGAAAAGGTAGATTTTGGAGATAGAGATTGATATTACCTTAGTGAAAGGCAAAATTAAGGATATGGTTAAAGAGAGTCGGACAGATTTGTCAGACATAGGAACATGCATGGATAATGCAGCAAGTTTCCCGGAGATGTATAGTAACAGTAAATGATGGCAGATAAAGACCTGAATGATCCATACAGTCTGCCCTGTAATCACAGACATTGCAATTTCATGATTAAATTAAAATGTCTTTTCTTTCTTATTTTGGGGCCATAGACCTTAGAAATCTACCCAGTACTGTCCTTAGGTTCCAACTACTAGAGTTGCCATTGAAGCTCACTCCAGCCTATCCAAACCATCTCCTATGCTGGATTCAGACTGTGAAAGTTTGCACATTCATATTCTAATTAGCAATCATCTGTGTTCAACCCTCACTTTTTTAAATTCCATCACAGTTTTCCTCTCCACCACCTCCCTCAGGAGTGCATTCCAGGCATCCACCACCCACTCTTGAATAAACTTGGGCTGAATATAGGACCAAAAGTTGTGACCTGGATAAGAAACTGGTTAAGGGACAATCAGAGGTTAGTAGTTAATGGAATTCGCTTGGAGGAAGGATGGATGAGCAGTGGAGTGCCTCAGGGATCGGTGATGGGACCAATTTTGTTCAATATGATTGTGAGCAACATTGCCAAACAGTTAGAAGATAAGGTTTGCCTTTTTGAAGATGATACCAGGATGGACACCAAGGAGGGAACCACTTGTGGGGCTGGAGGACTCTGTTCAATTTGTCCACAAGAACATTCTGTTTTCAAGTCAAATAAACAGCCCTGAGCAGTATTCTTCAGGCAGCTGCCCAAGTCCATATGTGGATTTCTTCTTGACAGAGGTGGTGAGAGACTGTTTCCTCTTGTTTGTTCAAGTAATACATTGCAACCTGATTGTCTGTGTGGACAAGGACTACCTGATGGAGGCAACAGTCCTGAAATGACTAGAGAGCATTCCAGATTACAGGTAATTCTAAGAGGTTGATGTGAAGAACCCTGTGTGTAAAGGCCATCAAGGTGAGCTCTCCAACTGATCATTGAGGCATCCATTGTAAGAACTTTTGATGTGGAGAGGGTTGAAAAAAGTCCCCAGATTAGACTGTGTGGAAGCATCCACCACTGGAGAGAGTCACTCAGAGCTGGGGTAACGTTAATGCGAGCTGAGAGTATCCCTGTGGCTTGAAACCACTGAGAGGAGAAAAGTCCACTGGGACACCCACACCCACAAGTGAAGTGGAGCCAATGATGTTACATGGACTATTGAAGGCATGTGATCGAGGAGGTATAGAATTTGTCCAGCAGAAATGTGCCCAGCAGAAATGTGCCCAGCAGAAATGTGCCTGTCCATTTCATTACGGTAGAAATCTCAGCCTTGGATGATGTCTAGGAGAGTTCAAATAAACTCCAACTCTGAACTGGTTGAAGATTTTGATTTGGGATAATTTACTACAAATCCCAGGAGCTCCAGCTAAGATGCCAACTAGAGGAAGAGGGAAGGTTGTGAAAATTTATGCCTGCTGTCCCTGGATAACACCTGTTACAGGTAAGTAACTGTGCTTTACATCCAGGCAAACAAGAACATAAGAATTGCCACTGCTGGGACAGACCAGTGGTCCATCGTGCCCAGTAGTCCGCTCATGCGGTGGCCATTAGGTCAAAGGCCAGTGCCCTGAGACTAGACTTACCTGCGTATGTTCCGGTTCAGCAGGAACTTGTCTGACTTTGTCTTGAATCCCTGGAGGGTGTTTTCCCCTATAACAGCCTCCAGAAGAGCGTTCCAGTTTTCTACCACTCTCTGGGTGAAGAAGAATTTCCTTACATTTGTACGGAATCAATCCCCTTTTAACTTTAGAGAGTGCCCTCTCGTTCTCTCTACCTTGGAGAGGGTGAACAACCTGTCTTTATCTACTAAGTCTATTCCCTTCATTATCTTGAATATTTTGATTATGTCCCCTCTCAGTCTCTTCTTTTCAAGGGAGAAGAGGTCCAGTTTCTCTAATTTCTCATTGTACAGCAACTCCACCAGCCCCTTAACCATTTTAGTCACTCTTCTCTGGACCCTTTTGAGTAGTACCATGTCCTTCTTCATGTATGGCGACCAGTGCTGGACACAGTATTCCAGGTGAGGGCATACCATGGCCCGATACAGCAGCATGATAACCTTCTCCGATCTGTTTGTGATCCTCCTCTTCATCATTCCTAGCATTCTGTTCACCCTTTTTTCCGTAGCCTCGCATTGCGCAGACGGCTTCATTGACTTGTCGACTAGTACTTCCTGTGGGTCTCTCCAAGTATTGCACCAGACATCCTGTATTTGTGTATAAGATTTTTGTTACTGACATGCATCACCTTACACTTATCCACGTTAAACCTCATTTGCCATGTCGCGGCCCATTTCTCGAGCATGTTTATGTCACGTTGCAGGTCTTCGCAATCCTCCTACATCTTCACTACTCTGAATAACTTCGTCTCGTCTGCAAATTTAATCACCTCACTCGTTGTACCAATTTCCAGGTTGTTTAATATGTTGAAGAGCACGGGTGCAAGCACCGAACCCTGCGGCACTCCACTTGTGACACAAGCAGTATATTCTCACAGATGGCACTCCCTAGCTATTTGTAAAGGGATGGAGGGAAGTTGGCACTTATGTAGAGAATAAATTTTGTATAACTGTTTTGTCAAACAGACTGTCCTGTCTGGAATGAGTCTCCATACAGTAATAGGACATGAAAGTATGTATTGAAGACCAGGTGCCAGCTTTATAGAGTGGAACAAAAGCAACTGAGGCTGCCATTGCTCTAACATTGTGTGCTGTGACTCGACCTTCTAATGTTAGTACAGTCTGAGCATAGCAGAAGATGTAGTCTGCTAACCATGTAGAGATTGTTCTCTTGGTAACCAGAGTTCTGAGTCTGTTAGGATCAAATGAGAGGAATAGCGAATAGAGGCTCTATGAGGATTTGCACAATTCAAGTAATAAGCCAAATAATGTTTACAGCCCAATGTATGAAGTGCAGCTTCACCCGGATTGGAATGTGGTCTTGGAAACAAAACACATAGAACTATAGACTGGTAGAGATGAAATTCCAAAATGACTTTGGTTGGATTTTGGAATGAGTGCTCTGTCATGGTAGAAGGTTGTATAAGGTGGATCTGAAACTAGAGCTTGAAGTTCGTTGATGTATCGAGCTGAAGTGATGCAAATAAAGAAGACTACTTTCCATGTGAGGTTTTTGAGAGATGAAGATGCCAATGGCTCAAATGGTGGCTTCATGAGACTGGAAAGTAAAACACTGAGGTTCCAAGAAACTGAAGGGGCTTTGATTGGAAGTTTTGTGTGCATCAGTTCCTTCATAAATTTAGAAACCAATGGGTGTGTAGCCAGAGGTTTATTGTGAAGAGGAATGTGAAAGGCACTGATGGCACTAAGGTGCACTCTAACTGAAGTAGTCTTTAGAGCTGTAATGGGTAATTCAATACTGAAGACAGGAGACATGTATCCGAAAGTAGAGCTTGCTGTATAAAAAAGGAAGTGAAGCAAGTCCACTTAAAATGATAGCAACATTGCGTGGAAGGTTTCCTGGCAGCATCAATGATAGCTGAAACTGGAGCAGAGAGATGAGTATCATTCAGTCACGAGAACGAGAGGGCAAGGAGCAAGGAGGTCGCGCTGCTTGCTCATTTTCGCGTTACTCATTCTTTTATTTTTAGTTTTCATTTCTGGTTTCATTTAATTCCGTTTACCTTTAATTTCATTTAATTTCAGTTAGACGTTTGCCTTTGGCCTTTTCGACCGCTTTCGATCTCCTTTAGATGCCGCATCATGGCAGAGAGCCTTCGGGCGCTGGGGTGGAGAGCTGCATGCCGCGCCCAGGAGCTGGGGCAGTGAGGCGGCGGGAAAGCCGAGGCCAGGACGCCACGGGAACCACCACTGTCGATACCCGCCTAGCATCAGCCCGCCCGGCATCCACCCGACGCGCGTCCTGGTGGGGAAGAGTCGCCCACATGCCGCAGTGGAGAGCTGCACTCTACAGCATAGAGCCAAGAAAGAGGCGCGGCAGAGAGCCTGGATCAGGGCCGAGGCCACTGCGGGAGACCTACAGCAGTGCCGCTCTCCCCCACTAGTGCCGCCACAACCCACGATAGCAGCGCTCCCCGTCTGGATGCAGTGGTGGAGCGGAGAGACACAATCGGGATCTAAGCGACCGTGCTCCCAGGCGCTGCGCATGGGAGCTGAACGAGGAGCGCCGCGGATGTGCTGCTGCCTTCGTCGGCCTCTAGGAACCAGCGTGGGGAGGAGAGGGAGAGCAGGAGCCTGACCCCGTGAGCAGACAATCCACGGGAAACCTGGAGGATCGGCACTGATACCAGAGGGCAGGGGACTAAAGCAGGAGCCCGATCCTGCAAGCAAACAAATTGATTCCCCATCCCCCGAACCAACAGGAAAACCTAGAAATCTACACCGATACCAGCAGGGAAACTTAAAAATCAGCAGCAATACCAGCACCGATACCAGCGAATTGATCCACCCTTCCCCCGACCCAGCAGGGAAACTTAAAACCAACACCGATACCAGCAGGGAAACTTAAAACCAACACTGACACCAGCAGGGAAACTTAAAAATCAGCACCAATACCAGCAGGTAGGAGCCCGACTCTGCAGGCAAGTGAATTGACCCGCCCATCCCCCAAACCATCCTTCCCAAAACTAGCACCAACACCAGCGGGGAAACTCAAAATGAGAACCAACATCAGCAGGGAAACTTATAAATCAGCACCCATACCAGCGGAGGCAGGAGCCCGACCCTGCAGGCAAAAGAATTGATCTGTCCATCCCCGAACCAGCGGGGAAACTTAAGAACCAGCACCAATACCAGCGGGGAAACTTATAAATCAGCATAGATACCAGTGGGCAGCAGGAGAGAAAGGCAGGAGGCCGGCCCCGTGCCTGCAGGCAAGCGATCTGCTCTCTCCCCCGACACAGGAAGTATCAAATAGCCATTAGGACAAGAAGAAGTCAGTTCAACCTACAAGCATCCATCTCATATTGCTCCTACTAATCTATTTAATATGCAATAACATTAAGGAGGTTAAGTCACTCTATCCACAGCTACACTTAACCCATTACCCTGCTTTACACACTAGGTCTATAATCAACCAACAAGAAGATAGAGAAAATCAGATCAAGGTAATCTCAAGCAATGGAAGACATCAACGCAGCACAAAAAACAAAAAGATAAGGGAAGTAAAACCTATCAGAACAACTACACCCACCAAACCTATCGCATCTACTTCTGTTCCCTGTGCATATTTCAACACCAGATCTGTCAGGAACAAAGCATTCTTAATTAAGGATTGGATCATCAACAAGCAAATAGCCTGTCTCTTTCTAACAGAAACATGGCTTCTGTCTGAAGCTGACCCAATAATAAATGATCTCATACCAGATAATTTTAAAATACACACGCTAAATTGCGAAGGAAGAAGGGGGGGGGGGGGAGGATTAGCAATTGTTGCCAAAGAAGGATTTGTAGTTGAACTTCTGGACTCCAAAATGACCGATCAATTAGAAATATTAGCTTGCAAAATTAGCAATAAGGAACTAGAAGACTCCCTTTCTTGTATACTTTTTTATGTTCCGCCGAAAAGCTGGTCAAAAGCTAGGGAGGACTTCTGCGAATTCGTCCTACACAACTCAATCACTTCATCACATAACCTAATCGCAGGAGACATAAACTTACATCTAGATGAAATAGACAATCCAGAAGCGAAAGACTTTCAAAACTTTCTTTCGCTACTCAATTACAATTTCCCTTCACCAACTCAAACGCATGAAAAAGGCCATCACCTAGACATTGTAGCGATATCCATAAAAGAAAACACAGACCCTCCCATCTCTCTCTCAAACGGTACATGGTGTCATGATATTTGGTCCGACCATTTCACATATTATTTCAATCTAATTTGGACCCAGCTAAAAACTAAGACACGACCACGGACAAAAAGAGATCACCTCACAAGGGGCCATATCAATCCAGAGGAATATTGGTCACAATATGATCTACAAGCAAAGATAGTAGAAGAAGAAGAATTTGGCTTCCATGCTCACTGGATGAAAACTAGCACGTCCATCTTAGATAAAATTACCCCAATACGAAAGAGCAAAAGTTGTTCAAACAAATACAACAAATGGTTTGACGTCGAACTCCTAACAATGAAACAATCAGTAAGACGATTAGAGAGAATCTGGAAAAAAACGGGAAAAGCGTCAGACCGAAACATCTGGAGATCCAACATAAAACTCTACAAACAACAGATAAAAGAAAAACGTAAAACATTTTACTCATCCAAAATCAACTCATCTAATACTGGCTCAAAAGGAGCCAATACAAAAGAACTGTTCAACATAGTTACAAGCCTATTCGACACCACACGCCACACTCAACCCATGCATAATGCCAAACCATCCTCAGCAAACGAACTAGCACAACACTTCGACTCAAAAATCAAAAATCTAAGAAACAACTACTCAACAATTCCTGCATACGAACATCAATCAATCGATATACCAAGAAATGAAATACCAGCGGATATGATCTGGAGTTCCTTCCACAACTCAGATTGGAACAACTACATCAAATTATATAACAAATACTCTAATTCATACTGTGTCTTGGACTCATGTCCCCCAGAGATTATGAAAGCAGCTCCATTAGGCTTTAAATTATCCTTATTGAATTATCTAACCAATAACCTATATAATGGAAATTTCCTCACCAACAATGGTCATATTATAATAACCCCAATCCCAAAAAATTGTAAAGAACCAGCAACATCAATAACCAACTATAGACCTGTAGCATCTATTCCATTTATGGTAAAAATCATGGAAGGACTGGTACACACCCAACTTATGGAATACCTTGACCAATTCTCCCTCCTGCATGAAACTCAATCTGGTTTTAGGCCTCTATTTAGCACTGAAACGGTAATTGCGGCCATTCTGGACAATTTGCGCTACTTGTTCAGTAAGGGCCTCAATGCCCTAATCATGCAATTTGACATGAGTTCCGCCTTTGACTTAGTAGACCATGGAAAACTGTTACAAGGCCTAGACGCAATCGGAATCAGAGGAGAAGTACTGAACTGTTTTCGAGGTTTCCTTATATCACGCACATACCAAGTCCGTTTTAATCACAATCTCTCAGATACATGGAGCAATCCATCTGGCGTGCCACAAGGATCACCGCTATCCCCTTTGCTCTTCAATGTTTACATGTCCTCGCTGGGTGCACAACTATCCCAGCTGGGGATAAAACTATTTAGCTACGCTGATGACTTCACAATAATTATCCCATTCACCAACTCTGTCTCGGAAGTCATCCCCAAAGCAACAGAAGTATTAAATCGGATGGAGCAATGGATGACCGAATTCAGACTAAAACTAAACTCAGAGAAAACAAAATTTTTCATAGCAGCGCCATACCCACTCGACACTAAAGCACCAATGTGCATCAACAACCTCAGCTATCCAATTCAACCCACTATGAAGATATTGGGTGTAACATTGGACCAAAACCTGACCATGAAAGACCAGGTGGACTCCTTGATCAGAAAAATCTTTTATACCCTCTGGAAACTTCAGTCCATCAGAGCTTACTTCGATGCCTCATCATTTCAAATTCTAGTACAATCCCTTATTCTGAGTCAACTCGATTATTGTAACATCGCCTACTTGGCACTCCGTCAGAAATACATGCGGCGATTGCAACTGGTTCAAAATACAGCAGTTAGACTACTTTGTGGATTGAAGAAGTTTGATCATGTGACACCTTCCTATCGACTTTTACACTGGCTACCAAATGAGTTCTTCACTTCAGTCTTCACGAGGGAGGACACAACCAACATTCCGGAACCCGAGGAGATCGTAAAAGGAGATCAGGAAGAAAATCTGGTCCAACTAGAGGTAAGCAAAGTGGATGTCCTCAGGCAGATAGACAGGCTAAAGAGTGACAAATCGCCAGGTCCGGACGGCATTCACCCAAGGGTACTCAAGGAACTAAGGAACGAAATAGCTGAGCCACTTAGACAAATATGCAACCTATCCTTAAAAACTGGAGAGATTCCGGAAGACTGGAAAATAGCAAATGTCACACCCATCTTCAAGAAAGGCTCAAGGGGAGACCCAGGAAACTACAGGCCGGTGAGCATGACCTCGGTCCCGGGAAAGATGATGGAAGCGCTGATTAAAGACTGCATCTGGGAACACATCGAAAACACTGGGCAGCTAAAGCCGAGCCAGCATGGCTTCTGCAAGGGCAGGTCATGCCTCACGAACTTATTATACTTCTTTGAGAGGGTAAACAGCCAGGTGGATAAAGGGGATTCTATAGACATCATTTACCTTGACTTCCAAAAAGCCTTCGACATGAAAGACTGCTAAGGAAGCTATGGAACCACGGGGTGCAAGGAGAGGTCCACCGATGGATCATAAACTGGCTGGCGGACAGGAAACAGAGGGTTGGAATAAAGGGCCATTACTCAGACTGGCAATGGGTCACGAGCGGAGTTCCGCAGGGCTCGGTGCTGGGACCGCTCCTGTTCAATATATTTATTAATGACCTGGAAGCGGGAACAAAATTTCAGGTTATTAAATTTGCGGATGACACCAAATTATACAGCAGGGTTGAAAGCAAGGAGGACTGCAAAAATCTCCAAAAAGATCTGACAGCGCTGGAAGAGTGGGCCAAAAAGTGGCAAATGAGCTTCAACATAGGGAAATGCAAGGTCATGCATGTAGGGAAAAAGAGCCCGATGTTCACTTACAAAATGGGGGGATCACCGCTAGGGGTGAGTAACCTTGAAAGAGACCTGGGAGTGATGGTAGACACATCATTGAAAGCATCGGCGCAGTGCGCCAAAGCTCAAGGAAGGCAAACAGAATGTTGGGCATCATTAAGAAGGGTATCACGACCAGGACAAAGGAAGTCATCCTGCCACTGTATCGTGCAATGGTGCGCCCGCACCTGGAGTACTGTGTCCAGTACTGGTCACCGTACCTCAAGAAGGACATGGCGGTACTTGAGAGAGTCCAGAGAAGAGCAACTAAGCTAATAAAGGTATGGAAGACCTCTCATATACTGACAGACTGAAGAAGCTGGGGCTTTTCTCCCTGGAAAAGCGGAGACTTAGAGGAGACATGATAGAAACCTTCAAGATCATCAAGGGCATAGAAAGAGTAGACAGGGACAGATTTTTCAAATTACGGGGAACCACAAGTACAAGGGAGCACTCAGAGAAATTGAAAGGGGAAAGGTTTTTCCAGGAAGTTCTTTTTCACTCAGAGGGTGGTGGATACATGGAACGCGCTACCGGAGGATGTGATAAGCAGGAACACGCTACAGGGCTTCAAAGAGGGTCTGGACAGGTACCTGGAGGACAAAGGGATTGAGGGGTACAGATAGGAGTAGAGGTAGGTAATAGGGATAGGATTAGAGGTTTAGAGAGAGTTACAAAATTAGTCGGGGACACTGTTCAGACAATTAGGCCTGATGGGCTGCCGCGAGAATGGACCGCTGGGCAGGATGGACCTCTGGTCTGCCTCAGCGGAGGCAACGTCTTATGTTCTTATGTACCAATGGAGGCACGTGTGAAATTCAAGTTTGGTTGTTTTTGCTTCAAGGTACTTTATGGCTTAGCCCCTAAATACATAATAGACCTTTTCTCTTTCTCAACCAACAGACATAAGCAAAGCTCACACCTGAACTTCGTTTCTCCACCGGTTAGAGGGTATAAATTTAAAAGTCATCATCAACATCTTCTCGCACATCAAGCAGCATTATGGGGTAAAGACCTTGAACAATTGCTTGTGCCTACTACCTATGGAGAATTCAGGAAACGTCTGAAAACACATCTATTCCTGAAATACTTAGGAGACCAACCCATTCAATCTTAGTCCTTAACAACCGAGTGCAAGAATCACCTGTCGCTAAATTTGTACTTTGTTTGTTCATTCAATCTGTAACATTTCTAAGTATTGTAAACCGCATAGAACTTTACGGTCCTGCGGTATATAAACTGTTATTATTATTATTGGAAGAGGGGTACTAAGCTGTTAGAGCCAATAAAAATAGATTGGGGTGAAGTAGGGACCCTTCATTCTGACTGATAACAGTGGGTAAATCTGCAGAGGGATGGGCTCCCTGGCACTGAGTTGAAGTAGAAGAAGCTAGAACCAGGGCTTATCGTGGCCATCTCGGAGCAATTGTAGCTGGCTCCTATTTTAGTTTGAATAGAAGTTTCCCTATTAAAGGTACCTAGAGAAATAGGTCTGTCTAATCCAGTGGTTCGCAACCTTCCTAATGCCACGACCCTTTAATACAATTCCTCATGTTGTGGTAACCCCCAACCATAAAATTATTTTCGTTGCTACTTCAAAACTGTAATTTTGCTACTATTATGAATCGTAATGCAAATATCTGATATGCAGGATGTATTTTCATTGTTACAAATTGAACATAATTAAAGAATAGTGATTAATCAGAAAAACAATATGTAATTATATATTGTGAAATATTTATTTCTAATTACAAAGAAATGTATGTGGGCGTATCTACATGTGGTCAGACCCGCCTGGAGACAGATAGAGGAGCGGTGTCTCGGTTCCTAAGACCAGTGTTCTTCAACCTTTTGACACCTATGGACCGGTGGAAATAAAATAATTATTTTGTGGACTGGCACAGGTCCGCGGACTGGCAAAGGTCCGTGGACTGGCAATTGAAGAACACTGGGCTAAGTCGTGCCCATCTCCACTCAATCTCTGCCCCAGACCCTGCCCCATAATAGTAACACCATTTTATCCATTCATTTTTCATATATTTACACAATATAATTGTATTAATAACACATAGGGCTCCTTTTACGAAGCCATGTTAGCAGTTTAACGCACATAACAGCATGTGCTAATTTGCCAGCCGCACTAGCCACAACCGCCTCCTCTTGAGCAGTCGGGGGTTACCGCGCGCTAAAAATATGCGTGTGCTAAAGCCACTAAAGCAGCTTCGTAAAAATGACCCCATAATGATTAACCACAAAATTAAAATACACAAAGCACACTGCATGCTTTTTAACATTCATTCCTACCAGAAAACAGATAACCCCATGCAAATGCAGGACCAAAAACTAAAAGTAATAATATTTACAAACAAACCCTAAGATGCAAGACTCTGCAAGCAATACAACCCCAGAGGAAAAGAAACAAATGCATTTCTTCCTGAACAGACAAATCAATCACTAAATAAAAAAATAAAAGCATTTCCTCTACCGTTGTTGTCTCTCTTCCTCCATGTGCCTTGCCTTGCCTTCTGGCCTGCCCCCCGGTGTTATCTTTGGGCTGGTCCACTTTGCGATCAACGCAGCATCTTCGCGCCAGCTCCCTGAGTGGGAGCACAAAGCTGTGGGCAGCAGCTCTTTGCACGCGTCCCGTGCCTCATCTGGAAGCCTTCCCTCTAACGTTGAGACATTAGAGAGAAGGCTTCTGGTTTAGGCACAGGCCATGCATAGGAGCCTTTTCCCACAGCTTTGTGCACTGCAGCACTCAGGGAGCCGGATCGAAGACGCCGCGTTGATCGCACCATGAACCGGTGGCTGAAGAACACTGTCTTGGGCACTGGTCCACGGACCGGCGGTTGAAGAACACTGCCTAAGACCTTCGGAAATATGTGTTTTCCCGATGGTGTTAGGTGACCCCTGTGAAAGGGTTGTTCAACCCCCAAAGGGACGTGACCCACAGGTCTAATCTATTAGGAAGGCATTAGATCGTAGATGATGTGGTGAATATAGTTTGGAGCAAAACTGTGGAAGTTTGTAATTCTTGGGAAATGCAGTCAGGTTTTTGATCGGGTTTCAGTACCGAAACAATCTTGGCTTCCCTGTTAGATTATCTCCACACATTATTTAGTCAGGGTACAAGCGCTTTGATTCTGCAACTTGATTTAAGTAGCACTTTTGATCTGGTCGACCATACTATTTTAACTGACTGCTTAGATCTATTGGTATTTCGGGAAATGTCCTGAACTGGTTCCAAGTTTCCTGGGCAGTAGATCGTGCTAAGTGTTCAAGGATGATGAACTCTCTTATCGTCGGATAAACATATGCTGGGTTCCTCAAGGCTCACCTTTATCTCCGACCCGGTTTAATATTTACCTTGCATCATTGGGAAATCTCTTGCAAAGTTTAAATCTTAGGTTTTATATTTATGCTGACGACTTCACTATAGTCATCCCACTAACGTGTCTGACAGTAGAGATAACAAATTTTATAGCAATTATTCTGAAACAGATTGAATTCTGGATAATTGATTTCAAATTGAAACTGAACCCTGAAAAACCTAATTTTTTCTTGCAAGTCCTCATGACAAGATTAAAGAATCAATGATACACCTGAATGGTTGTGGCTATCCTATAGAACAGTTCATAAAAATATTGGGAGTGACTTTAGATCTGTTCAATGTATTTATAAACAATCTAGAAACAGGGACGAACTGCGAAGTAATAAAATTCGTAGACGACACCAAACTATTTAGTGGAGTTAGGACCAAAGAGGACTGTGAGGATCTACAAAGGGACCTGAACAAACTAGAAGAGTGGGTGACGAAATGGCAGATAAAGTTTAATGTAGAAAAATGTAAAGTCTTGCATGTAGGAAACGGAAACTCGAAGTACAGCTATACGACGGGAGGGCTGGTAATGGGTGAAAGTACCCTAGAAAAGGAGTTGGGGTGATGATGGACAGGACAATGAAGCTGTTGGTACAGTGCAACAAAGGTATTACAACCAGAATGAAAGAAGTTATCCTGCCATTGTATCGGGCGATGGTGCACCCGCATCTGGAATACTGCATCCAATACTGGTCGCTGTACCTTAAGAAAGATATGGCGATACTCGAGAGGGTTCAGAAAAGAGCAACGCAATTGATAAAAGGTATGGAAAACCTTTCATATGCTGAAAGATTAGATAAACTGGGGCTTTTTTCCCTGGAAAAGAGGAGGCTTAGAGGGAATATGATAGAGACTTAAAAGATCATGAAGGGCATAGAGAAAGTGGAGAGGGACAGATTCTTCAAACTTTCAAAAACTACAAGAACGAGAGGGCATTCGGAAAAATTGAGAGGGGACAGATTCAGAACCAGTGCTAGGAAGTTCTTCTTCACCCAAAGGGTGTTGGACACCTTGAATGCGCTTCCAGAGGGTGTGATAGGACAGAGTACAGTTTTGGGATTCAAGAAGGGATTGGATAATTTCCTGAAGGAAAAGAGGATAGAAAGGTATAGATAGAGGATTACTATACAGGTCCTGGACCTGATGGCCGCCACGTGAGCGGACTGCTGGGCATGATGGACCTCTGGTCTGACCCAGCAGAGGCACTGCTTATGTTCTTATGTTATGTTCTTATGACACCTTACCTTAAAACAACAGACATTTGTTACTCAGGAAATTTTTCTCAGTTCTTTGGAAACTCCGAACCATTAAGAAATATTTTGATACAGCTTCCTTTCGTTTGTTAGTTCAGTCATCGATATTGTAATATAATCTACCTGGGCGCCTATAAGAAAATCTTCCAAAAAACTAAGAGTGGTTCAAAACACTACTGTCCAACTGATTCTCGGTCTGAAAAAATGGGAGCATGTTACTTACTCCTTATTACCAAAAATTACACTGGCTACCGATTGAGGCTAAAGTTTTATTCAAATTTGCATGTATTTGCTTCAAATCAATCTTCGGTATGTCCCCAGGTTACCTTGTTTCCCATTTCTCTTTAAATCACTCCAATAAGCCCACACATAGAGTCCAGATATTCACATATCCTACTTTCAAATTGAGTCGTTTTAAGAGATTTCTTGAGAGAACTCTCTCTTTCCAGGCAGCCAAAATGAATGCCTGGTTTGGCAAAATTATGCCAGGAGTCTCATCCTATCATTTTTTAGAAAACTATTAAAGACACAATTATTTGACAAATTTGTAACCCAAGCTTCCTAATTGCTTTTTAAATATAACATGTATTGTGTACATTCTAGAAATTGATGTATCTTTTTGAACTGTATATTCACTGGATGTTCAGCCTTATCTACTGTGAACCACCTAGAACCATTTGTGGTCTGGTGGTATATAAGAATAAATTATTATTATTATTAAGAACACGTTTTAGATCCGCAGGAAGGCTTGGACATCAATAGAAAAATAGCTGCAGCGAGGTCGAAGGACCCAACTGTAGCAGTAATTGAGTGAAGTAGAACCCAAAAATTGATCAATAAAGCCGGCCTACTGAGAGGAGAAAAAGAAGAAAAAAGGGGAAGGCAAAAATATGAAAAAAACCCAGTGTTTTTGAAGACACTCCAAAAACGCAACTTCTTAGCTTCGCAGGAGACTAAGAACTGATGGATCTGCGAGTCAGCATCAGGTGGTAAGGCACTTGCGCATGCACAGTACGGGTGGTTTCGAGACTTCTGAAGTTAAAATGACAGTACACTTTTGCACTTTCTGTACCGGGCTCTGTGGATGACATCACCCATCTATGAGAATATGCTGCCTGCTTGTCCTGGGATAATTCTGGTACCATGTTGGATTTTAAAGATAAATGATAAATTATTAACAGTAGCTCTGCAAGTTCATTCTTCAATTCTATCAGTACTCTCTGATGCATACCATCAGATCCAGGTGCTTTGCTACTGTTCAATTTATCATATTGCCCCACTACATCTTCTGGTGTTAAAAAGATTTGTTTCAGTTTCTCTGATTTATCCGCATTGAATACCATTTCTGGCACTGGTATCTCCCCTTCTTCCTTGGTAAAGACCGAAGCAAAGAATTCATTTAATTTCTTCATAATGGCCTTGTCTTCCCTGAGATCCCCTTTTACCCCTTGGTCATCTAGCAGTACAACTAATTCTTTTCCCAGCTTCTTGCTTTTAATATACAGTGCATAAAGTTTTAAATATATATTCTTTTGCCTCTAATGCGATCTCTTTTCAAGGTCTCTCTTTGCTTTAACAGCACCTTGCATTTTCTTGCCATTCCTTATGCTGTGTACTATTTTCAGTTAGATCTTTCTTCCACTTTCTGAAGACTTTTCTTTTAGCTGTAATAGCTTCCTTCACCTCACTTGACAGTTGTTTTGTCTTCTGTCCTCCCTCCTTTTTTAATACATGGAATATATCTGGCTGGGCTTCCAGGATGGCATTTTTAAACAACATCCACACCTGATGTAAATTTCTGACCTTTGCAGCAGCTCCTCTATTTTTGTTTTTTACCATTCTCCTCATGTATCATAATCTTCTTTTTAACATTAAATGCTATTGTATTGTATTTCCTGTGTGTACTTCAGAGATTATATCAAATCTGATCATGGAATAATCTTCCGGTAGAGGTAGTAGAGACAAAGACTGTCTGAATTCAAAAAAGCATGGGACAGGCACATGGGATCTCTTAGGGAGAGGAGATAATGGGATGCTGCAGATGGGCCATTTGGCCTTTATCTACCATCATGATTCTATATTTCTAGGTTAGGATCACTTATCTAATGGCCCCAGCATCATTACCTCCTGCACCAATTCATAAGCTCCAATAAGAACTCTGTCTAGAATTGCTTCGCCTCTTGTCGGTTCCTGAACCAGTTGCTCCATAAAACAGTCCTTGATTTCATCAAGGAATTTCACCTCCCTAGCATACTCCGACGTTACATTTACCCAGTCATTATCAGAATAATTTAAATCACTCTAATATTGTGTTACCTAGTTCATTGGCCTTTCTAATTTGTATTAACATTTTAGCCTCTGTCTGTTCATCCTGGTCAGGTGGACAGTAGTACACTCCTATCATTATCCTTTTCCCCTTTACACACAGTATTTACACCCATAGGGATTCTAAGGTGTGTTTTGGTTCCAGTAGAAATTTTTAGTCTATTCAAGGCCCTTCTTAACATATAATGCTACGCTTTCACGAACTGGATCCACTTTATCACTATAATATAGTTTGTAACCCAGTATCACAGTGTCCTATTGGTTATTTTCCTTCCACCAAGTCTCAGAGATGCCTATTATATCTATCTTTTCATTTAGTGCAATATATTCTAACTCTCCCATCTTGTTTCTTAAGCTTCTATCTTCAAATAAATAGTAGCATAAAGTTTATAGTTCAGGATATGACTGGTAAGCATAGAGGTGTATGTTTCTGTATTTCCTCTCTCCCATCTTTCTTCCAAAGTGTTTCTCTATATATTTTGTGATAAAGAAAACTGATCATTTTAGTAGTCGCTCTCCAAACTGACTCCATCCTGTTTATATCTATTTGAATGAGTGATTTCCAAAATTGCACATACCACTCCAAATGAGGCCTCATCTCAGACTTACAAAGATGTGCTATCACCTCTTTTTTTTTCTCCTGTGGCCATTACTTTATGCACCCAAACATCCTCCAGGCTTTTTCATTGCCTTTTTAAAATCTATTTGGCTAACTCAGGATCATCTAATGCTATCATTCACACATCCTACTCTGTACACAGAAGCACCTTACATATAAGTCAAGTGAGGGTTAAGTGACCTGCTCAATATTATAAGGCATATTTGGAATTTGAACCTGGCCACCTTTAAGTTGTACTTCCATTTCATTTAATTAATTTCAAGGCTTGCAATGGGTTACAGTATTATTTAGTTTCAGATTTAAACCATTTGTGTTTACTATTTTAACTAAACTGAAAAAAAAGCTTGTTTTTTTTCTGTTATGTTCCATTTTGTTGCTTGCTTATACTATACACCAAGCTTTGTGAACTAGGAGAATGGAGAAGAGATTTTTATTCAGTGGGAAGCAAGATTTTAAGAAGGACAGCCCAAACAAAAGCCTGCCTGGGCTAAACAAGGATGATGTTGCAAAACAGATTTCACAGAGGTGAGAAAAATATTTTCTTAATGCCTCTGCACAGAAATGGAAGATTAGAAATGGAATTATAATTGAATGGAGTTGTCATCACAGGATAATTTTTTGAACTGGTGATAGGTGATGAGTTGCAGATATGAGAGAATAAATTAAGTGCCAGAGGGAAAGGCAGGGTTGGAAATGGCAGAGAGGTACAAAGTTGTGGATGAAAGGCAAGAGCAGACAAT
The DNA here is from genome assembly GCF_902459505.1 of Geotrypetes seraphini. Classification (NCBI taxonomy): domain Eukaryota; kingdom Metazoa; phylum Chordata; class Amphibia; order Gymnophiona; family Dermophiidae; genus Geotrypetes; species Geotrypetes seraphini. The sequence goes on along the minus strand of NC_047085.1, from coordinate 22,425,444 downwards.
TGCTATTTGCTAGCACAATATGAAAAATATTTAGATATGAGACGGGGAGGGTGAAGAAACATAGAGCTAAAGTGGGGGAAGGATATTTGGATTTTAGATATAATAACCCTATTTTTAAATCTGAGCTCAAATTGAGTTACAGTTCAAGTATAGTATTTATTTATTTAAAAATTTATATACTGCATAATAACTATGCGGTTTACAAAATTACATGCATACATATTTAAGAAATGCTAGACATGTTTCAACAAGACAAACACAAGAAGAAATTAACTAACGGTATCATTATTAAAACCTTCTTTAAATTCATCCTACAAGATGGAAACACAAGATCCCATAAAATCATTTACAGGACAGGAAATAATTAATAGAGAATTGCATTAGCACAGGAAGGCATTGACAAATAATTGTGTTTAAAAAACAAACAAACACTTTATTCAGTTTAAAACTAACAATAAGTGCAACATAATATAGAAACATTAGGCTTTAAGCCCATTACATTAACGGGTGCTAGAATAGATGTGTGTGTCTGTCTTTCTTTTTTTCTCTCTCCTTGGCTGCTTTCTGTCTGTCTTTTTTTCTTTCTGTCTCTCTCTTTCCTCGGCTGTCTACCACCACCCTTTGCCTGCTCCCCCTGTCCAGCAGTAGCCCTTCTCCCTTCTTTTCACCTCCCCCCTGTTCAGCAGTACCCCTTCTCTGCTCCCCCTGTCCAGCAGTAGGCCTTCTCCCTCTTTGAAGAGGAGGGCAGACAAAAGAGCAGCAGCGGTGGCAGCAGGCCTTACAATGCTCCCTGGGTGCTGTGGAGAGGTCTGGCGCTTCGGTGGAAGACAAAGCCTGGAGAAGCTGGAGAGTAGGGAGGCCCGCGCACTCTCCCAGCAGGCCTTACAGTGAGTGAGGGCAGGAGGGAGGGAGTCGCCAACGTATTCCCTGCCTTTGTGTTCGAAAATGGAATTCGGCACAGAGGGACACAGCATGCTGTCAGGGAACATGCCGTCCTAAGTGTGCATGCGCGCTTAGGATTTTATTATAGAGGATTTTACATTTTAACAGCACTTAATATTCTATCAAATTATATTTCATATCAAATATATCAAACCCCCCCCCCGTATATACCCAACAGTTGCCCTCAACCATAAGTAAATCAAAGTATCCCCCATCCCCACCCACCTTGGACGTGTATATTCATTTGGAGCATTGAGATAAAGCAGCAGATTTCTGCGTCTCAATGGCCACAAATTTGGACTTGGAGGATGAGATGTACGGCGTCTGCATCTATGAGACAAACATGGTTTCTTTTTGTTACATAGAGCTTTTTGGACCCCTGTTCATTTATAGAAATTGGATAGTTCTAAGTCTAATAGATGCTGGCACTGTCATCTAGATGTAGGGACATTGGATCATCTGCTGTTCTATTGTCCCTTTATATTTAGATTTTGGAGAATCATTTGGGTCAAGTGAATAATTTATTGGAAAATCCAGTAGCATTGACGTATGATACTGTGCTATTTGGCACGTCAACGAGAGCTAAAAGCCAAATATCTTTTCATAATAATAAACTTCTATTTATTATGACAGGGGTTGCCATACAACTTATTATGAAGAGCTGGAAAAACTGGGACTGGTTGAATTATAATTTCTGGTGGAACTCTTTATGCCACATTTTTAAAATGGAGCGTGTGACAGCCATACAACAGGGGCATTATAAGAAATTTAAGGATGTTTGGAAGCCATTAACAAAATTCTGTAAGGAATGATTACTATTTTTTCCCTTTGAAATAATTGTCTTTTTGACATTTTCTTAAAGTTCAATCTCCCATTACAGAATCGCAGATTACCAGGCAGCGCATTCCAGAGCTTGGCGCCAGCTACAGACAGCATTGTTGAACATAAGAATAGCCTTACTGGGTCAGACCAATGGTCCATCAAGTCCAGTAGCCCGTTCTCACGGTGGCCAATCCAGGTCACTAGTACCTGGCCAAAACCCAAGGTTTTAGCAATATTCCATGCTAACAATACAGGGCAATTATAAGTTTTCCTCTATTCCATTTTGGAAGTGGTGGGTTACAAGTTTGTACAATCTCTAAAAGGCTAAAAGCCACGTTTGATAATATTTTTTTGTTTGATATAACCTCAGTGCAAAAGTAAAAGCTATCGGTCTCAGGAAACCTGAATTCCTGGCTTATATACTATGAAAAGGGCTATTTCTCAAGCCACTTTAGCACCATCATAGGCTTACATCTAGTGCTTTTAAATAATAGTGAACCCACTCAAAAAAGTGTTTCTGTGATAAATTTTCAACTATATAATACAAAATTGGAATCCACCAAACCAAAAGGTGCTCAAACTAGCGATTTCATAGTACTTATGTCAAGTACTCTTCAGTTGCTTGACGGTTTTTTGAATAAGCGATTAATCAAATTTATAATAAACTTAACAGTTCTCCAGATAGTAATTCTCCTTGTGGTTATTCCATGGCTCAACTGTGCCCAGTTTCAGGTATATTCCCTTCTTCAGGAGCAAATTCTTAGGGACTAAAAAAACAATGTTCGAACACGGCAAGAGAGGAGAGCAAGCCCAAGAGAAAATCCATGGCGCCGCTAGCGAGTTATAGGGGTACAGACAAATCAACTATTTCAGTTGAACTGAACATCATGCGTCTGATGTAATGTCACTAAAAACTTTATTAACTCCAAGGGACGTACACACCAAAAAATAAAAATGTTGAAAGAAATAAAAGGATTTATGTTTGTGTTCAGTGTTTTTAAAGAAAAGTATTACCGGGAGCCCTGATGACCCCCCAATTTTACCAGGGCTAGACAGCAAGACTGTTCAAAAGTCAACCGCTTTCATAAGACACTCCATTCCAGATTTTCATGCAATCCCCCTGGTATAACAGTGTCCAATTCCACAATCCAGTACTGTTCACTTTGATGTAAGTAGACTCTCCTGTTACCAACAAACGATTCAGCTATATGTTCAATCACTAACCACCTCTAATCTTCGAACTTGTGGGACTTCTCCATACAGTGCAATACCAAAGGGGCATTAATGACAGAGATATGTAACCTGCTCTTATGTTCAATAAGATGGGTACGTATTTGTCTTGTAGTGCATCCAACATACATCAGGGGGCATGGGCAAGTAATGCCATAGTTTACTTCAGTGGATTGACAAGATGTTGAGCCCTTTAATTTATAGGTTTTCCCGTTGCTCGGATTGGTTAAAGTGTCCTCATTTAAAGAAGTGGCACACATACTACAATCATTGCATGCCCTATGGCCAAGTGAAATAACATTCCCCCTCACATCTGTGATAGGTCTCACTGTAGTTAGATGGTTGGCTAGGTTTTTTGGTCTTTTAAATGCCATGCATGGGCCCTCTTTAAACACCTCGTGCATGGCTAAAACGTTTGTGTATGATGTTGGCCACCTGAGTGGCTTTGCCGGAATAGGGTAGCACACATACATGTTTTTCCATGGGGGGCTGGCATATAATGCTTTCAAGTATGCCTGTTGAATGGCCCATTCAGGGTAAGAATGTGCTCGAAAGCACTTCATAAGACCCCTAGAGTGTTTACGGTATTAACTATCAGAAGAGCAAATCCTTCTAATTCTTAAGAATTGCCCAATCGGTAAGGCTTGTTTAAGCCTTAGAGGATAACAACTTTCATAAGACAGGTAAGTATTCTTATCAGTGGGCTTGCAAAAAACTGTAGTGCTCATTTGTTGGTTTCTTTTACAATTTTCACATTCAAGAAGGTGATTGTTTTCTTATCAAAGGTCATAGTGAATTTCAAGTTATTATCAAGACTGTTCAACCAGACCTTAAACTCTAGTAATTGAACTTGGGTCCCTGTCCAAATGCAAAAGACGTCGTCTATAAATCGCACCCAGATGACAATATATTTGATTCAGTGCGATTTATATAGGTGCTTCTCTTTTAAGTCAGTGATGTATAAGTTCGCCACACTGGAGACCATGGCTGTACCCAAGGTCACTCCATGGGTCTGTAAGTAGTAGGTGTTATTACATTGAAAATAATTATATTTCAAAAACCAGAGAAGCTAAGCTGCTTAAAAAAAGCAATCAATATATGATGATGGTGTTGAGATATTTCTAGGACTTTGGTGATAATGCTCATGGTTGACCCCTGCGGTATATTATTATACAGGGCTTCCAAGTCTTGCGTAACCATGATGTCGGAGTCCTTAATTTCTTGTACATTCCTAAGGAGTCCCAAAAATTGAGTGGTATCTTTTGACTCACCTTCAGTTTAAAAAAGTAGTCCACAAATTTGGACAGAGGTTCCAGGACAGTATTACGAAGAGATACTATGGGGCGACCCAGGGAAGCAGTGATGGACTTATAAAGCTTAGGAACGGTGTAAAATATGGGTGTTCTTGTGGGTTCCTGAGTCAGAAATTTTGCTTCACCTGAGGTCAATTGTCCTTCCTTCCCTGCTTTATATACTTGGGCACCAATCTGTTCTTGGAGTGCTTTGGTAGGATCTTCCTCCAAAATCTGGTACCATTCGCGATTAGAGAAATGGGTGTTAACTTGTTCCCTATATTGTTCTTGATTCAAGACCATCACTACTCCCCCTTTGTCTGCCGCCTGTATTATTAAACCTGAATCTTGTTTTAATATGCTTAAAGCCTGGTTTTGTTCCCTAGTAAGATTCCTAGGGACATAAGACCTTTTAGCAATTAACATTTTACAGTCCTTAAGTACCAAGTCCTAAAACACTTGTATGCCTGGATCCATAGTCCCTGGGGGGGACCCAAGTGGAAGATTTTCTAAATATAGAGTCATCTGGAGAACTCTCATGTTGGTTAAAATACAGTTTAATCTGAAGGCTCCTCGTCAACTGGGTGATGTCCCTGTATGTTGTAAATAGATAGCATCTAGCTAAAGGGACAAAGGAAAGTCCCTTATTGAGTAATTGCTTCTGCGCCTCCGTTAATGAAACCCCTGATATATTCACTACTAGGGGTTCAATTGATTCCTGTACCAAGTATTGAACTGGGTTGTCTGTCCTTGGACCATTGCATGGTTCATTCCTGACTGTCTGGGCCCTCGATTGCGACAGTGTTGGACGCCTCTGTTTTTTTCTGCCTAAAAAAGTCCGGGACCTAGAACGACTACGAGATGTTCCGGACCCACTCCTGGAGGCTCCTTCGTCAGTGGATGGGTCAAATTGTACCCCTTGTGGGTTTTGCATTTGTGGAGTCTGCATCCACTTGTAAATTACTCCTGTCGTGTAGTCCTCAGTGTCTCTGTGAAACTTTTTAATTTTATTCTGTTTGATTTTTGTACGCATCTGGTCAAGTGTAATCTGTAACGTTGGTAGTAGTTTCAAAAGAGGCGGCCATGACAGGGTCAGCCTGCATAGTCTCTAACGCTGCATCAGCTGTTTTTTTTAATTCCCTCAGTTTCTTCTTGAATTGTATCAATAATTAAGACCATTAGGTCCAATGAGCACTGGCTGTATTGCTGCCCATTTTTGAAGAAAAATTTCTTTATGTGTGAGCATGCCTGGTGGCTTATGAATGCGCAAACCCCTTGAAATATAATGATGTTTAATATACTCTATAAGGGATTTGCTATGTAAATCCATCTTTATCAAATCTTTCTAGTTATTAAACCAGACTTCCTTTTGTTTAACAAATTCAGTAGAACCTGCTTCCTCATCCTGAAATGATTGTCTATTAAAGAAAGTTGACACCTGTTCAGCTGTATAGCATAATGTCTTCTGCCACTCCGAAATCTCCATGGGATCCAGAAGGAAATTTCACACCAATGACAGTTGTCCCAGAGGGTAAATAGCAGTAACAATTATAAGTTTCCCTCTATTCCATTTTGAAAGTGGTGGGTTACAAGTTTGTACAATCTATAAAGCTAAAAGCCACATTTGAAAATAATTTTTTGTTTGATGTAACCTCACTGCAAAAGTAAATGTTATCGGTCTCGGGAAATCCAAGTTCCTGGCTTATACACTGTGAAAAGGGCTATTTCTCAAGCCACTTTAGCACCATCACAGGCATATATCTAGTGCTTTTTAATTATAGCGAACCCACTCAAAAGTGTTTCTGTGATAAATTTTCAACTATATAATACAAAATTGGAATCCAGCAAACCAAAAGGTGCTCAAGCTAGCGATTCCATAGTACTTATCTCAGGTACTCCTTTAGTTGCTTGATGGTTTTCCAGATAGTAATTGTCTTTCTCAGTAACAGACTATGGGCCTTTCCTCCAGGAACTTGTCCAAATCTTTCTTAAAACCAGCTACGCTATCCGCTCTTACCACATCCTCTGGCAACACGTTCCAGAGATTAACTATTCTCTGAGTGAAAAAAAAAAAAAATCTCTCCTATTGGTTTTTAAAAGTATTTTCGTTTAACTTCATCGAGTGTCCCCTAGTCTTTGTAATTTTGGATGGAGCGAAAAATTGATCCACTTGTACCCGTTCTACTCCACTCAGGATTCTGTAGACTTCAATCGTATCTCCCCTCAGCCATCTCTTTTCCAAGCTGAAGAGCCCTAACCTTTTTAGTCTTTCATCATACGAGAGGTGTTCCATCCCTTTTACCATCTTGGTTGCTCTTCTTTGAACCTTTTCTAGCGCCACTATATCTTTCTTGAGATAAGGAGACCAGAACTGAAAGCAATACCGTATTTTCACGCATATAACGCGCGCGTTATACGCGTTTTTACCTACCGCGCATACCCCTCGCGCGTTATATGCGTGAGCGCGGTATACCAAAGTTTTAAAACATAGTTCCCACCCCGCCCGACGCCCGATTCACCCCCCCAGCAGGACCGCTCGCACCCCCACCCCGAACGACCGCTCGCACGCGCTCCCATCCGCACCCGCATCCACGATCGGAGCAAGAGGGAGCCCAAGCCCTCTTGCCCGGCCGACTCCCCGACGTCCGATACATCCCCCCCCCCCGGCAGGACCACTCGCACCCCCACCCCGAACGACCGCCGACTTCCCGACAATATCGGGCCAGAAGGGAGCCCAAACCCTCCTGGCCACGGCGACCCCCTAACCCCACACCGCACTACATTACGGGCAGGAGGGATCCCAGGCCCTCCTGCCCTCGACGCAAACCCCCCTCCCCCCCAAGAACCTCCGACCGCCTCCCAGCCGACCCGCGATCCCCCTGGCGACCCCCACGACCCCCCCACCCCCCTTCCCCGTACCTTTGGTAGTTGGGCCAGAAGGGAGCCCAAACCCTCCTGGCCACGGCGACCCCCTAACCCCACCCCGCCCTACATTACGGGCAGGAGGGATCCCAGGCCCTCCTGCCCTCGACGCAACCCCCCCCCCCCCCCACGAACCTCCGACCGCCCCCCAGCCGACCCGCGATCCCCCTGGCGACCCCCCCGACCCCCCCACCCCCCTTCCCCGTACCTTTAGTAGTTGGCCGGACAGACGGGAGCCAAACCCGCCTGTCCGGCAGGCAGCCAACGAAGGAATGAGGCCGGATTGGCCCATCCATCCTAAAGCTCCGCCTACTGGTGGGGCCTAAGGCGCATGGGCCAATCAGAATAGGCCCTGGAGCCTTAGGTCCCACCTGGGGGCGCGGCCTGAGGCACATGGGCCCAACCCGACCATGTGCCTCAGGCCGCGCCCCCAGGTGGGACCTAAGGCTCCAGGGCCTATTCTGATTGGCCCACGCGCCTTAGGCCCCACCAGTAGGCGGAGCTTTAGGATGGATGGGCCAATCCGGCCTCATTCCTTCGTTGGCTGCCTGCCGGACAGGCGGGTTTGGCTCCCGTCTGTCCGGCCAACTACTAAAGGTACGGGGAAGGGGGGTGGGGGGGTCGTGGGGGTCGCCAGGGGGATCGCGGGTCGGCTGGGGGGCGGTCGGAGGTTCTTGGGGGGGAGGGGGGTTTGCGTCGAGGGCAGGAGGGCCTGGGATCCCTCCTGCCCGTAATGTAGTGCGGGGTGGGGTTAGGGGGTCGCCGTGGCCAGGAGGGTTTGGGCTCCCTTCTGGCCCAACTACCAAAGGTACGGGGAAGGGGGGTGGGGGGGTCGTGGGGGTCGCCAGGGGGATCGCGGGTCGGCTGGGGGGCGGTCGGAGGTTCTTGGGGGGGAGGGGGGTTTGCATCGAGGGCAGGAGGGCCTGGGATCCCTCCTGCCCGTAATGTAGTGCGGGGTGGGGTTAGGGGGTCGCCGTGGCCAGGAGGATTTGGGCTCCCTCCTGGCCCGATATTGTTGGGGAGTCGGCGGTCCTTCGGGGGGGGGGGGAGGGATGTATCGGACGTCGGGGGGGGGGGCATCAGGCTTTCAGGATGGGGACAGACCTTCAAGGGGGGACAGTGCACGGAAGTCAGGGGGGGTGAACGGAGAGTCGGGACAGCGCACGGAAAGTCAGGGCGGGCGAAAGGAGCGGCGGGCAGCATGCGCGGTATACCCGTGAGCGCGGTATATCAAAGTTTTTGTGCAAATCATCGTGATTTCTGCGCGCTATATCCGTGTGCGCGTTTTATACGGGTGCGTGTTATTTGCGTGAAAATACGGTACTCCAAATGAGGTCGCACCATGGAGCGATAATGGGGCATTATGACATTCTTCATCTTGTTACCATCCCTTTTTAAATAATTCCCATCATCCTGTCTGCTTTTTTGGCCGTTCCCGCACATTGGGCAGAAGGTTTCATCGTATTGTCTACAATGATACTCAGATCCTTTTCTTGGACGCTAACCCCAAAGGTGGACCCTAGCATCCGGTAATTGTGATTCAGGTTATTCTTCCCAATGTGCATCACTTTGCATTTGTCCACATTAAATTTCATCTGCCACTTGGACGCCCAGTCTTCAAATTTCCTAAGGTCCGTCTGCAATTTTTCACAATCTGCATTCGTTTTAACAACTTTGAACATTTTAGTGTCAAATCTGCAAATTTAATCACCTCACTCGTTGTTCCAATTTCCAGATCATATATAAATAAGTTAAATAGCACCAGTCCCATTACAGATCCCTACAGCACTCCACTGTTTACTCTCCTCCATTGAGAAAAATGACAATTTAACCCTACTCTCTGTTTTCTATCTGATAACCAATTCCTACTTCACAACTGAACTTTGCCACCTATCCCATGACTCTTTAATTTTCTCAGGAGCTTCTCATGAAGAACTTTATCAAAAGTTTTTTGAAAATCTAGATACACTATATCAACCGGCTCACCTTTATCCACATGTTTATTCACACCTTCAAAGAAGTCAAGTAAATTTGTGAGGCACGATCTATCTCGCTGAACCCATGCTAACTCTGTCTGATTAAATCATGTTTGTCTACGTGTTCTACAATTTCATTTTTTATAATTGTTTCTACCATTTTGCCTAGCACCGAAGTGAGGCTTACCAATCTTAACATGAGAGACTAACATCTTACCCTCCAAACTGTTTCATACTATTTTCAGATCTGAAACATTTTCTGGGTTGATAGATTTTTTTAAAGAAACCCTTTAGTACCATTGGAGAAACGTGATATAAAAGTTGCTGTATGATTGAAAGAATCTTGAATTGTACTCTCTGCTGCATAGGTAACCAATGCAATTGTTTCAACACTGGGGTTATATGAGTCATTCTTGAAACCCCGGTAATCAATCTTGCAGCAGAGTTAATTAACATCTGCAGTGCCCTCATCTTCACTTTAGTAACTCCCAAATAAAGAGAATTGCAATAGTCCACTCTACTTAGTATTAATGCTTGCACCACACTATGGAAATCATATGCTGGTAACATAGGTTTTAATCTATATAACAATTGCAATTGCATATAACCAATCTGAATTGTTTTCAATATTTGTTTTTCCATGGTCAAACATCTATCCAAACATACTCCCAATACTAACAGTTTCTCACCCATCACATCAACACTTTTCTAACTCAAAGTTATCCCTTTGGCTTTTCACCACCATCACCTCTGTTTTGTTAACATTTAATTTCAGATCATGCTCATCCCACAATCATTTCCATATATCATTGCAAACATTGCTCAGCAGTGAGTGCATCACTCACCAGAAAGAAGAATAAAATATCATCGGCGTATATTCGATATTGCACTCTCATCTCCTGAATCTTCGCCCCCAAAGTAGACATAAATATTAAACAGAATTGCAGAAAGAGCAGAACCCTGAGGTACTCCCCTTTTAACCTCCACAATTCTGTCCTATGGGCTTTTTACTGGCTTCTAAATTACAGGTACACGTTTTAAGATATGTACTTTGATTTTTAGACTTTACTATCCATTCTTCTTCCAGGGTACTAGTCCAACTAACTTAAGAGATTGCTTAATAGCTTATCTCCCCAATCATTATTTGATTAGTTTCTCTTCTCTAGGCATCATAGTGGATAATATCTAAATTTGATATAAACACAATTATGTATTACAATAAATTTCTGATGCAAATATGCTGAATGCGCTGTCATTGAAAGATGCTCAGTTGACTAAGACAAAGTAGTACACAGTTTTGTGTACGATTCCATATTGCAGAATATACTGCTGGTGGTACTGAGGAGGAAGAAGCAGGTGTAAAGAAAGATTAGGTTCTTATTTTGATAATCTTCTTTCTTGTAAATATGTTTAATAGTCCAAAGGGTAGGGGTTTGTCCCTGAGCCTGCAAGTTACTGCAGAAGGGATGTTGCACATTTTTCGACTCTGCCAGTTCATCCCAAAGCAGTCAAAATACTCTTAAAATGAGACATAAGAAGGAGGGGTACGGAAAATTCATTCACTCAATTTTCTATACCATTCTCCCAGGTGCACTCCTCACTTTTCCTATACTATCAGCAATTTAGTTCCAGGTGTTTTTTTCTATTTTTGACTCCCAGCAGTTACTGTGGGTACATTTTGGAGCATGGCACCTGTTCAGTAGCATTGGCAGTGAACTTATCTCCTAGATGGCAACAAAATGGCATAGAAAGGAGAGGGAGAAATCACGCCTGTCTGAAGTTAAGATGGCGGAGCACTCTATGCCGCTGGTCCCTTTGGTGTGCTCTACTTGGACTGCCAAAATTCTGGCAGAAGTAACAGCTGCCGTCGAATTAGCCCTAGATAAAAAAAAACTGCAAGCTCTCTTTCATAGGGCTGAGCCCTCTCTACACCTATCTTAATACTATGTGGTGATCCCTGAATGCCAAATGATCACCCACCATAACATCAGCAACACTTTCCCCATTTGTAAGCACTAAGTCCAGTATGGCCCCATTCCATATAGGTTCAATTACCAACTGCTGGAACAGTTCTCCTTGTGAAGAACACAGGATCTCCCTATCTCTAGGACAGGGGTGTCAAACTCAATCACATAAGGGGTCGAAATCTGAAAAAAAGGCTAAGTCGCGGGCCAAATTTTTTTTAAAGATACTTAGGAGTCCTTTTATTAAGGTACGCTAACCGATTTAGCGCACACTAAATGTGCACGTTAATAAAAGGACCCCTTAGTCTCCAACCCCAACCCCTTAGTCTCCAACCCCACGTCAGCTCACTGATGCAAACAAAATAAATTAAAAAGACAAAGCTGTACTGTTTCTGAAACACCAGTATCAGGATTGTTAACTGAGCTCAGATAAGTGCATTATTTAATGTTGCATAATTATTCACTTACTTTGAGATAAATGATGAAAAAACTTGTGCTTAACTAATGGTGGGCATACTAAACAATATATACTGCAGTCAAAAGTGAGATACTGTCAATAATCGCTCTTATAAACATTCAGTATCCTAAATAATTTTTACATTCCTTTCTTCATTTTTTTTTGGGCTTCAGATATGCTAGTTGTTAGCCAAGTGTTTTCTATGGGTACAAACATACTTGTGGCAATGGCCTCCTCACTAGCCACATTATTTTCATTTTATACTTAAACGTTTTTAAAGTGCTCTGTGCTCTACTTATAAAAGTTAATAAACTTTAAACGTTAAAACTTATCTTTTAATCTTAATGTTATTCTCCTGTTCACATCGGGAAGGAACCTGGATGTGAACAGGAGAATAACATTAAAATTAAAAGATAAGTTTAAATGTTTATTAACTTTTATAAGTAGAGCACAGAGAACTTTAAAAACGTTTAAGTATAAAATGAAAATAATGGGACTAGTGAGGAGGCCATTGCCACAAGTATGTTTGTACCCATAGAAAACACTTGGCTAACAACTAGCATATCTGAAGCCCCCCCCAAAATGAAGAAAAGAATGTAAGAATTATTTAGGATGCTGAATGTTTAAAACTAACTAGTCTTAAAGCCCTTTACATTAAAGGGTGCTAGAATATATGTGTGTATGTCTGTCTTTATTTCTTTTTATTTTTCTCTCTCTCTCCTTAGCCACTTTCTGTATTTCTGTCTTTCTTTCTTTCTCCTTGGCTGTCCACCACCACCCCTTGCCTGCTCCCCCTGTCCATTCTCCCTTCCTTTTACCTCCCCTGTGTCCACCACCACCCCTTCACTGCTCCCCTTATCCAGCAGCAGTCCATCTCCCTTTGTTTTACCTCTCCCCTGTCCATCACCTCTTTCCAGCAGTAGGCCTCCCTTCCCCCCCCCGTCCATCAGCACCTCTTTCCTGCTCCCTGTCCAGCAGTAAGCCTCAGTTTTTTCTTCCCCCCCTGTCCATCAGCACCTCTTTCCTGCTCCCACTGTCCAGCAGTAGGCCTCCCTTCCTTTTTCTTCCCCCCCCGTCCATCAGCACCTCTTCCCCTGTCCAACACCTCTTTCCTGCTCCCCCTGTCCAGCAGTACACCTCCCTTCCTTTTTCTGCCACCCCTGTCCATCAGCACCTCTTCCCCTGTCCATCCCTGCTCCCCCTGTCCAGCAGTATGCCTCCCTTCCTTTTTCTGCCCCCTGTCAGCACCTCTTCCCCTATCCAGCAGCACCCCTTACCTCCTCTCGCGTCTGCCCTCCGCCGACAGCCACCTCAAGCCGCCATGGTTTGCAGGCGCTGACAGCCGCCGCGTGTGCCTGAAGCCAACAGCCGCCTCGCCTCGAAGCGACGTCGCTCCGTGAAGCCCTCCTCCAGGCAGCCGCCGCTCCACACCGCCGCATGCACCTGAAACAGACAGCCGAGGGAGTCCTGGTGTAGCGCATGCGCACTCTTGCCGGCCACAGCCCGATAGATCAGGGAAACACGCGGTAAGAGTGCGCATGTGCGCTTAGCATTTTATTATATAGTGGGAGCACATGAAATATGTCAAGCTTATTTAATATGATACCTCTAACGTTTTTATATTGAATATTTATATGTAATTTTGTTTTGATTTTTGCCTAACTAAATTATAACTTCCTAAGAACATCAGCCCCAAAATACCTTACCTTAGCTGCAGGTTTGCTTGGGACCAATGTTCTGTTCGAGGATCTATTCCCCAGATCGTCTGGAGGCCGATGCTTTCCTTCTGGATTGGTCGGGCAGGTTGCTTTATGCGTTCCCTCCCTTTCCTTTGATTCTATGGACGCTTGTGCATCTCAAGTCAGCTGGGGCCACGATGATTTTGATCGCTCCTCGGTGGCCTCGGCAGCCGTGGTTTTCCCTTCTTCTTCAACTGAGCATCAGGGAACCTCTGCTGCTGCCTGTTTTTCCTTCTCTGCTGTCTCAGAGTCGGGGTTCGCTGCTGCATCCCAATCTGCAGTCTCTGCACTTGACAGCTTGGTTCCTTTCCCCCCGACTCCTCCTTTTGAGTTATCCCAGTCGGTCAGGGATGTTCTGGAAGCTTCTCAGAAGGCTTCTACTAGACTGTGTTATTCTCAGAAGTGGATGCGGTACGCAACATGGTGTGCTTCGCATCGTGTGAATCCCATGTCTGCCTCTTTGCCTTCGGTTTTGGATTATTTGTTTTCATTGTCACGATATGGCCTCAAAGCTACTTCTATTCGAGTCCATCTTAGTGCGATTGCTGCCTTTCATCAGCAGCTTGACGGGAAATCGACAACTTGCCGAACCCGCGCACACAAATTAAAATAGCGCGCACAAAAAAATAAATTTTTGCCTAAAATGATTTTCACTGCTAAAATGAAATGTTGCAGAAGACCAGCTGTTCCGATTTCCCATGTATCACATTTATTGAAGCGCTATAATATAAATTTTAAGTCATTCACGTGATTCCGTTATCTTTGGCAGTTGAACTTGACACGTCATGTGCCCCATAGGGCCATAGCCTATGGCCCCTAGGATATGAAACACTTCCGATTCTTTGACTTCCTGAAGTTCCGCCATATTGTTTATTTCGTGGAATCGTAGTGTGCAGCGTGGTACTGCGGTTGTATAACTGTATTCGTTTATTAAATTGCAACCAGATATAACTCTTAAAATGTCTAAACCACGAATGGTGAAAAGTGTAAAACGCAAGAGAGCTGCAACAGCTTTTAGGTCTGAATGGCTTGAAGAAATTGTTGAAACAGAGACACCGGAATCTCGAAATACAATGCGTGTTCGACTGTGTGAAATATTTACCTATGACAAAGACGATGGAGTCGTGTGTTGTTATTGTCAAGATGCCAAAGCAACTGGAAAATTCTCTACTGGAAAAATATGGGATGATGTTTGGAAACTGGACTTTCTGAAACGCCATCTATCAAGTAAATCTCATACCGACAGTACAGTGGTACCTTGGATTACGAGCATAATCCGTTCCAGGAGCATGCTCGTAATCCAAAATGCTCGTTTATCAAAGTGAGTTTCCTCATAGGAAATAATGGAAACTCGCTTTGATATGTTCCCACCCCCCACCCCCCCCGAAGCCAGCAGTGCTGTTCCCCCCCACAAAAACCAGCATTGCTCCCCCGAAGGCCCCCCCCCCCACAAACCAGCACCCTCCCCCCCGCGATCCGGCACCCTTCCCCGCCGCCATCGGGCACCCCCCCGCCGCGACCTGAGGTCCCCCCAACCCACCCGAACCCTCTTTTTACTTTAGTGTAGCCTCCGCACCGGCACCAGCACCAGCATGTCCTGTGCGTTGGTGCCGGTGCCTGAAGATCTGCCTCCTGTGCTGGGCCATGAGCATGTGCACATGCTCAAGGCCTGAGAATTCACGTGGTTAACATGTTGCTTGAAACCCCAACCAAAAAAGAAAACAGGCAAATTAGTAATGAACGGAAGCGTTCCAGTCCTAATGAAATTAAGGTTCTTGTCGACAGTGTTGTGCTGGCTATTAAGATGAATATCTCAATGCTCTCTGTTCAAGATATCAATGAGCACATGGCGAAGTATGTTAGTATACCTGATAGCTGGAGAAGCAAAAACTATGTGTTTGAATTTCTTGGAATTATCAATGGCATCGTGCAAGATGATTGTATGGCAGACATTAAATTAGCAACGTATCATACGTTAACTGTTGATGAAAGCACAGACATTTCTGTCAACAAGTACTTAATACTCTTCTTTAAGTATCGGCCAGTCAATTCAAATGAGTATAGGACATCATTTGGTGGGATGCTACAGTTGGAAGCATGTGATGCTACATCAATAGTAACAACAATTAGGGAATTCTATAGGAAACATGAACTTGACCTGAATAAAATGGTTATGTTCACCTCTGATGGTGCCTCTGTTATGTTGGGCAAAATAGATGGTGTTGCAACACAGCTGAGAAAAGACATTCCACATTTAGTGCAGCAACATTGTATTGCACATCGGGAAGATTTGGGACTTTCTGATTCATGGAAAGAAGTAAAATTGATGTAAGGAGTAGAAACTGTAATGAGAACTGTGTACATGGTGTTCTGTCGGTCTTCTACTAAACGATACAAATTTCAAGAAATAGCAGATGCATCTGAATGTGAATCAATTGCTTTCAGACCTCTGAATGAAGTGCGCTGGTTATCTACACACTTTGCACTTAAAGCAATTAGTCGAAATTATGATCCCCTGTTAAAATATTTTGAAGACAAAGATAATGATCCTATTGCAAAGTACTGCTATAAGAAGCTGAAAAGTGAACAATTTCATATTACACTTGAAGTTTTGAATGATGTCTTATCAGAACTGGCTTCCTTAACCATGGCATTTCAAAAATGTGGTTTGACACCATTGGAAGCTTATTATCTTGCACAGGGTAAATTGAACAAACTTCGAATGCAATACTTAGGCGACAAGGTTAAATGGAGTGATAAAGTCAACAGTCTTCTTGACAACAGGATGAGGTCAGGAGAAAAAGTTTCAGTGGATACTAATTCTATATTAACCTTCATCAACATCCTATGTTTGCATCTGGGTGAAAGATTTCCTGAAAATGAAGTTCAGGAATGGTCTGCTTTTGACTGAGAAGGATGGATGCGCAGGTGGTCTTCTCCTCGATCCTCCCAGTGAGGGGCAAGGGTAGAGCCAGGGATGATCGCATCCAGAGAGCAAACGACTGGCTGCACGGATGGTGCAAGGAGATGAACTTCGGGTTCCTGCACCATGGAGAGGCATTACAAGGACTACAGGAACCGGACGGGCTACACCTGACCAGAAGAGGAAAGAACGTTTTTGGGCACTGACCAACCCGCCTACTTCACAGGGCTTTAAACTAGGTAAGTTGGGGGAGGGTACAGGCACAATTAACCTACCTGGCGAGCCAAGCTGCCATTACTTTGTTGAGACTGAGGTAAGTAATCATTTCATTTCTGGGTTTGGGTCTGGAGTGGATACACACATTTCCGAATCTGGGGTAGGTTCATATTGTAATTCTGGGTCGGGGGAGAATGTACACATTTCCGAGTCTGGGGCAAGTTCACGCTGTAATTCTGGGTCTAGGAGGAGTACACACATTGCAAATTGCACTAAAGGAGTCAAAGTAGCTCAAGCGGGAATATCCCCACAGAGACATAGCAAACATATAACATGGAGGGCTATGTACGTCAACGCCCACAGTTTGGGAAACAAAATACTGGAATTAGAGACGGAAATGAGGAACGCCGACCTGGATGTGGTGGCGATATCCGAGACCTGGCTCACGGACTCCCACGGCTGGGACATGGTCATACCGGGTTACAACTTGCTTCGCCGTGACAGGGAGGGCAAAATGGGAGGAGGGGTAGCACTATATACCAAAGATGACATTAAAGTCACCAGAATCGCAGATGTCAGGTACACAGGGGAATCCCTTTGGGTGAATTTGGCCAGAGGGAAGGACAAATGCCTGTATCTTGGTGTAGTATACAGACCCCCAAGACAACTGGATGACCTAGATATGGAATTAATCAGAGATATAGAGAATATCACCTTGCGTGGGGACACAGTATTGTTAGGTGACTTCAATATGCCTAATGTGGACTGGACCACACTTTCCTCTGCGACCAGCAGCAGCAGGAGGCTCTTAGACTCTATTCAGGGAGCAAGACTCAGGCAACTGGTATTGGAGCCAACAAGGGATCGGGTAATACTGGACCTGATACTTACCAATGGAGAAAGTGTCACAGAGGTCTTGGTGGGCGACACATTGGCCTCCAGTGACCACAACATGGTATGGTTCAATCTAAGGAAAGGTTTTGCCAAATCTAACACATTAACCAAGGTCCTCAGCTTCAAGGACACCAACTTCGAGGGCATGGGGGATTTCATCCATCAGGTGCTGCTAAACCAAGCAGAAACAGCTAATGTAGAAGTAATGTGGTCAACTCTGAAAGCTACCATACAAGAAGCAACCAACCACTATATAAAATCGGTAAGTAAACGGTGAAGAAACAATAAGCCACAGTGGTTCTCTGAAGAGATCTCAGACCTCATAAAAGAAAAGAAAAGAGCATTCATCTCTTACAAACACTCAGGGAAGCAGGAATCTAGAGAAGACTATCTGACCAAGTCAAGAGCCGTCAAAACAGCAGTCAGAGAGGCCAAATTCTGAATGGAGGAGAATCTAGCGAAGAACATCAAGAAGGGCGATAAATCCTTCTTCAGGTATATGAGCAACAGAAACACAGGCGGGACAGTACGCCTTAGGAAACCAGACGGGAACTATGTAGAATCGGACTCCGAAAAAGCTAAACTTTTTAAATGAATACTTCTGCTCAGTCTTCACCCGTGAGGCGCCGGGATCTGGCCCTCAGCTGCAGACAAGGGATAGCTCGGTGGACCCATTTCGAAATTTCAAGTTTACGCCCAGCACTGTCCACTGTGAGCTGTCTAATCTCAAGGTTAACAAAGCAATGGGGCCAGACAACCTACACCCCAGGGTACTCAGGGAGCTTAGTGACGTCTTGGCGGAACCGATATCCGCGCTCTTCAATCTCTCCCTTAGTACAGGTAGAGTCCCGTTGGACTGGAAAATGGCTAACGTCATTCCACTCCACAAAAAAGGATGCAGGACGGAGGCTGCAAACTACAGACTGGTGAGTCTCACATCAATAGTGAGCAAGCTAATGGAAACTCTAATCAAACGCCAATTGGATACGATCCTGAACGAGGAGAATCTACGAGCTACCCGTAAACACGGATTTACCAAGGGGAGGTCCTGCCAATCCAACCTAATCAGCTTCTTTGACTGGGTGACGGGGAAGCTGGATGTTGGGGAGTCCTTGGACATCGTATACTTGGACTTCAGCAAAGCATTCGATAGCTGCAGTTTGTTGAGCAAGATGAGCTCTATAGGATTGGGAGACACATTGACAGCATGGGTTGGGGACTGGCTTGGAGGTAGGCTTCAGAGGGTGGTGGTGAACGGCACCCCCTCCAAAATGACAGAGGTGATCATTGGAGTGCCACAGGGCTCGGTCTTGGGTTCGATCCTTTTCAACATCTTCATAAGGGACTTGGCTGAGGGGCTTCGAGGTAAAATAAAGCTATTCGCCGATGACGCCAAACTATGCAATGTAGTTGGCAAGAACACAACAGACAAAAATACAGTGCCTGTCGATAACTCAATGCCTGACAGTATGGTGCACGACCTACTCCAACTGGAGCGCTGGTCCAGGTCCTGGCAACTAAGTTTCAATACCGAAAAATGTAAAGTCATGCACCTTGGCATACAAAATCCATGCAAGACTTACACCCTTAATGGTGAGATCCTAGCGAGGACTGTAGCAGAACGTGACTTAGGGATGATCATCAGTGAGGACATGAAGACTGCCAAGCAAGTGGAGAAAGCTTCATCTAAGACTAGACAAATCATAGGTTGTATACGTAGGAGTTTCGTCAGCCGTAAGCCCGAAGTCATTATGCCTTTGTATAGATCCATGGTGAGACCCCACCTGGAATACTGTGTTCAATTCTGGAGGCCGCATTACCACAAAAATGTGCTGAGACTTGAGTCGGTCCAGCCGGATGGTCTTGGGACTCAAGATCTCCCGTATGAGGAACGGCTGAATAAATTGCAGCTGTACTCACTTGAGGAATGTAGAGAAAGGGGAGACATGATCGAGACGTTCAAATATCTCACGGGCCGTATTGAGGTGGAAGAGGATATCTTCTTTTTCAAAGGCCCCACGGCAACAAGAGGGCATCCATGGAAAATCAGGGGCGGGAAACTACACGGTGACACCAGGAAATACTTCTTCACCGAAAGGGTGGTTGATCGCTGGAATAATCTTCCGCTACAGGTAATTGAGGCCAGCAGCGTGCCTGATTTTAAGACAAAATGGGATCGTCTCATGGGATCTCTTCACAGGGAAAGGTAGGGAGGGTTATTGGGGTGGGCAGACTTGATGGGCCGTGGCGCTTACCTGCCGTCTGTTTCTATGTTTCTAATATCACAATGCGACTTTGACTTCGGAAATGGACATATCAGATCTCTTTGTTTAAAGTATAAACAATTTCTTCTGGAGGAAAGTGTTATTATTCAGCAATACAATGACTTTAAATTCCTTGTTGCAGAAAAAATCAAAAGCAATCTGATAAACAGCTTTCCAGATACGATGAAATTTGCATTTCAGAATGATCAATTTGCAGATTTAGCAAAATTGATGGACATTGGTGCCACATTCTTAGCATCTAGTTCAGATTGTGAGTGTGGTTTTAGTCTAATGAACAATTTGAAGACTAAACAAAGGAATCGTTTACATTTAGAGCATTTGGAAATGCTGATGCGTGTTAAGAGTCACCTTCAAGATGGAGGATCAACAGATCTTGACAGAATTTATTCGGACTGGATAAATATCAAGTTTCAAGTTTAATAAAAGATTTGATTAATCGCTTTATCTGAATTCAAAGCGATGTACATATTAATAAAATTAAATTGTTAAAAATATTACTACAATAAATAAAACAATCTTGACTTAAGACAAATGCAACAATACTGGAAACATAAGGAATTCATGGGGAGAGTTTACATTATAATAAAAGTATAGAAAGACATGAAGGGAGAGTACATAAGGGAGGGTAGGGTGATGGATAAAAGAAAAAAAAAAAAATGATTTCTAAAATCTTTTTTTTTTTTTAAGGTCATGTTATGATTAATTTAAGAATGCATCGTTGAAGAGAAAAGTTTTCAATTTACTTTTAAATTTATCGACGTTAGCTTCTTCCCTTAGATGGCTGGGGAAAGAGTTCCAGGTTTGGGGAGCAATGACAGAGAACATAAACTGACGGCGCATATTTATAATTTTTAAAGACGGAATAGATAATAAATGTTGATCTGCAGATCTTAATGTTCTGTTGGTAGAGTTGGGGATTAATAATTTGTGAATGAAAGCCGGAGTTTTAAAGAAAAGAGATTTGAAAGTAAGAAGACCGATTTTGTATAATATTCTATGGGCAACTGGCAGCCAATGAGCTTCTTTAAGAAGAGGTGTTACATGGTCAAATTTTTTAGCTTTACAAATAAGTTTAATGGATGTGTTTTGTATAATCTGTAATCGTTTAATTTCTTTTTGTGCTGTTCCTATAAGCAAAGCATTGCAATAGTCAATTTTTGAAATAACAAGAGAATGAATAAGAATGTTAAGAGATTTGATACTGAGAAATTGTGACACAGAGCGGATTTGACGGAGTCTAAAAAATGAAGACTTGATAACACTACTAATATGGTCATGAAAAGTAAGTTTTTGATCAAAGATAACACCCAGTATTTTTATATTGTATACCTCTTGAAGTGGATGACCCTTGATGGAAATTGGAAGCTTTAATTTGAAGTTCTCCTTCCAAGGGAAGAGTAATGCATTGGATTTATTAATATTTAATGCGAGTCTATTTTCATTTAACCAGAAAGATTGCAGGGAAAAACTTTGAAAACTAAATTGCTGCTATTTTCTAAATTTTAAGTATAAAGTACAATGATACCTTATTTATAGGTAGCGCTCAATGAAACATTTCAATTAAACATAATTTATGTTTATTGAAATGAGACTTTATGTTACATAAAGTGTAACTAACATAAAGTGTAACTAAAATTACATTGTGTTTTTGTTAATTCAGACTAAACTCAAAGACCTGCCCATAAATGCCCATAACTGAACTCCGGGTCCTCTGGCAATCATTTTTATAGCGCACACAAATTTAGTTTTTCTTTAAAATGCGCACAGATGAAATTTTTTGCGCACACAGCTTATGAAAAATTAGAGGGAATACTGCTTGGGACCTGACTCTGCAGGTTCATGCCTTATCTGTAGGTTCACATGGGCTGCAGAGGATCGCTGGGTCGGCAGTAGCGATCCTAGCAGGCCGCTGTAGCCTCAGCTGCATGTTCCCTCTGGCGCAGTCCCGTACGTCAGAGGAGGGGCGGGACCACGCCAGAGGGAACATGCAGCTGAGGCCTATGGTGGCCTACTAGGATCACTACTGCCGACAAGCGATCCTCTGCAGGCCGCGTGAACCTACAGATGCAGCAGCATGAATCTACAAATGATGTAGCACTTGTACTGGTGGGCCAGCTTTAGGGGAAATTGTCTGCCGGGCCAAATTTAAGTACTCCATGGGCCAGATTTGGCTTGTGGGCCAGAGTTTGACATGTCTGCTCTAGGAGATCCCCCAATAAACAACTGGCATATTAAAATATCTTATTAGTAGTACTTCACCTTTTACAGCTATATTTTGAATGTCTTCTATTAAATATCTGTCTACTTCTGTCTGTGAAAGAGGCCTGTATATCACACCAATATAAATTTATTTCCCTCTTTCTAGTTTGACCCACAGTGCCTCTTTCTTACCTTGTAGATCATGCACTTGTGTGGCTTTAATATAATCTCTACACATAATGCCACTCCCCCTCCTTGTCTTCCTACCCTGTCTTTCCTAAACAGATTATAGGCCCGTATAACTATATCCCAGTCATAGCTCTCTGTGAATCACATAATAACATAGTAGATGCCGGCAGATAAAGACCTGAATGGTCCATCCAGTCTGCCCAAACTGATTCAATTTAAATTTATTCATTTATTTTTTTCTTCTTAGCTATTTCTGGGCAAGAACCCAAATCTCTGCCCAGTACTGTGCTTAGGTTCCAACTACTGAAGTCTCCGTCAAAGCTCACTCCAGCCCTTCTACACCATCCCAGCCATCAAAGCCCTCCCAGCCCATCCTCAACCAAAAGGCCAAATACAGATCGTGCAAGTCTGTCCAATACTGGCCTTAGTTCTTCAATATTTGCTATTATTTTCTGATTCTAGATCGTCTGTGTTCATTCCACACTTTTTTTAACTCTGTCACCGTTTTCTTCTCCACCACCTCTCTTAGGAGCGCATTACAGGCATCCACCACTCTCTCCGTAAAGAAGAATCTCCATGATTACCACTAAATCCAACTCAGCCTCTAGATCAAGAACCTTGCTTCCCATACTTCAAGCATTAGTATATACTACTTTCCAGACATTGCCCCCTTTGAGTAAAAGTATTTAGTGATTCACCCACCTGAGTGCTTATACTACTTACCTGGGGGTTTTGATCACCCTGCCCCAACGATTCAAGTTTAAAGCCCTCTTCAGTAGGCTAACCAGTCTACTGCTGAAGATATTACTTGGAAAATCATCCCATACCATCAGCAGCACTTGGAAAATCATCCCACAGTCCAGAAAGCCAAAACCATTAATAAGATGGTCTTGGGAAAAGTCACTTATTTCTTGGATAAGCAGGATAAAATCTGGGGCAGTTTGTGAAGGGTCTAATTTGAAATCAATTTGACTAATTTCCTGGAATCCTCTCAGGAGGATATTACCACTACGGCATCCCTTTAGATCACCCTCTGGACCGAACAGGAAAAAATTAAAATCTTGAACAACTGTCCCCCATACTTACTAGCTACAGCTTCCACCAAATTTAAAGCTAGCCTCACACTATGGCTACAAAATACACTAAAGGAAGGTCATTTCCCACCGGAATTAGGAGAAATCATAATTACTCCCATCCTGAAAGATCCCAAAGGTCCTATAGACAATCCTGCAAACTATAGACCAATCGCCTCTATCCCATTATACATCAAACTAACAGAAGGTCTTGTGGCACAACATCTCTCCAACTACCTTGAAGACCATCACATATTGCATCCATCACAATCTGGCTTCAGAACTAACCATAGCACAGAAACTCTACTGGTATCACTATTAGACACAGCCCGACAACACCTCAGCAAAGGAAACAAGCTGCTTCTCATTCAACTCGATCTCTCTGCTGCATTTGACCTGGTTGACCATCCCACACTACTCCAGATATTAGATGCAATAGGAATCTCAGGTAATGTTCTCAGCTGGTTCCAAGGCTTCATTGAAACTCGAACATACAGAGTCAAGTCAAAAGAGCACCTATCCGACCCATGGTCAAACCCATGTGGAGTACCACAAGGATCACCATTATCACCCATACTATTCAACCTCTTCATAGCCTCCCTCGGCACAACCCTAGACGCCCTAAACACAGTATCTTTCAGCTATGCGGATGATATAACTATCCTACTCCCCTTTAACATTCAAGACCCCTTACCCACAAACCACCTGAAAACAATAATGGAAACGGTAGAAAAATGGATGTCAAGTCATAAGCTGAAACTGAACTCAGAAAAAACTAAATTCCTACTACTAGAGAAGGAAAAAAAACATCTCTCACAGAATTGGAACTACACTCAAACAAGTACCCAATGCAAAGCACACTTAAGATCCTGGGAATACAACTAGATAGAAACTGCACAATGCAGACTCAAATCCACAAAATCATCCAAAGAGCATTCTTCACAATGCGTAACCTAAGAAAAATAAGAAAATACTTCAACAAAGATCAATACAAGATATTAGTACAATCCATAGTACTAAGTATTGTAGATTACTGCAACAGCCTCTACCTATCATGCCCAAACTACATGATAAAACAACTACAAACTGTCCAGAACACGGCCCTCAGACTCATCTACTCCCTCGGCAAATATGACCACATCACCAATGCATACCTAGACTCACACTGGTTACCAATAAAAGCAAGATCCCAGTTCAAATTCTACTGTCTACTATACAAAGTAACACACGGAACAGCACCCTGCTACCTAAACAACAGACTATACCGTAACCTCTCAAACAGATCAAGGAGAACTCAAAGCCTATTCATTTACCCCCCTCTCAACGGTACATGACGCAAGAAACTGTACGACAGCCTCTTGGCGACACAGGCAGCAAAGATTGACACTACCATCTCCAATCTACTGATCAAATCAACAGACATTAAAATATTCCGAAAAGAAATCAAAACTCATCTCTTCAAAAAACACTTCCTATCATCCTAACCTCACTACAGCACTAGAAAATACTCTCATGAACATCACCAACACCACCACAGCAACACCTCAACATTGTACAACTCACAACTATATCCCAACTGTATAATTTCTATTCATCACAATAACCTATTATAAATCTACTCTTTGTTTTTCTATTCTCCTGGAAATATTCCAGACTAACAATTGTAACATGATACATTCTTGACTCTATGTACTGAAATACTCCTGGAAATGTTCCAGTCTTCTAACTTGTAATCCGCTTAGAACCGCAAGGCACAAGCGGAATAGAAATCACTAATGTAATGTAATGTTAAAATTGCATTTTCAAAGATGTTCAGTTTTATCATCAGCCAATATGAATTTTTTCCAGATGTGGCTAGAACTATACAGCTAAATTGACAAGAATTCTTGAAATTGAAGACAGGGTAATTGCATTAAGAGGAGTTTTCTTCCTTTAGTTTCCCTGTGTGTGATAACATTGAATTCAACAAGGTATATTTGTTTTGATCCTACCCAGCTTGAAAGATTACTAGGGGGTATTGCGTGTGGATATAGATTTGAATGTTTGAAGATATGGGAGAGGGGTCTATATATTGTATTTCATTTCATTTAAGAATTATTTCTGTTTGCTTCTTCTCATTGATGTGGACTATAATTTCTTTATATTTCATTTGAGTGGAATATGTATATTATATGGTAAATGCAAATAAAAAAAAGGCTATAGAAATTTACTTGGCAGGGATTACAGTTTACGAGGAAATGACATTTATATGGTGAAAAGAAAAAAAAGTCAAGGGCAGGTGGTACATATAGTAAAGAATTATGACCTCAAGGTAAACAAAATGCTTTATGAAATCTGAAAAAAAGCTATCAGGAAGGATTTCCTGTTACCTTTGTAGTATGTGCTGTCTTCCATATACCGGGACAAACCAAAGTCTCCTAGTTTCACACAATCAGTTGATGAAACCAATACATTTCTAGCAGCGATATCCCTGCCAAACAAAGAGAATGTTTATCACAATGAATCAGTATTTATTATATCATATGTGACATACCCACTTTTCCTTGCATGCCAAAATTAAAAGTGTGTTCACTATGAAGCAGATATACAAGTATAAATTGAAAGCACTCTTGTGAAAAGTAACAACTATTTCCACATTTGCAATCTCCAGACCAAGATCCCATAACAATACTGCAGATTTGCAGATGCTGAACACTGAAACCTATTCTCATGCTGGCTATCCTTGTTTTCTGGAATTACAAGGTTGCTTCAAGTGTTTCCAGTTTTGAAGTCTCTCTCATTGTGGCAAAACAAATTTTTAATTACAACTTCCTGTTTCTTATCAGATTCCATTTAAATACAACATACAGTACTTACTTTTCAAATTCTTTCCAGTGTTCTTCCCTCTTTTTTATTTGGCTATTTACCGTATTTTCACGCATATAACGCGCGCGTTATACGCGTTTTTACCTACCGCGCATACCCCTCGCGCGTTATATGCGTGAGTGCGGTATACAAAAGTTTTAAAACATAGTTCCCACCCCGCCCGACGCCCGATTCACCCCCCCAGCAGGCCCGCTCGCACCCCCACCCCGAACGACCGCTCGCACGCGCTCCCACCCGCACCCGCATCCACGATCGGAGCAAGAGGGAGCCCAAGCCCTCTTGCCCGGCCGACTCCCCGACGTCCGATACATCCCCCCCCCCCGGCAGGACCACTCGCACCCCCACCCCGAAGGACCGCCGACTTCCCGACAATATCGGGCCAGAAGGGAGCCCAAACCCTCCTGGCCACGGCAACCCCCTAACCCCACCCCGCACTACATTACGGGCAGGAGGGATCCCAGGCCCTCCTGCCCTCGACGCAAACCCCCCCCCCCCCCAACGACCCCCCCCCCCCCAAGAACCTCCGACCGCCCCCCCAGCCGACCCGCGACCCCCCTGGCGACCCCCACGACCCCCCCACCCCCCTTCCCCATACCTTTGGTAGTTGGCCGGCAGACGGGAGCCAAAACCGCCTGTCCGGCAGGCAGCCAACGAAGGAATGAGGCCGGATTGGCCCATCCATCCTAAAGCTCCGCCTACTGGTGGGGCCTAAGGCGCGTGGGCCAATCAGAATAGGCCCTGGAGCCTTAGGTCCCACCTGGGGGCGCGGCCTGAGGCACATGGGCCCAACCCGACCATGTGCCTCAGGCCGCGCCCCCAGGTGGGACCTAAGGCTCCAGGGCCTATTCTGATTGGCCCACACGCCTTAGGCCCCACCAGTAGGCGGAGCTTTAGGATGGATGGGCCAATCCGGCCTCATTCCTTCGTTGGCTGCCTGCCGGACAGGCGGGTTTGGCTCCCGTCTGTCCGGCCAACTACCAAAGGTACGGGGAAGGGGGGGGGGGGGGTCGTGGGGGTCACCAGGGGGGTCGCGGGTCGGCTGGGGGGGCGGTCGGAGGTTCTTGGGGGGGGGGGGCGGTCGGGGGGGGGGGGGGGGGTTTGCGTCGAGGGCAGGAGGGCCTGGGATCCCTCCTGCCCGTAATGTAGTGCGGGGTGGGGTTAGGGGGTCGCCGTGGCCAGGAGGGTTTGGGCTCCCTTCTGGCCCAACTACCAAAGGTACGGGGAAGGGGGGTGGGGGGGTCGCCAGGGGGGTCACGGGTCGGCTGGGGGGGCGGTCGGAGGTTCTTGGGGGGGGGGCGGTCGTTGGGGGAGGGGGGTTTGCGTCGAGGGCAGGAGGGCCTGGGATCCCTCCTGCCCGTAATGTAGTGCGGGGTGGGGTTAGGGGGTCGCCGTGGCCAGGAGGGTTTGGGCTCCCTTCTGGCCCAACTACCAAAGGTACGGGGAAGGGGGGTGGGGGGGTCGTGGGGGTCGCCAGGGGGGTCGCGGGTCGGCTGGGGGGGCGGTCGGAGGTTCTTGGGGGGGGCGGTCGTTGGGGGAGGGGGGTTTGCGTCGAGGGCAGGAGGGCCTGGGATCCCTCCTGCCCGTAATGTAGTGCGGGGTGCGGTTAGGGGGTCGCCGTGGCCAGGAGGATTTGGGCTCCCTCCTGGCCCGATATTGTTGGGGAGTCGGCGGTCCTTCGGGGGGAGGGATGTATCGGACGTCGGGGGGGGGCATCAGGCTTTCAGGATGGGGACAGACCTTCAAGGGGGGACAGTGCACGGAAGTCAGGGGGGGTGAACGGAGAGTCGGGACAGCGCACGGAAAGTCAGGGCGGGCGAAAGGAGCGTCGGGCAGCATGCGCGGTATACCCGTGAGCGCGGTATACCAAAGTTTTTGTACATATCATCATGATTTCTGCGCGCTATACCCGTGTGCGCGTTTTATACGGGTGCGCGTTATTTGCGTGAAAATACGGTAGTTCAATATTCCCCCCCCCACCCCCAAGAGAACCCTTTATCTCAGTCTTTATTGACAGTCCCTTCATATAGGCAGTTATTTTTGGATGTTCACAGAAACTCTTCCTTTTCAGTTATGGCCCCTCACCCTTTGGAATTCTCTTCCCGTATACCTCCGTACAGAAAGGCCTTTTTCAACATTTAAAGCTCAATTAAAAGCCTACTATTTTTCACAGGCTAATACATAGTTTATTTTTTTATATTGATCAGGAATATTATTTTGAACTGATTATTTTATGCTGTTCCCTTTTATGTTTTTTGCCTTTTTTCCTTCAAACATTGTAATTCTACCCTCTCTCCTTGTCCTTATGTTTCCAGTATTGGTTGATATTATATTGTTTTTATTTAATTGGTTTAAGTATTTTTATTCCCCTACCTCAATTTTTATTGTAAACCACTTAGATTTTAACCTTGGTTTTATATTGGCAGAATATAAAAAAAATTGCTCGAAACACAGCAGAAGTATGGCAGAAGTCTTTTTTTTGGCCCACTCAGGTTGCTGTTACGCAGAGAGTCAGTTTATGCAAAGCAGTAGACAGACCTGGTGAATAAGTAGTTGTACATCAGCAGCAAAGATACAGAATTTTCTAGGGTTGTGACTGAACTGGAGGACTTCTTCCCACATTTGGAAACAGGCACCCCTGTAGCCAGCTGCTGACATCAGCACCTGGAAAGAGAGGTGGCTTCTTAAGATCTCCACATTTCGGAACTCAGCCCACAGACGTAAGCCCCAGAGAAGCAGGGAGCAGGCTTTTCCTCTTTTTTGTTGTTGTTTGTGTGACATTTTTGATGGGGAAAAGAAAAGCAAAAATCATTTCCTCAGCTGTTGGATCCATTGATCGATTCCTCCAATCCTCTTCAGTAACATCGTATGTAGAAAAGGTAAATTTATCTGCTCATCACCTCTTCAATCCATTCTAAGATCAGAGGGGAGTTTGGATTCAATCTCTAAAGATGGGATAGAATTACCCCTGTACAATTAAAAGGTAAGGACCCCAAGTATGGAGCCGTTAACGCAAAGCGCAGAGACAGCTAGTGCACAATGCTTGGTTTCTGTCCAGATGGAATCAGGTCCAAACACTGATTCCTTCCCAAAGGATAAAACAATTACTTTACAAGATGTTCGGCTTGTGGTGAATCGAATTGAAACGTCTTTACAAGGTATTGTTTCAAAGCTCTGTCAGTTTTCCTCTGAAATGACTATGAAAGAAACTGGGCATGAGAACCAATTGAACTTGATTGAAAAGAGATTGGATAAAATAGATACTTCTGTGACTACTTTACAATCGGCTGCAAAGTCAAATATTAAGGATAGTGTTTCATTACATTTTCAATTAGAGAAGATTGAAAACTTGATGAGAACAAGAAATTTTAGATTTCTTAACTTTCCAATCTCTCATTACTTGGCCCCATTGGAACTCCTGAGAATGTATTTAAAAATGTTCTTCAATATTCACAGGTAGATTCTTTTTTACCTGACAATGTTTATTACATTCCCTGGAGCTCCAGAAATGTTGCAGAGGAAGGTGAAGTGGACTAATTGGTGTCTCCTGACAGTTTAAATATATCTCAATTTTTGGAATCCTCTAAGGATTATATTGCAAAACGTGCTACATTGTTGGTAACATTCCAGACAGAACTAGAAAAACAGATCTTCTTAAATTGTATTTTACCAAGAAACAGGTCATGTTTTGTGGTCGACAAATGCAAGTTTTTCTGATGTAGACAAACTCGGAGGAAACAGTTCCTTCACCTCAAGCCTGGCTGTGGGAGCTACTTTCTTCCTTAGATTCCCTGTAAGTGTTTAATATTCCATGGGAATAATAAGTACATATTTGTGGACCCTTCTCAATTGGAGTAATTTCTGAAAGACAAACCTGTGTTAGAGAAAGATTTAGGAACTAATGTGGAGGTTGAAAAAAAGTGATTTAAAAGTTTATTGCCTGTACCACTCAAATACATTAAGATTTTTTTATTTTGAATGTTTTCCTTGTCCTCTTAGGAACTAGACAGCCTCATTAATGTGGACTATAAGATGATTTAAGAACAGAATTTGTGTTTTACCATTGTTTTATATTCTTTTTGCTTAAATTTATATTCCTGTAATTTGTTATTATTGTAACAAATGGGTATCAATAAAAATATAATAAAAAAGATATAGAATTTTATATCTATGAACCAAAACAGTTCAGAGTCTTGAGGTAGATATTAAATAAAATATGAATTTGTACTTCAGTGTCCAGAGGGATGGCTTGTGCTGCTGAAGAGAATTGGCAATTGTCCGACTGAAAGAATTTGAACCATACAAACACTGTGCTACAAACGTTTGTTTCTGCTATTCCAGCAAGCACATTAATCATAAGAATAGCTATACTGGGTCAGACCAATGATCTATCTATCCCAGTTACATGTTTTTAACTAGTTATTATACAACCCTTTCCAATAGTTTTAAAAGTGGGTTTTAGTGATCCAAAAAAGATAACTTGTTTTATCGATTAGTTTAGCTCCTTTTTAAAAATTGGGCACAGATGCTTGTGTGTGTGTAAAGAATAGCCTTACTGGGTCAGACCAATGGTCCACGGTGGCCAATCCAGGTCACTAGTACCTGGCCAAAACCCAAGGTGTAGCAATATTCCATGCTACCGACACAGGGCAAGCAGTGGCTTCCCCCGTGTCTTTCTCAATAACAGACTATGGACTGTTCCTCCAGGAACTTGTCTCATAAACAAAAGTTTCAAGTTTATTTAAGATATTTGATATAATCGCAATATCCAAATCCAATGCGATTTACAAAGATTAAAATTAGGAAAAATAAAAAAATCCAACAAACAGGACATTAAAAACAATTATGACATAAAAATGCAATTAAGAAGGAGGGGCTTAAAAAATGGATTAAATACAATTCCAAAATAAATGAAAAAGGATGGGTAAGGAGACAAAAAGTTAGGAAACGTTACCCAGTTAATTTCTGCTTAACAGTGTTCCTTGTCCAGATAAATTCCAGAATGAGGTCATATGATTTTAAATGGGTCCGTTAAAGGCGTCCTTAAACAGGCAACTTTTTAGTAGGCCTTTGAACTTATTAAGTAATTTTTCTTCTCTTATGTTGAAAGGAAGCAAGTTCCAAAATTTGAGGAGCTGTAACAGAAAAGATCATATCCCTCTTTGAATAAATAATTTTTAATGAGGGAATTACTAACTGAGATTTTTCTTCTGATCTTAGAGATTTTACAGGGGTGTATGGTATTAGAAATCTTTCTAAAAATGCTGGGGCTTTATTTACTAATATTTTATGTGTGAGCAAAGCTATTTTGTAACACCGGTAACCAGTGATTTTCCTTTAACAGTGGAGTTACATGATCAAATTTTTTTCTTTTCATGATAATTTTTATTACAGTGTTTTGGAGAATTTGTAGTCTACGTATTTCTTTTAAGGTAGTCCCTTTGTATAGGGCGTTGCAATAGTCAATTTTAGAAATGACTAGGGAATGTATTAAGATGATTTATCAAGAAACACAGATAGTGATCTAATTAATCTTAACCTGTAGAAACAAGTTTTTACCAGAGAACTAATTTGGTCGTGGTAATTGAGCTTTTGGTCTAATATGACCCTGAGAATCTTTACCTTAGTAACTACTTTAAGGTTAGTTCTGTTTATGGTTATATTGGCTCCTAGTTTCTGACCCTCCCTACACGGAAAGAGCATAGTCTTGGTTTTGGATGTGTTGAGGGCCAATTTATTGTCATGCAACCATTTTAATATTTTAGAAAGTTTCTCATTGGCAAATTATTGTAATGATTAGACATCATTTTCCACTGACAGTATATTTATACATAGGGGGGAGGTAGGATGATATAAAGTTCAATTTAAAGGTTAATCAATAGATAAGAACACAATATTTATATGATATTTTTGATTGAAATATTTGAGGGAAGGGTGGGTGGGGAGGGAATAAATTTATGTATTTATGATGACAATAGAAAGAAATTCAAGTGATGTGTAAAAGTTTTAAATGATGTAATATTGTGTACTTATTGTAAGATGAAAAATGAATAAAGAATTTGGAATAAAAAAAGAAAGTTTCTCATTGATTGCTGTAATTTCTCCATCTGCACTAGTGTCTATGGGGTATAACAGTTGTACGTCATCTGCATATGCAAATGGGACAAACCCAATTGATTGTCTGAATGTTAACAATGGTGCCAGGAATATGTTGAATAATAGTGGAGATAGAATTGAACCTTGCGGGATCCCAAAGTTTGTTGAGGTTATCCTTGCCGAAGAGTTGTTAAATATAACCTTAGATGAACGTTCATGAAAATATGATTGAAACCACTGAAGAACAACTTCCAAGATTCCCATAGATCTTAGTCTGCATAAAAGGAGATAGAAACATAGAAAGTGACAGCAGAAAAAGGCCGAGGCCCATCGAGTCTGCCCACACCATTGACCCATCCCCCTATTTAATCGCTCTCTGATGACCTTTCCCTCATAGAGATCCGACATGAGCATCCCATCTGTTCTTAAAATCTGGCACGCTACTGGCCTCGATCACCTGCACTGGGAGCTTATTCCAGCTGTCAACCACTCTTTCGGCGAAGAAGTATTTCCTGGTGTCGCCATGAAACTTCCCGCCCTTTATTTTCAGCGGGTGTCCTCTTGTGGTCGAGGGTCCTTTAAGAAGGAAAATATCATCTTTTACCTTGATACGACCAGTGACATACTTAAACGTCTCATTCATGTCTCCTCTCTCCCTTGTTCTTCGAGAGAGTATAGCCGCAATTCGATTAGCCTTTCTTCGTATGATAGATCTTTGAGCCCCGTGACCATCCTGGTAGCCATTCGCTGTATCGACTCGACTCTCAGCACATCTTTACGGTAATGTGGCCTCCAGAATTGTACGCAGAACTCCAGATGAGGCCTCACCATGGTTCTGTACAAGGGCAATAGGACGTCGGGCTTCCGACTAACAAAGCTTCTCCGGATACAACCCAGCATTTGCTTAGCCCTGGATGAAGCCTTCTCCACTTAATTGGCCGTTTTCATGTCTTCACTGATGATCACCCCCAAATCCCGTTCTGCTGTAGTCCTTGCTAAGGTTTCACCATTTAATGTGTACGTTCTGCACGGATTATTGTTGCCCAGGTGCATGACCTTGCATTTGTTAGCGTTGAAGCTAAGCTGCCAGGTCGAGGACCAAAGTTCCAATAAAAGCAGGTCTTGCGTCATGCTGTCGGACAGGCTGTCATTACTCACAATGTTTGGCATCATCGGCGAATAATGCTATTTTACCTTGAAGCCCCTGAGTGATGTCTCTTACGAATATGTTGAAAAGGATCGGGCCCAAGACCGAGCCCTGCGGCACCCCACTGGTCACCTCCGACATTTTAGAGATGGTACCATTAACCACCACCCTCTGAAGTCTACCACTCAGCCAATTGTGGACCCATGCTGTAAGTGTTTCACCGAATCCCATCGATTTCATCTTGCTCAATAGCCTGCGGTGGGGGACGCTATCAAAGGCTTTGCTGAAGTCCAACTACACGACGTCCAGGAATTCTCCCAAATCTAGTTTCCTTGTTACCCAGTCAAAGAAACTGATGAGATTGGATTGACAGGACCTACCCTTGGTGAATCCATGTTGGTGGGGATTGCGTAGTTCCTCCTCGTCTAGTATCATGTCTAATTTGCGTTTGATGAGTGTTTCCATGAGTTTACTCACTACCGATGTGAGACTCACCAGTCTGTAATTCGCAGTCTCTGTCCTGCAACCCTTTTTGTGCAGAGGAACGACGTTAGCTGTTTTCTAGTCCAAGGGCACTATTTCCGTGCTCAGGGACAGATTGAAGAGTACGGATAACGGTTCCGCTAGGACGTCCCTGAGCTCACTGAGCACCCTAGGATGTAGATTGTCCGGCCCCATTGCTTTGTTCACCTTGAGTCTTGATAATTCGTCGTAGACATCTCCGGAAGTAAACTCAAAATCCCAAAACGGGTCTTCTGAACTTTGCTTTGCTTGCAACTGTGGACCGGACCCCGGTGCCTCGCAGGTGAAGACCGAGCAGAAGTATTCATTTAGTAGTTCGGCTTTGTCTGAATCTGATTCTACATACTTCCCATCTGATTTCCTAAGGCGCACTATCCCATCAGTGTTTCTTTTTCTGTCACTAATATACCTGAAGAAGGATTTGTCGCCCTTCTTGATGTTCCTTGCTAGGTTTACCTCAGCTCGATGCTTGGCCTCTCTGACTGACGCTTTCACCGCTGTAGATTTGGCCATGTATTCCAATTTAGCCTCCCTTGTCTCTGAATGTTTGTAGGAAATGAATGCTAATTTCTTTTCTTTAACGAGATCTGAGATCTCTGCGGTGAACCATTGGGGTTGATCAATGGTGTTGAACGCCAATGATAAGTCTAAGGATATAAGGAGAACTGATTGATGCTGGTCCCAAAAATATAGTACAGAAGATGTCAGGCCAATTAAAGAGTGCTTGGTTGAATAATATTGTCGAAATCCTGTTTGGTGAGGGTGTAATGCTCCGGTTTTCTCTATGAATTCTGAAACTTGATTAAAAACTAATTTTCCGTCATTTTTGCTAAAAATGGAATGTTTGCTATTGGCCTGAAATTACTGGAATCATTCAGATTCCCTTTAACATCTTTGGGTATTGGGTAAATTCGACCATGTCTCACCGCTCCTGTCCAAGCTCCACTGACTTCCGATTATCGCCAGGGTCCACTTTAAATGCGCCTAACTTTCAAAATCCTCCACGGCATCCTCCCTCCCTTCATCCCACTCTCCTGGAACTCCTTAAATCTTAATACCACCAGACCCACTCACAAACTTAAATTATCCTTTCCTTCATTAAAAGGCATTTCCCGCACAGGAAAACTAGGGACCTCCCTCCCCTTCAGACTCACTGAGCTCTAGAACAACCTTACCTCCCCCCTCCGGACCCTGAACTCTCTCCAACTCTTCCGCAAACATCTGAAAACCTGGCTGTTTTCAAAAATGTAATACTTACCCCATCTTTGGCATCGTAAACCCCCAAAACATCCTTTCTCTATACCCTTTAACCTTCATTGGAGTTCCTTTCTCTCTCAACTCCTGTAAACCGTGCCGAGCTCTACGATTGTGGAGATGATGCAGTATATAAATCTAAGGTTTAGTTTAGTTTTGTGAATGATTAAGTTTTTCCAGTTTTGGGGTATAGTCCCTTTCTCTAGTGAGGAAGAGATTAGTTGGTGAATGTATTTGCTGAAAATGTTGAAAATTTTTTTCATAATACATGGGGGGAGTGAGTCTTCTTTGTTCCTCTTTGTATTCAGTGAGGTAAACAAGCTTCTCAGATCTGATAATGAGGGTAATGTAAAGTGGGAGCACTTTGATGTTGGAATACAGGAATCTGGAACTGAGTAGTCCATTTCTGGATCTGAGTTGATACCGAATGTTTTCCTTATCCCTTGAATCTTATCTACGAAATAATTAGCCAACTCTTGAGCAGTCAGGGTGCTAATTGCACCCTGTGCTGAACGTGATTTGATTATTGTTAAGGATTTTAAAATGGAGAATAATGTTGCAGAATTGTTTGCTATCTAATGCGGGAACCATATTATCTTTTTTTTGTCTCATTGATTTTGTTTTTATAATATTGTGCTTGACTTAAAATATCTAGCTTGATTGGCAGATGTTTTTTCTCTACGCCATTTTTTTTCTAAGGAACGCAGTTGTTTTTTGATAAATGATAATTCCGGCGTATACCAAGGGTTTTTTTGTTTTTTAACTGAAATTATTTGTGTTACTATTGGAGTGAGTTTGTTACATAGTGTCTCGCAAAGATTCTCCCACTGACTTATTTGCTCATCACTTGATAGTTTTTTAAAATCTTCTATGGATAGGTCAATCGTTGCATTCAATTTGGGTTCATCTAGCTTGCTGTAATCATGATAGCTATAGGTTTTTTCTCTCCCTGATGGCCATTAGCAGTGCATTTATGTACATAATTGAGAGTGATTAAACTATGATCTGACTATGGGACAGGCTCGATTATTGGAGAAGAAAGGTCTGTACTAAGATGGTTAGTGACAAAAACCAAATTAATAGCGTGTGCTGTGATATATGTTGGTTGGGAAACTTTTGAGATTAGGTCAATGTTAGGTACAAGGGTAATTAGATCTGATGTAAAGGGATTTTCCGGGTTAGCATACCCCCCCCCCCCCGCCGAAAATGGCCCTCCCCAACATCCCCCTGATGAATGGCACCAGGAACCAACCCCCCTTTCGCACCAGCGAAAATCAGCAGGAGGGATGCCCACTATCTCCTGCCATGCCATCACCCCCCCAACCCAGCACAAGAAAAGATTGGCAGGAGGGATGCCCATTTTCTCCCACCACCCAATGCTTCTTTGACTCCCCCTCCTGCCCCCCCTGTACCTTTGTCAGAAGTTGGGAACAGGAGGGAATTCAAAATGGCAGGCCCTCGGGGCCTAAGTCCCCGATTGGCTCAGAAGCTTAAGGCCCTCCCTCCGTATCCCTCTGAGCCAATCAGGGTCTTAGGCCCCTCCCTGTGTATCACATGATACACCGGGGAGGGGAAGGCCCACCTTTTCGGACTGGCAGGCCTAAGAGCTGGGGGACTGAGCTTCCCCTCCTGCTTCCGACATCTGACAAAGGTAAGAGGGGGAGAGTTGGGGGGGGGCATCCTTCCTGCCAATTTTTTCTCATGTGGAGGGGGGTTTGCATAGCAGAAGGGACTGGGCATCCATCTTGATGATTTTTGCTGGTGCGGGGAGGGGGGTGTCAGTACCCTGTGCCAGTTTGTCAGAGAGTGTCATCATTGGTCAGCAGGGGGGCTTTTTTATTTTTTAATGAGACAGAAATTATGCGCTTGTAACACACGCATAACACATGTATCCATTAAAAAAAAAAAAAAAAAAAAGGTTTCCTGCCCTGAACAGCTGAATGGCAGAAGGCTGCTTCAGGGCTTCCCCTGCTGCTCTGCGCATGTGTGACAGTCGCTCTCACAGTGATTCAGGCAGGATCAGACGAGAATTACAACCCGAGTGATCAGGCGACACCAGCTCTATAGCATGAATATCCAACAAGTGCTGAATGGTGGCTTGAACCTTGAGCGCTTTGTCCAAGCAACCTGTAAGAGAATGTACAAACCAATCTGTCAGAGGCCGAGCAAATTCCAGCTTGTAGCATGATGGAATAATGTCCAAGGCCCACTGGTCAGATGTAATGTGCATCCAGGCGGGAAGAAAGCAGCCAATCCCCAATCTGAAGAGGGACATCTCTTGAGCTGGCATCATTGTGCATTTCTGGCAGAGGGGGCATAGTAACATAGCAACATAGTAGTTGACGGCAGATAAAGACCCGAATGGTCCATCCAGTCTGCCCAACCTGATTCAATTTAAATTTTTTTTTTTTTTTCTTCTTAGCTATTTCTGGGCGAGAATCCAAAGCTTTACCCGGTACTGTGCTTGGGTTCCAACTGCCGAAATCTCTGTTAAGACTTACTCCAGCCCATCTACACCCTCCCAGCCATTGAAGCCCTCCCCTGCCCATCCTCCTCCAAACGGCCATACACAAACACAGACCGTACAAGTCTGCCCAGTAACTGGCCTAGTTCAATCTTTAATATTATTTTCTGATTCTAAATCTTCTGTGTTCATCCCACGCTTCTTTGAACTCAGTCACAGTTTTACTCTCCACCACCTCTCTCGGGAGCGCATTCCAGGCATCCACCACCCTCTCCGTAAAGTAGAATTTCCTAACATTGCCCCTGAATCTACCACCCCTCAACCTCAAATTATGTCCTCTGGTTTTACCATTTTCCTTTCTCTGGAAAAGATTTTGTTCTACGTTAATACCCTTTAAGTATTTGAACGTCTGAATCATATCTCCCCTGTCTCTCCTTTCCTCTAGGGTATACATATTCAGGGCTTCCAGTCTCTCCTCATACGTCTTCTGGCGCAAGCCTCCTATCATTTTCGTTGCCCTCCTCTGGACCGCCTCAAGTCTTCTTACGTCTTTTGCCAGATACGGTCTCCAAAACTGAACACAATACTCCAAGTGGGGCCTCACCAATGACCTGTACAGGGGCATCAACACCTTCTTCCTTCTATTGACTACGCCTCTCTTTATACAGCCCAGAATCCTTCTGGCAGCAGCCACTGCCTTGTCACACTGTTTTTTCGCCTTTAGATCTTCGGACACTATCACCCCAAGGTCCCTCTCCCCGTCCGTGCATATCAGCTTCTCTCCTCCCAGCATATACGGTTCCTTCCTATTATTAATCCCCAAATGCATTATTCTGCATTTCTTTGCATTGAATTTTAGTTGCCAGGCATTAGACCATTCCTCTAACTTTTGCAGATCCTTTTTCATATTTTCCACTCCCTCTTCGGACAAATCTTGGTATCATCTGCAAAAATGCACACTTTTCCTTCTAACCCTTCAGCAATGTCACTTACATACATATTGAACAGGATTGGCCCCTGCACCGAACCCTGAGGGACTCCACTAGTCACCTTTCCTTCCTTCGAGCGACTTCCATTAACCACCACCCTCTGGCGTCTGTCCGACAGCCAGTTTCTGACTCAGTTCACCACTTTGGGTCCTAACTTCAGCCCTTCAAGTTTGTTCAACAGCCTCCTATGAGGAACTGTATCAAAGGCTTTGCTGAAATCCAAGTAAATTACATCTAGCATATGTCCTCGATCCAGCTCTCTGGTCACCCAATCAAAAAATTCAATCAGGTTCGTTTGGCACGATTTACCTTTTGTAAAGCCATGTTGCCTCGGATCCTGTAACCCATTAGATTCAAGGAAATACACTATCCTTTCTTTCAGCAACACTTCCATTATTTTTCCAACAACTGAAGTGAGGCTCACCGGCCTGTAGTTTCCTGCTTCATCCCTGTGACCACTTTTATGAATAGGGACCACATCCGCTCTCCTCCAATCCCCAGGAATCACTCCCGTCTCCAGAGATTTGTTGAACAAGTCTTTAATAGGACTCGCCAGAACCTCTCTGAGCTCCCTTAGTATCCTGGGATGGATCCCGTCTGGTCCCATCGTTTTGTCCACCTTCAGTTTTTCAAGTTGCTCATAAACACCCTATTCCGTGAACGGCGCAGAATCTACTCCATTTTCTCGTGTAACTTTGCCAGACAATCTCGGTCCTTCTCCAGGATTTTCTTCTGTGAACACAGAACAGAAGTATTTGTTTAGCACATTTGCTTTCTCGTCATCACTCTCCACATATTTGTTCCCAGCATCTTTTAACCTAGCAATTCCATTTTTTATCTTCCTCCTTTCACTAATATATCTGAAAAAATTTTTATCTCCCTTTTTTACATTTTTAGCCATTTGTTCTTCCGCCTGTGCCTTCGCCAAACGTATCTCTCTCTTGGCTTCTTTCAGTTTCACCCTGTAGTCCTTTCTGCTCTCCTCTTCTTGGGTTTTTTAATATTTCATGAACGCCAACTCTTTCGCCTTTATTTTCTCAGCCACTAGGTTGGAGAACCATATTGGCTTCCTTTTTCTCTTGTTTTTATTGATTTTCTTCACATAAAGGTCCGTAGCCATTTTTATCGCTCCTTTCAGCTTAGACCACTGTCTTTCCACTTCTCTTATGTCCTCCCATCCTAACAGCTCTTTCTTCAGGTACTTTCCCATTGCATTAAAGTCCGTATGTTTGAAATCTAGGACTTTAAGTATCGTGCGGCCGCTCTCCACTTTAGCCGTTATATCAAACCAAACCGTTTGATGATCACTACTACTCAGGTGAGCACCCACTCGAACATTAGAGATACTCTCTCCATTTGTGAGGACCAGATCCAATATCGCTTTTTCCCTTGTGGGTTCCGTCTCCATTTGTCTGAGCAGAGCCTCTTGAAAGGCATCCACAATCTCCCTACTTCTTTCCGATTCCGCAGACGGAACATTCCAGTCCGCATCCGGCAGGTTGAAATCTCCCAACAGCAGAACCTCCTCTTTCCTTCCAAACTTTTGGATATCCACAATCAGATCCTTATCAATTTGCTGCGATTGAGTCGGAGGTCTGTAGACTACACCCATGTAGATAGAAGTTCCATCTTCTCTTTTCAGAGCAATCCATATCGCTTCTTCCTCTCCCCAGGTCCCTTGCATTTCGTTCGCTTGGATATTGATCTTTACATAGAGAGCTACTCCTCCACCTTTATGACCATCTCTGTCCTTCCTAAAAAGATTATATCCCGGTATGTTTGCATCCCATTCATGTGATTCACTGAACCATGTCTCTGTGATAGCAACAATATCTAGATCTGCCTCTAATATCAGGGCTTGTAGATCATGAACTTTGTTGCTTAGACTGCGAGCATTTGTGGTCATCGCTTTCCAGCTATTTTTCAGCGAAAATCTCCTTTTTCGTATGGATTTTTGTGTCGTTTCACTTTCCGTTGCAATACTAAGAAATGAGTTGCTGATATTGCTTATGTTGCAGCCTTTACTACTATCACATCTTTTCTTTTGCCGGGGGTGGTCTCTATAATTGTCCTTCGTACATATACCACCCCCACCTTCTAGTTTAAATGCCTAGAAAAATATTGTCTAAATTTCTCTGCAAGGTTTCTTTTTCCTGCTGTAGTAATATGTAGCCCATCAGTGCAATATAGCTTCTTGAGAGGTGGAATGAGAGGTGGAAGGCTGGGAATGCCTATAGCTTGCATACCATCGTCAGAAGCCCTGTGAGAATTCCTGCGATGTGACATTTGCATAAGGTCTGAAGCGCCGTGAGCCATGAAAAGTAGAACAACCAGAACCCCAGGAGGGTCAGGGTCTGGGTCTGCTATCAGACAGAGTCTTAGGGTGACAGTATCATAGAATCCATGAGGTCGTCCAGACCATTTCCAAACAGTAACCCCTTACAAGGCAGTCTAGCAAGAATAGCTTTAGAAGTGGAATCACCAAACCACTGTCTGATCCAGAGCATTTTGTGGGCAGAGGTAGAGTATGCCGACACAGTTGCCAAAACTCGCATAAGGTCATATAATACATCAGCTATAAAATCTGTCCCAGCCAAAAGAAGTTGAGGAGGAGAATCCAATGCCTTACTCTCCAGTGTGCGCAGTTGAGAGAGACAGGCGCGTGCGAGAAAAGACGTCGACGAAGCAGCTTTGATGCCTAAAGCAATTGTGTGAAAGAGTTTTCTGAGGACCATATCCCCACGGTGGTCCTGCGTATCCTTTAGCACCACATCACCTATCCTGGTGAGATAGGTATGTTTAGTCACCTGCGCCACCAAAGAATCCACTTTGGGCTGATCCAAAAACTGTTGACACTCCTGTGCCAGTGGATACAAGTGTGTCAAAGCTCTAGCAATTTTTTTAGAGCACCCTCTGGAAAGTCAAACTGCTCCAGACCAGAACACTCACACCAAAGTGCCAGGGAAAGGCAGCAGACTGTGAGCGTACAGCACAAAGCTAGGAGGAAGAAGTGGACAGAGCCAGCTGAGTGACCAAGTTAAACTCCTGCAAAGACTCAGAAATAAGGTCCAGCAGAGCCCCAAATTTAAATAAGCACAGGACAGTAGGATCAAACCCAGAATCCAAGCCTCCAGAGGGATCCATAGATCCAGCACACAGCCCCTGATCACCTGCTCTGGGAAGCGCTGTACCTGCAAACAAGGGATCAATAAGCAAAACATCAGCATCAGGGTTCCCCAGATCAGGGTCAAGCAGCGCAAAAGCAGGTACAGGCTGAGGCAAGGATGCGCCCAAAGGCACAATGCCACTACGACACCGCATAGGCAGATTGGGACTGCTCAGGGGGAGAACACCTGATCTGAAACTCAGACCACCAAAATTTCATACAGCTGGAAAAGGTGTCTGGCTCCTGGGCGTAGAGTCATCTTTAGATGACTTAAATTTGCATTTCTTAGGAAGCGGTGGGGGGTGGGGGCCTAGCCGGGCGAACAGAACTACCAGCCATGCCGAGCCCCGAAAGTAATGAAGGATGCCCTGCCGGGTCATCTACTTTCGCAGGGGAAAGGCTAACTGCTGCCAGCTTCCTCAGCTGCACCATATGGCACATGACACAAGGATGCTCTAAAAAGGCTAAATTTGTGCAATCCTAGCAAGAATCCACATGAGGAGAGGCCAAGGACTCCATCCCAGCAAGTTCCTAGGCAAATTTGCAGTTTTGAAGAAGCAGGGAGCTTTAGAAAAAAAGATCGCTAAAAATCCAAGATGGATGTCATAAAAAAAACATTTGCACCAAACTCACGATATTTTTCACACTTCCCAAATTCCAAAAACAGCGATTTTAGGATTTTTCAGAAGGGGGAAGATTCAGAAATGCTCAAAACCCCCATTTTTCTCACCTCCCCAAATTCGTCTCACAGGCTGACAGCCTGTACTTACTGTGACCTGAAAGAAGATCTGTGCTGCAGGCCTACTTCAGCATTCTCACAGTAGCTGGATAAAAAAATTCACTGCCACAATGCTGGGAATGCTTCTGCAAAGCTGATCTTCAGGCTGCCAGTTAGACTCCTATACCTCTACCCAGGACAGGCAGAAGCGAAAAGACGCAGCCGGCACCCTGTGAGACACCGTCGAGTCTCTTAAAGGCAACCAACAGCCTGCGCTTGATTCCTGATTAACAGCAGGTGAGCCCGCTTCAGGGATGGCCCTGAGCTTCAGAGAAAACTATGCAGGCTGACTAACAGGTACCCAGTGGGACTGGCCTATCAGCTACAGACCGAAGTCTGTGTGTTCTCAAGCAGGCAGAGCTTTGAAATTGCTCCAAGTATCAGAATTCCTGAAAAAAGGATGAAATTACACTGAATAAAATGGGGAGAGCAGAACAAACACTCCTGCAGGCACACGCGCAGAAGGAAAGAATTGTAGGTGGAGCTAAAGAGCCCAGTGAAGTACAGCAGAGGCAGAGTGCAAAATCCAGAGTGACTCCTTATGCAGCACAAGGCTATGGGGAAATAACCCATCCATCTAGAATGTCTCACCTATTGCACTGGCAAGATGTTTTTCCATAGTGAAGTTGTCACATAAGAAAGTTAACACCTTTAAAAGAGGGAAACGTTGAAGGGTATGAATAATTATCTCCATGTATCATGTTTAGTAAAGTACTGTACCAAAGGATTAAGGCCCTCTTTTACAAAGGCGTGCTAAGTATTTTAGCGCGGATTTAGCCCGTGCTAAATCAACACGTGTGCTAACGCGTCCATAGGATAACATGCACGTGTTAGCATTTAGTGTGTGTTTAGCACGCATTAATATTTAGCGTGCGCTAAAAAGCTTACTGCACCTTTGTAAAAGATGGGGCAAGTGACTCATGACTGAAACCGTGAAATATCAGGATAATTTCCTAAAAGAAAAGTCCATAAGCCATTATTAAGATGGACTTGGGTATATCCACTGCTTATTTCTAGGATAAGTGCATAAAACATGTTTTACTCTTTGGGATCTTGCCAGGTACTTGTGACCTGGGTTGGCCACTGTTGGAAACAGGATACTGGGCTTGATGGACCTCTGATCTGTCCCAGTATGGCAATGCTTATGGTCTTATAATTTCTGGCCTAGTTTGCCATCATAACTTCCGATTTCCTCGTTTTCATAAGGATTAGACTTTTTCCTTCTCATGCTTTCGTGAAACCTTATTTCTCTTTTAGTTTTGACAAATATGCTTATACCTTGATACAGTAAAGAAGGAAATGCATTTGTTTTTCACACACCTTTCCTTGAGCCAGATTGCATAGCATTTATTTATAGCTTTCTCCATTCAAACATAATTATTTCAAGAGTGACATTTACTGTATCCACACTGAAATGGTTCTCAGTATTACATTACATTAGTGATTTGTATTCCGCCATCACCTTATGGTTCAAGACGGATTACAGAAGAGGATTTCTGGACATGTCCAGAGGTGTTAGGGTAGAGCAGGTTGCTTCAGAGGATTGAAATGTTTCATTCGGTGTTAGTTAGTCTTCATCGATTTCTTGAATAGCAAGGTTTTTATTTCTTTTCTGAAAGTTTTGTAGTCTGGGTCGCAATTACAAAACTTTCAGAAAAGAAATAAAAACCTTGCTACATTTCAGTCCTCTGAAGCAACCCGCTCTACTCTGTAACACCTCTGGACATGTCCAGAAATCCTCTTCTGTAATCCGTCTTGAACCGCAAGGTGATAGCGGAATACAAATCACTAATGTAATGTAATACTGAGAACCATTTCAGTGTGGATACAGTAAATGTCACTCTTGAAATAATTATGTTTGAATGGAGAAAGCTATAAATAAATGCTATGCAATCTGGCTCAAGGAAAGGTTAAATATTTTTTAAAATTATTTTCTGACAATTGTGAGAATAAAAAGAATATAGGAAAAATATTTTTTTTACAACTTTGGAATCTCTGCCCCGAAATAAAATGTCATCAGTGTTTAGTAAGTGACACTCTTACCTATGCACAAATCTTTTGCTCTCCAGGTAGGCAAGTGCTGTGCTGAGCTGGTAAGCATAGAGAATCAAAGATGCTAGATCCAAACTGTACTTTCTTACTTGCAAAAATGAACGGAGCTTTTCAAAGAAGAAGAAATAAAAATAGCAAATTAATCTATACATTCCATAATATTAACACTCTTCAAACAGATGTAAAAGATATATTAAAGACCATGGTTTTGTATAATCTCCACAGAGAGCACAAGGCACAAGAGCATGTTGTTCTCTTCAAAAAAGCTAACTAAGCAACTTGAATTTAAACAACTTTTTAAAAGTATTTCTCAATTGACTGAACTCACTTGAACTTTAGCTTTAAAAACAATAATAGAAACAAAACATGGTTTTGATGATCTGATTAATAATCAATTAAAAATATATTTTATCAACAAAACAGATTTATACAATGAACATTATAGTCAAGACTAGG
Source organism: Geotrypetes seraphini (assembly GCF_902459505.1). Classification (NCBI taxonomy): domain Eukaryota; kingdom Metazoa; phylum Chordata; class Amphibia; order Gymnophiona; family Dermophiidae; genus Geotrypetes; species Geotrypetes seraphini. Next base: position 22,380,535 of record NC_047085.1, on the reverse strand, counting down.
GAGTACATATATATATAGTGATTTTAGAAAAGGTGCTACTTATATGTAACCGATTCAAAGTAAAAATATCAAGCTTACTCAAAAAATCATGAATGTCACAACTATAAAGAGAGCAAACTGTATATAATATATTCATATTATTCAGACCTCATACACTCTGGACATTACTCAAATCACTTTCATGCCCATTACTGGGGTGGTGTATTCATCATTGGTCTGATATATATTAACAAAAAGATGTGCATTCAAAATAGTGTAAATGTGAAGAAGCACTTAACATTTACACTATTTTGAATGCACATATTTTTGTTAATATACATCAGACCGATGCTAAAATACACCACCCTAGTAATGGTCATGAAAGTGATTCGAGTAATGTCCAGGGTGTATGATTTCTGAATAATTTGAATATATAGTTTAGTTTGCTCTCTTTATGGTTGTAGCTACTTATATGTAAAAATGACAGAACACATTTTCTCTGTACAGAAAGGTGGTATGTTCTGGTGGTCCTGTATCTTAGAACAGTAATACACATATACTGAGGAATTCTATAAATTGTGCCTAAAGTTAGGTGCTAATTCCATACCCAATTTATGCCGCAAAAACACATTCAACTGATGCAAGTAACTGAAACAGGTCTGAAATAGCAGATTGGAACAAATACACTTACCTGCCCACTTATAGGATAGCACCTAAGTGTATCTGTGTGCAACTGCAAAAGGGGCATTCTCATGGAAAGACGTCAGGGCATTCCAGAAAACTGCAAACAGGATTTTTTACATCAAGTAGGCCACCAATGCTATTCTATAAAGAGCACTGTTAACAGGCTGGGCAGGATTTCCAGGAGGCTTATCCACACACATATAACTAGGTACACTTTGTAACTGAACAAGAGTTTTTATTATTTAGGTTTGCCTCACATGCAGTTAACACAGTCCATAATGCAATAATTCAATGGCTTACTTCAGCCATGCAAAAACACTCTTTTCTCTCATCTCTCCATCACTCAATGAAGTCTAACCATTTAAAATGTTTCCCAGGACTCTTCTCAGCCCTTAGCTAGAGAAAACTTCTCTTATTGAATTTCCTGAGCTCAGGGAAGTCTCTTCCTTCTGAGGACCTCTCCTGAATATCTCTGAGCTAGGCATATATCTTTCTCCCCGCCTCTCTGACTCAGCGGGGCTGTATTACTTCCTTAACGGGTTTCAGCACTGAGTTGCAAAGCTCAGTGCATTCTGGGACAGGTAGTTCTGCATCTTCAGTGACAGAAAACCCCTGAATCCCTTACAAGCGCTTCTAAGAATACGGGTGGTTGCTTTCTGCTCCCAATGTAGGCCAATGAAATGGCCATATAAATCCACTGTTTGTCTATAGTGTGTTGTAACTCTTCTTTCTTCTAACCTAGACCCCCTCTCTCACATAGAAAAACCAACAACAACAACAACAAAACAAAAAAAATCACACCACCCAAACAATCATTCCCTCCTTTTCTTTTTCTGCTTAAAACTCTTCTGGCTAATTCTTGTCTTTCATATTGCAAGCAAGGTTTATTTTATTTTACATAGTCAGACCAGAAAGCAGCTTAAGGCTTAATCTGTAGTTGGAGATTATAGCACAGAAGCTGCTAGCTAGATTTATTGGGAATATTTAGATTTTTTAAAAAAGGGAAAAAGGTAGATACAGCAGAAATTGTATCATAGTGTTTGCTAGGCCCTGCTATAAAACTGCTGATAGAGATCTAGGTGAGTCACTGGAACTTTAGTCCCTCCCACCCACCCCACAACCCACCCTCCTCAGGGTCTGCAACTCATATATAGACAGCCCAATAATCAAGAAGTCTCAATCAATCCCAATCCCAGCCAACCAAGGTAAAATTATGTTCTTACCTGTTAATTTTCTTTCCTTTAGAAGTAGCAGATGAATCCAGAGACTAGTGGGTATAGCTCACATCGACCAGCAGGTGGAGATAGAGAACTGATTAACAGTTGGCCTTATAGCCTGGTGTTCCTCCTGTTGATTCAGTTATGCACCTTGCCCAAGCATCCCGAAGGAGAATGAGCATCCTCAAACTTCATTCCAGTAGTAAATGAGTAATTCAGAAATGTAAAAATACAATTACCAACCATACCCCAACTGAAACCCCAAACAGACATACAGACAGAAAGTCCACTGGGGAGGGGCTCTGGATTCATCTGCTGCTTCTAAAGGAAAGAAAATTAACAGGTAAGAACATAATTTTACCTTCCTTAGCAAAGCAGCAGATGAATCCAGAGACTAGTGGGATGTAGCAAAGCAAACTCAAACTGGGTGGGAAGCCAATGCCGCCTCCGCCAGCACTGACGCGCCAAAACATGCCTCCGTACGGGCAGCTACGTCTAAACGGTAATGCTTCGAGAAAGTATTCCTCGACGACCAAGTGGCCGCCCGGCAAATTTCCTCCAAAGACAAACCACCGGACTCCGCCCAAGACGTAGCCAATGCTCGAGTCGAATGAGCACGAAGGTGCTCCGGTACTTGCTTCCCCGTCAACAAATACGCCGAAGCAATAGCCTCTTTGACCCAACGAGCAATGGACGCCTTAGACGCAGCCATACCTTTGCTTTTGCCCGCGAATAAGACGAAGAGATGATCTGACCGACGAAAATCGTTAGTCACCCCCAAATAATGTAGAATCATCCGTCGTACATCCAGTAGACACAAGGACGAAAATCTTTTTCCCCAGTCCTCCTTCCGGAAGGATGGGAGGAATAAACTCTGGTTTACATGAAACGAAGAAATCACCTTAGGAAGGAAGGATGGCACAATCCGCACCGACACTCCAGCCTCCGAGAAACGTAAAAAGGGTTCCCTGCAAGAAAGCGCCTGGAGTTCCGACACTCGTCTTGCAGAAGCCATAGCCACCAAAAACACCGTTTTCAAGGTGACATCCTTTAATGTTGCCGCCGACAGAGGCTCGAAAGGCACCGCCTGCAAACTTCCAAGGACAAGTTTAAGATTCCATGCCGGACACATTCGCTTTACTGGAGGGCGGATATGGTGAACCCCCTTGAGGAAACGGACCACGTCGGGTTGTGAAGCGAGCGTCGAGCGAGACACCCGGCCCCTGTAACAGGCAATGGCCACCACCTGCACCTTTAGAGAGTTATAGGCTAACCCTTTAGCTACGCCCTCCTGCAGAAAAGCAAGAATATCCGACAGAGATGCTTGGAAGGGCGCAATCCCCTGCCGTGCGCACCATGACTCAAAAACTCTCCAGACTCTCGCATATGAGGCAGAAGTCAAAATTTTCTTAGCTTGAAGTAGAGTGGCAATAACCTCTTCCGAATAGCCCCTCCTTCTCAGCCTTGACTGTTCAATAGCCAGGCCGTAAGCCCAAATTGGGCCGGATTATCCATTGAGATTGGACCCTGAGTCAGCAAATCCGGAGTCACCTGGAACGTGACCCGATCTCCTGTTGATAGCTGAATCAGAACCGCGTACCATGGCTGACGCGGCCAATCCGGAGCTACCAGGATCACTCTTCCCTGAAAGAGAGAGATGCGGTGTAACACTCGACCTATCATGGGCCAAGGCGGAAATACATACAGAAGGGAATTGGGAGGCCACGGGAGAGCTAACGCGTCCACCCCCTCCGAGCCCCTCTCCTTGCGTCTGCTGAAGAACCGAGGCAGTTTTGTATTGCGAGATGAGGCCATGAGATCCATCTCTGGCAGCCCCCAACGCAGGACTAGCAGCTCGAAAGCTCGAGCAGACAACTCCCATTTGCCTGGATCCAGAAGATTTCTGCTGAGGAAGTCCGCTTGAACGTTTTCGTGACCCGCAATGTGTGCCGCCGACAGAAGCGGAACATGCCTCTCCGCCCACCGAAACAGCAGCATTGCCTCTTCGGCCAACTGAGGACTCCGGGTACCCCCCTGACGATTGATATATGCCACCGCCGTGACACTGTCCGAAAAGATCCTTGTCGGACGGTCCTGAATCAGGGACTGAAAAGCCCGCAGCGCAAGTCTAATCGCTCGTAACTCCAGTAAATTGATCGACCACTGGGCCTCTTCCGAGGACCACACCCCCTGCACTGAAGCTTGCAGGTACTGGGCCCCCCAGCCCAGAAGACTGGCATCCGTTGTAATCATGACCCATTCCGGCGTAGCTAACGGCATGCCCCTCCACAGATGCAACCCGTGTAGCCACCACTGCATGCTGCGAGCCGCCCGAGGACTCCATTGGAGACGTAAATTGTAGTCCAGAGATGCTGGGGACCAACGAGAAAGAAGAGACTGTTGCAAGGGCGGCCTCATGTGGTATCGAGCCCAGGGCACCACTTCCAGAGTTGCCACCATTGAGCCCAGAACCTGTACATAATCCCAAACCCGAGGTCTGGGCGACCCGAGAAGTAGCCGAATCTGAGACTGCAATTTGTCCCCCCGGTCTCGGGGTAGAAATACCTTCCCCAGACAAGTGTCGAACCTGACCCCCAGATGCACCAAAGACTGAGACGGGGACAGAAAACTCTTGGGAAAGTTGACGATCCACCCTAACGACTGCAGGAGCGCGATTACTCTCTGAGTAACCAACAAACTCTCCTGTCTGGAAGAGGCGCGGATCAACCAGTCGTCTAAGTAAGGGTGCACTCGAATTCCTTCCTGACGTAGAAATGCCGCCGCCACCACCATCACTTTGGAAAAGGTGCGGGGAGCCGTTGCAAGTCCAAAGGGCATTGCCCGAAATTGATAATGCTGGCCGAGAATCGCAAACCGCAGATACCGCTGATGCGGAGGCCAGATCGGAATATGGAGGTATGCTTCTTTGAGATCTAGGGACGTGAGGAACTCTCCTGGCCTTACAGCCGCACTGACCGAGCGAACCGTCTCCATCCGGAAATGGCGAACACTGAGAAATCTGTTGACCCCTTTTAGATCTAGCACCGGTCTGAATGACCCCCCCTTTTTTGGTACAATGAAGTAAAGGGAATATACACCGCGCCCCACCTCTTCCGGGGGCACCGGTACCACCGCCCCCAGATCCAGCAGCACCTGAAGAGTCATGCGGACCGCTTCTCCTCTGGCCGCCCCATTGCACGGGGACACCAAGAAAGAATCGACGACGGGAGAGGCGAACTCTAACTTGTACCCGTCTTGAATACTGTCTAAAACCCACTGATCTGACGTGATTTTGGCCCACTCCGCCACAAATGCCGACAGCCGACCCCCTAAGGGAAAGGCGGAGGGAGCCAAGTCCCCGTCATTGTGGATTGCGATTTGATGGGGCACATGCTGGCTGACCGGAAGAGGGTTTCGTCGTACGAAAGGAACTTTTCTGCTGAAACCTAGGTCTCGCAGAGGAAAAAGAAGCAGCAGCGGCTCTGAAGACTGGTTTACCGGAACTGTATCTCCTAACGTCCCTGAAGCGCGTTCTAGACGATGAGGATTTCAACGGGGGCCTAGCCCTATCTTCCGGTAATCGCTGGGTTTTGGTATCCCCAAAATCCTTCACCAGTTTATCCAAATCTTCCCCAAACAATAACCCCCCCTTAAAAGGGAGCTTCACAAGCCGAAGCTTGGATGTCGCATCTGCCGCCCAATGCCGGAGCCATAAAGATCTGCAAGAAACAACCGAAAGAGACATCTGCTTAGCAGAAGCTCTAATAATATCATATAAGGAGTCTGCCAAATAGGCCAAACCCGACTCCAAATCAGCCAGTTCCGAAGGGACAGAACCCCCGGACTCCATTAAATTATCCGCCATCCCTTGCGACCACTGCAGACACGCCCGCGCCGCATAAGAGCTGCAAATCGCGGCCTGTAAGGTAACAGCAGCTACCTCAAAGGACATTTTCAGGGAGGATTCAATCTTCCGATCTTGTGCATCCCTCAGCGTAACTCCCCCTTCCACCGGCAAGGTAGTCTTTTTTGTCACCGCTGCCACCAATGCGTCCACCCTGGGCAACCTAAACTTCTCTAGTTTGGCCGGGTCAACCGGATACAAGAGCCGCATGGCCTTTGCCACTCTCAGACTGGCCTCCGCCGTATCCCATTGCGCCGATATCAGCTCCTGCATGGCTTCATGCACCGGAAAGGACTTAGGTGGCCTACGTGTTCCTGCCATAAGGGGGTTACCAGACACCTTAGCCTCTTCCTGAGAGATGTTTAACCCCTGCAATGCCTTTGAAATCAAGGAAGACAGTTCTTCCCTATGAAAAAGACGGAGAGCGGAAGGGTCATCCACTTCCCTACCCGGGGGATCCTCTGCTTCCCAATCCAAGACCTCACCTTCCTCCAAAGATTCAGGAAGGGAAAAAGGGGACACTGGAAGATTATCCTCCGCGTCAGCGGTCGCGAGTCTGCGCTTTTTCGCTACCTGCGACCGCCCCGGCGACTCCACATTATCCGTAGTCGGTCTGGCATTCACAAAAGCAGAGGTAGAAGGCCCTGGGAGGGACGGACCGGTCACAGGCACCGGTTGAGCAGGCTGCGAGCCCTGCAACAAGAATGCCCTGTGTAACAGCATAATAAATTCAGGTGAGAAGGAGCCCAACCTAAATGCTGCTGAACCGACCTGATCTGCGCCAGGTAGCGGATCCGCGCCTTCACCAAGCGCTCCCGATTCTCCGACCGCCGCCGAACTCCCTTCAGCCGTGGAGGAGCCCTGCAGCACAACCGAGTCGACTTCGGGAGGCGGGGACTTCGACTGTGCCTCCCTGACCCGGGAAATGGCTACCTCACATGCCTGTAGAAAAGCATCCCCTGCCGGTGTGTCAGAACAACCGGCAGAGCAGAAGCCCGATAGTGTTCTACGTTTCCCACAGCGCGAACACCGCTGACCAGGCTCTGCTGCCATCCCCCGTTCCGGCAAACACAAATGACTAAAAATAAAATATTTTCTTATTTTATTTTTTTATTTTTACACGCGGCGCAAGCCGCCGACCGCCGACTCCGCCCACCAACTAAACCGGCACCCAGGAACGATCAAAGAGGAAGCAAAACAAACACTCACCACCAAATTTCTTCGACCGCCCCACCGGAAGCCAGGTTACAGCTGGTAATTGTACTGAAAGCCGACTCAAAAACGGCACGGCTCAGCACAAGCAGGAAGTCTTTCTTTTTTTTTTTTTTTTTTTTTTACTGGAATGAAGAAGAAACTTCTGCAACGTCCAAGTAAATCCCTCCAGCAATCGGAGGGGAGGGTGGAGAAGGGACCTGGGAGGGCCCAGGTGTAGCTCCCAAAGCCGGCACCGCACAGCCAGGCACCCCTGTCCTACTGAAGAGAGCTAGTCTCAACAGAGGAATCCAAAGGAACACCACTTTACCCGGCACAAGCCAGAATCCAGGAGCTAGAGAGCTAGCTCAACCCCTGCTGGGAGATAGAGCAAAACTGAATCAACAGGAGGAACACCAGGCTATAAGGCCAACTGTTAATCAGTTCTCTATCTCCACCTGCTGGTCGATGTGAGCTATACCCACTAGTCTCTGGATTCATCTGCTGCTTTGCTAAGGAAGATGAATTTCATTCAGTGCAATCATTGTGGTGCTTTAGTTCCCAGGCAAATCATCTGGAGCCTCAAGGCTTGCCTCATCTGCCTTAAACTTGCTAGTATCAAAGAGGAGCTCTATAAACTTAAGCAGGAATTGGAGGCTATTACAGCAGCTACAATCACCCCATAAAAATACAGGTAGTCGTCGACTTACGATCGCAATCGGTTCCGACTGATAGGTCTTAAGTTGATTCGGTCATAAGTTGGTCTATGTTAATACAGTACTGTATACAGTACTGTACTAACTATTTTTTACCCCTTCCCACGTACCTTTTCCCTGGTGGTCCAGTGGTGTATCCTGCCTGAGCCCCTCCTGCCGATGTCAGAAGCCAGCAGCGCACCCGGGCTGGCATGCGCAGGAGTGAGCTTTTAGAACTCTTGCCCCACGCCACTGACTGAAACACTGCCGTAAGTTCTCACGGGACTTGTGATTCTCACAGCAATGCCGCGAAAACCACAAGTCCCATGAGAACTGGCGGCAGTGTTTCAGTCAGTGGCGCAGGGCGGGGCGGGAGTTCTAAAAGCTCACTTCTGTACGTGCCGGCCCGGGTGTGCTGCTGGCTTCTGACATCGGCAGGAGGGGCTCATGCAGGATACACCACTGGACCACCAGGGAAAAGGTACTTGGGGAGGGGTATACTGTAATTAGTATGGGCTGGGGAAATGCGTCGTAAAGTCGAACAGTTGCATGTCGCATAGGTCGTAAGTTGACGACTACCTGTATTCCAATTTACCATCACTGCCCCAAAGAATAAAACAACCCATGATTAAATGGATCACAGTTGGCTCAGGTACACTGCAGCATGTGACGCAAACATCCACCTTCATAATTGTTGCCCCTACAGAATTCCTTTGTTCCATTAGAGCATTGTGATGCTCAAAAGAACTGAGAAGGAACCAGAACCAGTATTCCAGAAAAAAACTGAAAACCTCACTCTTTGACAACTAACTCCTTTCACTTAAAATGATTAGGATCTTCTTTCCTGTCCCCCCATCCTCTTCTCTCACCATCTTTACCCTCCCCTTTCCTTCTTCTGTCGCCTAGAGCCTGTTTAGGTGTGTGCGACGCACAAACATTAAGAACATAAGAAGTTGCCTCCGCTGGGGGAGACCAAAGGTCCATCCTGCCCAGCGGTCCGCTCCCGCGGTGGCCCATCAGGCCACTGCCTGAACAGTGGTCTCTGACTAATTTTGTAATTTACCTCTAATCCTGTCCCTATAACCTTACCTCTACTCCTATCTGTACCCCTCAATCCCTTTGTCCTCCAGGTACCTGTCCAGACCTTCTTTGAAGCCCTGTAGCGTACTTCTGCCTATCACATCCTCCGGCAGCGCGTTCCATGTATCCACCACCCTCTGGGTGAAAAAGAACTTCCTGGAGTTTGTTCTAAACCTTTCCCCTTTCAATTTCTCCGAGTGCCCCCTTGTACCTGTGGTTCCCCTTAGTTTGAAAAATCTGTCCCTATCCACTTTTTCTATGCCCTTCATGATCTTGAAGGTTTCTATCATGTCTCCACTGAGTCGTCGGTTTTCCAGGGAGAAAAGCCCCAGCTTTTTCAGCCTGTCAGTATATGAGAGGTCCCCCATACCTTTTATTAGCTTAGTTGCTCTTCTCTGGACTCTCTCAAGTACCACCATGTCTTTCTTGAGGTACGGCGACCAGTACTGGACACAGTACTCCAGGTGCGGGTGCACCATTGCACGATACAGTGGCAGGATGACTTCCTTCGTCCTGGTTGTGATACCTTTCTTAATGATACCCAACATTTTGTTCGCTTTCCTTGAGGCTGTGGCGCACTGCGCCGACGCCTTCAATGTTGCGTCCACCATCACTCCCAGGTCTCTTTCAAGGTTGCTCACCCCTAGCGGTGATCCCCCCATCTTGTAAGTGAACATCGGGTTCTTTTTCCCAATATGCATGACCTTGCATTTCCCTATGTTGAAGCTCATTTGCCATTAGATTAGATAAGTTAAGCACCTCCAAAGCACATATAAAAAAGCTCAAAATAAAAGAAAGGAGAAGGAACAAGAACCAGCTCAAACCGGACAAGGAACTCAAAATAGTGAAATGCCTTCCGTAATCCTCAGCCACCAGGAATGCCAGACAAATACTGAATGTAATTAGAGAAGAAGCAAATAATTTGAACCCTGATATTATCATCCACCTCAGAACAAACGACCTGGCCAACAATAACTGACTGACAGTGTAGAAAGCTTTTTAGGAGCTGGGGGAGGGGATAAAACCTTTTATACAGACTGTAGCTTTTTCAGAAGTACTGCCTACTTATGGAAAGGAAGAGGAAAGAGTCCAAAATACTGAGAACTTCAATACGTGGCTCAAAGCCTGGTGTCATCAAGAAGGCTTTAGGTACATAGGAGGATGAGGCAATACATGGAAAACAAGAGACTGTATTGTAATGATGGGCTGCACCTTACCATGGCAGGAAAAAGAATTCTGGCTGAGAAATTTAGGCAATATGTTTCTAGGCATTTAAACTAGAAGGTGGGGGTAGCGTATGTATGGAGGTTATTTCCGGTGGCCACCCCTAGCAAAAGACAAGATTTGATGATAATAAAGAAAGCAATGAAAACAATAATATTAGCAATTCACTTCCTAACGATGCAACAGGAAATGAGCTAAAATTAAAAACTATACAAAAAATGAGATTGTTGAGGAATAGTAGTTGGAAAGCAATGACCACAAATGCCTGCAGTCTAAGCAACAAAGTTCATGATCTGCAAGCCCTGATGTTAGAGGCAGACCTGGATATTGTTGCTATCATAGAGCTATATATGGTTGAGTGACTCCCATGGATGGGATGCTAACATACTGGGATATAATCTTTTTAGGAAAAATAAGAGATGGTCAAAGAGGCGGAGGAGTAGCTCTCTATGTAAAGATCTATATCCGAGCGACTGAAATGCTGGGGACCTGGGGAGATGAAGAAGTGATATGGATCGCTTTGAAAAGACAAGATTAAACTTCTATTTATGTGGGTGTTGTCTACAGACCTCTGACTCAATTGTAGCAAATTGATAAAGATCTGATTGCGGATATCCAAAAGTTTGGAAAGAACAAGAGGGATGCTGCTGTTGGGTGACTTCAATCTGTCAGATGCTGACCGAAATGTTCCGTCTGCGGAATCAGAAAGAAGTAGGGAGATTGTGGATGCCTTTCAAGAGGCTCTGCTCAGACAAATGGTGACGGAACCCATGAGGGAAAAAGCGATACTAGATCTGGTTCTCACAAATGGGGACAGTATCTCTAATGATTGAGTGGGTGCCCACCTGGGAAATAACGATCATCAAACAGTTTGGTTCGATATAACAGTTAAAGTGGAGGGCAGCCACACAAAACTCAAAGTCCTAGATTTCAAACGTACAGACTTTAGTAAAATGGGAGCGCACCTGAAGAACGAGCTGTTAGGATGGGATGACATAAGGGAAATGTAAAAACAGTGGTCTAAGCTGAAAGGAGCAATAAAAATGGCTACTGACCTTTATGCGAGGAAAATAAATAAAAACAAGAGAAAAAGGAAACAGAAATGGTTCTTTAAACTTGTTGTGGAGAAAAAGGTAAAAGAGCTGATTTTCGTGAAATATAAAAATACCCAAGAAGAGGAGTACAGAAAGGACTATCGGAGGAAACTGAAAGAAGCCAAGAGAGATACGTCTGGCGAAGGCGAAAGCGCAAGAGAAAATGGCTAGGAATATATTAGAGTGAAAGGAAGAAGAAAAATGGAATTGCAAGACTAAAAGATTCTATGTATCGATATGTGGAGTGTGATGAGGAAAAAGCAAACATATTAAACAAATACTTCTGTTCTGTGTTCACGGAAGAAGATCCTGGAGAGGGACCAAGATTGTCTTTCAAAGTTACACACAAGAATGGAGTAGATACTGTGTTGTTCACGGAAGAAAGTGTTTATGAACAACTTGAAAAATTGAAGGCAGACAAAGTGATGGGACCGGAGGGGATCCATCCCAGGATATTGAGGGAGCTCAGAGAGGTTCTGGCGGGTCCCATTAAAGATTTGTTCAACAAATCTTTGGAGACGGGAGTGGTTCCTGGGGACTAGAGACTGGTCCCTATTCACAAAAGTGGTCGCAGTTATGAAGTGGGAAACTACAGGCTTGTAAGTCTCACTTCGGTTATTGGAAAAATAATGGAAGCACTGTTGAAAGAAAGAATAGTGAAATTCCTAGAATCAAATGGGTTACAGGATCCGAGGCAACATGGTTTTACAAAAGGTAAATCGTGCCAGACGAATCTGATTGAATTCCTTGATTGGGTGACTGGAGAAATGGATCAAGGGTATAGGCTAGACGTAAATTTACTTAGATTTCAGCAAAGTCATTGACATGGTTCCTCATAGAAGGCTCTTGAACAAACTTGTTGGGCTGAAGTTAGGACCCAAAGTGGTGAACTGGATTAGAAACTGGTTGACGGACAGACGCCAGAGGGTGGTGGTTAATGGAATTTGCTTGGAGGAGGGAAAGGTGAGTGGTGGAGTCCCTCAGGGATTGATGCTAGGGCTGATCCTGTTCAATATGTTTGTGAGCGACATTGCCGAAGGGTTAGAAGGGAAAATTTGCCTTTTGCAGATAATACCAAGATCTGCAACAGAGCAGACACCAAGGAGGAAGTGAAAAACATGAAAAAGGATCTGCAAAAGTTAGAAGAATGATCTGATATCTGGCAACTAAAATTCAATGCAAAGAAGTGCAGAGTAATGCATTTGGGGATTATAAATCGGAAGGAGCCGTATGTGCTGGGAGGTGAGAGGTTGATATGCACCGATGGAGAGAGGGACCTTGGGGTGATAGTATCTGAAGATCTAAAGATGAAGAAACAGTGTGAAAAGGCGATGGCTGTTGCCAGAAGGATGCTAGGCTGTATAGAGAGAGAGCGACCAGTAGAAGAAAGAAGGTGTTAATGCCTCTGTACAGGTTGATGGTTAGGCCCCACTTGGAGTATTGTGTTTAATTTTGGAGACCGTATCTGGCGAAGGACATAAAAAGACTTGAAGTGGTCCAGAGGAAGGCAACGAAAATGGTAAGAGGTTTGTGCCAGAGGATGTATGAGGAGAGACTGGAAGCCCTGAATATGTATACCCAAGAGGAAAGAAGGGACAGAGGAGATATGATTCAGATATTCAAATATTTCAAAGGCTTTAATGTAGAACAAAATCTATTCCAGAAAAAAGGAAAATGGTAAAACCAGAGGGCATAATTTGAGGTTCAGGGGTGGTAGATTCAAGAGTAATGTTAGGAACTTCTACTTTGTGGATAGGGTGGTTAATGTGTGGAATGCACTCCCGAGGGAGGTGATGGAGAAGAAAACGGTAACAGAGTTCAAACAAGCATGGGATGAAAACAGAGAATCTCTAATCAGAAAATAATGGGTATACATTGAAGGAACTAAGGCCAGTACTGGGCAGGCTTGCTTGGCCTGTGTCCCGTATATGGACATTCAGTTGAGGATGGGCTAGGGAGGATTTCGATGGCTGGGATGATTAAGATGGGCTGGAGTGAGCTTTCATGGTTCCATTATTTCATGGGTCCTTAGGTTCCATCTACTAGAGTCTCCATCAAAGCTCACTCCAGCCCATCTTAACCATCCCAGCCATCGAAACCCTCCCTAGCACACTACTAGGCAGGGCTCTGGGTTTCTGGCACAGAAATATCAAAGAAAAAGGACCATTTAAACTAAATTAATTTATGGAGCATGGCAGACTGGATGGACCACTCGGTTCTTTATCTGCCGACACATACTATATTACTATGTTTTACCTTTAAATGGTTTCTTTAGAAGCTGGATGACCCTTATGGGCTGCACCTGCCAGCACAAAGATGATCCGACATCACTTCCAGATAACGAAGCAGCACTCTGTGAACAACATCCAACAATTTCAGGACTTTGTACCCCTTCTTGGGTCCCAAGGATATAGCACAGTTACTTACCGTAACAGGTATTATCCAGGGACAGCAGGCAGCTATTCTCACATGTGGGTGACATCATCCATAGAGCCTGGTTGCAGACAGCCTCGCAAGCAGACTTGCTTATAAAAAACTTCAGAAGTTTTGAATCTGTCGCACTGCGCATGCACGAGAGCCTTCCCGCCCAACACAGGGAGCATCTCCTCAGTTCATTTAGCTAGCAGAGAAGCCAACCAGAGGAGGTGGGTGGGTTGTGAGAATAGCTTCCTGCTGTCCCTGGATAACACCTGTTACTGTGCTTTATCCCAGGACAAGCTGGCAGCCTAATCTCACATGTTGGTAACCCCCAAGCTAACCAGAATGGGATGGAGGGAGTTCTGGCAACTTAGGAGAATACATTTTGTAATACTCTCTGGCCAAAATGGCCATTCTGTCTGGCGAAAACATCCAGACAATAATGAGAGGTGAAAGTATGAACCGAGGACCGGGTGGCAGCTTTGAAAATTTCCTCAATAGGAGTGGATCTGAGGAAAGCTACTGAAACCACCATGGCTCTGACTTTGTGGGATGTGACTCGACTCTGTAGATGCAGTCCAGCCTGGGCATAGCAGAAAGGGATACAAGCAGACATCCAGTTGGAGATGGTACGCTTAGAAATTGGATGTCCCAACTTGTTTGGATCGAAGACAAAAAGTTGAGGAGCAGATCTGTATGGTTTGGTGCATTCTAAATAGAAGGCCAAAGCACGTTTACAGTCCAGAGTATGAAGAGCTGATTCTCCAGGATGAGAATGAGGCCTTGGAAAAAACACTGGAAGTACAATGGATTGATTGAGATGAAATTCTGAAACCACTTTAGGTATGAATTTTGGATGAATACGGGGGACGACCTTGTCATGATGGAAACTGTGAAAGGTAGATCAGCAACTAAAGCTTGCAGAGCTCACTGACTCTTTGAGCAAATGTGAGGGCAATGAGAAACACCACTTTCCAAGTGAGATATTTCAGATGAGCCAAATCCATTGTTTCAAAAGGAGGCTTCATCAATTTAGCAAGTACAACATTGAGATCCCAAACCACTGGAGGCGGTTTGAGAGGAGGTTTGACATTGAAAAGTCCTTTCATAAATTTGGAAACCACTGGATGAGCAGAAAGGGGTTTCCCTTTGATAGGCTGATGGAAAGCTGCAATTGCACTGAGATAGACTCAAATGGATGTAGACTTGAGGCCAGAGGTAGGACTTGAGTGTCCATTCGTGAGGTTGCAGAAGACGACTCAACTTGTCCGCCAGATATTTTTTCTCTCCTTGAATGTAGACAGCTTTCAGGAAGGTGTTGTGAAGGATTGCTCAATCCCAAACTTTCAGAGCTTCTTGGAAAAGAGGGAAATATCCAGTTACTCTCTGTTTGTTGACATAGTAGATGGCAACTTGGTTGTCCATCCGAATGAGGATTACCTGGTCGTGAAGATGTTGAAAAGCTTTGAGAGCATTGAAGATCGCCTTGAGTTCCAACAGATTGATATGACTGACGATCTGTGCTGGACCAATGTCCTTGAGTATGGAGACCGTCTAGGTGAGCCCCCTCAAGCATAGGTCGAGGAATCTGTCATGAGGACCTTCTGATGAGGGGGCATCTGAAACAGTAAACCTCTGGAGAGATTGGAAGAGAGCATCCACCAGTGGAGAGACTGTCTCAACGAAGGAGTGGCTGTAATGTGTCGAGAGAGTGGTTCGCAAGCCTGCATCCACTGAGATGCCAGGGTCAACTGAGGAATTCTGAGGTGAAGTCTGGCAAAAGGAGTCACGTGAATGTTCGAGGCCATGTGACTGAGCAGTACTATCATGTGTCTCGCTGAGAGTGAAGAAAGGGAAGACACAGCTGAAGAAGAGCATCCAGACGCTGCTGAGGAAGGAATACTCTGAGCTGGATAGTATCCAGGATAGCTCCAATGAACTGTAGATTTTGAGAGAGCTGAAGGTGGGATTTGGGAAAGTTGATTTCGAATCCCAAGCTTTGTAGGAACCACATAGTCCATTGGGTAGCTACAGTACCCCCCTGAGATGTAGAATCTTTGATGAGCCAGTCGTCCAGGTAGGGGAATACTTGAAGACCATGGTTCCTTAGAGCTGCTGCTACCACCACTAGACACTTGGTAAACACTCTGGGAGATGATGCCAGGCCAAAGGGTAGCACTCTGTATTGAAAATGCAGATTCCCCACCTGAAACCTGAGGTACTGACGGGAGGCTGGATGAATGGGAATATGATTGTAATCCTCCTTGAGATCTAGAGAACATAACCAATCGTTCTGATCTAGAAGGGGATAAAGGATACCAGGGACAACATGCAAAATTTTTCTTTGACCAAAAATTTGTTGAGAGCCCTAAGATCCAGTATGAGCCGCAGATCGCCCATCTTCTTCAGAACTAGGAAGTAACGGGAGTAAAACCCCCTGCTCTGCTGTTCCAAGGGAACTTCCTCGATGGCACGGAGACGAAGCAGAGCTTGAGCTTGAAGAAGAAGGGCGGTCTGGGATGGATTGGAAGGATACTCTCTTGTAGGAAGCTCTGGTGGAATCTGAGTGAAATGAAGAGAGTATCCTTCCCTGATTATTGACAGCACCCAGAGGTCAGATGTAATGATCTCCCATTGACGGTAAAAAAGATGGAGACGACCTCCTATGGGGAGAGGAGAGGACAGAGGCAGAATGATGGAGGCTATGCTCTGTGTGAGACAGTCAAAAAGGCTAAGAAGCCTTGGGTGTAGCAGAAGGCTGAAGTTTCTGTTGCTTCTGCTGTTGTTTCTTGGGAGGTGCTCAGGTGTAAAGAGCTGCCCTTGGAGGATAATGCCTCTGATAGGAAGGAAGAGGTCAAGAAGGCTTTGCAGGAGCTGGCTTAAGCTTTGGTCTGACGATGAAAGCAAAATATTTCTCATGCTCAGACAACTTCTTGGTGGCAGCCTCTATTGATTCATCAAAAAGGTCATTGCCTTCACAAGGAATATTAGCCAGACGATCCTGAAGGTTGGGATCCATATTGATGGTGCAAAGCTAGGCCAGACGGTGCATTGCTACCGAGAATGCAGTAACCCTGGATGAAAGTTCAAAGGCATCATAAGATGACTGAAGAAGGTGCAACCTGAGTTATATCAAAGTGGCAATGACTTGCTGAAACTCTAAAAGCCTGTGTTGATCAAGGTCTTTAGAAAAACCAGGGAGTATATCAATAAAATACTTGAAATAAGTAGTAAAGATAAAATTATAATTTAAAACCCTGGAGGCCATCATCGAATTTTGATAAAGACGACAGCCAAACTTGTCCATGGTCCCTCCCTCTCTGCCAGGAGGTACGGTAACATAGACCCTGGAAGAATGACTTCTCTTCAATGAAGATTCCACAAGAAAGGATTGATGAGATAGTTGGGAGTTCTCAAAGCCCTTGCAATGTAGAGTTCTATACCTCGATTCCAACTTGCCTGGAACAGCAGGGATAGCATAAGGAGTTTCCCGGTTTCGTTTGCAAGTTTGATTCAGAACCCTGTTAAGAGGGAGTTTGAGAGGCTCTTCAGGAGGCCAAGGCATACTCATTTCCTCTAAATACTCCTTAGAGTACTTGGAACCAGTGTCCGATTTAAGATCCAGGTCCTCAGCCATTTGACGGAAGAAGGAGGAAAAGGACAATTGATCTGCCAGAGCATGGCCTCGAGAGGGACTTGATGACCTTAAGGCGCCTCGAGTAGAGAATGAAGGTGAGGCCTCTCTGGAGTATTGGTATCCCAACAAATAGACAGACTGGGACGAGGCATTGTAATCACCTGAGCCCTCAGGTTCTGCTTTTGGTGTCCTCGATCGAGGAGTTAGAGGCCTCGAAGAGCTGGAAGACCTGGACGAGGAAGGCTTCCCTCTGGAAGAGGACCTGCGCCTCGATGAAGGCCTCGACTGGCGACAAGAGTGCTGCCTGGAATCAGGTCTCGTGCGAGGTCAAGGAGACTTCGCCCTGTGCATCGAAACAGGCAATGCCATTGGTGAGGGTATAGGACTGGAAGCTGTGGATCGAAACCCCATAGACTCAGTGGTTTGGATCGAGGAATCTGAAAGCACTCCCAAAGACTCGGCTCCTTGTATGGAGTGTGAAGATTCCAGTCGAGATACTCGCAAAGACTCGACTCCTTGCATAGAGTGTGAAGATTCCAGTCGAGACACTCGCAAAGACTCGATTCCTTGCAAGGAGTGTGAAGATTCCAGACCAGACACTCGCAAAGACTCGACTCCTTGCACAGAGTGTGAAGATTCCAAACCAGACACTCGCAAAAACTCGACTCCTTGCATAGAGTGTGTAGATTCAGCTCGAGGAACAGGCAAGGACTCGACCTCTTGTGAGACTGCTGAGTGCCCAGGCTGGACTGCAGGAAGCAGAGTCGAGGCAGGACTGTATTTGCTCAGGTCTGGATGGTAGCCTGCAATTATGGATCCAAGTCTGAAACTGGACCACTTGCTGAGGCTAAAGGTGGCAGAAGAAGCATGCTTCAACTTGGAGGAATGATGCTTGGATAGCAGGCCTGACCGAGTTGGAGGTCGAGGTCAAGGGTGTAGCAGGGGTATCCATACTGAAAATCTTCTCCACTTGAACTCAACGACGTTTGAGGGCTCAAGGTTGAAGGATAACACAGCGAACGCACAACTCCGGGCAATGGTCAGGCCCCAGGCACTGAAGACACCAGCGGTGTGGGTCAGTGAGGGAGATCGCATGCTGGCACTGGCTACACTTCTTGAAGCCCGTTACCAACCGGGTCATAGAAGGATAGATAGCCGCCGCAAAGTCAAAGCCCACAGGATGAGGGCGTGTGGCAGGCCCCGCCAGTCAGTCGACGAAAAATAAAACTTAAAAAAAAAAATCAAAAGAAAAAACATAGCGACACAAAATTAAACACGAGCCACGGTGAGAGAAGGCACGAAACGAACTAAGTTCAGTGCAGAGCGTCAAGGACTTCTCGGCTCCATGGAAAACTGAGAACTGAGGAGATGCACCCTGTGCTGGGCGGGAAGGCACTCGTGCATGTGTGGTGCGGCAGACTCAAAACTTCTGAAATTTTCTACAAGACTGTCCACATCCAGGCTCCGTGGAAGATGTCACCCACACGTGAGAATAGCTGCCTACTTGTCTTGGGATAAGAAGGCATTTACAGAAGCTCATGTATTGTAGAACATTACAGAAGCTCATGTAAACCGCTCAGAATTGTCTCTCCAGTCATTAGTAGTGGTATAGAACTTTCAGTAAACAATAAGGCAAGCAACTGTACCTCTTGGTTGACATGAAAACTGGAAAACACTTTCAGTAAGAAAGAAGGTACAGTATGCAGAGGAGGGCGACAAAAATGATAGGCTTGCGCCAGAAGACATATGAGGAGAGACTGGAAGCCCTGAATAAGTATACCCTAGAGGAAAGGAGGGACAGAAGGGATATGATTCAGACGGTCAAATACTTGAAGGGTATTAACGTAGAACAAAATCTTTCCAGAGAAAGGAAAATGGTAAAACCAGAGGACATAATTTGAGGTTGAGGGATGGTAGATTCAAGAGCAATATTAGGAAATTCTACTTTACAGAGAGGGTGGTGGATGCCTGGAATGCGCTCCTGAGAGAGGTGGTGGAGAAGAAAACGGTGACTAAGTTCAAAGAAGAGTGGGATGAACACAGAGGATCTAGAATCAGAAAATAATATTAAATATTGAACTAAGGCCAGTACTGGGCAGACCTGCACGGTCTGTATATGGCCGTTTGGAGGAGGATGGGTTGGAGAGGACTTCAATGGCTGGGAGGGTGTAGATGGGCTGGAGTAGGTTTTGACAGAGATTTTGGCAGTTGGAACCCAAGCACAGTACCGGGTAGAGCTTTGGATTCTTGCCCAGAAATAGCTAAGAAGAAAAAATTTAAATTGAATCAGGTTGGGCAGACTGGATGGACCATTCGGGTCTTTGTCTGCTGTCATCTACTATGTTACTATGCAGAGGTACAGTATGCAGTATCATTCCATACTCCAAATTCTGAGAAAGTGTTCTCTGCATATGAGGGCCTGCCCTTCTGAGACCTGCTGAACTGAAGTGATTGCCACTAAAAACCGTGAGATATCGTATTGGAGGACACAGGCGCAAAGCCTCCTTCAGAAACCTGGCCACATTTGGGTGTGAAACTAAGGACTTCTGTGCACCTGAAATCTGAAAACGAAAAGGCTGCTATTTAAATCTTGAGGGTGTCCACCACCAAACCTCTCTCAAGTCCCTCCTGTAGGAATGCTAGGACCAGAGATTAGACCCGAAACTGGATCCTCACGCTTCTGTGCACACCAGGCTTTCACACAGGTGGCTAATATATATTAACTTAGTAAATTACGTTACATTAGTGATTTCTATTCTGCCATTACCTTGTGGTTCAAGGTGGATTACATAAGAAGTTATCTGGACATTTCCAGAGGTTATAGAGTGGAGCAGGTTGCTACAGGGGATTGAGATGATTCTTGTGGTGTTAGTTTGTCTTTAAGGATTTCTTGAATAGCATGGTTTGTATTTCTTTTCTAAATGATGGCAGATAAAGACCTGAATGGTCCATCCAGTCTGCCCATTAGCTAAACCCATTAAAAATACATGATTAAATTAACTTGTCTCTTCTTTGATATTTTTGGATCACAGACTGTAAAGTCCACCTGGTATTGTCCTAGATTCCAAATGCTTAAGTTACCGTCCAAGCTCACTCCAGCCAATCCAACCATCTTGTTTGCAAGATATGTACCATAAAGTCTGTCCAGTAATATCCTCATGTTTCAAGTTAGTGGAGTTCTCATTGATCCTACACCAAATCACCACATATGGGACACAGACCGTGCAAGTTTGCCAGTACCAGCCTTAGTTCTTTAAATCCTTTGTTTTCTATACTTTTTTCAATTCCATCATCATTTTCCTCTCCACCACTTCCCTCAGGAGGGCATTTCAGGCATCTACCACCCTCTCTGTGAAAAAGAACTTCCTAACATTGCTCCTAAGTATTCCTCTCTGTAACCTCAAATTATGCCCTCTAGTTTTACCATTTTCCCTCTTCTGAAAAAGACTTGGCTCTATATTAATACCTTTCAAGTATTTAAATGTCTGTATTATATCTCCCCTGACCTTCCTCTCCTCCAGCGTTTACATATTTAGGTCTTCCAGTCCTTTTCATACTTCTTTTGGTTCAAACACCTTACTATTTTCATTGTCTTCCTCTGGATCATTTCAAGTCTTTTTATATCCTTCACTAGATACAGCCTCCAAAACTGAACACAATACTCCAAGTGTGGACTCACCAATGGCCTATATAGGGGCACCAACTCCTTCCTTCTTTTGCTGGTTATTCCTCTTTCTATACAGCTTAGCATTCTTCCGGCTATAGCCATTGCCTTATCACACTGTTTAGATGCTTTTAGATCATCAGATAATCACCCTAAGGATCCTCTCTCCGTCAGTGCTTATCAGTCTCACACCTCCCAGCACATACGTTTCTCTTGGATTTCTACCCCTCAAATGTATCACTCTGCACTTCCACACATTGAATTTTAGTTGCCAGACGTTAGACCATGATTCTAACTTTTGCAGATTCTTTTTCATGTTTTCCACTCCACTAACCTTACCTTCTAACTCTTCAACAATATCACTCACAAACATATTGAACAGAATTGGTCCCAGCAGCAATCCTGAGGCACTCCACTACACACCTTTTCCTCCTCCGATTGAATTCCATTAACCATTACTCCTCTGGCGTCTGTCTGTCAACCAGCTTCTAATCCAGTTCACCACTTTGGGCTCTGACTTCAGCCCTTGAAATTTAAGAATCTCCTATGAAGAAACGTGTCAAAAACTTTGCTGAAATCTTAGGGGCTCCTAATCAAAAGAGAAAAACATCCAAAAACCGGCCTAAGTTGGCACTTGGACGAACATTTCTCAAAAACGTCCAAGCGCCGAAAATAAAAATGGGTTTTGGATGTATTTCTAAACGACCTTGGCCTTCATAGTGCCGCTCAACATCCAAAGCTAAACGGGGCGTTTCGGGAGGCGTGTCGAGGGCGGGAATTAGGCGGGACATGGGCTGGCTTAGACTTAGTCATACAGCATGTATAACTGAAAGTTTAACAACAGAGCCTAGATGGAACTTGGACAAAAACCCACCTAAAGTCACCAGATAAGCACTGCAAACACATAACACAGACCCCCACACACTACCCCAGTGATCACTGACCTCCCCCCACCCCCATAAAAATTTTATTCAGAACTTTAAAATTCAGCCTCCAGACCATCATCACCTGGCTAACTGGCATAGGAAAGCCTAGTCGTCCAGCACAGAGGCAGCTTAAGTCTTCTTGGGGGTGGGTTAGGGACCCATGGAGAGGAGGACCCATGGCCATAAGCCCCTGTAATCACTGCATTGATACTTAAACATGTGCACTCCCCTATACACCCCCAAAACCCTTTTTTACTGGCATATAAGTGGCTCCTGCAGCCATAAGGGCTATTGGGGTGGTAGATAAGTGGGTCTAGGGCATTCTGGAGGTGGTTTGGGGGGGCTCACTGTCACCTATAAGGGAGCTGTAGTGAGGAGAAGCCATGGCACCCTTTTTGTGAAGTTCACAGCAGTGCCATGTAAGGTACCCCACTATTTAGGTGGCATGTCTGGGTATGCAGTCCATCACTTTGCAGACCCCTCCCATGTCCAACAGGGCTTGTTCTAGGCGTTTTGGACTTGGACGGAAAGTTGGACGGAAATGTGGTATAAAGATGGACGATTTAGTGGCTCAGACGATCAGATTGGCAGGACGTATAATTAGACGATTTTCGAAAGTAAAACAAAGTTGTACGTCTCTTTCAAAAATGTGTCTTAGGCTCTTTTTAACTTTGGATGACTTGCGATATGGACGTAAATGGACTTAGACGTCCCTTTTGATTATGCCCCTCCATGTAAATTACATCTAGTGCATGTCCTTAATCCAATTCTCTGGTCACCCAGTCAAAGAATTCAATCACATTTGTTTGGCATGATTTTCCTTTAGCAACATTTCCATTATTTTTACAATAACTGAAGTGAGGCTTACCGGGCTATAGTTTCCCATTTCACCTCTGCAACCACTTTTGAGAAGAGGGACCACATATACTCTTCTCCAATCCCACTGAACCTCTCCTGTCTCTAAAGATTTATTGAGCAAATCTTTAAGACCCACTAGAACCTCTTGGAGCTCCCTCAATATCCTGAGATGGATCACATCCAGTCTCATAGCTTTGTCCACCTTCAGTTTTTCAAGTTGTTCATAATCACTTTCTTCCGGAACAGTGCGGTATCTACTCCATTCTCAGGTGTAACTTTGCTAACAAATCGCGGTCCTTCTCCATGTTTTACTTCTGTGAATAGTGAACAGAAGTATTTGTTTAGCACATTTGTTTTGTCCTCATCACTCTCCACGTAGTGGTTCATACCTTCTTTCAGTCTCATAATTCAATTTTTTGTCTTTCTCCTTTCACTAATATACCTGAAAATTTTCTCTCTCTCTTTTTTTATATTTATAGCCATTTGTTCTTCTGCTTGCACTTTCGCCAGACATATCTCTCTCTCGACTTCTTTCAGTTTCATCTGATATTACTTTCTGTACTCCTCTTCTTAAGTTTTTTTTATATTTCACGAATGCCAATTCTTTTGACTATTTTTTTCAACACTAGTTTGGAGAACCTTATCGGTTTCCTTTTTCTCTTATTTGTATTAATTTTCTTCATATAAAGGTCAGTAGCTGTTTTTATTGCACCTTTCAACTTGGACCACTGTTTTCCCACTTCTCTTATGTCTTCTCATCCAATCAGCTCTTTCTTCAGGCACTCTCTCATTCAACTAAAGTCCATAAGTTTGAAATCCAGGACTTTCAAGTTTTGTGTGGTCATCCTCTACTTTGGCTATTATATCGAACCAAACTATATGGTGATTGCTACTTTCCAGGTGGGCCCCCACTTGGACATTAGACATACTTTCTCCATTTGTGAGCATCAGATCCAGTATCGCTTTTTCTCTTGTTGGTTCTATCACCATTTGTCTGAGCAGAGCCCATTGAAAAGGTATCCACGATTTCTCTACTTCTTTCCGATTCCGCAGACAAACTTTCCAGTCCGTATACGGCAGGTTGAAAACATCAAGCAACAGCACCTCATCTTTCTTTCCCAACTTTTGTATATCCGTAATCAGATCTTTGTCAATTTGCTGCGACTGAGTTGGAGGTCTGTAGACAACACCCAAGTGGATAGAAGTTCCATCTTCTCTTTTTCAAAACAACCCATAATGCTTCTTCCTCTCCCCAGGCTCCCTGCATTTCAGTTGCTTGGATATCTAACTTTACATAGAGAGCTACTCCTTTTCGACCATCTCTGTCCTCCCTATAAATATTATAGCCCGGTATGTTGGCATCCCATCCATGGGAATCACTAAACCATGTCTCTGTGATAGTAATAATTTGCAAGTCTGCCTCTAAGTCAGGGCTTGCAGATGCTGATTTTTGTTGCTTAGACTGGGCATTTGTAGTTTTTAATTTCAGCTCATTTCCTGTTGCATCGTTAGGAAGTGAATTACTAATATTGTTGTTTTCATTGCTTTCTTTATTATCATCAAATCTTGTCTTTTGCTGGGGGTGGCCACCGGAAATAATCTCCATACATACACCACCTCCACCTTCTAGTTTAAATGCCTAGAAACATATTGCCTGAATTTCTCAGCCAGGATTCTTTTTCCTGCCATGGTAAGGTGCAGCCCATCATTACAATACAGTCTCTTGTTTTTCCATGTACTGCCCTATCTTCCTATGCACCTAAAGCTTTCTTGATACCAGGCTTGGAGCCACCTATTGAAGTTCTCAGTATTTTGGACTCTTTCCTCTCCCTTTCCATAAGTAGGCAGTACGTCTGAAAAAGCTACAGTCTTTACAAAAGGTTTTATCCCCTCCCCCAGCTCCTGAAAAGCTTTCTGCACTGTAAGTCAGTTATTATTGGCTAGGTCAGTTGTTCCAAGGTGGATATCAGGGTTTAAATTCTTTGCTTCTTCCCTAATTACAGTGACTATTGTCTGGCATTCCTGGTAGCTGAGGATCCTGGATGGCATTTCACTATTTTGTGTTCTTTGTCCAGTGTTCTAAGTTTAATCCCTTTAATGTTGATTGCTTCTTGGATCATAAGAGGGTAGTAATCACCTCGTCCGGATAACCTTTATGCAGTTATGGCTTGCGCACTCAAGAACCATGCCGTAAGACCAAAGCATTCCAGATCCTGCAGGGTGACTGGGGCCTTTATCTGCCATCATGTTTCTATGTTTTTATGAGATAATGATTACTGCGGATAGGCAGACTAAATGGGCTATTTGGTCTTTATCTGCCATCATGTTTCTATGTTTCCTGCGTGTGCAACCCCAGATGGCACAAGAGTATGAGGTCCCAGTCCCTCAGTAGGTGAATGAGATCTGCATACCATAGATGCCTCAGCCAGTCTAGTGCGACTAGAACTAGCAGCCCTGCCTTTGGCCATGGTTGCACCAGGGCATCCCAGCTGTTGCTTCCTGGCTATCTTCATTTCTTGCTGGCCACCAATGTCAACAAATCAAATGTTGGAGACCCCCTATGATCACAATTGAACACCTCCTGAGATAGAACCTATTCTCCAAGATCTAGGGTCTTCTGGCTGAGAAAATCTGCTTGCATATTGCCCACTCCAGCTACATGTGCTGCCAAGAGAGCCAGTAGGTAAATCTCTGTCCAATGAAACAACATTTGAGCTTCTAGACATAGAAGAGCACTCTTGGTGCCACTCTGCCAATTGACATAACCTACCACCATTCCACTGTCTGAGAAAATTTGTACAGCATTGCTCCGCAGTGTGCTTCCATAAGTCCACAGCACCAGGTGAATGGCTCTAAGTTTCAACTGGTTGATCAACCTTGAACTGGATGCCCTTCGCAATGAACTCCCTAACCATAGAGGCTGGCATTTGTAGCCAGAATCACCCATGAGATGTGGAGAGGAACACCTTCAGCCAGGGATTGAGGCTCCAGCCACCAGACCAGATTGCGTTTTGCCTCCATTGTCCAAGGTACATGCATCTGTAATGCATCCTTTTGCGGGAACCAATAAGATAGAAGCATCACCTGGAAAGGGTGCAGGTGTGCCCTTGCCCAGGGAATCACATCTATAGTCATTAACATCAACCCCAGCACCTACAGGCAATGCCAGGATGTCAGTGCCAGCTTGTCTTAAAACTACTTGATTTGCTGCTTGAGTATTGCTTTTCGGGCTTTTGGCAGAAAAATTCTGTTCTCTTTTGTACTGAACAGAATCCCCAGATACTCCAAGAATTGTGCTGGCTCCAGGTGGCTCTTCCTGAAGTTGACTACCCAGCTCAGGTTTTGCAGAAGTAGAACCACATGGTACTGATAAGAGCTCTGTCCGAATCCAGAGGGAGGACAGTAATCCTCCCCTTGGATTCGGACAGAGCTCTTATCAGCCAATCCTCCAGATACAAATGCACCCAAATCACCATCTTACAGAGGTATGCTGCTGCCATAATCATCCCTTTGATGAAGGTGTGTGGCGTTGTGGCCAGACCAAAGGACAGGACCAAGAACTGGAAGTGATACTCCAGAACATAGAACCATAAGAACCTCCTGTGCTCTGGAAAAATGGGAATGTGCAGATAGGCCTCTGTCAAATCCAGAGAAGTGAGAAAATCCCCTGGGGCCACTGAAGCAATGACTAACTGCACTGTCTTCATTCGGAAATGGGTTATCTTGAGGGTCCCAATTGACTGACTTGAGATCCAGAATCAGCCTCTAGTCCAGTGTTCTTCAACCACCGGTCTGTGGACCGGTGCCGGTCCACAGAAATTTCCTGCCGGTCCACAGGGCCAGCGCGTGCATCAGGCCCAAAACAGTGTTCTTCAACCACCGGTCCACAGTGCGATCGATGTGGCGTTATCTTCGAGCCAACTCCCTCTTCCTCACTGATTCAGTGCACAAAGCCACGGGCAGTGGCTCCAACACGCGTCCTGTGCCAGAACCGGTAGCCTTCTCTCTGATGTTGCAACGTCAGAGGGAAGGCTTCCAGATGAGGCACGGGATGCGCAAGGAGCTGCTGCCTGCAGCTTTGTGCACTGCATCAGTGAGGAAGAGGGAGCCGGCCTGAAGATAATACTGGGGGCAGCATAAAATGGTCAGGCGGGAGCAGGCCAGAAGGTAAGGAGGGAGGGAGACAACAAAGGTAGAGGGGAGTGATTTTATTTTTGATTTTAGTGATTGAATTATGTCAATTTTGAGAATTTACATCTGCTGTCAGTGTACTTTGTGTAGTTAACCATTATGTGTTGTTAATAAGATTATATTGTACATCTGTGAAAAATGAATGGAAAAAATAGTGTTACATTTAGTACTATTCTGGGGACAGAGTCTGGGGTGGAGATTGGGTAGAGATGGGCGGGGTCTGGCCCACAACTTAGCCCAGTGTTCTTCAACCGCCGGTCCACAGAATAATTATTTTATTTCTGTCAGTCCATAGATGTAAAAAGGTTGAAAACCACTGCTCTAGTCTATTGAGTCTCTTCTGGAGATAGATATAGATAGATTAAAATTATTAATACGCGGTGGCATTTTATTTTTTCTGTTACAACTCCTCAAACATGGAACTCCCTCCCCATTTACTTAAGAGAAGAAAACAATTTAGATAAATTTAAGAGCAAACTAAAAAGCTTTCTTTTCAAAGATGCTTTTGATACTTAAAAAACTTGACTAGGAGTTTCATTTCATTTCCATAACCTCTTTAAGGTTCATTGTTTATTCCCCCTATTGTTTTTTACCATAATTGTCTTCTTTTCTATCAGCAATTTATATTTCTCTACCCATCCTTTCCCCTCGTTTTTACATGTTTGTACTATTAGTCTTTAACATGTTACATTTGTTTAGTTTCTGCTTGTTTTGCTGCCCCCTTAATTGTATGTAATTTTAATGATATGTTCATCGCTTAGAAATTTGAGTAAGCGATTAATCAAATATACAATAAACTTGAAACTTGATAAATAAATAAGATAGAGAGAGAATCTACCTAAGAATGGGTTCTATGGCTGCTAGCTTCAATGGTCTCTGCTCTGTCACAGGAACTCTGACCGTTCTTTCTGGTCTTCCTGCCAGAGAGCCTACAAAAAGATCTAGAAGGGGGCGAAAGAACTTGAGTTTTTACCTCTTCTGAACAATCTCCAGTATCTAGAAGTCTAAAGTGATCCCCACCCACGTCTCCCAATAGGCCAATAACCTACCCAATAACTACCACCCAATGAGTTCCCAATCAATGCCTTTGGAAACACCCACCTATAGTATCTCTTTGTCTGTGATCCAGAATGTACTGTAACTCTTTTACATTACACCCGATTTAACTTGATTCAGTTGACACGTATTATCTTCTGTGAAATTGAAGTATCATAATCCTTTACTGTTCCTGTAACTTACCCTTATCCTGAAATGTAATTCTACTGGAACTGCCCAGATAATTTCTATATTGTAATCCGCCTAGAACCGCAAGGCACAGGCGGAATAGAAATTCCTAATGTAATGTAATGTAATGTAATGTAATGTACCTCTTATCTTTGGAGGTTTGGCTGTCACCCTGGCATTATAACTGCTTCTTGGGAGCAGTACTCACTGTATCATGCTTGGGCTGGGAGCTGCCTGGGCTGAAACTGGAGCCAGAGAAATGGGAGAACTTCTGCCTCAAACAAGCCTGGAATCTGGATTACTTGCCTCATCTGACTGCGTTTCCGACCCACTGACCTGCTGGAGACCTCAACTCTCACCGGAACCTTAACATGCAGCAGAAGGAAGGAAACACAGTTGACTCTGATCCTGGTAGAGAACCACCAAGAAGCCCCTCAGCCTGTGCTTAGGCTCACTGTGGACAGAACTTGGGGTGAGCCTTGTTTCCAAGGGAATGGACCCTGAGCCTCTGAAATAATAGTGCAGGTCAGCCAAGCAGGTGCACTTCAAAGCAGTCTGCCCCTTGGCTATAGACTTCTGATCTCTGAGTCTGAGCTCTCCTGCAGTCAGAGATGTCCCAAATCTGGCAGCCTCAGCAGCACTGAAAAACCTTATGATCAGACAAAAAAAAAATGGAAATAAAGGAAAAATAAACATGAACGGAACAGACTGAGGAGTAACAGGACAGCCCAGAGAGATGAAAGGCAGAGCAAAGAAAATACTAATGATGCTCTCTACACAAATCTCACAGGAAGGGATTTGCTACCCATAAATTCAGAAATGAGATGCCTATTGCACTAGAAAAATTATTTAAAAAACTATAAACTATTTTACCCCTGTGATGCAGGTGTTAGCTAAAACATGGATTTTATGAAATTTTGAGTTTTATGACTGCATATCACTAATGAATGTTTTAATACATAATTTGTATATAAACATTAGGACAATTACACAAGGCAACAAAATTTTTTTTTTAAATCATCTGATAACACAGCACATTTTTCTAAATCAGTTTTTCATGCTAATTTCAGATGTTATTAGTTTTTATTATTTATGTTTATTAATTAATTTTATATTCACTGGATTTTAAGCTTTGTGCCTATTATTGGGGTTCTACTTCTGCTTTTTGTAACAAAGTTCTCCTAAATGTTTTGTTACACTGTTAAACCATTTTCAGGCACATTTGCTATGAGTGGGGATGGACAGATAAATATGGGAATGAGGTGAATATGTGGTAGATTTAGTGGGCATGGGATTAAATAGGTACACAATGTAGATTAATGAATGTACAGATGAGAGAGTAAGGGGTATGGGGATCTCAGACTTAAGATGCACAGGTTCAATAGCCACTGAATCAGGATACTGGAAGCCAGGACTTTGGCTCAGTGGGCCCTGGTCCCCAAAATTGGGAATCCAGAACTATGTCCCCTGTAAGTGGAGTGTGTGAGCAATCACTTATATATTTTACATGGCTGTTTACAAAAATACTACTAACCCGTCCATACTTTCAAACTAAACTACAGTAAATCAATTACCAGATGTGTGATTTTTTTGTGCTATATACAGAAATACATTGCTAATTTTGAGATTAAAAATTGTTGGTTTTTAGAAATTGTCACTCGCATGAAAAAAAATTGCATACTCACAGCCACTCCTTAGAGGGAGCATTGATCCAGGAATCTATGCTCAGAATGGTTTAAGCAGGCAGAAGACTGCTGCTAGAACTATACTGACATGTCAGCTTCTAAGGAAAACTCAAGGCCTTCTGTGGCTTAATTAACATCCAGTTAACTTCCAAATAAAATCAATTGGAAGTTAAATCTTTACTCTACCTCAGGTATAAAAATATAGTTTCAACACAAACAGAAGTTACAAAAAAGTGTGCTAATGTTAGTGCATGTTCCTATATTGGATGTAGCTCCATATTTCAGAGCCTTAGCATGTGAAATACACCCAAACCAGTCCTTTACTTTTCATTTATATTGGTACATAAAATCAGCACTAAGAC
The DNA here is from genome assembly GCF_902459505.1 of Geotrypetes seraphini. NCBI lineage: Eukaryota > Metazoa > Chordata > Amphibia > Gymnophiona > Dermophiidae > Geotrypetes > Geotrypetes seraphini. Next base: position 22,350,502 of record NC_047085.1, on the reverse strand, counting down.
AATTAATATTTTGTGTTAAGCCTAGTGGAGCTTTATTACATTGGTCCATTGTTTATTACTATAAAGAAATCATTTCCTAAACCAGTGGTTCACAACTTCTTCAAGCCAAGTACCCCCTAAGTCTAACAAACCCTCCTGCCAAGTCCAGCAGCACCTCTTCTCCCTTCCCTTCTCCCCTGTCCAGCAGCACATCTCCCTCTCCCTATGTCCAGCAGTATCTCTCCTCCCACTAGCAGCAGCTGTGTGCTTTTAACTTCCCCACATAGCTGCCGCTAGCGTTTGTTTAATGATTTCATCAGGCAGCCTCAGGACCTTTACTAGGCCGTCCCACCTCAGAGAAAAGAGGAAGATGAATCATTGGAGGAGAGCTGGCATAGTAAAGGTTCCGAGGCTACCTGATGGCTAGCGGCAGCTATATGGGAAAGTTAAAAGCACATAGTGAGCTGTTGCTCCTAGTCCAGGGTGGAGTATTGGGGAAAGCAATTGTGGTAAAAGGAAAGAGGGAGATATGCGACGGCAGGAGGAGGGTGGGAGACATACAATGCCATGTAACCCCCCTCCCCACTGACAATGGTACATGTACCCCCTGGTGTGTGCATACCGTGTGTTGAGAACCTCTGCCCTAAACCAATCAAATTTCCTGTAAAATAGTGTCAAAGACTACTGAAATCTCTGTAAACCACATCTATTATTTTCATTTGACATATATTCTGGTCACTCAATCAGAATGAATCAAATCTGTATTATATAGTGGATAAAAATGATGTACCATGAATCTGGAGACCTACATATAAATTCTTTTATCACTAAAATTTATTGTATCCTAAAGCAAACATCTATCTCTCATTGCCTCAAGTACTCAATTAGATTAACTAATTGAATCTGTAACAACAACAACAAAAAAAGAATATGACGTCTCCCTATTAAATGCATTTTTAAACGTGTTATAGTATTTGGATTCAAGATATTCCATAATACTCTACTTCAACAGTTACTATATTAATGTCTTCAGCACTAAGGCCATCTTGAATGGCTTGGGATTATAAGCCTTCTGACATTTTAGATGACAGTACCCCCGATCTCTATTGACTGACTGAGCATCACTTTCAGTTATGTACTCTTTCTGAACATTATACAGCGTGTTAAAACATGCTGGAGTACAGCAATATACAATAAGTTTAGTAATCCCTGAAAATCCGACCACTTAAGCTAAGTATTGAAGTATTTAAATTATTTAAAAACTTGAATGGCATAACTACATCCAACTATAAGAAATTTATTAAAGAGGCTCGGTGAGGATTGAATGCATAAAGTCGGATACTATGAAAAACATTTGAGTATCATGGTGGCATTTCTGAGGGTCAAAGTGACTAATGGTTATAAGGGAGAGTGTTAAAGAGGTGGTTTAAGTTCGGACTATTCTCGAAGTAGTTAATTCTTATGATATACTCTCTCATAACAATTTATGTGTGCTGATTAAACAAATCATGTCTAGCAGCACATAAATTATTTCCTAATAAGAAAGAATGGGTTTTTTCACTTGGAGTAATGGTTCTCAACTCAGTCTAGGGGACACACCCAGCCAGTCAGATTTTCAGGGCTATCTACACAGAATATGCAAGAGTACCCCTGTATTATAGTTAAATCAAAGAAAGGATTGCATACCTCGCCAAGTGTGCAGAGTTCCATGATTATCCACACTGGATTTTCTGTTATAACTCCAATCAGCTTCACAATGTGTGCGTGATCAAACTGGCGCATAGTTACTAGAAAAATTGAAACAAAATATTGCAACTTAAATCTCAGCCATAAATAATACTCTGAACTGATTCAACCCAAGTACATAAAATTTAATTACACAAATTATACAGCATTTATTACTACTTCAAGTATATAGGGTTCATGCCTTTCTATTGATAGTTCAAGGCAAGTTAAAATCAGGTACCCTAAGTATGTCTCTGCCTTTCAACAAGTTTTGCAATCTGAGCAGCTATCATCATCTAATATAATAAAACGCATGCGCACTTCCTATGCGTGCGCCGCTTTTCCGTGAGCTGTAGCGACCCATAGGAAGTGCGCATGCGCGGCTTACGATTCTGTTTTTCGGTCTGGCCTGTTCCCTGCTGTATTGCATTTTTTAGTTGAAAGATGCAGCGGTGGCTCCTCTCACGATCCCCGCTTGCGTCGGACTTCCGACGCAGGTGGGGATCATGAGAGGAGCCACCTTCGCGTCTTTCAACTAAAAAAAAAATTACGGCAAGGTGAGCAGGCCAGACCAGACCGAAGCTCAAGACCGCGGGAAGGGAAGGGAAGGGAAGGGGGGGGCCGACAAAGAAGAGGACTCCAGCTGCGAGGAGCCGAACGGAGCAGCCAGATCGCAGCAGGCCAGAACGCGGGGGAGGGGCCAAACAGAGTAGGCAAGATCGCGGTAAGAGAAGGGAAGGGGTGGGGGAAATGCTGCAACTGTTGCACAGGGACCTGGAGGGGAAGACAAATACCGCTGCTGCTGCACAGGGAAGTCGGGGGGGGGGGGAGGGAAATGCTGTTGCAGGGAAGTGGGTGGAAATACTACTGCACAGGGAAATGGAGGGAAAGAATGACAGACAGACAGCAGGAGGGAGGGAGACAGACAGAAAGGAAGAAAGACACAGGGGCAGGGAGAGGGACAGAAAGAGACAGAAAAAGGGAGTCATGGAGAGAGAGAGAGACATCGGGAGAGAGAGAGAGACAGAAAGAAAGAAAGACAGACAGACATATATTCTAGCACCCGTTAATGTAACGGGCTTAAAGACTAGTAATAATAATAAATATGCTCTAACTTTTAATTCACATTTAACTCATGTGCATACCCTGCCCCCCCTCCCCCCCCCCAAAGCATAGTTTCTCACTTGAATCAGATGTTTTCTATACATGGCAGGATCGATCAGGCACACTAGTAGAATCATCACACAAGGCCAAAAAGTAAGTAGAGGAGGACCAATGTAATTCCAACTCAAGGTTAAAAAGCACTTTGACTCGATGCAGATCTACATTTTGGTGCCTGCCTCAGGAGTCAACACGTCAAGCCAGATATGAGTACCATATAGACACTTTACAAGACAGATAAACTTGTCAGTCAAGTTTCAAGTTTATTTAACATTTGTTATCCTGCCTTTTCAAAATTACAGTCTCCTTGGTAATACAAATACCAGCCTAGCAAAATAAGGTATTAAGGAAAAGGACCTATATACTAACTTTTTGTAGTTTTATAACCACAATCAAAGCAGTTTACATACAGGTACTTCAAGCATTTTCCCCATCTGTCCTGTGGGCTCACAATCTTAGGGTGCTGAGGCTGAAGCTCTAACCACTATGCCACTCCTGCTGCAACAGAATAACTATGATACTCACCTGTAGCAGGTATTCTCCGAGGTTAGCAGGCATATATTCTCACATGTGGATGACTACATCCATGGAATCTGGTATGGACACTTACCAAGAAACATGATGGCAGTAAAAGGCCATACCGCACACATGCTGGTGCCTTCCTGCCTGACATGGTCCAGTAACCAAGTTAAGAAGTCAACTAGGAGAGGAGGTCGGGTTGTGAGAATATATGCCTGTTTTCTTAATTTATCTTTTATTAAGGCTTTTCACAAAAATGTAATTCTCCCTTCCCCCCCGTACGTAACCCCAACCCTTTTTTCTCTTCCCATATTTTAAGTTCATGTAAACCTTATTCTTCTCTTCCTATATTTAAGTTCTTGTAAACCGTGCTGAGCTCCACATCTGTGGAGAAGATGCGGTATATTAACTTAAGGCTTGGTTTAGTTTATACATCTTATATACAAAGCATGTCAAAGTGGCTTTAGAAAACACCTGCCTTCTCCAAGAACAAGGTGACATTATATTCTCATATGGGACTCTCAAGCTACCAGGATCCTGGCTCTGTAGAAGAATAATGGTTATATAATGCAGTGTTTCTCAAGCTCACTGCTTATGTTATGTTCTTATGGTCCTGGAGAACCCCCCTGCCAGTCAAGATTACAGGACATCCACAATGAATATGCAAGAAAGATTTGCATACTACGGAGGCAGTGTATACAAATCAACCTCATGCATATTCATTGCAGATATTCAGAAAACCTGACTGGCAAGGGGTACCAAAAAAGACAGTGACGGTGATCTCTGGATGCTAAAGTGCTTTAGTCATTCAAATAGAGATTCGACATGCATGTGTTTCGGCCAAAGCGGCCTGCATCAGGAGTCTAACCAGATGGTTAAAGCTAATAATCACTTTCTCTTGTCTAGTCTTAATGCGATGCGGCTCTATGAAATTCAAAATTATGTATTACACCAAATAGTGACGAACGCTAGTGTCTCCTCAATCAATAACAATCGACAGATGCTGCACCATGCAACCGCAAATCAATAAAACAATACAAAAATCATTCTTAGTCATGAGAAACTTAAGACAAGTTAGGAAATTCTTCGAAAAATCACAATTCCAGCTCATAGTACAGTCCCTAATACTAGGCTTACTAGACTACTGTAATATCCTCTATCTTCCCTGCCCTGCAATAGTAACAAAACAACTACAAACAATCCAAAACACAGCACTAAGACTTATCTACTCATTGAAGAAACATTACCACATTACAGAAGCATATCTCAAATCGCAATGGCTTCAAGTCCCAGCAAGAATACAATTTAAATTCTACTGTCTACTATTTAAGACTTTATACAGAGACAGTCCAAACTACCTGAACAATCGCCACATCCACAACACCTCAACCAGACATAGGAAAACTCGCACCCCATTCTCATACCCCCCATTTAAGGAGATCAAACGGAAAAAACTATATGATGGCCTACTAGCCACTCAAGCAGCCAAACTAGACAACCAAATTGCCAATCTACTGACAGCATCCCTAGAATACAAAACTTTTAGAAAAGAAATAAAGACCATACTATTCAAGAAATCCCTGAAAAAGAAATAACACCACAAGTATCAAATTGCCTCTCACTAAAGCCAACTACCCTAAACAAATAACCAGACTCATTTCTTACTCTCTTTGAAAATGACCAAATCTCTTTTTGGTAAGATCTTTTTGTAATACTTCCTTGATAATTCTTTTGTAATCTGCCTTGAACTGCAAGGTAATGGCGGAATAGAAATCCCTAATGTAATCTGAGCCAAGATCAAGGAGACAATAGTGTTCGTCAGTTCTTGGTCCAGGAACCGACAAGATGAGAAGCTATTTTAGATTTGGTCCTTAGTGGACTGCAATACATAGTATTACAAAAAACTACACTGGTTGCGCGTGGAAGCAAGGGTTATTTTTAAGTTTGCTTGCCTTTGCTTCAAAACCATAACAGGTTCATCCCTAATCTATCTCTCTCATCATTTCAAATTTCCAGACACAACTTATACATGAAGTGCCTACTTGTTCACTTTTCCATCCTTGAAGGGCTGTATCTACAAGATTCCTCGATAGAACAATATCATTCCAAGCAGGCAAATGTGATAAATATTTAACCAACTTTATCTCAAACGCTCAATCAAAACATCTCTTTGATAAATTCCTCCGACTCCATTTCTGCCTTGATGTACTTCTAAAACACTTCCAGGAAAAATTTGATTAATCTTGCCATGCTAATGCAATTTTGAAAGTTTTTTTTGTACAGGAGTTAACTGTGTTGGGTCTGCTGGGAATCAGTGATCATAACGTGATCAAATTTGAGATGATACTGGAAGTGATGTCGCAAAAGAAATCTGTAGAGTGATTTAATTTTCGAAAGGACGACTATGATAAAATGAGGAAAATAGTTAAAAAAGAATCAGTTGCAACGATTATGACTACAAACCAGGCGTGGATGTTATTTAAAAATACCATCATGGAAGCCCAGACCAGATGTATTCCACGTATTAGCAAAGGTGGAAAGAAGTGGAAACGAGAGCCGGTGTGGTTAAAAGGTGAAGTGAAAGAGGTTATTAGAGCCAAAAAAATCCTTTAAAGAATGAAAAAGGATACGAATGAAGAAAATAAGAAGAGATACAAGCACTGGCAAGTTGGATGCAAAACATTGATAAAGAAAGCTAAGGAAGAATATGAAGAGAAGCTTGCAAAAGAGGCAAAAACTCATAACAATATTTTTAGATATATCAGAAGCAGAAAACCTGTGAGGGAATCTGTGGGACCGTTGGATGATAAAAGAGCAAAAGGTGCACTCAGGGAGGATAAGGCCATAGAGGAGAGTCTGAATGAATTCTTTGATTTGGTCTTTACGGAAGAAGATATAAGAGATCTACATGAACCAGAAATGGTTTTTAAGGGTGATGATGTGGAGAAACAAAGAAATCTCAGTGAATCTGGAAGATGTACTATGCCAAATCGACAAGTTAAAAAGTGATAAATCACCTGGTCCGGATGGTATACATCCCAGGGTATTAAAAGAACTCAAACATGAAATTGCTGACCTGCTGTTAGTGATCTATAACCTGTCGCTAAAATTGTCTGTGGTGCCTGAGGATTGGAGGGTGGCCAATGTTACACCGATTTTTAAAAAGGGCTCCAGGGGAGATCCGGGAAATTACAGTGCCAGCAAAATGGTGAAAACAATTATATAAAATAAAATTGTAGAACATGTAGACAAACATGGTTTAATGAGATGGAGTCCGCATGGGTTCAGCCAAGGGAGATCTTGCCTCAACAATTTGCTTGACTTCTTTTGAAGGTGTGAATAAACATGTGGATATAGGTGAGCCAGTTGATGTGGTGTATCTAGATTTTCAGAAAGCTTTAGATAAAGTTCCTCATGAGAGGCTCCTGAGAAAATTAAAGACTCACAGGATAGGTGGCAAAGTTCATTTGTGGATTAGGAAATGGTTATCGGAAAGAAAACAGAGGTTAGGGTTAAATGGTCATTTTTCTCAATGGAGGAAAGTAAACAGTGGAGTGCTGCAAGGCTCTGTTCTGGGACTGGTGCTATTTAACTTATTTATAAATGATCTAGAAATTGGAACAAGTGAGGTGATTAAACTTGCAGATGACATTAAACTGTTCAAAGTTGTGAAAAATTGTAGGCATACCTTATAAAACTGGGCGTCTAAGAGGCAGATTAAATTTAATGTGGACAAATGAAAAGTGATGCACATTGGGAAGAATAACCCAAAATACAGTTACTGGATGCTAGGGTTCACCTTGGGATTTAGCGCCCAAAATGCAGCGGTGGCCAAAAAAGCAAACATGATACTAGGAATTATTAAAAATGGGATAGTTAACAAGATTAAGAATGTTATAATGCCTCTGTATCATTCTATGGTGTGACCTCACCTGGAGTATTGTGTTCAGTTCTGGTTTCCTTATCTCAAGATATAGCAGTACTAGAAAAGGTTGAAAAAAGAGTGGCCAAGCTGATAAAGGGGATGGAACTTCTCTCGTATGAGGAAAGGCTAAAAAGGTTAGGGCTCTTTAGTTTGTAAAAGAGACGGCTAAGGGGAGATATGATTGATGTCTATAAAATCCTGGGTGGAGTAGAACAGGTACAAGTGGATCGATTTTTAGTCCATCAAAGATAAGGGGACGCTCGATGAAGTTACAGGGAAATACTTTTAAGAACGGTTTGGACAATTTCCTGGTGGAAAAGCCTATAGTCTGTTATTGAGAAAGACATGGGGAAAGCTACTGCTTGCCCTGGATCGGTAGCATGGAATGTTGCTACTCTTTGGTTTTGGCCAGGTACTAGTGGCCTGGATTAACCATCGTGAGAATGAGCTACTGGGTTTGATGGACCTTTGGTCTGACCCAGTAAGGCTATTCTTATGTTATGTTCTTATGAGGTCGCCTTCATTGTATTTTTTAGTTTCTCTGGTGTGAGAAGGTGATTTCTCCTGTTTTTGGTACGTTGGCAAGGGGGTACTCCAGAACCAATTTGGAAAACACCGATAAAACATGAGCCTGGTGCAAAACTATGAGAGTTGAAGGGAAATGAGAAGTTGGAGTCCCTCTGGATTAAGATTCCTAGACACAATGGTACAGACACAAAAACTGGCCTTTATTATCGACCGCCAGGACAGTCGGAGGAGACAGACTCAGAAATGATAGAGGAAATCAAACAAGGATGTAAGACAAGCAATTTAATGATCATGAGAGACTTTAACTTTCCAGGGAAACCTCAAACTGCAGCAAAGAAATAAAGTTCCTGGAAATGGTAGGGGACTGCTTCCTAGATCAAATGGTGGCAGAGCCAACGAGAGGGAATGCCACCCTGGACTTGGTACTAAATGGCATTACTGGTCAGACTAAAGAAGTAGAAGTCACGGTCCCACTAGGAACAAGCGATCACAACATGATCAACTTTAAACTCGACATCGGGAAAGGGAAACGTATCAAAACCTTAACCACAACCCTCAACTTTAAAAAAGGAAGATACGATAGCATGAGAGCCATGGTAAAAAAACGGCTCAAGAAAAGGATGAACGCAATTAAATCGGTGGTCAGGCATGGTCCCTACTGAAAAATACTATCACAGAAGCACAAAATCTCTATATTCCGCAGATATCCAAAGGACAGAAAAATAAAAACAAGGGAGAACCAGCATGGCTTACTAAAGAGGTGAAGGATGCCGTAAGAGAAAAGAAGGACTCCTTTAAAAAATGGAAACGCGAACGAACTACCGAAGCCTAGAAGAGCCACAAAAACGACTAGAAGAAATGTCACAAGGCGGCGAGGGATGCCAAAAAGGTCTATGAGGAGAAAATAACGCAAGAGGCCAAAATCTTCAAGCCCTTTTTTAGATATGTAAAAGGGAAAAAAACTGCAAAGGAGGCAGTGGGTCTGCTGGACGACCAGGGAAGAAAAGGGTGCATCAAAGAAGACAAACAAATTGCAGATAGACTAAACTCCTTCTTTGCATCTGTCTTTACAAAGGAGGACATTACAGCAATACCTGAAACAGTGAAAGTGTTCAAGGGAGAAATAGAGGACAGCCTCACCACATTAAAAGTGGATTTGGACCAGATATACTACCAGATCGACAAACTTAAAAGCGACAAGTCCCCTGGACCGGATGGAATTCACCTGAGAGTATTAAAGGAGCTGAAGGTGGAAATCGGTGAACTACTGTAAAACCTTGCCAACCTGTCAAGCAAAACTGGACAGATACTGGACGACTGGAAGATAGTGAACGTCACCCCAATTTTCAAAAAAGGGTCAAGAGGAGAACCGGGTAACTACAGACCGGTAAGTCTTACGTCTATCCCTGGAAAGATGGTTGAAACACTGATTAAAGATAGCATAGTCCGGCACTTGGATGCACACGACCTGATGAGAGCCAGTCAACACGGCTTCAGGAAAGGGAAGTCATGTTTGACAAATTTATTACAATTCTTTGAAACTGTAAACAAATCTATCGATAACGGGGAACCAGTGGACATAATATACCTAGACTTCCAGAAAGCGTTCGACAAAGTTCCACACGAAAGACTTCTCAGGAAATTACAAAGCTACGGAATAGAGGGGGACATATGGCTGGAAAACAGAATGCAGAGGGTAGGCATAAATGGGAAGCTCTCAGACTGGGAGAAAGTGACAGCGGTGTGCCCCAGGGTTCGCTTCTTGAGCCCATCTTATTTAATATTTTCATCAACGATCTAGAAGGAACGTCTAGTGATATCATCAAATTTGCAGACGATACAAAGCTATGTCGGACAATCAGATCACAAAAGGACAGCGAGGAACTACAGAGAGACTGGAGAGTTGGGCAGAGAAATGGCTGATGAAATTTAATGTGGAAAAGTGCAAAGTGATGCATTTGGGCAGAAAGAACAAGGAGCATGAGTACACCATGTCAGGTGCAACTCTGAGAAGAGTGAGCAAGAAAAGGACCTGGGGGTACTGATAAATAGGACCCTGAAACCATCAGCTCAATGTGCAGTGGCGGCAAAGAAGGCAAATAGAATGTTGGGCATGATAAAGAAAGGAATCACGAGTAGATCGAAGGGTGTCATAATGCCGCTTTATATAGCATTGGTCAGACCACACTTGGAATACTGTGTCCAACACTGGTCTCCCTATCTAAAGATGGATATAAAACTGCTTGAGAGGGTGCAGAGGCGAGCAACGAAGCTGGTAAAAGGTATGGAGAACTTGAGCTACGAAGAACAGCTTGGAAAACTGGGACTGTTCTCCCTTGAGAAGAGGAGACTGCGAGGGGATATGATTGAGACTTTTAAAATAATAAAAGGAATCAACAAGACAGAGCAGGGCAAAAAGTTATTTATGATGTCAAATGTGACTAGGACAAGAGGTCATGGACTCAAGCTGAGGGAGGACAAGCCCAGGACAAATGCCAGGAAGTTCTGCTTCACACAGCGGGTGGTGGACACCTGGAACGCTCTCCCGGTGGAGATTGCTGCGGAACCCACCATTCTAGGATTTAAGGGCAAGTTAGATGCACATCTCCTCCGAAGGCAAATAGAGGGATACCGGTGACTAAGTTTTCGCCAGGTCGCACCTGGCTGGGCCTCCGCATGAGCGGATCACCGGACTTGATGGACCCAGGGTCTGATCCGGTGATGGCAGTTCTTATGTTCTTAAGAGTGGGTGCTTAGAAAGCAAAATGATTCTACAGAACTGCTTGCCCAAACCAACTGTCCCTTCAGGAGTTTTGTTCTTAATAGCAGTGAGAGGTAAATGTATGTATTGAGGATCAAGTTGCTACTTTGGAAATGTCCATAATAGATGCAGAGTGGAAATAATAATAATTTTATTTCTTATATACCGCCCAACCAGAAGTTCCGGGCAGTTCACAACAAGAGAACTGAGGCATATCAGTGAAGATGCAAGATACAGTAGAAATCAGTAAAATACAATGCTATATAATACAATAAAATACAACATGATACAATGTAGAGTGAAACAAAGCAAAGTCATCGCATAAATTTACCAAATAGATAGGTTTTCAGTGATTTTCTAAACTCATAGTAAGATTGGGAGTGGGTAATCAGAGAACACATCCAAGAGTTCATTCTCCCGACTTGAAAGGCTAGAGTTTTGTCTAAAACAGTGTTCTTCAACCTATTGACACCTATGGACCAGCAGAAATAAAATAATTATTTTGTGGACCGGCACCTGTCAGCGGACCGGCAGTTGAACACTGGGCTAAGTCGTGGGCCAGAGCCCTCCCATCTCCACCCCAGACTCTGCCCCCATAATAGTACTAATTGTAACACCATTTTTTCCATTCATATATATATATATATATATATATATATATATATACACACACACACACATGCTGTACCTTGCCATCTGGACTGCTCCTGCCTGGCCATTTTATGCCGCCCCCCAGTGTTGTCTTCGGGCCGGCTCCCTCTTCTTCAGTGCTGCAGTGCACAAAGCCAAGGGCAGCGGCTCCTCACGTGTCCCGCACCTCATCTGTAAGCCTTCTCTCTAACATTGTGACGTCAGAGAGAAAGCTTCCGGTTAAGACGCAGGATGTGCGTAGGAGCCTCTGCCCATGGCTTTGTGCACTGCAGCACTGAGGAAGAGGGAGACGGCCCGAAGACAATACCACATCGATCGCACCGTGGACCGGCGGCTGAAGAGCACTGTCTGGAGCCCAATGCACATGCTGACCCTCTGGACCGAAAGGAAATTTCTGTGGACCGGCACCGGTCCATGGACTGGTAGTTGAAGAACACTGGTCTAAAAAACTTTTAAAACAGCAGGCTTTTGGAGTAGGGTACATGAACATGCCCGAGTTTCTTGTGTTCTTGCTTGATGTGAATAGATTTAATTGGGAGGATAAGTATGATATCCAAAAGTGCTTTATAACAAATGCAGTTGAATTTAAAAATGACTCTAGCTTCAAAAGGGAGCCAATGGAGTTGCATGTAAAAAGCTTAGACATTATGGGCTGTTACATAGCCCTGTGTCATCAGCTCAGCCTGAGTATATATATTTATTTATTCAATTTTCTATACCGTTCTTCCAGGGGAGCTCAGAACGGTTTACATAAATTTATTCAGGTACTCAAGCAACGTAAAGAATATACAGTCTGCCAGCAAATTGGAGATGGTCATCTTGGTAGAAGGTACTCCGTTAGTGTCGAAAGTCACAAAGAGTCTCCTCTATTAGGTTTTGTCCAGTCCAGAAGGACTTCCCCATGCATCTCTACCTCACTCTTCTCTCCGCCCAATTTTCCTTTCCCCATGTGCACCATCTCTTTCCCTCTCAATCACACACTCATACCCAACAATTCTCCTGTTAGTGCTTCTTTCCTTCCTCCCTCCCTCCCTTCTGTGTCCCGAGTTCGTGCCCCCTTCCCTTCCTTCTGTGTTCCGAGTTTGTGCCCCCCTCCCTTCCTTCTGTGTTCCAAGTCTGTGCCACCTCCCTGCCTTCCAGCCTTTGTCCCAAATTCCCCCTTGTCCCAAATTCCCCCCTTTGTCTCAAATTCCCCCCTCCTTTCTCCCTTTGTCCCATGATCATGTCCCCTCTCTCCCTTACTTGCTACAATGCACTCGCTCCCTTCAAAGCTGTCTAATTGGGCTGCTCCTGCCATCAGCCGCACATGGATGCATCGTGGGCCATGGATCTTAACACGCTGTATGTGGCTTAGAGCAGTGGTCCCCAACCCTGTCTTGGAGAACCACCAGGCCAATGGGTTTTCAGGCTAGCCCTAATGAATATGCATGAGAGAGATTTGCATATAATAGAAATGATAGGCATGCAAATCTGCACCATGCATATTCATTAGGGCTATCCTGAAAACCCAATTGGCCTGGTGGTCCTCCAGAACAGGGTTAGGGACCACTGGCTTAGAGAGTGACATAGGGGAAAAATCTGGTCCCGTTCCCACGAGCTCCCACGAGTTCCCATCCCGTCCTTGTGAGCTTGGTCCCCCGTCCCCACCCAATGCCCGCAAACCTTCTGATCCCATCCACACAAGCCTCAAATAATTTTATACTGAAATTATTTTATTAAAGTATAAAAAGAAATAATAATCTATACAATTGTCATTTTATAAATCAAAGTTCTGGCTGTCAGGCAGGGCTTTGTTTATAAATGTTTATCAATACAACTACAATACTACTATATCCTAAAGCAAAAAAAAAATAGAAATGAAATAGAAATTTTTTTTCTACCTTTGTTGTCTGGTTTCTGCTTTCCTCATCTTCTTGTCATTCTATTCCTTCCATCCACTGTCTTGTCTTCTCTGCCACTTTCATATGGCATCTGCTCTGTTTGTATGCCTCTACCAGAAACTGCCTCTTCCTTCCATTTCACCCTCCACCCCACCCCCATTGGTCTGGCACCCATCTTCTTCCCTCTGCTCCCCCCCATAGTCTGGCATCTGTCTTCGTCCCTTCCCTCCCAGGTGGTTTTTAGCATCTCTCTCCTCCTTTCTTCCCCTCAGATCTGGTTATCTGTCTCCCCCAATCCAGCATGTGCTCTTTTTTCTTTATCCCCTGTTTCCATCCAGTATGTGCTTCCCTCTCTCCTCCCCACTTCCCTTCAGTGTCTGTTCCACTCCCTCCCCTCCCCACTTTCCTTCAATGTCTTCTCCCCTCTCTCTCCTACCCATTAACATGCAGTGTCTGCTCCTCCCTCCCCTCCCTCTTCACTTCCCTTCAGCGCCCTTCATGTGGTCCAGCAACCCCCTCCCTCACAAAGAGGGAGGTTTAGTCTAGTCCAGGAGTATGCCAGAGCATACTTGCAGGCAAAATGTGAAGAGCTGCTTCTCCTGGATGGGAAAGTGGCTTTAGAAAGAATACTGGCAGTTCTAAGGACTGGTTGAAATAGAATTCTGAGATGAATTTGGACAGGAATTTTGTCTAAGTCTGGAGCACTACTTTATCCTGGTAGAATCTTGTATAGGATGGATCCGAGACAAGTACTTGAAGTTCATTTACACGGCATGCAGATGTGAGGGCTACAGGAAAACAACTTTCCAAGTGAGAAGCTTTAGAGAGCGAGTTGTACGTGGCTGGAAGGGGAACTTCATGAAAGCAGACAAATCCACATTAAGGTCCTAGGCAACAGGTGGAGGGTTGATAGTTGGTTTAGTGTGGTAAAGTACTTTTGTGAACTTGGATACTAAGGGATGAACAGATAGAGGTTTCTTGTCTAAGGGAGTATGAAGCACACTGATAGCACTGAGATGGACTCTTACTGAGTAGGTCTTTAATCCAGAATTTGAGAGGTGACGAAAGTAGTCCAAAATGGATTGGAGTGGACACGTGACAAGTTGAAGAGAATTGAGTGCACAAAAATCTGGTCCATTTGAAGTGTTAACAGTGATGACTTGAAGGTTTTCTGGATGCTTCAATGACAGAGGGTGAAAATATTCACTTGTTCGGTGAAAGTCATGAGTGCTAATGATTGAGAGCTGGGATGAAGGAGAGAGTCTTTGTTCTGAGTCAGAAGCTTTAGGATTGATTGAAAGTGGCACACTTCTTTGATGGAGAGATCCAGAAAGAGTGGCAACCATGGTTGATGTGGCCAACAAGGTGCTATGAGAATCATAATGCCTCAATCTTTGCAAAGTATGAGTAGAGGTCTCCCGATAAGTATTATTAGAGGGAAAGCATAGAGAAATCTGTTGCCCCAATGGAGAAGGAAGGCATCCAATTCCAGGTGATTGGGGCATATAGTCTGGAGCAGAAGAGTGGAAGTTTGTAGTTGTAAGGGGAAGCAAAAAATCTAGTTTGTAGTCTCCCATTTGCAGAAAATCTGATGCAAGATGGTTTGCTGTCAGACCATTTATGCTCAGTCTTTCTGCTAACACATTTTGCTTTCTCGCTAAACTGCTCTGAGAACAATGCTGTGAGCAGTCACCCAAGCCCAAAGAGACCACATGAAACTTCTCCTTCAACAAATATTTGTTGAGGCCATGGAGGTCTAGTGTAGGTCAAAGGCCTCTGATCATTTTAGGTATCAAGAAATACTTGAAGTAGAACCCCCAGTTTCTCTCATGTAGAGGAACAGGTTCTATTGCATTTAGCTTGAGAAGGGCTAAGAGTTCTTGGTGAAGGACAGTCTTCTGGTGGGAGCTGAAAATACTAGTGGGTAGTTTGGAGGAGTTCTTAAGAAGAGCAGGGCATAGCCCTGATCTACAACTTGACGCACCCATTGGTCTAATGTGATTAGAGTCCATCACTAGTGAAAATGGAGTAACCTGCCTTCTATGAGAAAACTGGAGGAAAAGAGACAGGGGAATGTTGGCAATGCTCTCTAGAAAGGAGTCAAAAGGAGAACTTCTGTTTGGATTGAGAATGAGTTTGTGATTTTTGAGGTGTCTTTTGCCTTGAGTGAGGTCATTGAGCAACATGTCTAGTACAGGAGGAAGAGGTTGAATGTAGCAATGTTTAGTGTTGTAATACGAACCTCTGGAGGAAATGGATCTCCTAGATCAGTGGTTCTTAAACCTGTCCTGGGGGACCCCCAGCCAGTCAGGTTTTCAAGATATCCCTAATGAATATGCATGAAGCAGATTTGCATATACTAGAGGTGACAAGTGGTCAGGGCAGAAGACTTTAAAATATGCAATGTCACCTCAGTAACAATTATAGAAAAATAGACAAATATAGTGCAAAATATTGACAGCAGATATAAATTCTCAAAACTGACATATTTCGATCACTAAAATGAAAATAAAATAATTTTCCTACCTTTGTTGTCTGGTGATTTCATGAGTCTTTGGTTGCACTTCGTTCTGATTGTGCATCCAATATTTCTTTCTTTCTGCCTCCTGCATGCTTCCTCTCCTACGTACCTCATTCCCTTCCCCAACCAACATCTCTCTCTGTCCCTCCATGAGTCCAACTTTTCTTCCTCTCTCTACTCCTATTGGTAACATATCTTTCTCTCTCTCTCTCTCACTGTCCATCTGTCTTTCTCTCATTCCCTCCCTTGCTGCAAAGGGAATGGGGAGAGAGAGAGAGATCCACATCTAACATCCACTGCCACATCCAACATTTTTCTCTCTCATCCCCCAGATCATGTGCAGTATTTTTCACCACTACCCACCAGCCCCATGCACATTTCTTCTTCTATCACCCATCTCCAGCACTGTGCCACATCTCTTCCTCCATCACTATGTCAAACATTCCTCCCCCTTGCATCCCCTTCAATCTGTCCCTCTGTTCTCTTTTTACCACCATATCCAACATTTCTCCCTCTCATCATTCTCTTCCCCATGTATCTCTACCTCACTCCTCTCTCTGCCCAATTTTCCTTTCCCCATGTGCACCATCTATTTCCCTCTCAATCACACACTCATGCCCAACAATTCTCCTGTTAGTGCTTCCTTCCTCCCTCCCTTCTTGTCCAGAGTTTGTGCCCCCCTCCCTTCCTTCTGTGTCCTGAGTTTGTATCCCCTCCCTTCCTTCTGTGTTCCAAGTCTGTGCCCCCTCCCTGCCTTCCAGCCTTTGTCCCAAATTCCCCCCTTCTTTCTACCTTTGTCCCACTATCATGGTCCCCTCTCTCCCTTACTTTGCTACAACACACTCACTCCCTTCAAAGCTGTCTAGTTGGGCTGCTCCTGCCATCCTGTTTGTGTGCCTCTACCTTGTATGATGCTGCTGCCTTTAATCCCACAGCCATTGTATAAAATTCTTCTTGAGGAGAAAATCCAATCTGCGGTCCTGAGTATCTTTTAATACCATTCTGCCTTTGCTAGGGAGAAAAGTATGCTTGGTTATCTACGCCTCCAGGAAACAACTTTAGGTAGAACAAATAGTTGGTTAAAATCCACATCCATTAGGTAAAGCTTCACCATGGCCCTTGCCACCTGAAGTGACCCCTCTGGGACCTCCCAATGGTTCGTTAACATCTTAGCAATGTCCTGATGCAAAGGGAAGCAGATGGACTGAGCCTTAGTGCTTCTCATAAGTGAGCACTGTGCAGCTGAGGACTGCGGAGTCTCTATCTTTAATTCACTGAGAAACTCCACAATTATCTGCTCAGGGCTTATACATCCTGCGCAGAGTCAGGGCACCTGAGTCTCCACCTTATCAAGATAAGGCTCTCATAGACGTGATGCAGAATCCACTGCTACTGAAGAACCAGACTGAGAAAGCAATGGCATGGAAATGGACTTCATATCATTCCAGTACTCCTCCGACTGAACCTTCTGCATGGCTCCTTTGAAGTGGAATTGCATCGCTAGCAGGAGATGCAACCCCAAAGTTTTCATGCAGCTGCTGTTAAATATGCTTCATACAGCATATTGATAGATTCTGGACCACAACCATACCCAGGACGCCTCAAGACTCTGGCAGTCACTCCTGTGTCCCTTTTTGGGGTTTCGTGGCTGCACTTTTCTGAGTTAATATGGTTTGTATCATATTTATATTGATCTATAAAATAACCATTTAACAGTAAGTTTTTTGTTGTAATGCACTTTTCTGGGGACATTTTCACTTTTTCCCCAGCTCAAACCAGAACTTATGGCCTAGAACTCGAGCCATCTGGGAACCCAAACTCCCAAGGGCACTAGAGGGGGCTACGTCCAAGGCCCCTGCCCCCCACGTGTTGTGTGGCACATGGAAAACAGATGGTGCTCGGCCCGCCATACAGCACAAAACTGCCATAAATCTGATGTATCCCGGTGTATCAAAGTGTTTGAGGCAGACGGAAGTTTTTATTTTCAAATCCAGACATCCAAGATGGCTGCAGCAGCAACAATTTTAGTATCAAAAATGGACCATGGGAGCTACACTTTTAGGATTTTAGAGGTAGGTGACCCTAGCTCTAGCCCCAGAACTAAAAAAAATCACTTTTCATCCCCCCCTTCCCCCCAAAAAATTTTCTTCCTCAGGCTGTCAAGCCTTGTACTCACTGTTCCATGCTTGTACTGGTAGCTCTTTGGGCTGAAACTGCAGCTAGAGAAATGGGAAAACTTCTGCCTCAAACAAGCCTGGAACTGGACTACTTGCTTCTTACTTTATTTTGTTTTATATCCCGTCCCTCCCCAAAGAGCTTGGACGGGTTACAGGTTGACTTCTGCCTTTCTCTCCGACTAGCCAGAGATCTCAGAATTAAGTATAAATGATGAAGAAAAGTACTTTATTGATATAAATAGAACTGACATGGTCCATATTTCAGTTCAAAAGCCTGCCTAAGGGGTATATATATTATCGAGCAGGTGATAATCTTGGAGCTTTACTCGTACAATGCATCAATGAATAAAGGTTGCTGAACCAACGCTCATTGCTGCATGTGGGAAACCACATTCATGTGCTATTCAAGTTTCAAGTTTATTTATTATTTGATTAATCGCCTATTCCAAATTCTAAGTGATGTACAAATCAGCAAAATACATATTTAAAATATACATGAAGTAGACATACATAATTAATAAAGGGATAAGTTTTCAAAAAATAATAAAAAACAACAACTAATTAACGCAATACATGACACAGTAGGGAAGGCAGGAAAGAAATACAATCTTAGAAAGGAAAGAGTCAACAATTAAAGGTTAAGCACAAGAGGAATGGAAAGACTACTAAATAGGTAAGTTAAAAAAAAACGAAAGAGCAGTTAACATTTCAATTAAATATTGAATGCATCTTTAAAAAGAAAACTCTTAAGTTTGCTCTTAAACTTTTCCAAGTTCTTCTCCTCTCTTAAGTATAGTGGGAGTGAGTTCCAAGTCTAAGGCGCCGTAATAGTAAAGATAAATTGCCTTAGAGTATTAATAATTTTAAGAGAGGGGATGAAATGTTGGTCGTTTGATCTCAGTAATTTAGAAGAATTATAAGGTATCAATGCTTTATAAATAAAAGCTGGAGTTTTAAATAATAGAGATTTAAATGTAAGTAAACATAATTTATATAGAATACGATGAGACACCGGAAGCCAATTGAGCATTTTGAAGTAAGGAAGTTACATGCTCAAATTTCTTTGCTCCCTTAATTAATTTAATAAAGGCATTCTGGATTATCTGTAACCGTCTAATTTCTTTTTGAGCCATTCCCTTAAATAACGCATTGCAATAATCAATTTTAGAGATAATCATTGAATGAATTAATATATTCAATGATTTTGCACATAAAAATTTGGATATTGCACGTATTTGGCGAAGTCTAAAAAAGGTAGCTTTAATCACATAATTAACGTGGTCGTGGTAAGTTAGTTTTTCATCTAAAATCACCTCTAAAATTCTAATTTTATTTATCTGCTTAAGTGTGACCCCTTGGATGGAAATTGGAACAACGAGCTTATGGTTATCTTTCCAAGGGAACAGCATAATATTTGTTTTATTAATATTAAGGGATAATCTATTGGTGTCAAGCCATAAATGAATATGTTTTAATTTCTCATTGATAGCTGAAATTTCAGAACAACTATTAGGGTCCAGAGGATGTAAAAGTTGTATATCGTCCGCATAGGCAAATACGGAGAAGCCAATAGATTGGCAAAGAGTCATGAGAGGAGCAAGAAATATATTAAACAGAAGGGGAGACAGGATAGAACCTTGTGGGATACCATATGTAGCTGAAAAACTAGCAGAGTAGAATCATTAAAAGAAACTATTGAAGAACGATTATCCAAGTAAGATCTAAACCAAAGCAGGACTTGCTCTGTAATGCCGATGGATTGTAGTCTATCCAGTAAGAGATTGTGATCAATTGTGTCAAAAGTTGACAAAAGATCAATTGAAATCAAAAGAACAGATGAACGATGATCCAGGTGGTGGTCGTCATACCAACCAATGAATGTTCAGTAGAGTGGTATTGCCGAAAACCTGTTTGATTTGGGTGTAAAATATTTGTTTGTTCTATAAAATGTGATATTTGGTTAAATACTATTTTCTCTGTTAGTTTTGCCAAAAATGGGATATTTGATATTGGCCTATAATTTGATTTCTCTTCAATACTTATTTTTTGATCTTTAACAATAGGGTGAATAATGGAAGTCTTCCAATCCATGGGCATAATGCTATGCTGTAAGCTCTCATTGATTAGAAAAAGTATTGAAGGTCCAAAAATATCAAAGTACCATTTAAGAATAAAAGGAGGAATTGACTCAGATTGCATACCCTTTGTATTTATCGTCTTAATAAGAGATTCAAGTTCTTAAAGAGAAGGAAGATGGAATTGCACACATTTTGCGGATAGTGATAGTGTAGATTCCAAAGCCTTTTGCTCAATCATCGTCTGTCCATCCTTACTAAAGTTATCCCTAATGTTTTTTACTTTATCCATAAAGTAAGTTGCAAGTTCTTGTGCTGTAGGTAGAAGGTTAGAAGATTGAGCTTGTTTTTTAACAGTAGGAGTCACCTATTTTAAAATATTGTATAGTGTAGAAACATTTTTGGCTTTTAGAATTTGGTCTGAATAATATTTCTTTTTGGCTTGATTTATTTTTTCTTTATAGATCTTGGAGTGTTCTTTAAATTTTTCCAAATTATATTGACTCTTATCTTTTCTCCAATAACGCTCTAGGGACCTCAGTTGTTTTTTAATCAGAACAAGTTCTGCTGAAAACCAGGATTAGAACATTTTCGGGCAGAAATAAATTTAGTTTGTATTGAAACATATAGAAACATAGAAATAGACGGCAGATAAGGGCCCACGGCCCATCTAGTCTGCCCACCTTAATGTCCCTCCCCTACCTTTGCCCTGTGAAGAGATCCCATGTGCCGATCCCATTTGGCCTTAAAATCAGGCACGCTGCTGGCCTCAATCACCTGTAGTGGAAGACTATTCCAGCGATCAACCACTCTTTCAGTGAAAAAGAATTTCCTGGTGTCACCTCGTAGTTTCCCGCCCCTGATTTTCAACGGATGCCCTCTTGTTGTCGTGGGACCCTTGAAAAAGAAGATATCTTCCTCCGCCTCGATGCGGCCCGTAAGATACTTGAACATCTCGATCATGTCCACCCTCTCTCTGCACTCCTCCAGCGAGTATAGCTGTAATTTGTCAAGCCGTTTTTCGTATGGTAGATCCTTGAGTCCCGAGACCATCCGGGTGGCCATTCTTTGCACCGACTCCAGTCTCAGCACATCCTTGCGATAATGCGGCATCCAGAATTGCACATAGTATTCCAGGTGGGGCCTCACCATGGATCTATACAATGGCATAATGACTTCCGCCTTACGACTGACGAAACCCCTTCATATGCAGCCCATGATTTGTCTTGCCTTGGACGAAGCCTGCTCCACTTGATTGGCAGACTTCATGTCCTCACTGACGATTACCCCCAAGTCTCGTTCTGCTACCGTTTTTGCTAGGATCTCGCCATTAAGGGTATAAGACTTGCATGGATTCTGGCTGCCCAGGTGCATAACTTTGCATTTTTTGGCATTGAAGTTGAGTTGCCATGTCCTAGACCATCGCTCCAGTAGGAGTAGGTCGTGCATCATGTTGTCGGGCACTGAATCTTCGTCTGTTGTGCATTTGCCCACTACATTATTCAGTTTGGCGTCATCGGCGAATAATGTTATTTTACCTCGAAGCCCTTCTGCCAAGTCTCTTATAAAGATGTTGAATAGGATTGGGCCCAAGACTGAGCCCTGTGGTACTCCACTAATCACCTCCGTCATTTCGGAGGGGGTGCCGTTCACCACCACCCTTTGGAGCCTACCTCCAAGCCAGCTCCCAACCCATTTCGTCAATGTGTTACCTAATCCTATAGAACTCATCTTGCTCAGTAACCTGCGGTGTGGTACGCTAATTTATCTAGTAAGAACTTAGTGGAATCCTTCCATTGAGATAGAAGGCCATTTAGAGAGTTATACTTGGTGTCCAAGAAATTTAATTTAAAATTTGCAGCAATTAGATTGGGTGATAGATTGTTGAAATCTCTATATTTTATAGTCTTACTGGCTGCCGCAACTTTAATAGTGGAAGTCCGGTAGGTTATTGGAATTAGGTGGTGATCTGACCAAGGTACTGGTAGAGAAGACCCTATTACATAATTATCTATTGAAGCAGATGATGTTAAAGCCATATCAATAGTATGACCTGCTTGATGTGTGGGATTAGTTATAAGTGGACAGAAGTCCATCTGATTAATATGAGTAAAAATGTCTTTGGTATAATTATTGTTCAAATCATCAAAGTGTATATTGAAATCTCCTAAAATCAAAGAGTTAGTAGAATAAGATCCAAAATCAAATAGAAGTGATTGCAACTGAGAGAGGTTATCACAATTAATAGGCGGTGGAAGATAGATTAGCAAAACATCTAATTTAGGTTTAGCTCTTAGGGTGAATTGTAAGAGCTCGATGGAAGAGTTAACTGAGGAGCATTCCTCACTAAGTAATAATGAATCATGTAAAACAACAGCTAATCCTCCACCACGTTTAGTAGGATGATGCTTATAGAGAAAAGAAAATCCAGGGGGACAAGCATAGGAAAGATAAGCTTCTTCCCCTTGAGTAAGCCATGTTTCAACTATACATAAAACATCATAGGAGAGTTGAGTGATAAGATCTTTAATTAAATGATATTTAGTTTTAAAAGACTGTCAGCGTTTTAGTATCTGAACAAAAACTCATTCTTGCAAAATGCATCGTACCAGTAAAAATATGTACCCCTGAGGCAGGCTTTTGAGCAGATACATGAACCGTGTTGGGGCTAGTTACATCAATATAGCACAGTTACTTACCGTAACAGGTGTTATCCAGGGACAGCAGGCAGCTGGGTGACGTCATCCACGGAGCCTGGATGCGGAAGCCTCGCAACCAGACTTGCTTGTAGAAACTAGAAATTTTGAGGCAGCCGTACCGCGCATGCACGAGTGTCTTCCCGCCCAGCACAGAGCATGTCTCCCAGTTCAGATAGCTAGCAGAGAAGCCAACCAGGAGAGGTGGGTGGGTTGTGTGAATAGCTGCCTGCTGTCCCTGGATAACACCTGTTAAGGTAAATAACTGTGCTTTATCCCAGGACAAGCAGGCAGCCTATTCTCACATATGGGTGACCTCCAAGCTAACCAGAATGGGATGGTGGAAGTGTTGGCAGTTTAGGAGAATAAATTTTGTAATACTGTCTGGCCAAAATGGCCATCCCATCTGGAGAAAATAGCCAGACAATAGTGAGAAGTGAAAGTATGAACCGAGGACCAAGTAGAAGCCTTGCAAATTTCCTCAATAGGTGTAGATCTGAGGAAAGCTACCGAAGATGCCATTGCTCTGACCTTATGGGCTGTGACTCTACTTTGTAGGGGTAATCCAGCCTGGACATAGCAGAAGGAGATACAAGCAGCCATCCAGTTGGAGATGGTACGCTTAGAGATAGGATGTCCCAACTTGTTTGGATCGAAGGAGACAAAAAGTTGAGGAGCAGTTCTGTGTGGTTTGGTGTGTTCCAAATAGAAGGCCAAAACACGTTTACAGTCCAGAGTATGAAGAGCTGATTCTCCAGGATGAGAATGAGACAACAATGGATTGGTTGAGATGAAATTTCGAAACCACTTTAGGTAGGAATTTAGGATGAGTTCAAAGAACCACCTTGTCATGATGGAAGGTGGATCAACAACTAAAGCTTGCAGCTCACTGACTCTTCGAGCAGAAGTGAGGGCAATGAGAAACACCACTTTCCAAGTGAGATATTTCAGATGAGCCATAGACATTGGTTCAAATGGAGGCTTCATCAATTGAGCAAGAACATTGAGGTCCCAAACCACTGGAAGCGGTTTGAAAGGAGGTTTGACATTGAAAAGTCCTTTCATGAATCTGGAAACCACTGGATGAGCAGAAAGGGGTTTTCCTTCAACTGGAAAGCAGCAATTGCACTAAGATGGACTTGGATCGATGTAGACTAGAGGCCAGAGGTGGATAAGTGCAAAAGGTAGTCTAAAACAGAAGACAAGGAGGAATGTTGAGGCTTCTTATCGTGAGAAAAACAACACGTAGAAAATCTAGTCATTTTTGGCGATAGCATTGTCTAGTGGTAGGTTTCCTAGAAGCCTCTATAAAGCCTCTTACAGATTGAGAAAACTGAAGAGGAGTTATATTGAGAGGCACCAAGCTGTCAGGTGCAGAGACTGCAGGTTGGGATGAAGCAGAGATCCTTGACTCTGTGTGAGCAGAGATGGAAAAACTGGTAGAAGGTATGGTTCCCTGCTGCTGAGTTGAAGTAGAAGGGAGTACCAAGGTTGCCTCAGCCACCGAGGAGCAATTAGAATAATGGTGGCATGGTCATTCATCAACTTGACAAGAATCTTAAGAATGAGAGGGAATGCATACAGGAAGAGATTCGTCCATTCCAGAAGAAAAGCATCTGCCTTGAAGCGATAAGGAGAATAGATCCTGGAGCAGAATTGAGGCACTTTGTGGTTGTGGGGAGCTGCAAAGAGTTCTATCTGAGGTGTTCCCCACTGTGAAAAAATGTGATGAAAAGGCGAGGAATGGAGTGTCCATTCGTGAGGTTGCAGAAGATGACTCAAGTTGTCCGCCAAGCAATTTTTCGCTCATTAGATGTAGACAGCTTTGAGGAAGGTGTTGTGGCGAATTGCCCGGTCCCAAACCTTCAGAGCTTCTTGACAAAGGGAGGATGATCCCTTCCCTCCCTGTTTGTTGACATAATATATGGCGACTTGGTTGTCAGTCCGAATGAGGACTACTTGGTCTTGAAGATGTTGAAAAGCTTTGAGAGCCTTGAAAATCGCTCTGAGTTCCCACAGATTGATGTAACGCTGATGATCTGTACTGGTCCAGTGGCCTTGAGTATAGAGATGAGCGCCCCAAGCGTAAGTCGAGGAATCTGTTGTGAGGACCTTCTGATGGGGGGGGGGGGGGCGTTTGAAACAGCAAGCCTCTGGAGAGATTGGAAGAGAGCATCCACCAGCGGAGAGACTCAACATAAAAAATGCCTCTGCTGGGTCAGACCAGAGGTCCATCATGCCCAGCAGTCCGCTCACGCGGCAGCCCATCAGGTCCAGGACCTGTATAGTAATCCTCTATCTATACCCTTCTATCCCCTTTTCCTTCAGGAAATCGTCCAATCCCTTCTTGAACCCCAAAACCGTACTATGTCCTATCACGCCCTTTGGAAGCGCATTCCAGGTGTCCACCACCCTCTGGGTGAAGAAGAACTTCCTAGCATTGGTTTTGAATCTGTCCCCTTTTAATTTTTCCGAATCCCTCTCGTTCTTGCAGTCTTCGAAAGTTTGAAGAGTGTGTCCCTCTCCACTTTCTCTATGCCCTTCATGATCTTGTAAGTCTCTATCATATCCCCTCTAAGTCTCTGCTTCTCCAGGGAAAAGAGCCCCAGTTTCTCCAATCTTTCAGCGTATGAAAGGTTTTCCATACCCTTTATCAAGCGTATCGCTCTCTTCTGAACCCTCTCGAGTATCGCCATATCCTTCTTTAGGTACGGCGACCAATACTGGACGCAGTACTCCAGATGCGGACGCACCATCGCCCGATACAACGGCAGGATAATTTCTTTCGTTCTGGTGGTAGTACCCTTCTTGATTATACCTAGCATTCTGTTTGCTTTTTTAGCGGCTGCTGTGCACTGTGCCGACGGCTTCATTGTCTTGTCCACTATTACCCCCTAGTCCCTTTCATGGGTACTCTCACTCAATGACAGCCTTCCCATCATGTAGCTGTACCTCGGGTTTCTGTTTCCTACGTGCAAAACTTTACATTTCTTTACATTAAACTTCATCTGCCTTCTCGTCGCCCACTCCCCTAGTTTGTTCAGGTCCCTTTGTAAATATTCACAGTCTTCTATAGTCCTAGCCCCATTAAATAGTTTGGTGTTGTCTGCAAATTTTATTACTTCGCACTTCGTCCCTGTTTCTAGATCATTTATAAATACATTGAATAGCAGTGGTCCAAGCACCGACCCCTGTGGAACACCATTCGTGACCCTCCTCCAGTCCAAGCAGTGGCTCTTCACTCCTACCCTCTGCTTTCTACCCGCCAACCAATTCCTGATCCATCTGTGTACGTCTCCTTCCACCCCATGGTTCTTCAGTTTCCGAAGTAGGCATTCATGGGGTACCTTGTCAAAGGCTTTTTGGAAGTCTATGTATACGATGTCAATGGGGTCCCCTTTGTCCATCCGTTTGTTAATTCCTTCAAAGAAGTGCAATAAGTTCATCAGGCACGATCTTCCCTTGCAGAAGACCTGTTGGCTTGTTATCATAAGTTTATTCCTTTCTAGATGCTCCTCGATGCTATCTTTTATCAGTGCTTCCGCCATTTTCCCCGGGACAGAGGTCAGATTTACTGGTCTGTAGTTCCCCGGGTCAAGTCTCGATCCCTTTTTAAAGATGGGCGTAACATTGGCTATCTTCCAATCCTCCGGGATCACGCCTGTTTTCAGGGATAGATTACAGACTTGCAGTAGTAGTTCCGCTATTTCCTCCTTTAGTTCTTTCAGTACCCTAGGGTGGATTCCATCCGGGCCCGGTGATTTGTCAGTTTTTAATTTTTCCATCTGCCTGTGTACATCTTCGAGGCTTACTTCCATGGATGTTAATTTTTCTGCTTGGTCTCTTTGAAGATTTGTTCAGGTTCTGGTATATTAGATGTGTCCTCTTTTGTAAATACTGACGAAAAGAACCTGTTTAGTCTTTCCGCCACTTCTTTCTCCTCCTTCACCACTCCCTTCCTATCTCCTTCATTCAGCGGTCCCACCTCCTCCCTAGCCGGCTGCTTCCCTTTGACATATCTGAAGAACGGTTTAAAATTTCATGCTTCCCTGGCTAGCCTCTCTTCATATTCTCTTTTTGCTTTTCTAACCACGAGGTGACATTCTTTTTTATATTTCCTGTGTTCTTTCCAGTTCTCTTCGGTTTTGCCCTTTTTCCATTTCTTGAAAGAATTCTTCTTATCCCCTATCGCTTTCTTCACTTCTTTAGTTATCCATGCCGGGTCTTTTATTCGGCTCTTTTTGCACCCTTTTCTGAATCTGGGGATATACATATTTTGCACCTCGCTCACCGTGTCCTTGAATAAAGACCAGGCTTGCTCTACAGTCTGCCATTTCTTTGAGCTGTTCCTAAGTTTCTTCCTTACCATTACCCTCATCGCTTCGTAGTTTCCTTTCTTGAAGTTAAAAGTTGTCTCTGGGTTCTCTTTCCCTTCGGTATTCCTACTTCAACTTTGAACTTGATGATATTGTGATCGCTGTTTCCCAACGGTCCCACTACTTCCACTTCCTTTGCAGGTCCTCTTAGCTCATTTAGGATTAGATCCAGAGTGGCATTCCCTCTCATCGGTTCTCTGACAAGCTGATCCATGAAGCAGTTCTGAATAGCCTCCAGGAATCTGGTCTCCCTAGCGCATTTTGAGTTTCCAAGACTCCAGTCTATCCTGGGATAGTTGAAGTCTTTCATAATAATCGTGTTACTGCTTTTGCATTCTCATTTCATCTCGGCTTCCATTTCTTCATCAGTAGCTTCGGTTTGTCCAGGTGGACGATAGTACAGGCCCTTTTATCTTGGGCCCTTTCCTTCCTGGTATTTTAACCCATAGCGATTCCAATTTGTTGGTCGTCGCTGCTGTGTCCACTCTGGTCGAGTGTATGCTTTCTTTTATGGATAGGGCTATTCCCCCTCCTTTCTGACCTGACCAGTCCTCACGATAGAGTTTGTACCCCGGCAGTGTTATGTCCCATTTGTTTTCTTCATTCCACCATGTTTCTGAGACCCCAATGATGTCTAGGTTTTCAGTTTTGATCATGACTTCTAATTCCCCCATTTTGTTCCTTAGACTCCTTGCATTAGTATATATGCAATTTAAGTCCTGGTATTTTTTTGTCTTAATTTCCTTTCTCTGTGCTTCGATCTTTATTTTCTTCCCCTGTGCTACAATCCTCTTACCCTCATCTTCTGGGTCAGTCAACTCCCCTGTGCTACAATCCTCTTACCCTCATCTTCTGGGTCAGTCAACTCCTGTGTTTTGCCCGTTGTTTCTTCCCAGCATTTTTCCCACTTAGTATCTTCACGAGATACCTTCTTCCGAATCGTCGACACTTGGTCGACTGTCGGCTTTCCCCTTCTTTTTAGTTTAAAGCCTGTTCTATTCCTCTCCTGACGTTGTTTGCTAGAAGTCTAGTTCCCGTCGTGCTCAAATGCAGTCCATCTCTCCTGAAGAGCTTGCTCTTGCCCCACAACGTTGTCCAGTTCCTCAAAAAGTGGAACCCCTCTTCCTCACACCATCTCCTCATCCATGGATTTATTGATTGTAGTTCCGCATGCCTCTTCACATCTGCCCTCGGTACTGGCAGGATCTCTGAAAATGCTATCTTTTGAGTCCTCATCTTCAACTTCCTTTCTAGAATCTTGAACTGTTCTATCAGTGCACTTCTACTGTAGTCCCTCCTGCTGACATCATTTGTCCCGATGTGGATCATTACTATAGTCTCTTCGGTCTCTGCTCCTTCTAGGATCTTTCCAATTTTGTCCACGATGTCCTTTGTTCTCACTCCTGGGAGGCAGGTCACCAGTTGATCCTCTCTCCCACCTGCTATGTGGCTGTCTACATGCCTAAGGATTGAGTCTCCCACTAGGATTGCAGACTTTCCCTTCTTCAGTTTTCGCTCCAGTCGCAGGTCTATGTCCTCTGAGTGCTTCGCTGCTTTTTCTTCTATGTCCTTGGTATGCTTAGCTGCTGCTTCTTCTGGGCATCGACTAGACCATTCCTCCCCTTCCTGCGGGATTCCTCTGTGGGTTTCTTCCTTAGAGTCATCTTCCACTTGTTCTCCCACCCATGTTGGTGTGTCTTCTTCTTTCCTCTGATGTTTGTGTTCTTACACTCTCCTCCTGTAGGCCTCCTCAATGAATTCCTCGAGTTCTCTGATTTCTTCCTCAATGTGTCTTCCTCTCATGAAGTCCTCTGCTGTCCTGAGTGGGTCTTCTGTGATGTAAAGTCCTTCCAGTTCATGTATCCTGCCCTTCAGTTGCCTGACTTCCCTCTTCATGCTTTTCAGCTCCTGACACCGACTGCATACATATGACTGCCTCCCCGAGGGGAGGTAGTCATACATATGACAGACTGTGTAGAATACTGGAAAGCTCATCTTCTGGATTCCCTCTGCTTCCATTGCAGTCCGCCCTTTTGTAGTACTCTCTTTTATCTCACTGGTTCCTTTTTGCTTATGTATGTGCCCTCTGTTGCTGCTTTGCTTTTACTTTTATGTACTTGTTTGGCTATTTAGCTGTGTTATTTGTTGGCTTCCTTACCTTGATTGCCCTTCCTTGGGTGTGTTTACTCAGCCCTTCTTGAGGCCCTTCGCAAAGGCGCTCTCACTAAGGCGAGCGCCTTTGCCCCTCGCCTTCGCTGTGCGCCGAACGGCTACGCGCCATTGGCCCCTCTCCTTTTAAGGAGGAACTTCGTTGGTCGACGTCGGGGGTGGGCGGAGCTAACTCTCGCCGAATCCCCCTGTAGTCTCCTGCCGCTACTTCTCTTTTTCTCTTGTTTCTCTCTTTGTTTTCTGTTTCCCTCTCCTTCTGCTTCTATCTCCTACTTTCCCCTTGCTCCTGCTTGCCTGCCCAAGCTCTCACTGACTCCGCTCGTTGGCCCCTCCCCTTTTAAGGGGAGCTTCATTGATTGATGTCGGGGTGGGCGGAGCTAACTCTCGCCAACTCCCCCTGTAGTTTCCTGCCTCTGCTTCCCTTTTTCTCTTCTCTCTTTGTTTTCTGCCTACCTCTCCTGCTTCTGTCTCCTACTTTCCCCTTGCTCCTGCTTGCCTGCCCAAGCTTTCACTGTCTCAATGAAGGAGTGACTGCAATGTGTCGAGAAAGTGGGTCTCAAACCTGTGCCATTGAGATGCCAGGGTCCACTGAGGAATTCTGAGGTGAAGTCTGGGAAAAGGAGTCACGCATACAGTGGAGGCCTTGTGACCCAGAAGTACCATCATGTGTCTCGCTGATATGGAGGAGCGGGAAGACACTGTATGACAGAGTTGAAGGAGAGCTTCCAGACATGGTTGCGGAAGGAATGCTCTGAGTTGGATAGTGTCCAGAACAGCTCCGATGAATTATAGATTCAGAGAGGGTTGAAGTTGGGAAAGCTGATTTCGAATCCCAAACTCTGTTTAAACCACGTAGTCCGTTGGGTCCCTACAATAACCCCTTGAGATATAGGATCTTTGATGAGCCAGTCGTCCAGATAGGGAAATACTTGATGACCATGGTTTCTGAGAGCTGCGGCTACCATTACCAGGCACTTGATGAACACTCTGGGAGACGAAGCCAGGCCAAAGGGCAGCACTCTGTATTGATAATGCAGATTCCCCACCCGAAATCTGAGATATGGACGGGAGGCCGGATGAATGGGAATACGAGTATAAGCCTCCTTGAGATCCAGAGAGCATAACCAGTCATTCTGATCTAGGAGGGGATAAATGGATGCCAGGGATAACATGCAAAATTTTTCTTTGACTAAAAATTTGTTGAGAGCCCTGAAATCCAGAATGGGCCGCAGATCGCCCGTCTTCTTCGGAACAAGGAAGTAACGGGATTAAAACCCCCTCTCTGCTGTTCCAAAGGAACTGGCTCGATGGTATGGAGACGAAGCAGAGCTTGAGCTTCCTGAAGAAGAAGGGTGGTCTGTGATGGATTGGAAGGATACTCCAGTGTTCTCCCCAGAAATTTTTTCCAGCCGGGTGGCATGAAAAAGTAGCCCGGTGGGGCGGGACAGGGAAATTTGGTGGTGGGGAAAATTAAGGGCTCCTTTTACTAAGCTGCAATAGCGTTTTTAGCGCATGCAGAATTGCCACGCTAAACAGCTAGAACTAACGCCAGCTCAATGTTGGCATTAGCGTCTAGCATGTGCGGCAATTCTGCACGAGCTTAAGCGTGCGGTAAAACCGCTATCGCAGCTTAGTAAAAGGAGTCCTAAATGTGTACTATTTGTATTAGTTAATTATTATTAGTTATTTTCCAATGCTCAATATGACTGCCTTTCTTAAGGTTTGGCACTTGTTCCATAATATATATATTAAATTTAAGAAGTATCCAATTCTAGAAGTGAATAATTAGATAGTTGCCCTCTTTCAAATGGTATAGAGCAGCATCTCTTAAACTTTTTTAACTCCGGTACACTAAATGCAGTAAATGTTTTTCATGGCTGGAAAAAATTTCTGGGGAGAACACCAATACCGTTAGTTTTCAAGGTCCAATCACGTCAAAGAATGATGCTTATCTGGGTAGTTGTATAATAAAAAGAATGGATAAGATAACATGAGAAGTGAAATTGTCATGAATCAGAGGGATACATACCCTGTAGGTCCTAAAAGCAGGCTTGTGGATTAGATATAAACTATGAAGGCAGTGGCATACCTAGCATATGTGACACCCGAGGCCCATCATTTTTTGACACCCCCCATCTGTATGAAAAACATGATTTTTAGTAACAATCCACACATCACACAAGAGTGTACCTAGGAAAAGGCAGCATCTTACATATTGCAGTGAGCAGTACATCAGTACACCCATTGTAAAACTAAACAAGCCAGACTAGTACAGATCAATCCTACACAGTCAATCCTAACTGAAAACCATGTCTTTCGAACACACCTTCGCCTAGTATGGAATATGTAATCACAAACTAACCCCTCTCCCTTTTACAAAACTGTAATGTGGTTTTTAGCCATGGTGGTAACAGTTCAGACTCTCAAAGAATTCTGAGCAATTACCACCATGGCCAGTGCTAAAAAAAACGCTCTACAGTTTTGTAAAAGGGGGGAAAAAATAGAAAAACATAGACAAAGTTTAAATTGAACCACCAAGATGCTGGACTCTGCATACAATGCAACACCACAGAAACAGCGATGCATCTCCCCTAAAGCAAAAAAATAAATAAATATAATTTTTTTCTACATTGTCTTCTCTGGTTTCTGCTTTCCTCATAGTCTTGACACTCTCTTCCTTTCATCCACTGTCTACCCTCTCTCTGCCCCTTCTATATGGCATCTTCTCTCCTTGTATTCCCCTTCCATCTCTCCCTTCACCCCTATTATTCTAGCATCCATCTTCTTCCCTTCCCTCCTTCAATGGTCTGGCATCTCTCTCCTCTTCTTCCCTTCCCTCTCCCATACCTCCATGGTCTGGCATTTCACTCTCTCCTCTACCTTCCCCCCACTTCCATCAGCATCTGCCCCTTTTCTTTCCCTCCAACCCAATTCCATCCAGGATCCTTCCCCCTTATGTCTCTCTCCTTTCCCTGCACACCAATTCCATCAGCATCTGCCCCCTTTTTCTCCCTCCACCACCCTTCTATACTCCTCTCTCCCTCCAAACCAGCAAGGTCCCATGATGACTGCTTCTGTTGCCTCTGCCTCTGGAAGATGTAAGTGACGTTGGAGGGGGTGGGCCGGAAGACCCAGGGAGTTGCAGAAAGGTTCTGCAATGACTGCAGCTGTCGGTCCTCCCCTTCCGACGTCACTTACGTCTTCCGGAGGCAGAGGCGGCAAATGCAGTCATCGTGGGACCTTCCTGCACTTCAGTGCGGCTGCTGACTCTGCTTCAGAATAAATACGGCAGCAGTGCTGAGGTGCAGGTGCCATTTAGAGCATCTTGGAAGGTTCTGGATCCAGCCGGCTGTGTACCCCCCTAGGGCTGGCACCCGGGGCAGTCTGCCACTGTATGAGGGGACAAAAAATAATAGAAAGAATGGATAACTTGACCGATTTAGACATGTCATACAATTATAACCACAAAAATGTCATAAAATGTAATTCTAAACTCAAAAGACTCCAGACGAAAAGCAGACTATAGAAAGTAAACCAGAAAAGACCAAACCCATAGTACTAAGATCCAAATGCTAAAATCGGACATGTCCATTACGAAGAAACGTGTGGATCACTGCTAATTATAACGAGTGAGTCTTTAAAATATGAGACGGTAACAGATAGCCAGACCTGGTGGACGGAAGTGACAAATACTGGAGCCAAAACCAGAGCACCGTGATGCAACTTGAATATGGATACCTATTTATACTTTTGAGTAAAATTTCGATAAGAACATGTCATAGAAAAGAATAAATAATGTGTAAACTAAAAACCAAGAACAACATATTGTAACACCGAACTCAGAATTAATGAAACAACATGCTAAAAGAAGTTAACCCCCCCCTCACTACACCACTTGATTAAACTAAGGAGCGATGTTCTAGAGCAGGGGTGCCCACACTTTTTGGGCTTGTGAGCTACTTTTAAAATGACCAAGTCAAAATGATCTATCAACAATAAAATTTTTAAAAAAACCCCACAAAGCACACTGTACGCAGAGAAAATGTTAATAATCTGGGGGGGTTTCAAAGAGGTCAAAGCAGATGACTCTATGCACTGTCACCTCGGTAACAACCATACAAAAATAGATAAATACCCCCCTCCCTTTTTACTAAACCACGATAGCAGTTTTTAGCGCAGGGAGCTGCGCTGAATGCCCAGCGCTGCCCTCGACGCTCATAGGCTCCCTGCGCTAAAAACCGCTATTACGGTTTAGTAAAAGGGGACCATAGTGTAAAATATAGACAGCAGATATAAATTCAGACACATTTTGATCAGTAAATTTAAAATAAAATAATTTTTCCTACCTTGTTGTCTGGTGATTTCATTTGAGTCTCTGGTTGCACTTTCTTCTTCTGACTGTGCATCCAATCTTTCTTCCCTTCTTTCAGCCTGTATGCTTCCTCTCCTCCTGACCTCATTCCCCTCCCCCCAACTTTTTCTTCCTCTCTTCCTGCCCTTTCTTTCTCTCTTCATGCCCCCTTTCTTTTTTTCTGTTTCTCTTCCTGCCCTCTTACTTTCTTTCTCCTTGCCCTCCCCCAAGCCACTGCCAATGTCACTGCCATAGGGGAACAGGCCCCAAAGCTGCTGGCCGCCGTCTCCCAAGCTCTCCATACTTCAGGCCGACCAGCATTCCTCTCCCTGATGTCAATTCTGCCGTCGGAGAAGAAGACTGATCGGCCCAAGATCACAATCGATTGGGGGAAATGCTGCCGGGTCCTGCCTTCGCGGAAACTGAAAGTAGGCAGGACCCGGCAGCAAGAAGAGCAAATGGAAAGCTTCACTGACCTATCTACCGCCTTAGCCCGTAGCGAACTTATGCTTCAGGGATCTAACATGTGCGTGCCGGCTTCCCTTCTCTTCCCCCCCTCCCCCCCGGACATAACTTCCAGTTTCGGAGGGAAGAGAAGGGAAGCCGGCATGCACACATTAGAGCCCCGGAGTATAAGTTCGCTATGAGCTAAGGTGAAATCTTCAAGCCGGCTTTTTTTTTTTTAAATGTTGAGCAGCAGCGGCGGAAGCAGAATTTAGCTGGGCGGTCATCTAAATTACCTGGGCGGACCGCCCAACTGAAAGGCCCTAGGGAAAACACTGTACTCTCTTGGAGGAAGCTCTGGTGGAACCTGATTGAAATTAAGAGAGTATCCGTCCCTGATGATTGACAGCACCCAGAGGTTGGATGTTATTGTCTCCCATTGGTGGTAAAAATGATGGAGATGACCTCCAATAGGGAGAAGAAAATTCAGAGACAGAACGGTGGAGGTTATGCTCTGTTTTAAACAGTCAAAAAGGCTGTGTAGCTTTAGCTGCAGCAGAAGGTTGAGGTTTCTGTTGCTTCTGAGTCTGCTGTTTCTTGGGAGGAGGGCGAGTATAAGGAGCCGCTCTTGGAGCAAAACGCCTCTGGTAAATAGGAGGAGGGCATGCAGGCTAGGCAGGAGCAGGCTTTGGCTTAGGTCTAACAATAGAAGCATAAGATTTTTCATGGTCAGACAATTTCTTGGTAGCTGCCTCAATAGATTCATCGAAGAGGTCATTGCCTGCACAAGGAACATTAGCCCAGCGGTCCTGAAGATTAGGATCCATATCAATGGTACAAAGCCAGGCAAGGCGGCGCATTGCTACAGAACAAACAGCTGCCCTGGCAGACAACTCAAAGGCATCGTAAGAAGACTGAAGTAGATGTAATCTGAGCTGTGATAGAAAAGCTATGACTTCTTGAAATTCAAAGTGCTTTTGAGTGTCTAAATAACTGAGAAATTTAGGCAAAAGAGCAATGAGGAACTCAAAATAAATGACAAAATGGAAATTGTAATTAAGGACTTTAGAGAACATCATGGCATTTTGATAGATGCAACGTCCGAACTTGTCCAAAGTTTTCCCTTCCCTTCCAGGAGGAACGGTAGCATAAACCTTGGAAGGATGGGACCTTTTCAAGGAGGACTCCACAAGTAGGAATTGGTGAGAAATGTGAATTCTCAAATCCTTTGCATTGGAGAGTTTTATATCTGGAGTCCAATTTGCCTGGAACAGCTGGAATTGCATAAGGAGTTTCCAGGCATCTGGTAAAAGTCTGAGACAAAAGCTTGTGAAGAGGAAGCTTAAGTGACTCTGCCAGAGATTGAGGAAGATGCATGACTTCGAGATACTCCTTAGAGTATTTGGAACCAGCATCCAATTGAAGATCCAAGTCAACAGCCATCTGATGAAGAAAAGATGAGAAAGATAGCTTGTCCGCCAATGCCTTGCCTCAAGAAGGACTCGAGGTCGTCGAGGCAGCCTGGGTCGAAGATGATGCTTCGGCATGAAACAAGGCATCAAGAGAACATGGAGACTTGGACGAAACAATCGAAACTGCTGAGTCCTCGAGGTGCGGAAGTGAGAACCTCGATCGAGGAGTCAGTGGTCTAGTAGAACTGGAAGGTGTAGATCAAGGCTTAATCGAAGAAGGGCGTTCTTTGGTAGAAGAGGTATGCCTGGACGTATGCCTCGAGGAAGGCCTCGATCGTCTGTGGGAATGATGCTTGGAAGCAGACCTCAAGGATTGAGGAGACTTCGCCTCGGAGATAGAAGCAGTCAAAGCCACCAGGGAATGGATAGGGCTGGAAGCTGTGGATCGAAGATCCAGAGGCTTGATGGAGGAACCTCGATGCACTCCCAAAGACTCTGCTCCTTGTATAGAGTGTGAGGATTCCTGTTGAGGCACTTGCAAAGAATCTGCTCCTTGCTTTATGTGCATAGATGCCAGACCAGACACTCGCAGAGACTCTGCTCCCTGCATAGAGTGTGTAGGCTCAGACTGAGGCATAGGAAGAGGCTCAACCTCGAGGGAGTCTGCAGAATGCCCAGGCTGGATTAGAGTAACAAGCTTCGGTCCCATGTTAGTAAGGAACTGAATGAACTGTTTCTCTAACATGGTCTGGAAAGAAGCCGGCAAGGATGGATCCGCTTCTGAAACCGGACCACCTGCATTGGCTGGAGGTTCCAGAGAGGCAGTGGAAATGTGCTTTGACTTGGAAGTCTTAGGCACCTTAAGCACCACCGCTGGAACTTTCTGCTGAGCTATCTAACCTGAGGATACAGGGGAAGATACAGTAGATGTCGTCGAGGAAAGAGCTGCTGCAAACGAAGAAGGTCTGATAAGGCTTGAAGTCGAAGCAGTGGAGGCAGGAGGACCCTCGGTCGAAGGCGAGTCCGAGGTCGAATCCATCCTGAAGAGCTTTTCCACTGAAAGTAGACGACGTTTAAGAGCTCGGGGTTGAAGAGTAGCACAGCACTAGCATGACTTTGGGTGATGGTCTGGCCCAAGGCACTTGAGGCACCCACTGTGTGGGTCCGTGAGAGAAATCGCATGCTGGCACTGGCTACACTTCTTGAAGCCTGTTGTTGGCCGGGACATAGGAGGAAAAATAGCCGCCGCAAAGTCGAAGCCTCTGGGCTGCGGCCGAGCGGCCTGCCCCGGCAGCCGAATGGAAGAAAGAAAAATTGTTTTTTTAAAAAAGAGAAATAAAAGAAAAACACAGTGATTCGTGAAGAAAAAGAACACAAACTGCAGTGAGAAAAGGCACAAAGTAACAAAGTTAAACACAGAGAGTCAAAGATGGACTTCTTGGCTCCGCGGAAAACTGAGGAGACATGCCCTGTGCTGGGCGGGAAGGCACTCGCGCATGCGAGGTGCGGCTGACTCGAAACATCTAGTTTCTACAAGCAAGTCTGTTTGCGAGGCTTCCGCATCGGGGCTCCATCGATGACATCACCCATATGTCACAAATGTTAAATATAATCAAAAATCAAAATCAAAATAACAAAATGATAAACTTCCAGTGAATGTGAATAATCCCGATATGGGGTGTCAGATATGACCAATTAAAGCAAGACACTTCAACGGTCTGTCAATTCTTCAATCATCCCCAATGGTTATAGCATCGTGATATATTTATATTTTCTTGAAACTTTTCAAGAAAATATAAATATATCACGATGCTATAACCATTGGGGATGAATGAAGAATTGACAGACCGTTGAAGTGTCTTGCTTTAATTGGTCATATCTGACACCCCATATCGGGATTATTCACATTCACTGGAAGTTTATCATTTTGTCACCCATATGTGACAATAGGCTGCCTGCTTGTCCTAGGATAAAGTACTTTTCTTCATTATTTTTACTTAATTGTGTATAAATCCCCAGTTATGTATAAATCCCCAATATACTGTTCCATCCCCACTTTTTCAGTCTTTGAAGTGACTTACCCAGCGTTCAAAGGAGCAGGCTGGGATTGAACTTACAATCTCAGGGTGCAGAGGCAGCAGCTTTAACCACTAGGCCACCTCTGAAAGAATCGAACCTCGCCTGAGCTAGGCATCAAGGAGCAAAAATGAATCCTAGAGAAACACTGAAGTTCTTTCCAATGTGTGCTACTTATAATACATTTCAATCAATCCTATATATATATTTTAAACTTGTAAAGTGAAAATGGTCAAAACCACAGCTAAGCATTGGGACAAATATATAAATTTAAATTAGCAGGTTGTTAATGAAATATGAGACTTACAAGCTTCCTGCAGGAACTTTTCTCTCACGCTGTCAGAAGTGCAGTTTTTACATGTTTTAATTGCAACAGCCAAAGCTGGGTTTTCCTGCATCAACAGTACATAAAGAGAAAGATATATCACAAAGAGATTAGAACAAATTAAGAAAAAAATACTTATCTCATTTTTATTACTGTATGATAATGTATTTGGGCATTGAAATTTGTGTGTTAACAAAAATGATAACAGAAAAGCCACAAGATCAAACGGGATACCCCTAACATTAGGGTTGTCCAGAAAAACCTAAATTGCAAAATCATAAATTTGATTGTGCTAGATCAGAAAATAATAAAAAAATGTTAAAGCTGATTACATAAAGCTCTGCTTTTCTTAAAATTTGTTATTATTTTTGTTTAATGGAACAAAGTTCTTCGTATTATAGCTACAACTTTTATGTTTTCACTCAGCAATGATACATTGATAAAAAAGAAAACATTGTATGCAAAATATCTAGCAGTATTTTATTAAATAAATCTTCAATATCGGCAATTTACTATCGAAAACAACAGAAATTTAACATACTTCACTAATAACTAAACACGTATACAGTGGTACCTCGGTTTACGAGTGCACCGGTTTGCGAGTGTTTTGCAAGATGAGCAAAAACATTTGCAAACTTGGTGCTTCGAGCTTGCCGAGCTGTACGAGCGCCCCCCCGCGATCCTACATACCCCCCCCCCCCCCCCGAGCACAGCAATGACATCCCTTACTCCGACTGGGCACCCCTCTTCTGGCGTGGCCTGGGCTGGGCATCGGAGACCTCCCTCTTCTGGGCTGGGCCGGGCTGGACTGGCTTTGAGCATTTGCTCATGCTCAAAGCCTTCTGGTCTCGCTCAGGAGCGAGCTAAGCTGAAGGTGGACAAAGTGAAGGAGCCAGATGGTTTACAACCGAGGGTACTAAAGGAACTTAGGGAAGTTCTGGCAGTTCTGCTGGTGGACCTTTTCAATGCTTCTCTAGACTTGGGAGTGATACCGGAAGAATGGAGAAGGGCAGATGTGGTCCTTCTCCACAAAAAGGAAGTAAGGAAGAAGAAGGGAACTACAGGCCAGTAAGTCTGACTTCTGTGGTAAGTAAATGAATGGAAACACTTTTAAAACACAGAATAGTGAACTTTCTGGATCCAGTGGATTATAGGACCAGAGGCAACACGGATTCACTAGAGTTATGTTTTGTCAGACAAAGCTGATCAACTTCTTTGACTGGATGACCAGAGAATTGGATAGAGGAAGTGCGCTAGATGTGGTGTATTTAGATTTTAGCAAAGCCTTTGACAGTGTTCCACACAGACATCTAATAAATAAACTGAGTGCCCTCGGGATGGGCCCCAAGTGAGAGACTAGGTCAGGAACTGGTTGAGTGGAAGGCAAGAGGGTAATGGTCAATGGAGATTTCTCTGAGGAAAGGGATGTTACCAGTGGTGTGCCTCAAGATTTGATTCTTGGATCGGAGAAGGTTATCATGCCGCTGTACCAGGCCATGATGCGCCTGCTGAAAGGTCACTTGGACATACAAAGACAGAGGCGTGAAGAAGGTACAAGAGTTTTATTTACAGCATGCCGGACCCTTGTGCAGTGAACAGCCTGCTTACAAGAGTGTTAGAAACAGGAAATGCACGGACTTTTATGCCCTTTTCACTAAGCATATGCAAACTAATATATGCAAAAACTACAATTTTCATTTGTTACTTCTATAACTATTTCTACAATTATTATTGGTCCTAAGCCAGCACTTGTGATAGGTTCAGGGGTACGACTTATGGTCCTATAGGAAGCTAATTCATTTATCTGCTTATCTAAGCCTTGCAGTTCTAAATGTTACATGTTCAGGAGGGCAGGGTACATCATGGCTCAAACTCTTTATCTATTTAGCTTACAATGTGGTAAGGCAGGGACAAACATTTTAGGCAGATGATGTCAGTAGATTGTATACTGTTTCCAGCTATGTAGGCCACAGCAGTATTTCAAACAACAGTTAACCATTTCATGACCCTACACGTCCAACACTGGTTGCCATACATGAAAAAGGACATAGTACTTCTCGAAAGGGTCCAGAGAAGAGCAGCATAAATGGTTAAGGGACTGGAGGAGTTGCCGTACAGTGAGAGGCTAGAGAAACTGGGCCTTTTCTCCCTTGAAATGAGGAGACTGAGAAGGGACATGATCGAAACATTCAAGATAATGAAGGGAATAGACTTGGTAGAAAGAGAGAGATTGTTCACCCTCTACAAGGTAGAGAGAACGAGAGGGCACTCTCTAAAGTTAAAAGGGGATAGATTCCGTACAAATGTAAGTAAGTTATTCTTCACCCAGAGAGTGGTAGAAATCTGGAACGCTCTTTTGGAGGCTGTTACAGGGGAAAGCACCCTCCAGGGATTCAAGACAAGGTTAGATAAGTTCCTGCTGAACCAGAACGTATGCAGGTAAGGCTAGACTCAATTAGGGCACTGGTCTTTGACCTAAGAGTCACCGTGTGAGCGGACTGCTGGGTACGATGGATCACTGGTCTGACCCAGCAGCAGCAATTCTTATGTTCTTAACATTTTTGTTAAGTGATAATGCTGAAGGTCTTACTGGTAAGATATGGCTCTTTGTGGATGATACCAAAATCTGCAATAGAGTAAACACCCCTAAAGTAGATAACTTAAGGAAGGACCTAGCGAAGTTGAAGAGTGGTCTGAAATTTGGCAGCTAATATTTAACACTAGGAAATATAAGGTCATAAGGATAAAACAGAGATCCAAGATGGCGTCAGGTACCTGTTGACTGGAGGGACGCTGTGAGAGTTGCCGATTGCTGGAGCGGATTTTCCTGCTGGGATTTTTCCCGCGATGCCTAAGAGAAGGGGTAGGAGTGCTGCTGTAGCCTTGCAGCGCTCCAAGGTTCCCCCCCTCTCGCTACTATTGAGCAGTTCCTGCAGCGTCTTTAAAGCGAGCCAGTAATGTCGGGGAGTGAAGCTGAGCTGGAAGTCCCTGGGCTGGAAACAACTCTGAGCTCTGACCAAAGGCATCCTCCTCCCCCCTCCCCCACCCCGCTGAGTGCTAGCTCACTACGCGAAGGGAGTGAGCCAGGAGCGGCAGCACTCCCTGAACGAGAGGCTGAACCATCTGGAAGCCAACTAATAGAGGTCTCCACGGACTGCTTAAGCCCTGAGACTATACCAGCAGCTAGATTATCATTGGGAGGAGATGACCAGGAGCGGTAGACAGAAGGCGAACAAGGTGAGCCGAAACAAACATTACAAGGAATTTCCTTTCACTTAGAGAAGCCAGCAGAAGTTACCCTGGACTCAATATGGGACTTGGTTTCCAAACTAGGAGACTCTTTGACTATACAGATTAAAGAAGGTGAAAAGAACTTAAAAACTCAGAAACAAGAGATAGAAGAAAATAGACAAGAAATTTCTAATGTTAAAGTTAAAGCAGGAGATATTGAGAAAGAAGTGACTATGATTAAACAAGTTCAATCGATAATAATAAAAGATAATCAGATTATTAGAATAAAATTAGAGACAATGGAAAATAGTTATAGAGCTAATAACCTACGCTTGCTGAATTTTCCAAAAGTTCCCTCTATAAGTCCAAGGGAAATGGTAAAAAGGTACTTCATGGAGATTTTGAAAATCCCCGAGGATTCAATACCTCCCTTTACTCGGGTGTATTATTTGCCTGGTAAAGTATTGCAACAGCAAGCAGAAGATCAGAATTATCAGAATCAGGATCCTCAACTAGATCTGACAGCAATTTTGGAAGTATCTGATAAGGATTTGACTAAACCAGCAACTCTCCTACTATCCGTGGCATTATTGCCAGATAAAAAATGGATATTAAAAATGTTTTTTTAAAAATAAACATAAGGAGTTTCTAGGTTTAAAAATTCAAGTTTTCCCAGATGTTAGTAAAGAAACTCAAAACCACAGACGACAATTCCTTTTATTGAAGCCAGGTGTCACTCAGTTGGGTGGTATTTTTTTCTTACGCTTCCCATGTAAATGTATTGTAAGGTATCGAGATAATAATATGTCTTTTTTGAACCGGCTCAACTTACAACCTTCCTGACACTGAAACACCTGGAAAAAGAAGGAACATCAGACTAGTAAATTAGAGTTATGCTCCTTGAACAAATCACAGATACCTTTTTTCTTGCTTAGTATAATCTTTTGATTTTTCCTTAATGTTCACTTATAAATTCTTGGATCAAAAATGTGGACTTGAGATTGTTTGAAGAAAAATTAATGTTTAAAAAACTTTTTCTTTTCTTGTTCAAATGGTGTGTTAACATACAATCTTTCTGTATAAAATGTTTGAATTTTGTTAAAATGTAAAATTAATAAAGAAAAAAAAAAGAAATATAAGGTCATGCATTTGGGCTGCAATAACCTGAGAGAAAGGTACAGTTTAGGGGGTGAAGAACTTTTGTGCATGAAAAAGGAGCGGGGCTTGGGAGTGATAGTATGTGATGATCTTAAGGTGGGCAAACAGGTTGAAAGGGTGACAGCAAAAGCTAGAAGGATACTAGGGTGCAAAGGGAGAGGTATGGCCAGTAAGAAAAAGGAGGTATTGATGCCCTGTATAAGACTCTGGTGAGACCTCATTTAGAATATTGTGTACAACTCTAAAGACTGCACCTTAAAATTATATAAACAGAATGGAGTCAGTCCAGAGGAAGGCTACTAAAATGGTCAGTGGTCTTTGTCATAAGGCACATGAGGACAGACTTACAGATTTCAATATGTATACTTTGGAAGAAAGGCGGGAGAAAGAAGATATGATAGAGACATTTAAATACCTATATTACATAAATGCGCATGAGGTGAGTTTTTTCATTTGAAAGGAAGCTCCAGAATGAGATGGTATAGGATGAAGTTAAAAGGTGATAGGCTCAGGAATAATCTGCTTTTTTTTACAGAAATGATGGTAGAAGAATGGAATAGGCTCCTGGTAGAGGTGATGGAGACAGTCAGAATTCAAGAAAGTGTGGGACATGCATGTGGAATCTCTTAGGGAGAAGAGGAGATAGTCGATGCTGTGGATGGGAAGACTGGATGGGACATTTGTTTTTTATCTGCCATCATATTCTATGTTCCATTCACACCATAGAACCATAACATCCAGCATATATTTCTGCCTGGCCTTTGTCTTGATGTGGGCCATTTGCCAAAATACAGTGACTACCAGCAACACTGTAGGTGATTTCTTCATCTGAAATGCTCTTCTTGATATTTTCCTGATCAAGGCAGAGATGCAAGAAATACTTCATGACTTATCTGCAGGTAGGCAACTTAGACTCTGTAATCAAATACGATGAGTGTCCAATGAATCAAAATTCATTCACTGCTCTGGTAACTGGCCTTGAGGATTTCTCAGATGAAATTGGTAAAACCAGAAACAACTTATCTTTGTAGGATTTTCCACTTCTAGTTGATATGTTCAGTTACTAATGAAATGTGCTACTGTATTTAGAAACTTAAAAAAATATACCTCAGTACCATAACATAACTCAAACACTGCTCTGAATAAAAGTGAACATAC
This sequence comes from Geotrypetes seraphini, assembly GCF_902459505.1. Lineage (NCBI taxonomy): Eukaryota > Metazoa > Chordata > Amphibia > Gymnophiona > Dermophiidae > Geotrypetes > Geotrypetes seraphini. The sequence goes on along the minus strand of NC_047085.1, from coordinate 22,307,204 downwards.
ACTTATCTGATATTGGGTTTATGTAGGTGCTGGCACCAGATTCAGCAAGTCATTCTTGTCTATCCAAACTAGGTCCTTTAGGTTTTTATGTGGATTGCTTAATTGTACCTTTGGAACTTTGAAATTCTCAATAAAGTCCATTTCAGGAACATCGTCACTCCATAGTGTTTTTTTGGTTTATATCCAAACTCAGAACATGCCTAGAACTAGATCTAACTATGCTTGAGTAAAGGTGGTGGCGCTCAGAAACATATCTACATCCATTGCATAATGATAGCATTTTCACCTGTTTAGTGCAAAATTACCAGCCAATTTTAATGGAAAAATGGATTTTGGTGGCACTTATATTCATTAGTTTTGAGCGACCACAGAATGGACCTAACAAATGTGCAAAAAATGTTTTGTGATCAAGCACATACAAATTCATGGGAAAAGTTCAATTAGTAAATTTTCTCCAACTTTAGGTTTTTCAGTAAGTAAAATACAGAAGTGGGTGTTATAACCAATGATTTCCAAACACTAATGGTTAAAGCAAAATAGTTTATTCAAATGAAAGCTTGAGCACATTAATCCAAAAGCTGATATATGTACTGGAGTCAAAATATGTTTCAAGTTTATTTATATTTCATATACCACACATTGTATGAAGTCTTTGATGAGTAAATCTTTTGAATATGTAGGAACCAAACTTTGGAATTATCTTCCTATTAAATTAAGGAAAGTTTCTTCATATTGTATCTTTTGAAAATTTTTAAAAACTCATTATTTTAATTGATTTATTGCAAATTTGCCGAGAACTTTGATGTATTATTTTTAAATATTGTTATCCAACAAGATGTCTTTTAAAAATATTATATGCTTAGAATCTGATTGGAGATTAGAATGGGCTATACATGTTATATAGAATAGAATGAAAGATTAGGTTCTTACTTTGCTAATTTTCTTTTATTACAGGATTCTGTACCATAGCTGTTGCTTTCCAAAAGTTGCAAATCTGTAGAAGGGTGTCCCTCAAAAATGCTGAACTCCTCCGTTTCTGCACTGGAGAACAGCTCCTTTTTCAGTTAGTACTAAAGCAATCAAACTCCACTGAAACACAAGAAAAGAGGAGGGACACGGGGAACTTCCCCGGCGATAAACCATATTCTGTTCTTCTCTGTAACTTATGACAAAAGAACAATGATTAACAATCAACACTGAACAACTAATCTAAGCATTTGAGTAGTTAGAAACCAACCTGCTAGGAGCCAGAAAAAACCTCAAAGGAGAAAAGGAATAGGAGCCCTCATGTTCCTGTAGATTCATCTTTGCTAAATCTTAAGAAAAGGAGAAGAGGTCTCAAGACGAACTCTGGCAAGGTCTGAGGCAGAAATCAGATCTGCACAGGGTTGGTCATACAGAATCCTATGCTTTTTAACAGAAAGAAGATTAGCAAGGTTAGAACCTAATCTTTCATTCTGTAGCAAAGACATAGAATTCTGTACCAAAGATGATGTACCAACATAACATAAAACTCACTTCTATACCGCAAATACCGCTAAGTTCTATGCGGTCTATCAAGCCCATTAGCCCGTTCTCACGGTAGCCAATACAGGTCAAAACCCAAGGAGTAGCAATATTCCAAGCTACCGATCCAGGGCAAGCAGTGGCTTCCACCATGTCTTTCTCAATAACAGACTATGGACTTTTCCTGCAGGAATTTGTTCAAACCTTTCTTAAAACCAGCTATGCTATCCATTCTTACTACAATCTCTGGCAATGCATTCCAGAGCATAACTATTCTCTGAGTGAAAAAAAAAAATCCTCTTATTCGTTTTAAAAGTATTTCCTTGTAACTTCATTGAATGTCCCCTAGGTCTTTGTATTTTTTTGAATGAGTGAAAAATTGATCTACTTCTACCTGTTCTACTCCACTCAGGATTTTGTAGTCTTCAATCATATCTCCCCTCATCTGTCTCTTTCCCAAGCTGAAGAGCCCTAACCTTTTTAGTCTTTCCTCATATGAAAGGAGTTCCATCCCCTTTATCATCTTGGTCACTCTTCTATGAACCTTTTCTAGTGTCACTATAACTTTCTTGCGATAAGGAGACCAGAATTGATCACAATACTGCAGGTGAGGTTGCACCATGGAGCAATACAGGGGCATTATAACATTCTTAGTTTTGTTAACCATAACTTTTAAAATAATTCCTACCATCCTGTTTGCTTTTTTGGCTGCCACCCCACACACTGGACGGAAGGTTTCATCGTATTGTCTACGATGACACCCAGATTCTTTTCTTGGGTGCTAACCCCCAAGGTGGACCTTAGCATCTGGTAACTGTGATTCAGGTTATTCTTCCCAATATGCATCACTTTCATTTGTACAAATTAAATTTAATCTGCCACTTGGATGCCCAGTCTTCCAATTTTTCACAATCCGCATGCTTTTTTTTTTTTTTTTTTTTAATTTATTTAATTTTTTAATAATACAAGCAATAATACTTTACAGAAACTTTAGCAACAATAATACATAATCACATCCTGATTAACAATTGGATTTTAAATTTTAAATCAAAAGATACAATTCTCAGTTATATTATAGTCCTCATACAAAGAAAGAGAGACAAGAGTGAAATCTAACAAATAAAGAAATTAATCCCATATTTCAAGGAAATAAGTAGGTACCTTCAAGCATTAATATGCATCGACACTATTAACAATGAGTTATCTTAGGGTGCAGCAGACATCCCCTTCCCTTCAAGAAAGAAACACAACTGCTCTGGCTCATAGAAAATATATTTGGTATCTTGATACAGAACAAAACACTTACAAGGAAACCTTAATTGAAATGTAGCCCCTAAAGAAACAATCTTTTCACGATATACAAGAAATTCTTTCCTTAGAGACATCTGGAAATATATAGATTTTTCCCCCATGATAAGACACCTGTTTCATAGTATAATACAATCTTAAAATTGACTCTTTATCTTGATGAAAAACAAATGAAATTATCATTGTAGCCCTATTATTTCAACCTCAGACGTCTCCAATATTGCTGATAAATCCTGCTGAGAAGCAGCATTCATCTCTTTTAATGTTTTATTTAAGTAATAAACTTTTTGGGTAGGTGGTATATTTGTGTCCAAGATTTTCAAAGTAGATAGCAAAAAGTCTCTAAAGGTCTCTCTTGCAGATTTATATTTAGCTACTGGAAAATTCAAAATTCTCAGATTTAAAGACCTATTTTGATTCTCCAAATTTTCTATTTTCCGGAGGAGAAAAGCTTTATTCTGCACTTGCTGTTTAATAGTATTTTTAGACTCTTGAACAGTCTTGTTGAATTTCTCCTATCTTCTCCTGATGATTTTGTACCAAAGTATCTAAATTCTTTAACTTATTTGATACTTGAGACAAAGGTGCGATTAAGTTTATACATACTGATTGGAGGTTGTCAATTGCAAACCATAGAGAATCCATTGTCACCACTGGCGGTTTGGCGAGTGGCTTGAACTTTGGTAGCCGGCAAAGATCTTTTTCAGCTAGTGGTTTCCCACGCTGATTCGTGCCTCTTTCGAGTTCAGCTCCATTCGCTCCCAGTGTGTCCCCTTCGTCTGATTGAGATGACCTGGAAGCCATAGAGACTTCTCCTTCCTGGGTTACTTCTGTTGGAGACCCCGAAGCACTCGATCCAACCTGAGGCCCCTCAAATCTTCGGTTCTCCCTTAGCAATTCTCCAGGATCGGGAGGGGGGTCAGGTTCCATTGCGCTGAGTGAAACTTCACTCTCCAAGCTGAATTGCTCCTGGGATCCAGCAGCGGAAATGCCCGACACCGAAGGAACTGTAAAAGCTGTTATTACAGTTTGACGCAGCGTTGATGATGTTGACAGAGGCAGAGGGAGACTCCTCTGCCTACCTCTCCTCTTAAGCATGAGAAAGTGAGTAATAAATCTTTCCGAAGAAAATCTTTAAAACACCGATGAGACAGCTCACACTCCCTACTTGGTCGCCATCTTCACAATCTGCATGCTTTTTAACAAATTTGAACAGTTTAGTGTCATCTGCAAATTTAATCACCTCACTTGTCGTTCCAATTTCCAGATCATTTATAAATAAGTTAAATAGCACCAGTCCAAATACAGATCTCTGCGGCACTCCACTGTTTACTCTCATTCATTAAGAAAAATAACCATTCAACCCAACCCTATGTTTTCTCTTCAATAACCAATTCCTAATCCACAACTGAACTTTGCCCCCTATCCCATGACTCTTTAATTTTCTCAGGAGCCTCTCATGAGGAACTTTGTCAAAAGTTTTCTGAAAATCTAGATACACTATATCAACCAGCTCACCTTTATCCACATTTATTCACACCTTCAAAGAAGTCAAGAAAATTGGTGAGGCAAGATCTCCCTTGGCTGAATCCACGTTGACTCTGTCTCATTAAATCGTTCGTCTATGTGCTCGACTGCACAAGTGTCCCCTGAGGAAGGCGTTTTCTTATACGCCGAAATAGGGATCCTTGTTGGGACTACTGCTTATTTTCAGTTGAAGAGACACCTTCATTGCCTTTTTTGTCTGACTGACTGTATTCTAAGGCGAGGTGCTCTTCTGTCTTTTTGTTATAATTGTTTCCTGGAATCAGGAAATCATTGCCACATGCTGGGAATACTTCTGCAACGCTGATCAGTCAGACCTTATGCTTGACTGCACCTCTACTCCTGTGGACCAATGGACATGGTCAGGGATGGGTGGAGGCAAGAAGATGCAGCCAGCAACCTGTGAGACACCACAGAGTTTCCAATGGATGCCAAACAGCCTGAGCTTGAACCTTCATTCAGTTGGAGAAAGGTAAGGTTGGCTCAGAACTCCTGCAAAGTAAATGCAGGCTAGTTGACAGGTTACAACCAGGGATTGGACTGTCAGCTGCAGGCCGAAGTCTGTGTTATCTTAATGCAGGCAGATCTGAATCACTCTGAGCACCAGAACCCTAAAAAAGGTATGAAAAATACACCGAATAAAATAATAAACTGTGGAGAGCAGAACAAACATACTCCTGCAGGCACGCATGCAGAAGGGAAAAGTGTAGAGGGAACTAAGGAGCCCAGTGAAGTAGAGCAGAGGCACAAAGAAAAAATCCAGAGTGGATTCCTTCTGCAGATGGCACAAAGCCACGGGGATGTTATCCATCTGTCTAGAATATCTCACCCATTGCACTGGAATGTCTTTTGAGGACCACATCCATTTGGCGGTCCTGTGTGTCTTTTAATATCATTCCACCTTCACTAGGAAGGGAGTGTGCTTGGTCACTTATACCACTGCAGAATCCACTTTCAGTTGAACAAATAGTTGCTGGAAGTCCAGAGCCATAGGATAGAGCTGAGACATTGCTTTGGCCACTTTAAGTTAACCTTCAGGATTTTCCCACTGGTCAGTAACCAAAGAGGTGTCTATGCATTAGTGCCGCATATGCGAGGTGGAAGGCTGCTGGGCATCAATCTTCAATATAGACAGGACATCAGAAATGACATGGGATACTGAGGCGGACTTCAAAAGACAGAGGGATCATCACCATAATCCGCTGCTGCACCTTCCCCCTTGACCCCAAAAGGATATCACATCATCTACCACTGCAGAAGAGCCTAGAGAAGACAAAGGCATGGAAAGGGACTTTCAATCATCCCAGTCCTGCTTTGATGGGTCACTGATACTGGAAGCTGGCATGGTACAAGGCGGGGATGTCTATTTGGGAAACAGATCCCCCTTCGGCAGAGTAGGCATGCATGAAGGCAGCGCAGCACTTCCCAGTCATGTTAAATAGGCTTTCCATAAAAGGCTGACAATCTGAGAAGCCTTGCATTGGGGGACCGAATGTTCCTTGCATAACTCCACACTGCAGAAGAGGAGATGCATCTTCCATTACTACGCGCTTGCATTTTACCTCATCACTGCTCAGTTCATCTGAGCAGAATCTCTTTCCCTTGGGCCAGTTTTTCCAGGATTTCAAGGGTTCCAAAGCCTTGGAGGATTGACTGGGAGCTATGCCCATAAACCTCGCTCTTTCTTCCAATGTCCCATGGAACAAAGCCGCTCTGCAACCGGCAACTCTGCGCAACCGACACAGGATCTGGGGTTAGAAAGGCCTGGGACATTCATCAGAAGTAGGCACTTGTCAAAACGAGCAGTTTGAAGGAAAAAAGGAGTTTAAAATCAGATTGCTAAATTCCAAGATTGTCACTGCCAGAAATGGGCTGCTGGAGTTACATGCAAAAATAAAAAATAGCGATTTTAGAGCAGGGGGAGCTGAGTACTAACTCCAGAAACTACCAAAATTTAAATTTCAGACCTCCCCCATCCCCATAGGGAATAATGGGAGTACTCACTGTGACTTCAGGTGCCTGTTTGTCTGAATTAGCCTGTCTGCCAGGAAAGGATTTCTGCCTCAGAAATTGCACAGGTCCTCAACCATCAACAGAAATCTTCAAGCTGCCAACAGAATGGATCACGGCCACTGACTCCCAACCCTAGGAATCCACACACAGTGATAGAAGGGAAGAAATTACAGGAGCCACACAGCTTGTGCTCAAGCTTCTGGCTGAATCAGCAGGTAAGCCACTCCCAGGGGGACAGACCCCAAGCTCCTGAAGGACCCAAAGCAGGCCAACTCTGCTGGAACACAGAGATGTCCTGGGAGCAGCAGTCTTCCTATGCAGGACGATGTCCTTTCCCTAGTGGAGTATGCCCGTGCAGGAGATCTCTGATTACTGATGCCACGAAAAAATTCAAAAATAGTAAACCACACCTTTTGAATTTGCTTGCCTGAAATAACAGAATTCTGTGCTCCACCCCAGAAGGGGAGGAGTCAAGTTCACAAAGAGATATCCTTCTGCAGTTCGCAGGAAGTGGAATTCAACAGCTCTATTAATTTATTCAATTTTCTATACCGTTCTCCCAAGGGAGATCAGAACGGTTTACATTAATTTATTCAGGTACTCCAGCATGTTTCCCCATCTGTCCCAGTGGGCTCACAATCTATTTAATGTACCTGGGGCAATGGGGGGATTAAGTGACTTACCACAAGGAGCAAAATGGGTTTCAACCCACAACCCCAGGGAGCTAAGGCTGTAGCTTTAACCACTGCCCCACATACTCCCCTAAGTATAGATTCATGTGAATCTGCCACAGACTTTTACTTATAAGTATTTACTAAGGGCAACAGGTCCTGCTAATGCTGCACAAAATTGTTACTTACAGGACTCATGTAAACTCCTTGATGTACATCACCAAACTGTCCTTCACCAATGCAGCGTCCCAGTTCAATTCTGTCCCTCTGAATCTCATAATCCCTGGCTGTAAAAACATCAAGTTAGATATCAAAAAGTTGCTGCTGAAAAAGATTTCAGGGAAAAATGAAAAGATGTCATACTGAAAATGAAATCCATTTTAATATCTGAGAATTACTAAGATTGATACATCAACCCATAAATACCATCAAGACAGTGAAATCATCTAAAGCAAAATAAAGGAACATTACTGAAGATACAATTTTAAATAATGACCTAAATCATAATTTAATAAAACTACTGTGTCATAGCATCTACCAAAACTCCACAAACTGATTTAGGGGCAGATGTGCCAAGTATTTTCCCCTTAAACACAAAATGGTAGAAACTCTTTGGCATTTCAGGCTCTTAATGAAATATTATTTCATCTCTAATTTAATTAAGTAGTTTAAAAAGAAAACCTTTCATTTGGCAAATCATATACAAGGGCAAATCATAAATTAAAGGCAATTGTTAAATTACATGATAACTGGAACAGAGCTAGCGAAATGCAACATATGTACTCGTGCATTGCCTGTTGGATAGTTCAACCACACACAGTGCAGCGCTCAGCCTTTAGTCCTGTGGCATCCACAAAGTCAGAAACATGGACACTCCAGTGCAAGATTGCACCATCGAAGAACAACGTGCAGAAGTGCGCTTTCTTTGGGCAGAAGAAGTGAAACCTATGGAAATTCACCATCAGATATTGACTCAGTATGAACATAGCACCATGGATCAACGAAAGGTTTATAAATGGGTAAAAAGGTTTAAAGCGGGAAGAGGTGTAACAGACGAAGGTTATTCTGGTCACCCATCAACATTGTGCCCACATTGATAGGGTAGATGTCTTGATTAGAGAAGACCAATGAATAATGGTGTCTCAGTTGGCTGCAAATTTGGATATCACCTTTGGATATGCATTTGCATGAAGTGTGATACAGGATTCAGGAAAGTCTGTGAACGATGGGTTCCCAAATACTTTATTGATCTGCAAAAGCAACAGTGTGTGGAGGTTGCGACTCAGTTCCTGAGATGGTATGAAGACCATCCAAGTATTCTGGAGAGAACTGTTACCGTGATGAGACATGAGTGCATCACTGAGACTCAGAGAGCAGAAGACAAAGCTTGATGAAGTAAAGGAAGCGGTGTTCACCTGACTTTGGGAGCAGCCAAAAAAGTCTTCTCTGCAGGAATGCAGAAGCTAGTTGAATGATCCAACAACTGTGTCGTCTTACATAGGAACAATGTGGAAAATGATATGTCCAATTGCTCACAGTTACTTCTATTAAAGCCATTAAATGTATTTTGCCTTTACTTTTTGATTTACCCTCGTATTTGGCTTAAAACCCTAGAATGATGTGGTGATAAGACTTTATATCCAACATGCTATATCCAGTCATTCCACGCCATTATAGACAGTATGTAAAACGGCATTAACTATTGTTGATCAATAAGATAAGAGGCTGATGTAGCTAAGTGCACTAATACTGGATGATGACATGTAATAAACACCTTATTAACATGTACTACCTGTAAGTGTTAATGGCATACAAATAAGGCAGAAGGCAATCCCTCCTTGAAGTTTAGTTACTTTTCATATTAATGTATCTGAGAAAGCAAGTATTTTTACTACATTAATGTATTATGCATACTTTAATCTCATTACTAAGGCTATAACAATAAAAGTTTTACAAGTTAGTTTACATAGGTTAAAGAATTATAACCAGGGAAACACTATCCAAGTCCAGCCATGTTCAAACACCCTCCTACAGTGAAATCTGTTTTGAATAGAAATAAATTAGGCCACAGTTTTATTAATTGCTCTGACAAGGGGAATCTAAACAGTGTTCCTTGGTACAGTATTGAGTATAGACAGAATGGAAAAGAAAAACAGTCTCTTTCTCTCTCCTTTTGCCTGCCCCTATCCAAACAAGATCATGGATGAGTTGTCTAACTTTGCCCAGGCTTTTGAGATAGCCCACTCCATTCAAGCAATGTCACAAGACCTCTGGGGTCAAATACATCCATATGGTAAAGTTACTGGCCTGACATTGTGCTAGAAACCCACAAAGAGGCAAAATAGTCAAATGGTTCAGAGAGTGGTTGCTCAAGACAAAATACCTGAATAAACACAATGCAAAACAGTGCCTCTTTTCGCTGTTCTCTCACACTGAGGGCACCTTCACAAACCTTACACTCTTTATAATTAAAGTTCTACGTACTGTTTTGCGTTGTGTTTATTCAGGTATTTTGTCTTGAGCGACCACTCTCTGAACCATTTGACTATTCTGCCTCTTTGTGGGTCTCTAGTATAGGTTTGTGGCAGTTTTTGGAGTTTTTCTTTTTTTGTGTGTTTTTTTGTGTTTTTTCTGACATTGTGCTAGGCATTATGTGTCAAATATAGAATAGTCAGATGCAGGCTCTCAAGCTAACATCTTATCCTTATCAAAAGGTTGTTATAGAAAAAAAGGAGGGTAATAAAATGATCATAAAAAATATATAAATATATATCTCTCACTAGTCTTTAAGCCCGTTACATTAACGGGTGCTAGAATAGATGTGTCTGTCTGTATGTGTTTATCTCTCTCTCCTTGGCCGCTGTCTGTGTCCTTCTGTCGTCCCCCCCCCACCCCCCGAGCAAAGCTGTCTGCCCCCAGCACACACCTCCCCCCAAAGCAGCCCCCTTTCCCTCTCCCTGTCACTCCATTGCCCCTTCTGTCCCCCCCCAGAGCAAAGCTGTCTATCCCCAGCACACCTCCCCCCCAAAGCAGCCCCCTTTCGTGAATACAGTGTCATCAACATTGTGTTTCTGGTTTTAAAGAATCTTGCTTACCAATCTTCCACTAACAGAAAAAAAATAAAATAAATAAAAGCGTTGCACCATGAGTACTAAAGAAAGTTAATAAGAGCAATCCCGAGATGGTTCTGTTCCCATGAACTGAGCAGGGGGAAAACCCTGGAGTGGCGGGGCTCCTTTGTGCGTCCCCTTTGGCTGAAGCCCTCAGGAGAAGACAATGAACATTCTGTGCACTGCGATCGCGTCGATTGGCTGCTTCCCCTTCTGGCCTGCTCCTCTTCAAAGCAGCCTGCGATCGTGGTGGCTGGCTTTAGCGAACTTCGCAGGCTGCACTCCAACTCGGTAGCACGTTCCCTCTGACGCGATCCCGTGCGTCAGAGGGAATGTTCTACTGAGGTTGGAGAACAGCCTGCAAGGTTCTTTAAAGCTGGCCACCATCGCAGGCTGCTCTGAATAGGAGGATTAGTGGGAGCAGCAGCAGCGGCAGTGGTGAGTGAGGGCGGGAGGTGTGTTCCCTGCCGAGGACGTGGGCAGGGAGAGAGCTTGCCTGCGCTTCCAAATGGTGAGTGAGGGCGGGAGGAGGGGAGTGGCCAGAATGTTCCCTGCCGCCGGGTTCTAAAATGGAACACGGCCACGGATCACACACCACAGCGGCAGGGATCATGCTGTTTTAACACCGCATGCGCAGGTAAGCTTTTATTATATAGGATATTTCCATCATAAAAGGCAGAACATTGTTTCTTTCAAAAAAATTTTAAAGTACCGTATTTATCACCAATCTTTAGCATGCTGCACTTTAATTTTCTAAAAATTCTCATTAAACATTAAGTATACTATGGGGGGTTAGCATGTCATAAAGTTTAAGAACTCAGATCATAGGACCTCCTATGATCTAGATTAGAGAATGACACGGGGAAAAAAATCTGTCCCCATCACTGCACCGTTCCCGGCCCACCATCCTCTGCACCGCCCCGTCACCGCCGTTCCCTTCACCGCCCCCTCACCGCCATCCCATTCACCGCCCCGTCACCGCCACTGCCATCCCATTCACCGCCCCGTCACCGTCCCCGCAGCATCCATATAAGCCTTAGTACTGCAATATTTAGCCTATTCCTTTCTTATAAATCAAAGTTATGGCTGCTGAACTAGAGAAAGAGATGTTCAGCTGGCAGGGCTTTGTTTATAAATTTTTATCAACACAACTAATATACTACTTTATCCTAAAGCAAAAAATAAATAAATAAATAGAATTTTTTTTTCTACCTTTGTTGTCTGGTTTCTGCTTTCCACATCTTCTCATTGAATTCCTTCCATCCACTGTGTGTCTTCTCTCTGCGTCTTCCATTTGCTGTTACTGTGCCTCTCCCTTCACCCCCTCCTACAATTGGTCTAGCACCCATCTTCTTCCCTCCGCTCCCCCATAGTCTGGCATCTGTCTTCTTCCCTTCCAGCGTCTTCTCCCCACTCTGCCTTCCACATTTCCCTTCAGGGTCTGTTCCTCTCTACCCTCTTTCAATGTCTGTTCTATTCCTTTCCTCCACCACCCTTCCCTCCCTCCTTTACCATCTGTTCCTTTCTACCACCCTCTTTCATATCTTCTATCAGTCCCCCCACCATCACTAGCAGTCTCTCTTCTCCCTTACCATGAGCGAATAGAACTTCTGAAAATTGTATTGCTGAGGCATTATTTCTAATGCCTCAGCATTAGACATCAATTTTATAATTCGTACTGTCTGCTCTGATTTCATTCATAATTTGGTTTGTGTTGTGGCTGAGGATTCCATGAGGCATTTAACCTTTTCCTGTCTCTTGAACTGTGATTTCAAGTTGATTCCTTCAATAATGGAGTCTCACGGCAGTAGCAGTTTTCTCTTTTGGGCTCTTTTGACATTGTTTAAGGGATTTCTTGTACATTTAGTGCTGGTCTTCTTTGATGAGGTCACTTCAGAATCTATTTCCAAGGAAGAGAAACTTTTTCCATTTCACTCCCTCCTTCTTTGTGTGAGCCGGGAAAACGCGGTCCCCGCAGCCCCCACCCGCATGCCAGCTCGATCGTTTAACCAGCTTCCTCTCTTCACCTCACCTTAGTTTGCCGGCTTTCTTTTTTGGCAACCGGCACACTTTCAAAGAGCCGCGCATGCGCAGCTGCTCAAAGTTCAATCTTCTGCTCTGCTGCAACTTCCTGTTTCCGGTTGGGTCAGAGCAGAAGATTGAATACTGAGCAGCTGCGCATGCGCGGCTCTTTGAAAGCGTGCCAGTCGCTGAAAAAGAAAGCCGACAAACTAAGGTGAGGTGGAGAGGAAGCTGATTAAACGATCGAGCTGGCGGGCGGGTGGGGGCTGCGGGGACCGCGCGATTCTTGATGCCTCACTGCGGTGACAAGACCATTCACCGCTCCACGGGGCGGTGAATGGCCTTGTCCCCATCCCCGCAGAGGCTGCTATTTTTCATTCCCCGTTTTGGTGGGTTACCTGCGGCTAAACGCGGTAGCTGCGGGTAAACCGCCACCGTGTCATTCTCTAATCTAGATATCATTCCAGGTCTGCATCCTGTGCTCTGTTTTTTAATTATACATGCTCACTCTTCCCTTCCTACCTTTAAAGTCAAATGTGTGTGCTACTAGCTAAACATTAATGTCTATACAGTGGTGCCTCGCATAACGGACGCCTCGCACAGCGAACGCTGCGCATAACGAACTTTTTGTCTTGCTCCCTATAACGAACTTCGTTTCACACAACGAAGTCGCCCGAGGGGCCCGGGGGGGGGGGCGGAACTACTCTCGCCGCTTCCTAATGTGAGCCGGGAACAGCAGCACCCTCCTGTCTGAATGCAGTGTTCCATCATCTCCCTCCACCTTACCTTAGATGCCGAGTTTTCCGGCTTTCTTTTTCGGCCAGCCACACACTTTCAAAGAGCAGCACATGCGCGCATGCTCTGTTGTTCAATCTTCTCCTCTGACGCAACCGGAAACCGGAAGTTGCAGGAGAGGAGAACATTGATCAACTTCAGCAGCTGCGCGTGCACAGCTTTTTGAAAGCGTGCGGCTGGGTGAAAAAGAAAGCTGGCAAACTCTGCATATAAGGTGAGGTGGAGGGAGGGAAATGTAGGGCTGCAGAACGAATTATTTTGTTTTACATGTATTCTTATGGGAAAACGCGTTTCACACAACGAACGTTTCACATAACAAACTTGCTCCTGGAACGGATTAAGTTCGTTGTGTGAGGCACCACTGTATTCATAAATCTTCCCGGTGGTGAGAACCTGTAAACAAAGCCCTTGAATGTTATATAAAAACATAGGTTTCTTATATAAAATGTTACTGTGATAGGAGCAAAAAGCAACACTTATCTTAAAGTGGGTGTACTGATAGATAGGACCCTGAAACCGTCGGCACAATGTGCGGCAGTGGCAAAGAAAGCAAATAGAATGTTAGGCATGATAAAGAAAGGAATCACGAGTACATCAGAGAAAGTTACAATGCCGCTTTATAGAGCAATGGTCAGACCACACTTGGAATACTGTGTCCAACATTGGTCTTCCAACCTAAAGAAGGATATAAAACTGCTGGAGAGGGTGCAGAGACGAGCAACGAAGCTAATAAAAGTTATGAAGAACTTGGAATACAAGGAACGACTTAAGAGACTGGGATTGTTCTCACTTGAGAAAAGGAGACTGTGAGGGGATATGATCAAGACTTTCAAAATACTGAAAAGAATTGACAAAATAGAGCAGGAAAAAAAAATTATTTACAATGTCCAATATGACACGGACAAGAGGACATGGACTGAAGCTAAGGGGGGACAAGTCAAGGACAAATATCAGGAAGTTATGCTTCACGCAACAAGTGGTGGACACCTGGAATGCTCTCCCAGAGCAGGTTTATTTTGGAATCCACTGTTCTAGGATTTAAAAGCAAACTAGATGCACATCTCCTTACGATAGGCATAGAGGGATATGAGTGACTAAAATTACACCAGGTGTACACCTGGCTGGGCCTCCGTGTGTGTGGATCGCCGGACTTGATGGATCGAAGGTCTGATCCGGAGATGGCAGTTCTTATGTTCTTATGGAATTAACCACAATCAGCGCTGGGACTGCCATGCAGACTCCCAACACCTTCTCTGCAATTGTGGGTGTTTCAATCTGAAAAAGATCTTCTTCGGGGGATTTTTTTGGCTGCCTTTCTCTTTATATTTATATTCAAGCCTTCAGATGAACAACAACAGATGATCTGCTTTATACACCACCTCTCTTGGTTATAAACTACAAAATCACTAGCGACAGAGTCTGCATGAGTTTATAAACTTAGGGGCTCATAATCAAAACAGAAAAACGTCTGAAGACGGGCCTAAATCAGTACTTGGAGAGGACGTTCCGGGCCAGCCAGGCAGCGATTAGCTGGCCCAGAATGTCCTTTCCGACGTCAGAATTGACGTCGGGTGGCGAGAGTTGGTCGGTCCTGCGGGGAAGGGAAACAGGGAGAGCTCAGAACTTGGCGGTGGCCTGTTTCCCGATGGCAGCAGTGTCAGCCTATTCCCCGGCGGTGGGCAGCATGTTCCCCAGTGGCGGTGGCTTGGTGGAGGGCAGGGAGAAAGAAAGAAAGGGGGGGGGACAGGGAGACAGAAATAAAGAAGGGAGACAGGAGACAGACAGAAGACAGAAAGGGAGCATGAAGAGAGAAAGAAAGAAAGGGGGCATGGAGAAACAAAGAAAGAAATGGGACACGGAGAGAGAGAGAGAAAGACAGACAGAAAGAAAGGGGGCATGGAGAGAGAAAAAAAGAAGGGGGCAGGGTGAAAGAAAGAAAAAGTTGGGGGAGGGAATGAGGTCTGGAGAAGAGGAAGCATATAGGAGGCTGAAAGAAGGGAAGAAATATTGGATGCACAGTCAGAAGAATAAAGTGCAACCAGAGACTGATGAAATTACCAAACAAAGGTAGGAAAAATGATTTTATTCTCAATTTAGTGATCAAAATGTTGCTTTTTTGAGAATTTGTATCTGCTGTCTATATTTTGCACTATGGCCCCCTTTTACTAAACCGCAATAGAGTTTTTTAGTGCAGGGAGCCTATGAGCATCGAGAGCAGCGAAGGGCATTCAGCGCAGCTCCCTGTGCTAAAAAAACGTTATCGCGGTTTAGTAAAAAGGGAGGGGGTATATTTGTCTATTTTTGTATAGTTGTTACTGAGGTGACATTGCATAAAACCATCTGCCTTGACCTCTTTGAAAACCCGCGGAATATAAATGATAATTAACATTTTCTCTGCGTACAGTGTGCTTGTGTTTTTTTAAATTTTATTGTTGGTAAATCATTTTGACTTGGCCACGAAGGTAAGGGGGAGGGAGGGAGAGGAGCTGCTGAAAGACATCTAGTAATCCTTGCAGGCATGACTGTGCAGGAAATTATTTTTGTAAAATCATGTTTTGTTATGTGACTGGCATTATTTAGACTTTAATTTCTATGAATGAATAGAATAAAAATGATATAAAATTGCTTGCATGTTTTTATGTGCATGTGCTGAAGGGAAGTGGAGAGAGAGTGGGCTGAGGATGCTGAAGGATGGGGAAGAGAGAGTGGGGAGAAGACACTGATTTATAAATTGACAATTGTACAGAATATTGTTTCTTTTTATACTTTAATATAATAAGTTCAGTATAAAACTATTCGAGGCTTGTGTGGATGGGATCAGGTGGTTTGTGGGGATGGGGACCGAGCTCACAGGGACGAAGACAAATTTTTTCCTCGTGTCATTCTCTAGGCTCTGCCACAAATCGATTTTGACTACGTGTGGGCGAGCGGGGTGTCAGTGGGGTTGACGCAGCCATCGTAGCGCAAGCGGGCACGGGGTATGGCTCTCAAAAAAAAATCTTAATCGTTGTACTGCTGATTTTGGCTCTTTTGACTAATGAGTTTGCCTACCACTGACTTAGGCCATCTAAAACCAGGTCTAAGTCCAGAAAGGTATCCAAAGTGACCAGATAAGCACTGCAGACACAAAGTACAGACCTCCACACACAGCCGCAGTAATCACTGACCCCACCCCCCTAAAAAATGTAACAATAACTTTATATATCTTCCTCCAGAACATCAGCACCTGGCAACTTGGCATAGGAAAGCCTAGCAGAGCTGCACAGAAGTGGCTTAAGTAGTCTTGGGGGGTGAGTTAGTGAACCATGGAGAGAAGGACCCAAGCCCATAAGCCACTCTAATCACTGCATTCATGGAGAAATATGTGCACCTCCCAAAAAAAACCCAAACCATTTTGTACTGCCATATAAGTGGCTCCTGCAGCCATAAGGGCTATTGGGGTGGTAGATAGGTAGGTCTAGTAGATTCTGGGGGTGTTTTGGTGGGCTCACTATGACCTATAAGAGAGCTGTTGTGAGATGTTTATGTGGCATCCTTTTTGTGAAGTTCACAGCAATACCCTGTAAGGTTCCCCACTACTCTGTTGCCATGTCTGGATGTCCAGTCCCTTACTTTTCTGGCCCCTTCCACGTCCAAAAGGTCTTTTTCTAAGCGTTTTTGGCTAGGACAAATTTTTGGATGAAAATGGGGTATAAAAATGGACGACTTAGCAGTCTGGATGATCAGACGGCTGGACAGTACAGTTGGATGATTAAAAAACAAAAAAAGTGCTGGACGTATTTTTTGAAAATGGGCCTTTTCCAGTATCCGACTTTGGACGAATTGTGAATTAGGCCAAAACAGACTTAGACGTTTCTTCTGATTATGCCCATCTTAATGTTTAATGAGTTTATAAACTTAATGTTTAACGAGAATTTTTAGAAAATTAAAGTGCAGCATGCTAAAGATGGGCGATAAATATTTTAAATTTTTTTTTGAAAGGAACAATGTTCCGTCTATTATGATGGAAATATGAGATATATATTTATATATTTTTTATGATCATCTTATGATCATTTTATGATCCTTTTTTCTATAACATTCATTGTGTGTCAGGCAACCCTCAGCCATAAGTTATGATTATCCTAGGGATGGTAACTTTACCCTTCAAAAATTCCCTTCCCTGGGCTTGGGTATCTCACCCTCACAAATTAAAAGTTTACATAATTTACAACTGGAAGAAATAAAGATATAACAGACAAAGTTGCTATATACTACTATATTAATGTAAAAGGAGGAAGGGGGTGAAGATGATGCCAAATAGATGATGAAGGCAGTAAAAAGACTAAGAGGGGCATAATCGAAAAGGATGTCTAAGTCCGTTTACATTCATCTCGCAAGTCGTCCAATTTCAAACAGCTTAAGACACATTTTCGAAAGATACGTCCAACTTTTTATCGTTTCGAAAATCGTCTAATTATATGTCCTGCCCAACTGATCATCCAAGCCACTAAATCATCTATCTTTATAATACATTTTCATCCAACTTTCCGTCCAAGTCCAAAACACCTAGAACAAGCCCTGTTGGATGTGGGAGGGGTCTGCAAAGTGATGGACTGCACACCCAGACATGCCACCTAAATAGTGGGGTACCTTACAGGGCACTGCTGTGAACTTCACAAAAAGGGTGTCATGTCTTCTCCTCACTACACCTCCAGAATCCCCTAGACCCACTTATCTACCACCCCAATAGCCCTTATGGCTGCAGGAGCCACTTATATGCCAGTACAAAATGGTTTTGGGGGTGTATAGGGGAGTGCACATGTTTAAGTATCAATGCAGAGATTACAGGAGCTTATGGGCAGGGGTCCTCCTCTCCATAAGTCCCTAACCCACCACTAAGACGACTTAAGCTGCCTCTGGACTGGACGATTAGGCTTTCCTATGCCAGGTGGCCAGGTGATGATGGCCTGAAGACTGAATTTTAAAGTTATGATTACAATTTTTATGGGGGTGGGGGGGGGGGTTGGTGATCACTGGGGTAGTGTGTGGGGGTCTGTTTTATGTGTTTGCAATGCTTATCTGGTGATTTTAGGTGGATTTTTGTGACTTAGACCATGTTTTACATGGTCTAAGTCACAACATCCAAGTTCCGTCGATCATGGGCTGTATATCTTTCGGTTATACATGCTGTACGACTAAGTCTAAGCCGGCCCATGTCCCGCCCTCGACATGCCTCCTGAAACGCTCTGTTTAGCTTTGGTCGTTCAGCGGCACTATGAAGGCCTAGGTTGTTTAGAAATACGCCAAAACCCGGTTTTATTATCGGCTCTTGGACGTTTTTGAGAAATGTTCGTCCAAGTGCCGACTTAGGCCGGTTTTTGGACGTTTTTCTCTTTTGATTATGAGCCCCTAAGGCTTTTGGCTGCAGCCATTTATAAATAAATTATATTCAATTAGAGGGGCCCAACTTATTAGGTTACTGATCATGCTGATGCTAGGCTGGCACACGATTGATACGGAGAATGTCTACTCCTAGAAAGGGCCAACACCCTCCAACATTTGGCCCACTGGCAGTCTTCCATTGCATTGCAGATGGTAGATTTCCATTTCAGCCATGTAGATAAACTGGGGCTACAACA
This sequence comes from Geotrypetes seraphini, assembly GCF_902459505.1. Classification (NCBI taxonomy): domain Eukaryota; kingdom Metazoa; phylum Chordata; class Amphibia; order Gymnophiona; family Dermophiidae; genus Geotrypetes; species Geotrypetes seraphini. Next base: position 22,288,613 of record NC_047085.1, on the reverse strand, counting down.
TGAAAGGCAGCAACACCTATGTCCTTACATCAGTCCCCTAACCCCTGCCAACGTTGAAGATGGTAGCAGCTTGGGCATGTGCAAGCACTGTGGTTACAAAGAAACATAGAAAATTAAGGCAGATAAAGACCATATGGCCTATCCAGTCTACCCATCCATACCATCTCCTATCAATTCCTCTCCCTTAGCGATCCTAGGAACTTATCCCAAGCTTTCTTGAATTCAGAGTGTCTTCATCTTCACCACCTCCACTAGAAGGCTGTTCAACAAACTTATCCTTTCTGTTAAGTACTCTTCAACCACAGCCATTTTTTTTTCCTATTTTCATTGTATTTCTATCATTGTTCTATTATGTATGTAAACCACTTTGAAGCCTGTTTAGACCATGTTAGCGGTATATTGTGTAAATAAAGATAAAGTAGGATTTAACTTGCAGAAACTAGCTGTATGTGCTCAAAATCTAACAGTTCTTTAAAGGCATGTTAATACATGCAAAAGTGTTAATGCACTTTAGTACATCAGCCCCTTAGATATGATTTTACTCTACTTTTAAAAAACAATACCGAGTATTTTACTCAAACAATAAAAATTAGATACTTCAAATATGCAAATGTTCTGAAGTGCAAACATACAAATTTGGTTATTAAAAATGAATGTCATTACCTTCATCTAATCCATAGCTTTCTGCATTGCATTTAAAAGAAAATTAAAACTTGCTTATTATTAATAATCTGTTTAACAGTGCAAACATTGAACCCATTTCTGAATATCCTAAATAAACACTGCAAATATAACTGAGAAAATAAATGACCAAATTTCCTTATAAAAGCTTGTTGCATGTTTCTGGGTAACAAAATAGGTTTGTTAATAGATAATACCCAAATCTTTGACAAGAGATTATACAAACCATTTATCACCATTTTCTTTCAAAGAAATATTCAAATGGATTTACAGTAATTTACACCAGAAGACTCAAAATATATTAATCAAATTGTTTATAAGCATCAATAAATAACCTGTTTATAAGAAAAAAAAAATAATACAATAGCTATACATGCCTATAAATCGTCATCAGGCAAAAGCCGAGGGCAGTTCTGCAACTAAAAATAAAAATGCTGTGACCCCTAGTATAAGTTGAGGCTCCTACCCAGCTCTCCCTATCTCACATGGGCCAGTACCTCTCTTCTCACCTTCAGGGTCTAAAATTGCTCCCTCCCGTGTAGACTTCATTTGCAATGAAAAAATATTATAGCATCTTTTCAAGAAATCACTGCCTCAAAATGAAACATCTTTCCAGCGCTGAATTTTCAGGCTGCCAGTCTGACTGAACCTCATGCCCCATGAACCCACAGCTGCACAAAAGGGAGAAGGTAAAACGCAGCCAGTACCCCCACTGAGTGCCCTATGGATGCCTAGCAGCCTGTATGCAAGCCCCTGTAATGCAGTAGGCAAGCAATGCTACCAGAAGAATGGACTCTTAGCTCCAAAAAGGCTTCTATAAGTTGGACATGTACCACAAGAGATTGGCCTATCAGCTGCAGACCTCAGTCTACTTCTCCTCCTTGCAGGCAGAGCTGGACCCTCGACAAGGGAGCTCTTAGCACTGAAATCAGGCCAAAACTTACACACAAAAAATCTAATAAAATAAGCAGAGTAGGTCAGGAAAAACCTAATAAAATAAGCAGAGTAGGTCAGGAAAAACTGAAGGAAACAGCAGAGCCTTCTGGTGAAGGAGGAGGGATTCAAAAACTCATCCAGAATGACACACCTATTGCATTAGATTTATATTTTTGTAAATTTTTTTGAGGGGGCATGTCAGCAGTAGAGTGGGTATTCCTCAGCTAACCAGTTAGCACATCTATATTACTGCGGTTAGTGCACAGTAGTGCTGCCCAATTCACAATTCAAATCGATTCACCAATTCACTTCGGGTGAATTGATTTAAAACAAAACAAACAAACAAACAAAAATCATCCTCCTGATTCGGTGACTGACCCTCCTGCCTCGCCCCCTAAAGCAGGAGCGGCAGTGCTGCCTCTTGCTGGCCGGCCACTGCCGCTCCTGCTTTAGAGGGCGAGGGGGGAGGGTCAGTTGGAATGTGCTGGTGTCCGGCTTCCCCCCTGGCTTCCCGCGTATCCATTTACCTAATTTCAGCAGCTGAGCAGCCTGCAGAGAGGATCCCCGGTGCTAGTGATCTCTGCAAGCTGCAATAAGCCATTGGAGCTGTTTCCTCTGCCGCGATCCTACCTCTGATGTCACAGGAGGGGTGGGACCCCGGCAGAGGGAAGACAGCTTCAAAGGCTTACAAAGATCGCTAGCACCGGCGATCCTCTCTGCAGGCTGCTCTGCTGTTGAAATTAGATAAATGGATGAACAGGAGGTCAGAGGGAACACGCAGGCCTTCCGGGGTGTGTGTGTGTGTGCAGTCCTTTGGGGAGGGTGGGTGGGGGGTGATGCAGGCCTTCAGGCGTGGTGGTACAGGCCTTTAGGGGAGGACAGGCAGGCCTTCAGGGGTGGGATGCAGGCCTTCAGGGGGGGTACAGGCCTTTGGGGGGGGCAGACCTTCAGGGGAGTAGAAGTACATGGAGGGAGGGAGGGATGGTGGGGGTATGCTGGACTTTGGGGGAAGAAATAATGGGTCTAAAAACAGAGGAGAGGGAGAGAGATGGTGGACAATGGGATTTAAGGAGGGAAAGAACAGAAAGGGAGAGAAGTTGGTCACAAGGGATGGTGTGGAGGGGAATAGAGATACTAGATAGGAGGGTAGTTGGGAAAAGAAAGGGAGAGATGATGGACCCTGGGGTAGTAGGGGAAGGAGGGATAGATGCTGGATGAAAAGGTATTTGAGAAAAGGTGGATCTCTGGAAGGAGACAAAAAAAAGGAAAGATGCCAGACTTGTGCGGGAAGGAAGGGAAACAGAAGGGGAGGACAGATGGTTAGCACGGAGAAAGAAGGAGACCCTGGCAAGCAAGTTATCAGAAGGCAACCAAAGCCTGGGACCAACAAGATTTGAATAATGACCAGACAACAAAAGGTAGAAAAAATAATTTTATTTTCTGTTTTGTGATTACAATATGTCAGATTTGAAACATGTATCCTGCCAGAGCTGGTGTTAGACTACAAACGTGAGCTAGGATTTAACAGAGAGAGGAAAAGTCTGTGTGGTTAGGAGAAGGCAATGCGTCAGGGTGGTTAGGAGAACGCAAAGGGGGTGAAGAGGCTATAAAAGAGGTGAAGAGGCTATAAAATAAACACACCAGGATGTTTGAAATAAAAAAAAAAAAACCACTCAATTGGGCAGAAAAATTGAATTGAAAAATCGATTCAAAAGGCTGAATCAAATCAAATTTTTTTTCCTGAATCGGGCAGCACTAGTGCACAGATAACACAAGAATCCTTACTGCCTACAAAAATAGGTAGCAGTGCCTTAGCATTTTTTATTTTTAGACAGCTGCATGTTAATGACAACATTAGTACGCGGCCAGAAATTAAAATAGAATAAATTTTTTTTATTGCTGCAATAAAAATGGCCGTAGTGCGGGAAAGATTCATGTAAGGGAGTGTAAAGGCCATTTCTTACCACGGCTTAATATAAAGGCCCTTAAAACTTTAGGTCTTATTGATAATTAAAAAGGTTCAAAGTTTACCAAAGTTTCCAAGTTTATTTAAAATTTGTTATTCTGCTTCTCAAATTTCTAAGCGGAGCACATAAATTTAAAAATCAAGTTTTACATATTGAATGACAAAGACAAACGTACTTTAACAAAATAATAGGATGGGGGAGCACATCATCAGTGAATAGGACAGAAAGACGTATAGGATTAGTACAATAGCTATGAAACAACTGGAAGGGTGTACAAACTTTTGCATTTGCCACATGCAATATTTTTTTTCTCAATCTGTGTGCATTAAAATTTTTGAATTAGCATGTACTAACAGTTAAGAAGGCAGTTTAATACATAGCACACATTAATGTCTGCTTCAGCTGCACAGCAACAAATAGGGAAGGGAATAAGCATGGACTGCACCATGCAGTTAAAGCACATTTACTTACCATAACAGGTGTTGTCAAGGGACAGCAGGCAGATATTCTCATATATGGGTGATGTCATCCACGTACCCTTGTTCAGACAGCTGCTAAAGCGCTCTTGCACTTTAAGAACTTTAGAAAGTTTGCGACTGACCACACCGCACATGCACAAGTGCCTTCCTACTTGACGTAGGCATGCGGCTCCTCAGTTCAGATAGCCAGCTAAGAAGCCAACCAGGGGAGGTGGGTTATGAGAATATCTGCCTGCTGTCCCTGGATAACACCTGTTATGGTAAGTAACTGTGCTTTATCCCAGGACAAGCAGGCAGCATATTCTCACATATGGATAACCTCCAAGCTAACCAAAAATGGGATGGTGGGAGAGTCTGCCATTAAGAAAATAAATTTTGTAATACTGCTTGGCTGAAGTGGCCATCCCAACTGGAATAGGATTCCAGACAGTAATGAGAAGTGAAAGTGTGAACTGAGAACCAAATAGCAGCTTTGCATATTTCATATATAGGTGTAGAATGTAGGCAAGCTACTGAAGCCGCAATGGATCGAACTTTGTGGGCTGTGACACAACCCACCAGTTGCAGCCCAGCCTGAGCATAACAAAATGAAATGCAAGCAGCCAACCAATTGGAAATTGTCCTTTAGGAAACAGGATGCTTCAACCACAACCTTTAACTTTAAAAAAGGAAGATACGACAACATGAGAGCCATAGTAAGAAAACGGATCAAAAAAAGGATAGCTGAAATCGAAACGGTAGAGCAAGCATGGTCCCTACTAAAAAATACTATCACCGAAGCACAGAATCTATACATTCCGCAGATAACCAAAGGAAGGAAAACTAAAGCCAAAAGAGAACCAGCTTGGCTAACCAAAGAGGTGAAGGATGCAGTTAGGGAAAAGAAGGACTCTTTTAAAAAATGGAAACGCGAGAATACAACCGAGGCTTGGAACAGTCACAAAGACGACCAGAAGAAATGCCACAAGGCGGTGAGAGAAGCCAAAAGGGCCTATGAGGAAAAGATAGCCCAAGAGGCCAAAAACTTCAAACCCTTTTTTAGATATGTTAAAGGGAAAAAACCTGCAAAGGAGACAGTAGGCCCTCTCGACGACCAAGGAAGAAAAGGATACATCAAAGAAGACAAACAGATTGCAGACAGATTAAATTCCTTCTTTGCTTCTGTCTTTACCAAGGAAGACGCCACTTCAATACCCGAAACAGTGAAAGTTTTCAAGGGAGAAATAGAGGAGAGCCTCACCACAGTGAAGGTGGATCTGGACCAGATATACTATCAGATTGACAAACTAAAAAGTGACAAATCCCCTGGCCCAGATGGAATTCACCCGAGAGTATTAAAGGAACTAAAGGTGGAAATCGGAGAACTACTGCAATCCCTCGCTAACATGTCAATTAGAACCGGACGGATACCAGAAGACTGGAAGATAGCGAACGTCATCCCAATCTTCAAAAAAGGATCAAGGGGAGAACCGGGAAACTATAGACCTGTAAGTCTCACATCGGTCCCTGGGAAAATGGTTGAGGCTTTGATTAAAGACAGCATAGTACAGCATCTAGATAACCATGACCTGCTGAAAGGTAGTCAGCATGGCTTCAGGAAAGGAAAGTCGTGCTTGACCAACTTACTTCAATTTTTTGAGGGAGTGAACAAACAAGTCGTTAGCGGAGAACCGGTAGACGTAATATACTTGGACTTCCAGAAAGCATTCGACAAAGTACCTCATGCGAGACTTCTCAAAAAACTACAAAGTCATGGAATAGAAGGGGATATACTAAGATGGATAGGAAAATGGCTGGAAAACAGAAGACAGAGAGTGGGCATAAATGGGAAGTACTCAGACTGGAAGAAAGTAACTAGCGGTGTGCCTCAGGGCTCGGTTCTTGGGCCTATCTTATTCAATATCTTCGTAAATGACCTGGAAGAAGAAACGACCAGTGTTGTTGTCAAGTTTGCAGATGACACAAAGCTATACCAGACAATCAGGTCACAAAAAGACAGCGAGGAACTTCAGAGAGATTTGAAGCAACTTGAGAGATGGGCAGAAAATTGGCAGATGAGTTTTAATGTGAAAAAATGCAAAGTGATGCACCTGGGCAGAAAAAACAAGGAGCATGAGTATAATCTGTTGGGTATAACATTGGGGAAGAGCAAACAAGAAAAAGACTTAGGGGTACTGATAGACAGGACCCTAAAGCCATCGGCTCAATGCGCAGCGGTGGCAAAGAAAGCTAACAGGATGTTAGGCATGATAAAGAAGGGAATCACGAGTAGATCAAGGGAGGTCATAATGCCGCTTTATAGAGCAATGGTCAGACCACACTTGGAATACTGTGTCCAACACTGGTCTCCATACCTGAAGAAAGATATAACACTGCTGGAGAAGGTGCAGAGGCGAGCGACGAAGCTAGTAGAAGGTATGGAGAACTTGAGCTATAAGGATCGCCTCAGAAAACTGGGATTATTCACCCTTGAGAAGAGAAGACTGAGAGGGGATCTGATAAGAGACTTTTAAATTGCTAAAAGGAATCGACAAAATGGAGCAAACTGGGCACGATGGATCTTAAGTCTGACCCAGTGGAGGCATTGCTTATGTTCTTATGACGCAACTTCCTGTTTCCGGTTGCATCAGAGGAAAACTTTCCGGCAGCTGCATGCGAATTCAATGCTCCGGCTGCTTGTTCAGAGAAAATTAAAAATTGCCAGCGAAGGGAAGGGAGGGAGATGCCCGTATGGTAGCGATCCTTAGGAAGGAGGGAGGGGGCTGCTGGACTGTGCGGTGACTGCGCATGTTCCCTCCCTTAACTGTGGAGACAAGGCCATTTACCGCTCCACGGGGCAGTGAATGTCCTTGTCCCCATACCTGCAGCGACCACTTTTTTTCTCCCACCGTTTTGGCGGGTTATGGCTAGCTGGGTAACAGCCACCGTGTCATTCTCTAGTGAGAATCTCCTGGTAAGGGGGCGTTTGAAACAGCAAACATCTGGAAATATTGGAAGAGAGCATCCACCACTGAAAAGATTGCCATAGAGAAGATGTTACTGTAATGTGCTGGGAAAGCGGATCGAGAGTCTGTGACCACCAAGAAGCCAGTGACCACTGAGGGATCCGTAGGTGAAATCTGACAAAAGAAGTCATGTGAATTGTAGAGGCCATGTGACATAGGAGAACCATCATGTACCTCGCTGAGAGTGAAGGAAGGAGGGATACTTGATAGCAAAGATGTATCATAGCATCTTGACGTTATTGAGGAAGGAACGCCCCAAGTTGAACAGTATCTAGGAGGGCTCTGATGAACTGAAGAGTCTGAGAAGGCTACAATTGAGATTTGGGGAAGTTGATTTTGAATCCCAAATTTTGCAGAACAATATAGTCTGTTGTGACACTACAGTAACGCCTTCAGATGAAGGATCTTTCATGAGCCAATCGTCCAGATAGGGAAAGACTTGCAAACTGTGAGTACGCAAGGCTGCTGCTACCACCACCACGCACTTGGTGAAAACTCTGGGAGATGATGCAATTCCAGTGGTTCCATATAACACTCAATACTTGTTTGTATATGGAAATGTAAATTGACATTTGGAGACTTTTACTATGGTAAATGATGGACTAAAAGACATTGTCCTCTGCACAGAGTTTTAGCGTATGATTCAAACACCCTACACATTCATACATACTATTAGTAGCAAATATTCCTTTTAAACAGGTGAATTAAAAAATATTAAGGGTCTGCTGAGATTTTTACAGCAGGATTATGAAGTAACAGGTTTTATAGGCATTTATTTCTAATTTGATGAATCAGTATCTCTGCCAATGTTTTGCCATGATAAGCAGCTAATATAACTTTGTATAAGTTGTAATTTATATGCAAAATTGTCATAATTTTGTAAAAGATAATAGCTGCCTAGTCTAAAATTGCAAAAACTAAAGGTAATACATGTAGCAAATTACAAAACATATATGCCAATCTTTAATAAGGGGAGAAAAATAAAAGCTAACACATCCAAACACATGATTCTTAACATTTTTATATTTTAATAGTCTACTTACTAGAGGGCATAGTGTAGGTATCTTCCTCATCTATTATTTCTGCATAGTCATCTGTTTCTATAAACAAGGAAAAAAAGATTATACATAAACATATCTAAATAAATATTATTATAAATCTATACAGATCATTAGAAACAAATCCTACATTCTGTGTATTGCAGACTGTTTTCATGAAATAACATTTTGCTTTAAAATTTCAAATTTTATCCCAGTGCTCAGAAGATAAACTTTGCTGTTTTAAAAAAATAGGGGTTTTTTTTGTTCCAGAGATCTAATTTTATTTCCCATAGAAAGTTTGAAGCCTATGGTGAATGCTGAAGCATGGTTTGCTGGGAAATTGACAGAAGAAACTTCTGTGAAAAAAAACACCCACTATAAAATATATTTTAGATAACAAAATTTATGTTCTAATTTTTTTATTCATAGAAACAATGATAACTTCACTTTCAACAAACAATGTCAAATACGTGTTCATACATAAATGACCAAACAGAAAAGTGAGATCAAGAAAAAACTAATTCAACGAGTCCTAGGTGGTCATAAAAACTGACAAGGTAAGGCTTGCAACTGGAGAAGCACAACTTGACATGGTTGTGTTTCGGCAGCAATGCCTGCTTCAAGAGTCCAATACACTGAGTAGAGCTTCTACAACTCACACTTTTCCAGCAAAGACATAAGGTGGAGGGCTTCTCTTCTCTAGGCTGTGTCGAGTTCTACTTCTTCAGTTGCAATCCTTATCTTGTCAGAGGATCCCTATCTCCAATCCAGAATAAACTGAAGTTTTAATGACATTCTAGTATTCCTTGGATTTTGTTTTTTCTTGACATCACTTCTCTGTTTGGTTGTTTGCTATCCATGAGGACTTTGCTCTTTTTGCGCTTTATGTCATACATGAAAATAAATCAAGATACAAATGAAATCACATGTTCTTTTAGAAAAAAGAGAACAGAAAATAATTTAATTAAATGCCTACTGTAAGTTGGTCCCTCTCCAGACTTTTGCAACATTAAAATTCTTGCCCTTCCTTAAAAGAGGGCACCACTAATAGCAACTTATTTTTATCAAAACTTTCTAGCCAACCTGCTTAATTACCACATATACTCAAATATAAACCAATTTAAATATAAACCAAGGTATCCGTTTACCCCAAAAAAGGGAGGGGAAGTTGACAAATATAAACACAGGTTAAAAATTTGAGTTATCATAGTGAGCAAAAGACTGCTCACCCTCTCCATTAGCTATCCTGTAAGTCACTAAATATAATACAAATATCTGTGATGCATATATCCCAAAGCAAACATATTCACAAGGCCCCTACATAGGAAAACGCACCTACAAACTTAAATAAATGTATACAAAAATAAAATTTAAACCTTAAGAATGTATGTTACTATGTTAATAGGATCCGGTAGTTTCTAGTTTCTTCCGCCTTCTTTTCTTAATTTTCTTTCTAGGGTCTTCAGTCTATCTGCCTCTTCTCTCCTTCCCGTCTTCTTCACTTCCTCTCCTACATCCATCTCTGACATTTACCTTTCAGTTTTCCTCCATTTATTAATCCACATCTCTAGCTGCTTCTATGTACAGCTTTCCATATCCCTCATCCTATTCTCCAGTTTTATGCTAACCCTTCCCTCTCTCCCCTTCCAGCATCATCTCTTTTTTCTCTTTATTTTCACTCTTCTAACCAGTATCTACTCTCTTGCCCCTCCATCCAGCTTATCTTCTTCCCTCCAACACTTCATCTCTCTTTCCCTTCACCTCCACCCAAAATCTCTCCCCATCACCTTTTACCCTTTGCCTCTTCCAACACTACCCACCTTGGGGTCTGGCTGTGGGGAAAAGAATTGCACATTAGGGGCAGGCCTGACATGCGAGACAGGCAGCGGATTCCTCCTGGCAGCAGCTGTGGTTGTTATCCATGTTGTTTGCCAGCCATCAGATGGAGAGGGGACCAAGGAGTCAGTGGCACATCTGGGTTGCTATCAGCCCTGCCTTCGATACCAGTCCTAAATTGGCTATAGGCTATAGGCTCTGCTCATCTTGATCCCGCACCTCAAAATCAGGGGGTGGGATAGAGACCGCAAAGCCTATAGCAACTTGGGAAGAGGGAAGGCTGCTGGCTTCATTATTGACAGCCAATTTAGCGGGACCGAAGTCGGAGCTCCCTGATCACAATCTAGATGTGCCTCTGACAAACAGCATGGATAATTGCTGCAGCCATCTGCCGGGAGGAATCAGCTGTCTGCCTCACATGTCGGGCCTGGCCCCGACTCCATTCCACACAGCCAGACTCCTAGTAGGTTTAAATTTAGATTTTTTTTTTTTTACAAGTTACAGGGGGTGGGATCGAGACCGGCAGAGCCTGTTGGCAGGAGAGAAGGCCCCTGTGGCTTCTGGTTCAGCTGGATCGGGACCTAAGGAAGGGCCTATTGCAACCCAGATATGCTGCTGACTTCTTACTCCCCCCTCCTTCCAGCAGCTGGCAAACACAGTATGACAATTGCCGTGGCTGCCGCTGGGAGGAATCGAATACCTGCCTCACATGTCTGGCCTGCCCCTGACCCGCGACTCCATTCCCCACAGCCAGACTTCCAGTAGGTTTAAATTTAGATTTTTTTTAAAACTAGTTACAGAAGTACTCAAGCATAGACCCAAATATAAACCGAGACCCCCATTTTGGGCCATTTTTTTGGCCCCCAAATCTCGGTTTATATTCAAGTATACTCATATACAGTAGTTGAAATCTTCCTTTCGTTTTTAACATACATTTTGGGGGGGAAAACTGAGAGGGGGAATACGACAGACATTTAAATACCTCTGTGATATAAACACTAAGGAGGCAGACTTCTTTCAATTGAAAGGAAGCTCTGGAATAATCAGTCTTAAAATAAAGGGATGGATTTAAAAGTATGCAAAGAAAATACATCTTTATGAACAGCCTCCCAGGATAGCTGATGGAAAAAAGAGCTATCTAAGTTCAAGAAGGCAAGGGACAAGCACTGGAGATCTCTGAAAAAGAGCAGGGGATTTTAGAGCTTAATGATTGATATGGATGGACAGACTAAAGAGGCAATAATGACAGGAGTGTCCAATGCCTAGTCATCCTGATCTCATGATGCAGCCCCTTAAGATTTTTAGCATAACCTTTTTACCTGATCAACTAACACAATCTTGAAGTATTCTAACTTCATATCTACTAACTTCAGAAGAAATTTACACATTTTAATGCATATAAATCATGTTACAATAATCCTTTGGCTTGAATATATACACATTTCTGGTCATGCAGCCTATATACACATATAGTTTCATGATCATTTGGCCTGAGAAAACACCCATAAAACAGCTGTGCATACAGCCTGGATTTTCTTCAATCACACAAACAGTACAGTTACTTACCATAACAGGTGTTATTCAGGGACAGCAGGCAGATATTCTCACACATGGGTGACGCCACCGACGAAGTCCCAGTATGGACACTTGAAAAGTGAATTGCAACTTTAAGTTTAGAAAGTTCACGATCAGCCCACATTGTGCATGTGCGAGTGACCTCCCGCCCGACGTAGACATGCGGTCCTTCAGTTAAGATAAGCCAGCTAAGAGGCCAACCAGGGCAGGAGGGTGGGTTGTGAGAATATCTGCCTGCTGTCCCTGGATAACACCTGTTACGGTAAGTAACTGTGCTTTATCCCAGGACAAGCAGGCAGCATATTCTCACACATGGGTGACCTCCAAGCTAACTATAATGGGATGGTGGGAGAGTTGGCCCTTAAGAAAATAAATTTTGTAATACTGGCTGGCTGAAGTGCCCATCCCGTCTGGAGAAAGACTCCAGACAATAATGAGAAGTGAAGGTATGAACTGAGGACCAGGTTGCAGCTTTACAATAGGAGTAGATCTGAGGAAAGCTACAGAAGCTGCCATAGCTCTGATTTTGTGGGCTGTGACACGACTCTCCAGGTGCAGTCCAGTCTGAGCATAGTATAACGAGATACAGGTAGCCAACCAGTTGGAAATCGTTCTCTAGGAAACAGGATGCCCCAACTTGTTAGGATCAAACAAGATGAACAGTTGGGGAGATGTTCTATGGGGCTTTGTCCTGTCAATGTAATAGGCCAAAGCACATTTAGAGTCCAGAGTGTGCAGCGCTGTTTCTCCAACATGAGAATGAAGCTTAGGAAAAAATACTGGAACAATCGACTGATTGAGATGAAACTCCATGACCATTTTCAGGAGAAACTTTGGATGTGTGCATAGAACCACTTTATCATGGTGAAAAACTGTGAAAGGTGGATCTGCCACCAACGCTTGTAACTCATTGACCCTCCTGGCAGAAGTGAGCAAGATAAGAAAAACAGCTTTCCAGGTAAGAAACTTGAGATGAGCTGTGGCAATTGGCTCAAATGGTGGCTTTATCAATCTGGAAAGAACTACATTAAGGTCCCAGACTATAGGAGGATGTTTGAGAGGTGGTTGTGTTGAGAGAGGAACCTCTTCAATGGTGTTGAGAAGAAGATGTGATTGACCCTCCTGGAGAAGAAGAGGACTGAGCAGGGTTTGAAGTAGACTCTCTTGGAGGATGATCCAGAGGAAGGGTATGGAAATGAAGAATGTAACCCTGATGAATGATGTTTAACACCCAGAGATCGGAGGTAATGAGCTACCAATGACTGATGTAATACTGAAGCCGTTCCCCCTATCAGCTGAGGAAGTGATTGTAGAATGGGAACTGTGGCTATGCTCACGAGGAACAGGTCAAAAAGGCTGTGTAATTTTAGGTGTAGCAGCTGGCTGTTGTCGTGGTTGCTGTCTCTGCGTTTAGGTGGAGGAGGAGCAGCAGCCTTAGCAGCAAACCTACGTTGGTAAGAAGAGGCAGTCTTGAAAGGTCAAGGGGCCTGAGGCTTCTTTTTAGGCTTCACCAATGTATCCCATTTGATCTCATGGGCAGAAAATTTTTATGTGGCAGTATCAGTAGAGTCACCAAAAAGCTCATCACCCAGACACGGATCACTTGATAGATGATCCTGGTGGTTGATGTCTAGATCTGAAACACACAACCACACAAGACATCGCATAGTCACCACCCAAGAGGTGAGCTCAAATGTTTCATAAGTGGATCTGACCATGTATTTGCGAAGTTGAAGAACATTTAAGACCAGAGATTGATAAGCCTTGGTCTTGCGGGAATAAATGTATTTTTGGAATGCTGAAAATTGCATGACCAGGTATTTGAGGTAGCAAGAAAAATAGAAGTTATAATTTTCTGCTCGGTTTGCCAGCATTGTATTTTGGTAAAGACGTCTACCAAATTTATCCATCGTGTGGCTCTCTCTGCCAGGGGGGATGGACGCATAAACACTGGCCCCAGAAGACTTCTTCAATGTAGATTCTACCACCAGAGACTCATGAGGAAATTGGGGCTTGTCCAAGTCTGGAAGGGGCACCACCTTGTATAGAGACTCCAATTTCTTGGGAGCCACTGGAATGGAAAGAGGAGGCTCCAAAGTTTTGAAAATGGTTTCCCTCAAGATGGCATGAAGAGGTAACTTCCACATCTCCTTAGGAGGCTGGTCATAATCTAGGGTCTCTAAATAAGCTTTACTGTATTTAGAATCTGCTTCTAGGTGAAATGTCCAGATTTTTTCCCATCTGGCGGAGAAATTTGGAAAAAGAAAGTTTCTCAGGAGGAGAAGATGATCCTGTTGGAGAATGAGAAGGTGATCCTGAAGCAGAAGAGTCATCCTCAGTAGTAGATGACGGCTCTGGATCAGAATCTCCTAGCATGGATGAAAATTTATGCTGGGTATGATGCTGATGGACCAGCGTCGAAGACTCAACATGCTTTGATTTATGCGAGGGCCTTGCCAGACCAAACCGGAGTAGCCTCATTAGAGATCTGGATAGAGGAAGACTGGCGCTGGGAAGGTGGAATGCTTGACTCCCATGTCAAGGATATCTGCACCGGCTGAGCAGTAGTTACAGGTGTGGTCGATGTTGTGGCCAACTCAGACTGAACCCGTACCGGGAGAGTCGGTGTCGACAGCGGCACAAGCTGAGTCGGTACCAACAATTGGAAATGTTCTCCCAACTCCTCCCTAAACAAGTTGTCAATATTTTGCTTCAGGAGAGCACCAGTACCGTTTGCTTTTTAGCCGGTACCACCGGTGCCGCAACACGGGTCGGAGATGAGGAAGCCGATGATGAGGCGCTCACCTGGATCGGCACCATGCACTTACAGGACTTATGCGAGGTCGGCATGACTTGACTCAATGCAGCTTTGACCTGTGTCCCGGGTGAGGGTGGGTGGGAGTGGGAGGCTTCTTGACCGGCTTACCCAATGTGGAGGATTGTGACACCGAAGACACAGTCGGCAGATCTGTTGGAGTTGATCTCAGTGTCATCTTGGTCAGTGCGGTCATCTTGGCTGGTGTGGTTGGTGATGAAATAGGCTCCCCTTCCATAGCAGCACCGAAAAGCTGTTTCTGCTGCAAAAGACGATTTTTAAAAAGTTCTCTTCTGCAATGAAGAACAGTGGACACAAGTTTCAGGACGGTGCTCGGGACCCAGGCACTGGTGACACCAGCAATGAGAGTTGGTAACAGAGAAAGGCTAAGCACAGTGACTGCACTTTTTAAAACCCGTGGGCGAGCGTGACATTGACGGGAGACCGCCTCTGCGAAACTGAACGCGATGATTGAGGCGAGGAAAAGGCCCCAACGGTCCACAAGCCCGCAAACAGAAGAAAAAAAAATAAAGAAAGATGATTAGTATTATTTTTTTTTAAATTTTCATACTAATGAAAAGAAAGACATAGTAAAGTGACAAAAAGTCATAAACCGCGAGAGCAGGAAGGCAGCGAAAAGAGAAAAATTTTCAATGGCCGTTGAAACACAACTTCTTAGCTCCGCGGAAATTAAGAAACTGAAGGACCACCGGGTGGGAAGGCACTCGCGTATACGCGGTGCGGACTGATTGCGAATTTTCTAAATTTAAAGTTGCGATTCACTTTTCAGGTGTCCGTACTGGGGCTCCATCGGTAATGTCACCCATGTGTGAGAATATGCTGCCTGCTTGTCCTGGGATAACATCAGTATTTTCAGCTATATGCGTCTGTCAAGTTTCTCAATTTTCAAGATATAGCACAGCCACACATTGTCCCCTGATGAAGGCATATCCATATGCCAAAACTTGGATCCTTGTTGGGACTAAACGCTTTTAAAGAATATATCGATATCATTTGTTTATTAGGACATCTCTCTTGCCTTTTTTTGTTTGGAGAAAATACCCCTGTCATATGGTCTTTATCCGACATCATTTTATATGTTTCTATGTTACCAGTAACAACCATTCTAGCCTGTTTAATTACTATACTCAAATATAATGAGAAAATGAATCTTCAGAAAACACCACACTAGTACTCAGAAATGCTGATATACGCCTCTACCCTTATCAGTTATTAGACAAGGGCTATGAAGCCTTAGTACATCTGTGTGAAATATCTGTAATCTTCTTTTCAGATTTTAAGAAAAACTCAGTTGAATTTTAAAAAACTCATAAGTCTCACCGCAAAGTTAATATCTGTTACTTTTTGTTGTAAGTTTTCTTTATTGAGCACAACTACCTCAATAAAAGTTCACAGACTGAATACAAATATGTAGTTTTTTTCCTTATCTGTGTTAAAATTGCATAAAAACAACATCTCATAGCAAACTGTAACAGTAGCCCTAATATATATCCTGCATCCTAAGAAGAAATCAGTTGCCAATATAATTTTAAATGTTTATACTTCTCCTAATCCTAGCTTCTTCTTAAACTACAATCACATAAATACCATAACAGTTCAATTAAGCACAGTTACTTACCATAACAAGTGTTATCCAGGGACAGCAGGCAGCTATTCTCACATATGGGTGACATCGATGGAGCCCAGATGCAGATGCCTCACAAGCCCAGGGCGCATCTCCTCAGTTCAGATAGCTAGCAGAGAAGCCAACCAGGGGAAGTGGGTGGGGTGTGAGAATAGCTGCCTGCTGTCCCTGGATAACACCTGTTACGGTAAGTAACTGTGCTTTATCCCAGGACAAGCAGGCAGGTATTCTCACATATGGGTGATCTCCAAGCTAACCAGAATGGGATGGTGGGAGTGTTGGCAATTTAGGAGAATAAATTTTGTAACACTGTTTGGCCAAACTGTCCATCCCGCCTGGAGAAAGTATCCAGACAACAGTGAGAAGTGAAGGTATGAACCGACGACCAAGTAGCAACCTTACAAATTTCCTCAATAGGTATAGATCTGAGGGAAGCTACTGAAGCTGCCATTGCTCTGACTTAATTGGCAGCTACTGAAGCTGCCATTGCTCTGACTTTATGGGCTGTGACTCTATTGTGTAGGGGTAATCCAGCCTGGGCATAGCAGAATGAGATACAAGCAGCCATCCAGTTGGAGATGGTACGCTTAGAAATAGGATGTCCCAACTTATTTGGATCGAAGGAGACAAAAAGTTGAGGAGCACTTCTGTGCAGTTTGGTGCATTCCAAATAGAAGGCCAAAGCACGTTTACAGTCCAGAGCAGGGGTCTCAAAGTCCCTCCTTGAGGGCCACAATCCAGTCGGGTTTTCAGGATTTCCCTAATAAATATGCATGAGATCTATGTGAATGCACTGCTTTCAATGCATATTCATTGGGGAAATCCTGAAAACCCGACTGGATTGTGGCCCTCAAGGAGGGACTTTGAGATCCCTGGTCCAGAGTATGAAGAGCAACTTCTCCGGGATGAGAATGAGGCTTTGCAAAAAACACTGGAAGAACAATGGATTGATTGAGATGAAATTTCGAGACCACTTTAGGTAGGAATTTAGGATGACTACGAAGAACCACCTTGTCATGATGGAACACAGTGAAAGGTGGATCAGCAACTAAAGCTTGCAGCTCACTGACTCGTCGAGCAGAAGTGAGGGCTATGAGAAACACCACTTTCCAAGTGAGATACTTCAGATGAGCCTTATAAATTGGTTCAAATGGAGGCTTCATCAGTTGAGCAAGGACAACATCGAGGTCCCAAACCACAGGAGGCGGTTTGAGAGGAGGTTTTACATTGAAAAGTCCTTTCATGAATCTGGAAACCACCGGATGAACAGAGATGGGTTTCCCTTCAATAGGCTGATGGAAAGCCGCAATTGCACTGAGATGGACTCGGATAGATGTAGACTTGAGGCTAGAATTGGATAACTGCGAAAGATAGTCCAAAACAGAAGATAAGGAGGAATACTGAGGTTCCTTATGAGAAAAACACCACGTAGAAAATCTAGCCCGTTTTTGGTGATAGCATTATCTAGTGGTAAGCTTCCTAGAAGCTTCTAAAACATCTTGTACAGATTGAGAAAACTGAAAAGGGGTTACGTTGAGAGGTACCAAGCTGTCAGGTGTAGAGACTGCAGGTTGGGATGAAGCAGAGATCCTTGACCCTGTGTAAGCAGAGAAGGAAAAACTGGTAGAAGGTATGGATCCCTGCTGCTGAGTTGAAGTAGAAGGGAGTACCAAGGTTGTCTCGGCCACCGAGGAGCAATGAGAATCGTGGTGGCATGATCGTTCTTCAACTTGACCAGAGTCTTGAGAATGAGAGGAAATGGAGGGAATGCATATATGAAGAGATTCGGCCATTCCAGAAGAAAAGCATCTGTCTCGAGGCGATGAGGAGAGTATATCCTGGAGCAGAACTGAGGCAGTTTGTAGTTGTGGGGAGCTGCAAAGAGGTGTATCTGAGGAGTTCCCCACTGTGAAAAAATGTGATGAAGAGGCGAGGAATGGAGTGTCCATTCGTGAGTTGCAGAAGACGACTCAAGTTTTCCGCCAAGCAATTCTTCGCCCCTTGAATGTAGACAGCTTTGAGGAAGGTGTTGTGGTGGATTGCCCAGTCCCAAACCTTCAGAGCTTCTTGACAAAGGGAGGCAGATCCCGTCCCTCCCTGTTTGTTGACATAATACATGGCGACTTGGTTGTCCGTCTGAATGAGGAGTACTTGGTCGTGAAGAAGATGTTGAAAAGTGTTGAGAGCTTTGAGGATCGCTCTGAGTTCCAACTCATTGATATGACACTGACGATCCGTACTGGTCAAGAGGCCTTGAGTACGGAGACCATCGAGATGAGCGCCCCAAGCGTAGGTCAAAGAGTCTGTCGTGAGGACCTTATGATGGGGGGCATTTGAAAAAGCAAGCCTCTGGAAAGACTGGAAGAGAGCATCCACCAACGGAGAGACTGCTTCAATGAAGGAGTGACTGTTATGTGTCAAGAAAGTGGATCGCAAATCTGCATCCATTGAGATGCCAGGGTCCATTGAGGAATTCTGAGGTGAAGTCTGGCAAAAGAAGTCACGTGTACTGTGGAGGCCTTGTGACCTAGGAGTACCATCATGTGTCTCGCTGAGATGGTAGAGCGGGAAGAAACTGTATGACAGAGTTGAAGAAGAGCTTCCAGTCGTTGTTGTGGAAGGAATGCTCTGAATTGGACAGTGTCCAGAACAGCTCCAATGAATTGTAGATTCTGTGAGGGCTGAAGTTGGGAAAGTTGATTTCGAATCCCAAACTTTGTAGGAACCAATAACCCCTTGAGATGTTGAATTTTTGATAAGCCAGTCGTCGAGGTAGGGAAATACCTGAAGACCATGATTCCTTAGAGCTGCTGCTGCTACCACTACCAGGCACTTGGTGAACACTCTGTGAGAAGAGGCCAGGCCAAAGGGTAGTACTCTGTATTGATAATGCAGATTCCCCTCCCAAAATCTGAGATATTGACGGGAAGCCGGATGAATGGGGATATGAGTGTAGGTCTCCTTGAGATCCAGAGAGCATAACCAGTCGTTCTGCTTGAGAAGGGGATAAAGGGATGCCAGGGACAACATTCAAAACTTTTCTTTGACTAGAAATTTGTTGAGAGCCCTGAGATCCAGAATGGGCCCATCTTCTTCGGAACAAAGAAGTAACGGGAGTAAAACCCCCTGTTCTGCTGTTCCAAGGGAACTGGTTCGATGGCATGGAGAAGAAGCAGAGCTTGAGCTTGAGCTTCCTGAATAAGAAGGGCGGTCTGGGAAGGATTGGAAGGATACACTCTTGGAGGAAGCTCTGGTGGAACCTGAGAGAAATGAAGAGAGTATCCTTCCCTGATGATGGTAAACACCCAGAGGTCGGATGTAATAGTCATCCATCGGTGATAAAAATGATGGAGGCAACCTCCTATAGGGGGAAAAGAAGACAGAGTCAGAACGGTGGAGGTTATGCTCTGTTTTAAACAGTCAAAAAGGCTGAGTAGCCTTAGGTGCAGCAGATGGTTGAGGTTTTTGTTGCTTCGGAGGCTGCTGCTTTTTAAGAGGAGGGCGATTGTAAGGCACCGTCCTAGGAGCAAAACGCCGTTGATAGATAGGAGCAGGGCGTGCCGGTTTGGCAGGAGCTGGCTTTGGCTTAGGTCTGACAATAGAAGCAAAGGATTTTTCATGGTCAATTTCTTGGTGGCTGCCTCGATAGATTCATCAAAGAGGTCATTGCCCTCACAAGGAATATTAGCTAAGCGGTCCTGAAGATTAGGGTCCATGTCAATGGTACAAAGCCAGGCAAGGCGACGCATAGCTACAGAGCAAGTAGCTGCCCGGGCAGACAACTCGAAAGCATCATAGGATGACTGGAGGAGATGTAATCGGAGTTGAGATAAAGAAGCAAGAACATCTTGAAATTCAAAGTGCTTTTGAGTATCCAAATAAGTCAAGAACTTTGGTAATAGAGATATGAGGAACTAAAAAAAGTAATAAAATGAATATTATAACTGAGGACTTTAGAGGACAACATGGCATTTTGATAGATGCGACGTCCGAATTTGTCCATAGTTTTCCCTTCTCTTCCAGGAGGAACAATGGCATAAACCTTGGAAAGACGGGACTTCTTCAAGGAGGACTCGACAAGCAGGGATTGATGAGGTAACTGCGAGTTGTAAAACCCCTTGCGATGCACAGTTTTATACCTAGAGTCCAATTTTCCTGGAACAGCTGGTATGGTATAAGGTGTCTCCAGGCATCGACCAAAAGTCCGATTCAAAAGCTTATGAAGAGGAAGCTTAAGTGATTCTGCCGGAGGTTGAGGAAGATGCATGATTTCGAGGTACTCCTTAGAGTATTTGGAGCCAGTATCTAATTGAAGATCCAAGTCCACAGCCATCTGACGAAGAAAGATGAGAAAGATAGCTGATCCGCCAATGCTTTGCCTCAAGAAGGCCTCAAGGACGTCGAGGCAGCCTGGGTCGAAGATGAAGCTTCGGCATGAAAAAAGGCATCAAAATAATATGGAGACTTGGACGAGGCAATCGAAACCGCTGCATCTTCGAGGTTCGGCATTGGAGACCTCGAACGAGGAGTCGGTGGTTGAGTCGAAGTAGGGGTAGAGCGAGGCTTAGTGGAAGAAGGTCGTTCTTTAGAAGAACCATGCCTGGAAGGATGCCTCGATGAAGGCCTCGATCGTCGGTGAGAACTGTGCCTGGAAGCAGACCTCGAAGATCGAGAAGACTTCACCTCGGAGACAGAAGCAGTCAATGCTATCAAGGAATGGATAGGACTGGAGGCTGTAGAGCAAAGCTCCAGAGGCTTGGTGGAGGAACCTCAATGCACCCCCCAAAGACTCTGCTCCTTGTATAGAGTGTTAGGGTTCCTTCCGAGGCACTTGCAAAGATTTTGCTCCTTGCAGTACGTGCTTGGATGCCAGACCAGACACTCGCAGAGACTCTGCTCCCTGCAAAGAGTGTGTAAGCTCAGACTGAGGTAGGGGAAGCGGCTCGACCTCGCGGGAGTCTGGTGAATGCCCAAGCTGGATGAAAGGAAGAAGCCTCGGTCCCATATTAGTAAGGAACTGAATAAATTGCTTCTCCAACATGGTCTGGAAAGAAGCCTGCAAGGATGGATCCGAGCGGCCTGTCCCGGCAAATGGACCGATGATGAAAAAAATTTTTTTTTTTTTAAAACTAGGAATGAAATAAATAAAAGAAACACAGCGATTTGTGAAGAAAATAACACAAAACCGCAGTGAGAGAAGGCACGAAGTTAGTTAGTTAAACGCAGAGAGTCAAAGACGGACTTCTCGGCTCTGCAGAAAACTGAGAATTGAGACATGCCCTACGCTGGGCGGGAAGGCACTCGCGCATGCGCGGTGCGGTCGACTCGAAATTTCTACTTTGTTCAAGCAAGTCTGCTTGTGAGGCATCCGCATCCGGGCTCCGTCGATGACGTCACCCATATGTGAGAATAGGCTGCCTGTTTGTCCTGGGATATATATAAGAACTATCCCTTCCCCATCCAAAAATACTTCTCTCTATATCCCCCCCAGGATAGCAATCAGCACATGATTACCTGTTTATCTAGTGTACATAGTCTCTCTTGCAGCCATTAAGTTGATCCCCTAGCATTTGAGTTTCCCATAGCCAGCAATCTTTTGCTCTATAAACAACAACTCTATTAAAACTGCTTGCCATTGTGTAGTGTTAGGAGGCACTCCCCGGCCTCCAACAAAACAGTACTTCTTTCTTGGCCAAAACAAGGGCTTTCTTAATAAACATTTCCTGCCCTCTGTTAATAGTGATACCTCCCTCCTCCGTGAAACAGTAAACATACACAATAGAATTTCAGTTAACTGGTATTCAACTAAATTGCACTCTCAACCAACTGGGGAAAAAAATTGCCAAAAAAAAGTCTCCCGCGCTTCTCAGACAATGTCCAAAGTTGTGCACCTGACCCAACACCCCTCTCCCTCCCTCCAGCTCCCGAAGTATCTGTGACAGCCACAACCTCCCTTCCCTGCCCTCAAAGTAGCAGGCAGCTGGTCCTGACAACCCCTTACCCCTCCCTTCCTTAATCGAAGCAGCAGAACCAGTCCTGACAACCCCCCCTCCCTCTGAAGCAGTAGCAGCAGCAGCAGCAGCTGGTGAGTAGAGGAAGCGCCATAAATAGGCTACTTCTGGCCAGCCCCGGCAAGACCTTTCCTCTGCTGCATCACTTCCGATGTGGCAGAGTAAAGCCCTTTGGGGCAGGCCGGAAGCAGCCTATTTACAGCACTTCCTCTGCTCACTGGCTGCCGCTACAAGGACTGAATCATATAGCAGACAATATCCTTCCTTAATCATCTAGGGCAGGGGTGTCAAACTAAGGCCCACGGGACAAATTTGGCCTGCAGGGTAATTAGATTTGGCCCGCGAGTAAATGCCCTCTGTTCCTTCTCTCCCTCCATCCAATTGTCCATCATCTCTCTCCCGGCTTCCCGGTCTCACCTTCAAAGCAGCCTGCAGAGGATCGCTATTCGGCTGTAGCGAACTTATCGGGCTGCTGTTGACCTCCACAGCACGTTCCCTCTGCCACGGTCTTGTAAGTCAGAGGAGGGGAAGGATCGTGGCAGAATCTAACAGCAGCCTGCTAGGTTCACTACAGCCGACCAGTGATCCTCTGCAGGCTGCTTTGAAGGTGAGACAGGGAAGCCAGAGAATGCTAAAAAGAAGGAGGAAAACATGGAGGCCTTGGGGGGGGGGGAACGGCAGCTGGTCCTGGTGTAGAAGTACATGTGGGAGGGAAGGAAGGGTCCAAAGAGACATGCATATGCCGGACTGAGGGTAGGGGACAAGTGGAAGAAATAATGAGTCTAAAAACAGAGGAGAGGGAGAGAGATGGTGGACAATGGAATGGAGGGAGGGAAGGAACAGAAAGGGAGAGAAATTGGGCACAAGGGATGGTATGGAGGAAGGGATCGAGATATTGGATAGGAGGGCAGTTGGGAAGAGAAAACACAGTTACTTACTGTAACAGGTGTTATCCAGGGACAGCAGGCAGATATTCTCACTGATGGGTGATGTCACCGACTGACCACTTTAAGAACTTAGAAAGTTCTCGATTGCCCGAACCGTGCATGCGCAAGTACCTTCCCGCCCGATGAGGGCACGTGGTCCTTCAGTTAAGATACGCCAGCTAAGAAGCCAGCCCGGGGAGGTGGGTGGGTTGTGAGAATATCTGCCTGCTGTCCCTGGATAACACCTGTTATAGTAAGTAACTGTGCTTTATCCCAGGACAAGCAGGCAGCATATTCTCACTGATGGGTGACCTCCAAGCTGACAGAGATGGGAAGATGGGAGTGCTGGCCAAAGAAAATATAATTTGAAATACGGAGTGGCTGAAGTGCCCATCCCATCTGGAGAAAGAATCCAGATAATAGTGAGAAGTAAAGGTATGAACTGAGGATCAGGAGGCAGCTTTACAGAGTTCCACAATGATGTAGCTGTAAGGAAAACAACATAAGCTGCCAGAACTCAAACTCTGTGGACTGCGACACGATTTCCCCGTGCCAGACCAGTCTGAGTAGAGCAGAATGAGATGTAGACAATCAGCCAGTTGAAAATCCTAAATATAGGATACCCTAACTTGGTTGGATCAAAAGAAATGAAAAGGTAGGGAGAAAAACGCTGCGGCTTTGACCGGTGAATTAAGGAGGTCAGAAAACGCTTACATTAAAAAGTATACAAAGCATAGGAGAACGAGGTGTAGGAAAAAACACAGGCAGAAGAAGTGACTGAGTGAGATGAAAATTGATAAAGTGTAAAAGAGACTATGGACATGAACGCAGAACCACCTTATCATGATGAAAAACTGTGAAGAATGAATCTGCTACTAATGCTTGTAACTCACCGACTCTCCTGTCAGAGGTGAAAGTAAGAAGGAAAACCACTTTCCAGACAAAAAACTCAAGATGAGTTGATGCCATTGATACAAATAATAGCTTCAACCAACTGGAAAGAACTATAGAAAAAGCCCAGACTACATGAGGAGACTGTAGAGATGGTTTCACAGGGAAATGATTCAATCATAAACCTGGAAACACAGTGGAAAAGGCTATAGCCTAAATGACAGTGGAAGGTATGAGGTGTGGTTACACACATTAAAAAAAACCCCATCACGAATCTGGAAACCAGAGGATAAGGAGAAAGAGGATGACCCTCAACTGACAAAAGAAAAAAAAAATGCAAAGGCATTTAAAAAAAGTCTGAAAGATATAGACTCGAGACTAGAATCAAACAAAAGAAGAAATGAAGTCAAGATGAAGTCCACCGGCTAAGAAGGTAGAAGATGCAGATAAAAGACACCAGGAAAAGCACCTAACCACTTTTGATGGTAACATGGTTGAGTGGCTGGTGTCCTAGAGACATCCAGAAATGAACAAATAGGCTGAGAAAGATGTAAATGAAATGGACGCAGCCCGAGAAAAAAAACAATGCATATTGGAATGAGTCAAAGATTCCCGAGTCAGAGTGAACTGAGTAGGAAATATTAGAAGAAGTAAGGGCTCCATAAAACTGAGTTGAAGAAAAAGGGAGAACCCATGTTGCCTGGGCCACCATGAAGGAAAGAGACACATGGTGGCTGCTTCCCCCTTGAGTTTGAATAAAATGCTCAACAGGAAAAGAAGTGGAGGAAATGCATACAGAAAACATGCCTCTCCAATCCAGGAGAAAAACAGTTGCTATCAGATGAAGAAGAAAGTAAAGTCTGAAACCAAACTGGAGCAACTCATGATTGCAATGGACAAACTGGAGAGCTGTAGAGTTCAGAGTCCAGTTGTTGAAAAAATCTGCTGAGGTGGTCTGCTATGGAATTCTATTCCCCTTGAATACAGACATGCAGCAAGAGCAGATTGCAAACTGCTGCCCAAGTCCATATATGCTGGGCCTCCTGACACAACAGGAGAGAGCCCGATCCTCCTTGCTTATTGATATAGTGCATAACTACTGGATTGACTATGCAAGGGAGGAGGACTTGAGGACAGAGTAGATGTTGAAAAAAACCATGAGGGCCTAAGACAGGGGTGTCCAATGTCGGTCCTCGAGGGCCACAATCCAGTCGGGTTTTCAGGATTTCCCCAATGAATATGCATGAGATCTATTTGCATGCACTGCTTTCATTGTATGCTAATAGATCTCATACATATTCATTGGGGAAATCCTGAAAACCAGACTGGATTGCGGCCCTCGAGGACCGACATTGGACACCCCTGGCCTAAGACATCACACAAAAGATTAGGAAATTGATGTGAAATTTCCGTTCCTTGGCAGTCAAAAGACCCTGAGGCTGTAGATTGTCCATATTAAGCCCTCTCCTGCAGAAAAAGATGCATCATTCATGATGACCATGCAAGGAGGGGACAAATAAAAAAGGGGAAATCTCCAGATAGACTAGAGGAGATCAGCCATAAAGCACAGTTACTTACCTTAACAGGTATTATCCAGGGACAGCAGGCAGATATTCTCACTGATGGGTGACAGCACTGACGGAGTACCAGTACGGACACTTTAGAGTGAATTGCACTCTAAGAACTTAGAAAGTTCTGGCTAGCCCACACCGCGCATGCGCAAGTGCCTTCCTGCCCGACGTATGCGCACGGTCCCTCAGTTAAGATATGCCAGCTAAGAAGCCAACCCGGGGAGGTGGGTGGGTTGTGAGAATATCTGCCTGCTGTCCCTGGATAACACCTGTTACGGTAAGTAGCTGCTTTATCCCAGGACAAGCAGGCAGCATATTCTCACTGATGAGTGACCTCCAAGCTAACAGAGTGGGATGGTGGGAGAGTTGGCCAATAGGAAAACAAATTTTGTAATACAGATTGGCCTAAGTGCCCATCCCGCCTGGAGAATGACTCCAGACAGTAGTGAGAAGTGAAGGTATGAACTGAGGATCAGGTGGCAGCTTTACCGAGTTCCTCAAAGATGTAGTTGAAAGGAAAACAAAACTCAAACTCAGTGGACTGCGACACGATTTCCCCGTGCCAGTCCAGTCTAAGTTTTGCAGAACAAAAAGCAGGCAATCAGCCAGCTGAAAATTGTTCTCATGAAGATTGGATACCCGAACTGGGTTAAATCAAAAGAAAAGTGAGGGAGAAAAACACTGCTTACATTCCAAAGTATACAAAGCAAGGGCTCTTGTAGGAGCACGAGGCGCAGGAAAAACCACAGACAGAAGAACTGACTGAGTGAGATGAAAATCATCAAGATGCAGAAGAGGCTTTGGACATGTACACAGAACCATCTTGATATGAAAAACTGTGAAGGATGAATCTGCTGGTAATGCATGTAACTCACCAACCCTCCTGGCAGGGGTGAGAGTAAGAAAGAAAAACCACTTTCCAGGCAAGAAACACAAGTTGAGCTGATGCCCTTGTTAAAAATGGTAGCATCACAAACAGGAAGGAACTACAGGAAGTGCTCAGATGATATGAGGAGACTGTAGAGGTGGTTTCACAGGGAAAAAATTCCATCATAAACCTGGAAACCCAGTAGAAAAGGCTATAGCCCAAATGACAGGAGAAGGTATGAGGTGTGGTTATATACACATTAAAAAAACCCTGTCATGAATCTAGAAACCAGAAGATAAGCAGACAGAGGTTGACTCTCGACTGACAAAGGGAAAAAAATGTAATAATATTGGAAAGAAGTCTGAGAGATATAGACTCGAGACTAGAATCAAGCAAAAGGAGAAATAAGGCAAGATCAATTCCACCACTAGGAAGGTGGAACATGCAGATTAAAAAAAGACACCAGGAAAAAACCGAAACCAATTTTGATAGTAACATGATTCAGTGGCTGGTATCCTAGAAAAATCCAGAAATTAACAAACGGGCTGAGAAAGATGTAATGAAATTGACTCAGCCTGAGGAAAAACCAATGAAGATTGGAATAAATCAAAAATTCCTGAGTCGCTGTGAACCGAGTAGGAAAACTAGAAGAAAATAGGGCTCCCTAAAATTGAGTTGAAGAAGAAGGGAGAGCCCATGTTGCCAGGGCCACCATGAAGTAAAGAGCAGCATGGTGGGTACATCTCTGTTGAGCTCAACAGGAGAAGAAATGGAGGGAATGCATATAGAAATATGTCCGTCCAATCCAAGAGAAAGATATCTGTTGCCAGATGAAGAAGGGCGAAAATTCTGGAGTAAAAAGATTAAAGAATCCCGCTGAAATTGTCTGCTATGAAATTCAACTCCCCATGAACAGCAGGAACAGCAAATTGCCTCTCAAGTCCATAAAAATAGAGCCTCCTGACATAACAGGAGAGAGCCCTAGCCTCCTTGGATTGACTGTGCAAGGGAGGAGGCCTTGAGGACAGAGGAGATGATGAAAAACCATGAGGGTCTAAAAATATCACTCGAAAAATCAGGAAATGGATGGGAAATTCCGTTGCCTGTTTTGAAAGGCGTGTCAAAAAGTTCCCGTAGATATCATAGAAGGGAAGCAAACAAACCTTGAGTAGTTAACTACAAATCAAGGAAAAGAAAATCCTTAGAGAAGAAAATGACTGTAGAGTCAACTTCCAAAGGAATACTTTTACAAACAATTCCCTAAGGGATCTGTAAAAATTGTATGTTTTTCTCTTTTTTTTTGAACCCCACGGAAGGGAAAAAAGAACATGTGATGAAGAAGCACCTACCGCTTCAGAGAGATATGGGGTGTAGTTCCAAAAGACACCCCTACCCTCTCAGAAAGTCAATCCCAATACAGTCAGGGAGTCGACATCAAAGGCCAGATACAGCTTAATGACTGCAAAGCCTTCCCATACCGGAGCAATACTGACACCGATAACTTCAATGACAACTGGCGTCACATTATAGGAGTCGTTAAAAGTAGAGGAGACTCCTGTGGAAATGCTACCGGTATCAACAACTCAACCGGAACAGCACCAGAAGAGACGGTGTCGACATGGCTGACAACCCGAACAACTGGAAACACAGTTGAACATGTTGATGTCGAGAAAGGAGCTCTGACATATCGAGATGGGTGTCGATGTGGACGTCGACATGGATCATAGATGTCGAGATCGATATGGGTGCCAACATCAATCATAGAGGTTGACACCAATCATAGACGTCGACACTGATCATAGATGTCAACATCAACACAGGAGTCGACTGGTACAGTGAAACATGCTGATACTGACATAAGTCGTAGACATGAAAGAAATACTGCTGAAAAGAAAGCACCGGTACTAATGGATGCAGTGCCGGTACCATCATGCTACACTCCAGAGATGAAAATGCCAGTATCAAGGCACACATCACTAAAGGAGCAGAAAGAAAATGATACCAGTACCCTTGGTCCGTGACTGGTACCATTGGTGCGCTCCAGAATAGAAAGAAAATGATACCGATATCCTTCGTCCATGACCGGTACCATTGGTGTCGCTGTAGAGTAGAAAGAAAGAACACCGGTACCCTTGGTCCATAACCGGTACCATTGGTGTCACTGCGGAGTAGAAAGGAAAGAACACTGGTACCCTTGGTCCATGACCGGTACCATCGGTGTCACTCCACACTTCCAAGATGAACATGCCCATATCAAGGCAGCCATCGGCATCAAAGCGGAGCCAGAGATAGGGCTGAAAAGAGGTCGGCAGGACTGGACTCACTGCTGCAATGACCTAAAGCCCAATGAAGGAATAGCACTAACTTACCTACAGTAGAATCGGGCCCGTCAAAGTCAGTGCGAACTGGAGAAGAGGTGCCGGAAGTACACTGGGTACCAGATCACCGACGCCGGCTGGTGCCAGATTCTTGGCAGCGCCGACGTAAAACTGCTTCTGAAGAATCGACATGAAGAAGCACTGAAGAGGAAAAAAGCAAGGGAAGAAAAAAATCGGCAAGGCCGAGGTCCCAATATCGCCCAAATCACAGAAGGATAACGGTGAAGACAAGTTCCACAAGACAACCGTTTGGAAGAAAACTGGGCAGGAAAAACCTGCACGGAACAAGAGCCATGGTAATCCATAAGGCCCACCAAGGCAAACTGACAACGGTAAAAAAAAATAAATAGGCTATAAAAGTTCAGTTAGTTGTTATTATTTTATTAATTTATTTTTTGAAACGAAAAAAGAAAGAAGAAACCGACTAAAAAGTCAGAAAACCAAGGGAGCAGGAAGGCAGTGAAAAGAAAAAATTTTCAACAGCCATTGAAAATGTGACTTCTTAGCTCCGCAGAAACTAAGAAACTGAGGGACCGCATGCCTACGTTAGGTAGGAAGGCACTCACGCATGTGCAGTGCAGGCTAGCCATAACTTTCTAAGTTATTAGAGTGCAATTCACTCTAAAGTGTCCGTACCGGAGCTCTGTCGGTGCTGTCATCCATCAGTGAGAATATGCTGCCTGCTTGTCCTGGGATAATGGAAGCAACTGCAGATCAAAGATATACATGCTTTGAGAGACGAGCCCTCGCCTGATACCACTGGAAAACAAAAGCCCACTGAGGAGTACAAAAATGTAGTCTGACCCGTGGCATAATAGAAACAGGAGAAGCCCTGTTGCTCAGAAGAACCATCATGTGTCTAGCAGAAAAGGTTTGAAAAAGGAAACAACTGCGGACACAGAAGGATGAGAGATTGAAAGTAATCTTAAAGAAGAAACGCTCTCATAAGAGTGGTGTCAATGAGTACCTCAATGAAACACAGACATGAATTTGGGGTATGTAAATTTCAAACCTAAAGAAAAATTAGATGGTTTGAGATGGTGCTTGAACCATTTCCTAAGAAAAAAACAGCCAGAGACAAACCAGATGTTTAGAAAAGGAAAAACCCTGAAGGCCCTGTAATCGAATAGATGCGGCCAGCACAATCAGACACCTCAAGAAGAATCTGGGAGCAAATGCCAGATCAAAAGAAAAAACCTATACTTGTAAGGACAACAGCTGAGTTGAACTGAAAAGTGTAGACTGGAAGTCATATGAATTGGAGCGGCTGCCTTGAACACCAGGAAGCAGAGCCATGAGGTTTGAATAAGGAGAAACTAGTCCTGAAGAATTTCTCGACTAGAAAAAAAAAGAGATCTGACATCCAGAAAAAATGCAGTCCTCAGGTGTACTTGAAAAACAATATAAAGAAGGGATGAGAAAAAAGCGTTCCCCAAAGCAGACACTTGTATTAACCTGTCCTGAAGAGTAAAGAAAAAAACAGATACTCAATTTCAGACCAGATCTGTAAAGACCAGATCTACAAGAACAGGTACTGAAACATAGACACTGTACGTGGAAGTAGAGAAAAGAAATGTGGCAACATGGAATATGTAAACAAATGTATGCCAAGAAAAATCATCCAGGCAATAAAGGAATCTAGGAAGCTTAGTTGGTGAACTGGTCCCTAGCCTTGTTCACTGTGCCTAGAAAGACAGAAGCCTACACACTAGCCTTTAGAATAAACTCCACCAGTAGGGAGTCAATGACACATGCTGATTGTTGCTAAAGGCATGTCAAAAAAGTTCCCGTAAATATGGAAGGGAAGCAAACAAATTTTGCGTAGATAACTACAAATCAAAGAAAAGAAAATCCTTAGTGAAGGAAAGATTTTACAGAGTCAACTTCCAAAGGAATGCAGGTTACAGACAGTTCCCTAAGAGGTCTGTAAAAAAAATCTTTGTTTCTCAAACCCACGGAAGGGAAAAGAGAAACATGTGGTGAGAAAACACCTACCTCTTCAGAGAGATATGGGGTGCTGTTCCAAAAAACACCCCTACCCTCTCAGAAAGTCAATCCCAAACTGTACAGTCAGGAAATCAATGTCAAAGGCAGAATACAGCTTAATGACTGCAAAGCCTTCCCATACCGAATCGACACCGACGTCCATAACTTCAAAGAAGACTGGCGTCGCTATATAGGAGTCATTGAAATCATAGGAGACTCCTGTGAAAATGCTACCGGTATCAAGAACTCAACCGGATCAACACCAGAAGAGACGGTGTCAACATGGTTTATGACCCAACTGAAACACCATTGTAGATGTCGATGTCGACAAAGAAGCCACGACATCGACATGGGTGTCGATATGGATGTCGACTTCAACCACAGATGTTGACTTCGACATAGAAGTCGACAGGTAAAGGTAAACATGCCGATGCCGACAGAAGTCGTGGGCATGAAGGAAACACTGCTGAAAAGAAAGCACCAGTACCAATGGCTGCAGCGCCGGTACCATCATGCTACACTCCAGAGATGAAAATGTCGTTATCAAGGCACACATCCCTAGCAGAGCGGAAAAAATGTATTCAGCAGGAAGAAAATAACACCGGTACCCTTGGCCCATGAACTGGTACCTTCAAGGCACTCATTGACATCGAAGCAGAGCCAGAGATGGGGCTGAACGAGGTGGCAGGACTTGACTCACTGCTCCAATGACCAAGATCAGCAGGATTAGACTCACTGCTACAATGACCTTAAGCCCAAGGAAGAAAGCTGCATCAATTTACTAAGAAAAGATCGGCCCCGTCAAAGTCGGTGCAGCCTGGAAGAGCGGTGCCGGAAGTACACTGGCACCAGATTCCTGGCGGCGCCAACGGAAAACTGCTTCTGAAGAATTCACATGAAAGTGCGCTGAAGAAGAAAAAAGCAGGGGAAGAAGAAATTGGCAAGGCTAGAATGACATTGCTAGAATCACAGAAGGATGTCAGTGGAGACAAGTTCCCCAGCAAAACAACTGTGCTGAGGAAAATTGAGCAGGAAAAAGCAGTATGGTAGCCCATAAGGCCCCACCAGGTCTAACCGACGATGGTAAAAGAAAAAATACAGAAACTAAAAAATTAGTTTTTAAAAAAAAAACTAACAACAAAAGGAAATAAAGAACTGACTAAAAAGTCAGGAAACCGCGAGAGCGGGAAGGCAGCAAAAGAAGATTTTTCAACAGCCATTGAAACACAACTTCTTATCTCTGCGGAAACTAAGAAACTGAAGGACTGCACGCCCTCATCGGGCGGGAAGGAACTCGCGCATGCGCAGTTCAGGCAATTGAGAACTTTCTAAGTTCTTAAAGTGGTCCGTACCGAGGCTCCGTCAGTGGCATCACCCATCAGTGAAAATATGCTGCCTGCTTGTCCTGAGATAGAGGGAGAGATGGTAGGCCCTGGGGTGGTGGGGAAAGAGGGAGAAATGCTGGATGAAAGGGTAGTTGAGAAAAGGAGAGATGGTGGATCTGGGGTTGGTGGGGTCCAACGCTGCAGCTGCGGGGATGGAGATGAAAAGGAAATATGCCAGAATTCCAGGGAAGGGAAGGGAAACAGAAGGAGAGGACAGAGATGGAAGATGGATGGTTAGCACAGAGAAAAAAAGAAAACAAAGGAGACCCTGACAAGCGAGTTATTAGAAGACAACCAGAGCCTGGAACCAACATGATTTGAATAATGACCAGACAACAAAAGGTAGAAAAAATAATTTTATTTTCTGTTTTGTGATTACAATATGTCAGATTTGAAATGTATATCCTGTCAGAGCTGGTGTTAGACAGCAAGCGTGAACTAGGACCTAAAAGAAAGAGGAAAAATCTTTTTTATTTATTTTGTTTACATCACAGAGCCAGCTTGGGGTTGGAGAGAGGTTGTACCTCTATACTTCTACTAAGACTAAGGGATCCTTTCATTAAGGTGCGCATTTAGTGTGTGCTAATCATTAGCGTACGCTAAATCGGTTAGCATACCTTAATAATAGGACCCCTAAGTATCTTAATAAAAAATTTGGACAGCGACTTGTAGAGGCAAAAAATAACTTTAAATTCAAATTGGGAAAATCCAAGAAGGCCGCCACAGGTGCAATTTTCAGAGGAAAACAGCCCAGAAAAAAGACAGGAACACACAAAATACAGCGATTTTAGGGGAGGGGGCTAGGGCTAACTTTTAAACTGGCCAAAACTCACTTTTAAAGACCCTCCCCAAATTGCTGTGATAGGCTGTCAGTCATGTACTCACTGTGCCATGTTGTGCTGAGAGCTGTAGTAAGGGAAGCTGAAACAGCTTACAAGGAGATCCTCTGCCTCAACAGACTCCTGGTCATCTGACTGCCTCTCTAATCCAAGTCTAATGGCTGGGGACATCCGCCATCCAAGGGACACACTGCATACACAACTTGGCGGGGGAATACAGTTGGCTCCGATCCTGGGCACACCTCCACAGAGCCATGCAGCTTGCACTCAAACTCACTAGTGGACGAACCTGGGGTAAACTCACTAGTGGAGGAACCCAAGGAAATGGTCCCTGAGCCCCAATATAAAGGTGCAAGTTATGCAGAAGGTGCACTGCAAGGTAGCCAACCCCCTGGAAACAGGCTTTAGCCACAAAGTCTGCAATATCCCGCTGCCAGAGCTAACCCTGCTGAGAACCTCTGCAATACGAAGACCCAAAGCACATAAAAATACCGAGTTAAAGAAAAAAATTAAACATGAGCAGAAAAGACTAGCTCCTACAGTCTCGTTTATATGAAATCAACTGGAAACCTGAGGGTAGTCCTGAAGTAAGAGGGGAGGGTCTGAAAAATTATGTAAATGACGTTTCCTACAGTCTCTCAACATGGGATGCATGCACTTGTTCAGGAATAGAGCAGGACTGTACAAGAATCTGGTATAGTCTACTGCATTGCACACCAAGGTCAGACATAGTATATGGTCTCTTCCAACATCCTCATACCCCATACCCCCCCCACCCCGGCATCCTGATACTTTTAGGCCTAAACATAGAAACATAGAAATAGACGGCAGATAAGGGCCCACGGCCCATCTAGTCTGCCCACCTTAATGTCCCTCCCCTACCTTTGCCCTGTGAAGAGATCCCATGTGCCGATCCCATTTGGCCTTAAAATCAGGCACGCTGCTGGCCTCAATCACCTGTAGTGGAAGACTATTCCAGCGATCAACCACTCTTTCAGTGAAAAAGAATTTCCTGGTGTCACCTCGTAGTTTCCCGCCCCTGATTTTCAACGGATGCCCTCTTGTTGTCGTGGGACCCTTGAAAAAGAAGATATCTTCCTCCGCCTCGATGCGGCCCGTAAGATACTTGAACGTCTCGATCATGTCCCCCCTCTCTCTGCGCTCCTCCAGCGAGTATAGCTGTAATTTGTCAAGCAGTTTTTCGTATGGTAGATCCTTGAGTCCCGAGACCATCCGGGTGGCCATTCTTTGCACCGACTCCAGTCTCAGCACATCCTTGCGATAATGCGGCCTCCAGAATTGCACACAGTATTCCAGGTGGGGCCTCACCATGGATCTATACAATGGCATAATGACTTCCGCCTTACGACTGACAAAACCCCTTCGTATGCAGCCCATGATTTGTCTTGCCTTGGACGAAGCCTGCTCCACTTGATTGGCAGACTTCATGTCCTCACTGACGATTACCCCCAAGTCTCGTTCTGCTACCGTTTTTGCTAGGATCTCGCCATTAAGGGTATAAGACTTGCATGGATTCTGGCTGCCCAGGTGCATAACTTTGCATTTTTTGGCATTGAAGTTGAGTTGCCATGTCCTAGACCATCGCTCCAGTAGGAGTAGGTCGTGCATCATGTTGTCGGGCACTGAATCTTCGTCTGTTGTGCATTTGCCCACTACATTACTCAGTTTGGCGTCATCGGCGAATAATGTTATTTTACCTCGAAGCCCTTCTGCCAAGTCTCTTATAAAGATGTTGAATAGGATTGGGCCCAAGACTGAGCCCTGTGGTACTCCACTAATCACCTCCGTCATTTCGGAGGGGGTGCCGTTCACCACCACCCTTTGGAGCCTACCTCCAAGCCAGCTCCCAACCCATTTCGTCAATGTGTTACCTAATCCTATAGAACTCATCTTGCTCAGTAACCTGCGGTGTGGTACGCTATCGAATGCTTTGCTAAAGTCCAGGTACACGATGTCCAGGGACTCCCCAATATCCAGCTTCCCCGTTACCCAGTCAAAGAAGCTGATCAGGTTGGATTGGCAGGATCTCCCCTTAGTAAATCCATGTTGTCGGGGATCCCGTAGATTCTCTTCATCCAGGATCTTATCTAATTGGTGTTTGATTAGAGTTTCCATTAGTTTGCTCACTATCGATGTTAGACTCACTGGTCTGTAGTTTGCTGTCTCCATCTTTGAGCCTTTCTTGTGGAGTGGAATGACGTTAGCCGTCCTCCAGTCCAACGGGACGCTGCCTGTACTAAGGGAGAGGTTGAAGAGCGCGGACAGTGGCTCTTCAACCTCCTGAGAAAACTACCAGCATCCTTTATGCACTGTTCATTCTCTCTAAGACGGGTAAGTCGGAGTATATTGGGTTTCCTCACCTAGAAGTGGCTATCCAACCTAAGACATGAGGACTGGACTCGTAATGGAAACTGCTCATCTGTATAAC
Source organism: Geotrypetes seraphini (assembly GCF_902459505.1). Lineage (NCBI taxonomy): Eukaryota > Metazoa > Chordata > Amphibia > Gymnophiona > Dermophiidae > Geotrypetes > Geotrypetes seraphini. The sequence goes on along the minus strand of NC_047085.1, from coordinate 22,253,330 downwards.
CATGGAGACAGACTGTGCAGGATAAGGGGACTGCTGATATAACAGAATATGTAATACTGGAGGTAAGAGTGAGGCATTATAGAAGGGCAAACTGGCTGTTTACATAACAGTTGCAGAAGTGCATGTTATATATAATGGTCAAAACTCACTAAGTATCTTCCATTGGCTTTATTACTGAATTTGGACACTTGAACTTTCTTTGTTGGCCCCCCTGAATCAGGGGCAGAGACCACTAGTAGAGAGGGTGTTTTTTGATTCTGTATGCACTCCTTTGCACTTTTGTGTTATTTATCACTAAAGTTCACAAGAGAGCCCGGGGATGTTTCACAGTTGACACCTTTCTGGGTGCAAACCAGTGACAGCCGTTATCTCCGGGAGACTGGAGGAAGGCTGTGTGACTGAGGGCTCTCTTATATATTTCAGTAATACCCAATTGCTTTAATTGTCTTCTTGAAGTGCATCCTCCCTACCAGTGGTCTCTCCCTCTCATCTCAGTTTCTTTCTAGGGGTTTGGGAGATTTTTGTTGTTTGCGATATATAATGGTAATACAGGCTTGCCTTAATTTAAAAGAATATGGGGGCGGTCAGCCTTACATTACTGAATGCTGCTGGTTAGCAAGTGAGAGGGCCAAACCAGAATGTCACTAAAGGTCTCTGGGATATTATATCAATCTGACTCTGGAATGTCAATGCAAACAGTCCAAAGGCTCCTGGCCTTTCATTCTCAGAAAAGGCATTGGAATGCCACTAAATGCTTCATGCATCATTCACCGTATACTTTACGGAAACTCTGCAGCTCCTCTCATCCAGCTCTTCTCCAATGCATGGTCTATTTCCTGCAGAGCCTTCAACAGAATACTTCAAAGTCTCCCTTCCACAAAAAATCTGCAATACAAACGTGTTTTCCACTCCATGCTCACCTTTCTAGGCATAAATACTTGGAATGACCTTACTGAAATGACCAGAACGGAACCTAACCACACCAAATTCCGGAAGAAACTGTAAACTCATCTATTTGACACCTTATCGCTTGTATCTTCTTCTCCTCCTGCATCTTCCTGCCCTCCATTGTCCTTCCTATCCTCTTCTAACCCCTTCCTCTGTAATGTAAAGAGCTTGTGTAGGTATGTGCGACGCACAAATGGAATAAATAAATAAATAAAACGACTTTAAATTACCAGTACTTGAGATTAACAAAGGACCTTGGCTTGACAGCTGGGGGAATCCACAGTTTCAACAGATGTGCTAAAGTCCAATGGTTAAGGTAAAGAATGGCTTCAGCTGCCTGTTCTTAAAGACAGATAGTTATTGCCAACTGAGATCATTTGTTTCAGACAGAAGCCAGGTATCACAGAAAGATGCTGGAAACTAACAGAAACTCAAGTGTATGAGGGACAGGCTTCGTCACCTGTTTCTCTCCACCCAGCCAGACACACATCATTCAGATAAAACCTCTTGCCTGCACTTTCCACCTTCCTCCTTTCTATCTTCAGCTTCTACACACACACAAATCCTCTACCACCCCCCTTCTTGGTTCTTTGTCTCTTTTTTTTTCTCTCTCTCTTCTCCATCTCACAACTAGATACACACATATATTCATGCAGGTAAACTGAAGTCTCTCTCTGTTCTGAAAAAGACATTTGTTTTCCTCCACATACATAGAAGCAGCTCTCAACAAAATATCTCTGTACATTAGTAATAAGCATATGTATGGTGTATCTTTCTTCTAGGCATTGCACCTCTATAATAAGTAGTCTATTCCTATAAAATATATTTTTTATGTAACCACTCTGGTTTATTATCATCATTAATTTACAGTCAATAGTTTTATCCGTTTTCAACTATTGCAGTCTGGTGTTCTTGGAATCCAGAATCAGTCTTGGGGGCACTTCAGGTGGCCTAAAATTCAGTGATATGTTCTCTGTTTAAATTGGACAGACATAAGCATGTAACAGAATATTTTATAAGGTTGTATTGGCTGAAAGTAAAGGATAAGATCCGGTACAAGCTACTGGTGAATGTCTTTAAGTGCTTACAGAAGTTGACCCCCTAAACACCTGGTCCAGAGCATCTTGCCGCGTGAGCCAGCTCAACTGCTCCACTCAGTTAAGCATTGTGATCTGTCTGTACCATCTGTGCGGGAGTTAAGGCTTTCCTCTTCCAGAAATAGTGTCTTTCACTGCATCGGCCCCTGGGAGTGGAACAATCTTCAGGATACATTCGCCAGAAGCAAAATGTTTAGAACTTTAGGAAACTGCTGAAAAGACATCTGTTCTGTAAAATTAAATATAAGGTCTGAGTTTGGCTGAGGGAGAAGGAGTGATGACTCTTGAGTGCTGGTCATGGAGGTGTTCGATGGTCTGGTTTATTGATGTCTGTTATTGCGGCATCTTGTATGACTTATGTAATTTTTTATTTTGATGTATGTGTGGGTTTGGCCAGTTTTGGCCTTAAATGATATTTGTCGTTGATGCGACATGTATGTTATATGTAATTTGATTTGATATCTCAGTATGTAATTTGTTTTAAACTAAACTAAACTAAACCTTGGGTTTATATACCGCACCATCTCCATGAATGTGGAGCTCGGCACGGTTTACAGGAAGAAAGATGAGAGAGGAACTACAGTGGAGAGATTAAAGAGTTAGGTGTAAAGGGGGAAGGTGAGAGGCCTAAGAGGGGGGAAGTGTTACAGTTTTGAGAATAGCCAGGTTTTTAGGTGTTTGCGGAAGAGTTGGAGGGAGCTTGAGGTTCGGAGAGGGGAGGGGAGGTTATTCCAGATCTCAGTGATTCTAAAGGGGAGGGATGACCCAAGTTTGCCTACATGGGAAATACCTTTTATGGAAGGGAAGGATAGTTTAAAAATTTGGGAGGATCTGGAAGAAGTAGGGGTTGGGGAGTTCCAGGATAGAGGGATAACGGCAGGAAGGATGCCATGTAGGATCTTGTAGGCCAGACACGCACATTTGAAGTGGATCCTGGGGATTACTGGGAGCCAATGGAGCTTAGACAGGAGTGATGAGACGTGATCAAATTTGCTTTTCGCGAAAACAAGCTTAGCTGCGGCGTTCTGAATCCGCTGAAGTCTGTGGAGGCTTTTCTTGGTTAGGCTGAGGTAGATAGAATTGCAATAATCCAATCGGGAGAGGATGATGGATTGTACTAGGACTGCAAAGTGTTTTTGGTGAAAATAGGGTCTGACTTTCCTTAGCATGTGAAGGCTGAAGAAGCATTTCTTCACCAGGGATTGGAGATGTTCGTTGAAGGATAGAGAAGAGTCTAAGGTGACACCCAGAACTTTGCTTGAGAATTCGAGCTGTAATGGGGGGCTGGTGGACAATGGGATGGAGGAAGGTAGATGGTCTAATTTTTGGCCGAGCCAAAGGAGTTTTGTTTTGGACTCATTTAGTTTCATATGCATTGTGAATGCCCAGGATTGGAGGTTCTTTATGCATGAGGATATGTTCGTGGAGAGGTTAGTGAGGTTCGAGTCGGTCTCAAGGAGGACGAGGATGTCATCAGCGTAAGTGTAAAGAGTTTCAAGGGGGGATAGTTGGAGTAGTTTCAGGGAGGACATGTAAATGTTAAAGAGGATTGGTGAGAGGGGTGAGCCTTGTGGGACACCACAAGTCGGGGTCCAGGGGGAGGATGAGGTGCCGCTCATGTTAACCATGTAAGAACGGGAGCGCAAGAATTTGGAGAACCAATCAAGAACTATGGAGCTAATGCCTATCTCAGAGAGTTGGAAAATTAGAATGTCGTGGTGGACAACGTCAAAAGCTGCGGAGAGGTCGAATTGTAGAAGGACAGCAAACTTGTTACGAGAATGCAGTTGCTGAACCTTAGAGATTAGAGAGGCCAATAGGGATTCAGTGCAGAAGTTGGGTCTGAAGCCATATTGGTAAGGTAAGAGGATGGAGAATCTTTCTAAGTAGGAAGAGAGCTGGGTAGATATGATAAGACTCGAGCAGTTTGGTGAGGAGAGGGATATTTGCTATTGGACGGTAGTTGGATGGTATGGAGGGGTCTAGGTCAGCTTTTTTCAGTAAAAGGGTCAATGCGATGTGTCCCATTTCAGTGGAGAATAGGCCTGATAATAGGGCAGAATTTATGAGTTTGGTAAGAGATGTGATGGCCTGTGCAGGGATTTTCTCAAATAGGTAGGAGGGAAATGGGTCCAGGATGCAGTTGCATGATTTTAACTTGAGGCAGAGTTTAAGGGTCTGAGAATCAGTTTTAGTGTGTCTCTGAAGTGTTTTGTACGATAAATGTAAATTTATTTTGTATGTTAATATGTAACTCACCCTGGATATAAACAACAAACTTCCCGCTGTACCTCTTTGATGAAAGTGAACACAGGATCTCACAGCACACCCACAAAAGACTAACCAAAAACACACATTTAATCACAAAATATTACAGTCTCAAGATCAGAAACACATTGTCAGTTTGAAAGTGGCCCCCACAATATTAGGTGGTAGGGGTTAAGTGAAAGGCGTACTGACAAACACCAGGTCCCAGGTTCAGTTCCCTCACAGATGACTCACCAGGAAGTAGAATAATAGACACAACCAGAGGTGATTGCATAAAGAATATATTATAGAAATAGTCTTACAGAAAAGTAATATTTATAAGCATTACAATTAAGCAGAGAGCATTACACTTAAGCAGAGAGCAAGCAGTCTCACTGCCTTACAGAGGTCAGAGGCAGAGAGGGACATAGAAGCTTGTAGTTCTAGGAAGCTTCGTGTTAGATAAATAAAGGGAAGGATAGAAAAAGAGAGCGATATTGATAGCTGCATAGAAAAAGAGAGAGAGATGTGTGTTGCAGAGAGCAGGCTTTTATACCTTGGAATCTTATTCTGAATAGAGAAAATATTGTATCTCCCAGTATCTTTCTGTTTAGAATTTGTAAACTGTTTGAGACAATGGTTAATTTAATTAACAAAGGAGGGTGAGAAACCTGATGGGATTAAGTCTCTGGCTTGATCTGTGCACCATTGTCCTAAGCACCCTCTTAATCAGACATTAACACCTTTTAGCTAGCCATGATTCAAGCAGGGCTACTTGAAACTTAAAATATATCAATCAGGGCTACTTGAAACAGTTTCCCTGCACTAAGGGTCTATCTGCCTTCCCATGCCAGGGTCAGATTGATATAATCTCCCAGAGGCCTCTAGGCTGACATCTCCCATAATTTTTTTATTTTTATTTTTATTCTTTGAAATGAGGGCAAGCTTGTATGATAAGCGTTGTAAAGAAATGTACATGTGTTTCACTTTACAGCAAAGAAAAATCATAATAATACATAACAAAATTTGTACAATAATTAAGATAATGATAGGGTGAATTAAAACATTAAATACGTGGTTTGCAGTGGGCGAATACCCAAAGAAAAGTTCCCAAACGGAGACATGAGCGTCTCGTAGCAAATTTTCTACAGTTTGTGCAATCTGTCCATTTTCAAAAGTGATAGTATGATTCACTTCTTTGGAGGTTTTCTTAAGTTGTTCAATGTAAGTATTGAGTTCAGTAAAGTTCAGCAGCTTGTGGAATGTCTCATTCCCCATTCCAAGAGGTAGTGGATGTACAGCATAAGAAATAAAGTCTGGAATGTCCATAGAATCATTAGTAACCAGAGGTGTGGAGTAGGTTGTCCCAAAACAGTTCTCCTCATTGCAATAACTACTGCTGATGATCTGGCGGATACATTAAAAGCATCAAAGATAGTTCTAGATATGAGCTTTCTGGTTGCGAGCACATGCTTAGTCAAGTGCTTGAATGGCTTGAGTTGATCTAAGGGGAAATTCTGTTAAAAGTCTGACAGTTGCTTTATTAAGGATTTAAGTTTAATAGACATATAAGATTAGCACTATTCTATTGATGAGCATAGTAGCTTGGAAGATGCATTTGACAAATTTGGCCATGGTTCAGACCTCTCTGTCCGGTGGAGTGGAAGCATATGAACAAGAAAAATGAGCACACACTAAGGGCAGATTCAAGTACTAACAACTGATGCTGGAGCTGAGGCCTATCAAAGCCAGGACAAGTCTGAATTCTGTACAGTGAGTCTATTTTGCATGGAGCAACTGGGATGGTCAAAAAGGGTCTCCCAATTTTTAAATACAGCATCTTTCATGACCCTATGGAGTGGTACCTTTATACATTCACTAAGTCACTCCTCATAATATAAGGAGTTCCAACACTACTGAGGAGGCTTTTCCTTGGACTCCATCTTGATAGGTATAGCCTGACCCATGTGACGTACAAGTGAAAGATAAACTCTTAGGTGGTTATCTGCAACGTAGAGGAGGAGGAGAATGATCAGAGAAGATACCACATGATTTGTCTGCAGATTATTACAGAAGGTATTCACTTGAATGTATAGATAGGTCAGTCAAATTCAAAGTATTCTCTCTGAGATGCCTCTGATGTAGAGTGTGTGTGGAGGAGCATTGAGATGAAACAGGTGAATCACACTCCCTTGAGGACGACATGTGAGTCGAGTGTCTCCTGTATGTCAATGCTGAGTGGGAGTCCTGAAGTGTTGTCTGGAGTGACGCGCCAACACATCCACAAGCTGGGGCAATTTAGACTTCATATCGAAAATGCCCTTCACATCTTTTTTTTTGATACGGCAATCAGAACTGTGGACAAGGCAAGGACGTACCATGGAGTGATATAGGCATTATAATATTCTTGATCTTGACATCCTTTTTCAAATAATTTCTAGCATCCTGTTTGCCTTTTTGGCTACAGCCACACACTGGGCAGATGATTTCAGCATAGTATCTACAATGACACTCAGATTTTTTCTTGGGTGCTTACTCAAAGTGGACCCTAGAATAAGGTAACTATGATTTGAATTATTAAGAATGCTTAATCTGTCACTTTAAATGAAAACTAGATTTTTAAAGTTACAGAATATTTCCCCATGTTCTACTTGTTCAAATAATACAAAAGTTAACAGAAAGATGCACTCTATTTCAAACTAACAGATTTGAAAATGTTTAATCATCAAAAGAGGTTATTACCGTCCCCACTAATTTCATCTGCAGATCCAGGCAGCATGCAAAAAGAGAACAAAGAGAAAGATGGGAAAACAATAAATTAAAATATCAAGTTATCATAGTAAAAAGAATATACTGTAATTTTTACTAACACCATAGGCTAAAGTACTACAACGGCATTAGCATGTGCTATTAATAAATACCGATTCCCATTACAATTCTTGAAGTGTAATATCCCTACCTCCATGTCCATAGTATGATGGAGGGAAACCTAGTCACAATAAGATAGAAATAGTCACAAAATTAATGAATACAATTCATATCTGGAATTTTTTAAATCTAATTTCACCAACTTATTGCAGTATTTCAAAAGACACTGTGAACAATATGAAAACAAAATTTTAAAAAGTGATTAAAAAACTTAATATCTCACAAAAATGAATTGAAATACATTTTTCAAACAGAAGGGCTAATCATATTTGTTTTGGAGAGATGATGATATATTTGGCATTCAATACCACTTATTTATCCAAATGTGGTTTTCCTTTTGTCTCTAGTTTTAACTTCCCAAAAATATTTTTTTTAAAGTCAATGAAATTGGGTGAGTCCCAGGGGTCATGGTTTGATCAACTTTGCCCACATAGCATTAATAACTAGGATACTTGGAGGACGAGCAGAGACTAGTTTGTTATCTCCTACTCCCCCCCCCCCCACTCCCGAAAACAAACAAACAAAAAAAAGAATATTCCACTGTTCTTGGAAAAAAGAAATATATTTCTTACTTTTAAATAATTTATGATAAATATTTCTTGATTGATTGCTCTGATGAACTGATTCAGCCAACATGGATAGTTGTTTTAAGGTAGCAAATAATTTTTTTTTTACCGTTTGATCTTTATTTATTTATTCAATTTTCTATACTATTCTCCCAGGGGAGCTCAGAACGGTTTACATGAATTTATTCAGGTACTCAAAGCCTTCCTCCCCGCCGTCAATTCTGATACTGGAGAGAAAGTCCTGGGCCAGCCAGCAGCGATTGGCTGGCCCGGAACCTTCTCTCCGACATCAGAATTGACGGCGGGGGAGGAGGGAAGGCTTGTGGGCCGGCTGCTGCACATGCCATGGCCTGTCCCTTGCGTGGAGTTGCTGCTGGGGGGGATAGAGTGTGTTTGCTCTGGGTCAGCTTCGGGGGTGGGGGGTAGTGAAGCGAGCGTGCAGATGGAGGCAGGGAGGCATCCCCGGTGGCGGTAGCTTCAGTGGGGGACAGGCAGGGATCTCCGGTGGCGCCTGTGGCTTCTGTGGATGGGTCAGCTTCGGGGGAGGGGGAAGGAATAGAAAGAGAGAATTGATGGGCATGAGTCTGAGAGTGAGAGATGGTGCACAAGGAGAAAGGAAAATTGGGCATAGAGAGAGGAGTGAGGAAGAGATGCATGGGGAATAGAAGGATGAGAGGGAGAAATGTTGGATATGGTGGTGGAGCGGGCAGATTGAAGGAGATGCAAGGGGGAGGAATGTTGGACATAGTGATGGAGGAAGAAATGTGGCATTGTGCCGGTGGGCAGTGGTGAAAATGCTGTACATGATCTGGGGGTTGAGAGAGATAGAAATGTTGCCAATAGGGGTGGAGGAGAGAGGAAGAAAAGTTGGACTTATGGAGGGACAGAGAGAGAGATGTTGGTTTGGGAAGGGAATGGGGTCCAGAGGAGAGGATGCGTGCAGGAGGTAGGAAGAAAGAAATATTGGAAATGCAACCAGACACTCATGAAATCACCAGACAACAAAAGTAGGAAAAATCATTTTGTTTTCAATTAAGTGATCAAAATGTGTCAGTTTTGTGCATTTATATCTGCTGTTTTTGCTCTATATTTGTCTATTTTTCCATAGTTATTATTTGATTGCATATATTAAAGTCATCTGCCTTGACCTCTGAAGACCCCCCCCCCCCGAATATAAATGATAATTAACATTTTCTGTGCACAGAGTGTGCTTTGTGGTTTTCTTAATTTTTGGTTACCATTATGTATTAATAAGATTATATTGTATGCACAGTACTTCCCCGAAATTCACAGGGTTTCCGTTCCAGGAACGCATGCAAATTTTGAAAAACCGCAAATGCGGTTTAAGGGGCTGATTTAAGGTAGGAGAGGGCAGCTGGGGCGTCGGCAGGTGCCAAAAATCATTTGCAGTATTTTCCGACCACCTCTTCCTGGTACTAAAGTCAGGCTACACCAATCAGGAGCTGCTTTGACATGCCACTGCTAGACCTGCCATCAAAACTAATTCTAGCCCATCCTGATCTGTCTTGCCATACTCAAATTCAAAAGCAGACTGGAGACACACCTTGGAGACGTAGAAACTGAGACCATAGACCTTGCAGAATGGGTGAGACTCTGGGACAAGGCACTGGACCAAAAGTCTAGAAGAGGTAGCCCCATTAAAAATACAAACAAGAAAAGATAGATTCACCCCATCAGAAGAAACCATGAAGCTAAGGAGAGAGAAAAGGAAATTCAAAGAAAATGGAGGAAATCTAACGAAGATGAGGAAACTAGAAAAACCTGGCTTAGAATCAACAGAATTTACATCAGGACAATGCGTAAAGAATAGAAAGAATACCTATCAAAAAAGATCCTCAAAGTCAGAAACTCCACAAAAACCCTATAATCGCCTATTTAAAACATTCTAAGCGATGAACAATATAAAAGCACAGTGCAGGGACACATACAGTTTTTTAGACAATTTTTAAGACAACATTTTAAGAAATAAACTCTGTTATATGGTTTGCTAGGGAAAACCCAAAAAGAAATCATCACCAAATGCTCCCTAACTAGTAAAAAAAATTCAGCAACTTCTTCACAGAGAAAATAAAATACACAGAGACAATGACCTAAACAACAACATATCAATAGACAAAACACACAAGGGAAACAGGAGACACAATGGAAGAGTTTGAACCAATCACAGAGATACAGGTGAAGAAACCGGGTCCACCATCCATTTAAACATGCCCAATACAATACAATTTTTATTTGTATACCACCAATACCTATTCGAAGTTCACAGCAATTCACAAACAAGAATGCATCAAATATTAGGTAACAGCAGTCTACTATTTATTTTGAACATTAAAGGGTGAACTCATGTCTAATACAAAGAAAGATGAATATATGATATACTGAAACTATGCTACTATAGTTGGTATATATAGGTAAGATATACATATATTTAACTCATGTATTGTAACACCATTACTGAAGCTCATGCAAACCATTCTGAATTGACTCCCCAGTCATTAATAGCGGTATAGAAGCTTCCAATAAACAAAAAATGGAACACAGACCTCAGAAGTCCATCCAGCATCAGCTTAATTTCCCCACTGCTAAGGCTGCCATTTAAGCACCACACCTGCATATCATAAACAAAGTTATAGCTGTTTATCTGTCAAATTTTGTTTCAATACTGTCCTCTTTCTATTTAGAGATACTTTGTGTTTATCCCTTGCATTTTTTTTTAACTCTGTCACTGTTTTTGTCTCTACCACCTCCACTGGGAGGGAATTCTAGGCATCCATCTCCCTCTCTGTGAAAAAGTATTTCCTGATATTATTCCTAAGTCTCCCATCCCACAACCTTCTATTATGTCCTCTAGTTTTACCACTTCTGTTTCTGGAAAAGATTTGTTTGTAGACTAATACTATTCAAGTATGTAAATGTCTGTATCCTATCTCCTCTATCCCTTCTTTCCTCTTAAATATTCAAATATTTAAGCCTCTTCACATATGTCTCTCAATACAATCCCTGTATCATTTTTGTTGCTTATCTATAGACCACTTCAAGTCTTCTTGCATCCTTAGCAAGGATAGGGCCTCCAGAATTGAACACAATATTCCAAGTGGGGCCTTACCAAGACTTGTACAAGGGAATTAACACCTCATTTTTTTTCTGCTTGCGATTCTTCTCTCTATGTATCCCAGCATTATTCTGGCTAGGGACACTGCTTTGTCACATTGTTTCAAAGCCTTGACATCCTCAGACACTATCATCCCAAGATTGAACTGCAAGGTATAGGCGGAATAGAAGTCCCTAATGTAATGTAATGTAATCCCTCTCCCAGTTCATGCATATCAGCTTCTCACTCACTTAGATTTTTATTTTCCAAGTGTATCAAATTTTAACTGCCAAACAGACTTTTTTTTCTCATGTTTTCTATTCCCTCCAGCTTGTCCACTCTATTGCAAATCTTTGTGTAATCTGCAAAGGACAGACTTTTCCTTCTAACCTTCAGAATTATCATTCACAAATATACTGTACAGAATGGGTCCTAGTACCAATCCCTGAGGTACACCACTATTCACTTTTCTTTCCTCCAAGCAAATTCCATTTACCACCACTTTATCTGTCACTCAACCAATTTCTAATCCAGATCACCACTTTGGGTCTTAACTTCAGCCTGCTCAGTTTAATGATGAATTTCCTTTGAGGAACCATATCAAAGGCTTTGCTGAAATCCATGTAGACTATATCTAGCGCAGTGGTTCTCAACCCTGTTCTGGAGGATCACCAGCCAGTCAGGTTTTCAGGATAGCCCTAATGAATATCCAAAGGGCAGATTTGCATGCCTGTCACCTCTATTACATGCAAATATCTCTTATGCATATTCATTAGGGTTATCCAAAAACCTGACTGCCTGGTGGTCCTCCAGGACAGGGTTTGGAACCACTGATCTAGCGTACATTCTCTATCCAATTCTCTAGTCTCACAGTCAAAGAAATCAGATTCATTTGGCACAATTTCCCCTTGGTGAAACCATGTTGACTCAGATCTTGCAACCTATTTGATTCCAAGAAATTTACTATTCTTTTCTTCAGCAGAGTCTCCATTTGTTTTCCAACCACCCAAATGAGACTTACTAGCTTATAGTTTCTGACTTCTCTGTTACCCCTTTTGTGAAGGGGGACAATATTTACTCTTCTCCAATCCCACGGAACCTCTCCTGTCTCTAAGAATTTATAAAACAAGAACTTCTCAGAGCTCCCTCAGTACCCTAGGATGGATCTTGTTCAGTCCCAATTGTTCAAAAACACTTTCTTCTGTGAGCAGTGTAATATCTACTCCATTCCCATTTATTTCTTTGTCAGTCAACTAAGGTACTTCTACAGACTTTTCTTTCACGAACACAGAAATGTTTGTGTAGCATGTTCGCTTGTTCCTCATCTCTTTCCACACAACTTTTCAGCATCTTTTAGTCTCATAATTTTATTTCTACATTTCCTTTCTCCAATATATCAGAAAAAGTTCTTCTCTCCTCTCTTGACAACTCTATCCATTTTATTCTTCCACCTGCGCTTTCACCAATCATATTTCTCTCTTCATTTCTTTTTGTTTTATCCAGTACTCTTTTCTGTGTTCTTTTGTATTCCTTGAATGCCACCTCTTTTGCCTTTATTTTTTTAGCCACCTGTTTTGAGAACCATAACAGTTTCCTTTTTCCTCTTGCATTTATTAATTTTCCTTAGAGTTCAGTTACTAAGTCAGACACCCATGACCTGAAGGTCATGAATATGTCTCCTGTAGATATACATGTAGTCAAGATAATGCAAGAAAATATACATATACTGAGGAACCACAGCAAACAAATCCCACCATAATACAGCAAAGTCTGTAAAGGCAGTGCTGAACTGTTAAGTAAAACTGTCAATTCAGAAAAGAAAGGAACTGCCATGACAGTATGCCAAATGTCGCCAACATATAGGCCCAAAGTCCTGCTAAAGAACACACCCAACAAGTGGTGTTAAGAGTCAAAATGCTGCCAATGAAGGCGACCACATGAAACTGGCCACACAGGGAAAGACAATAGATAAACTGGCTAATGAGAGACATCGAATGGCCTTAATGCTCCATAAGAGGAAACAAAGCAAAAACAAGCAACTTGTGGAGAAATTCCCAGAGCATATGCCTTAATATGCAACATAGCTGCATGAAAAAAACAAACAAAAACAAAACATGGAGCTTTCGCTTGAATGGCCATCTCTTATTTTAAATATCTCTTAAACTGACACTACAGCATAGAAATAATGCAGGAAAACCTGAAGTGTAAAAATGTTATGGAGTGGTAGAAAAAAAATAGGAGGCTAAAATACAACACTGCTTGCCTGAAAGAAAGGTTGGCAGCAAGGAGATTATGGTAAGGGAGACAGAGGCTGTATTGGTATCTATCTGCCCTAAGGCTGTATAAGAAGGCATTCTGCAAGAAGAAATCAAGTGCCTCCAAAGTACACAAACAACCATAACAAGGCTCAAGAAGAAAGAAACCACCAAGGTAAATTCCCGCTCAGCAGTATAATCATTGGAATTCAAATGGTCTGTGTGATCAAAGAGCATTTAACTGTGGAGAGGGAAAGTCCATTGAAAATATTAACTTATGAAGGTAATCCAGTTTACACCAGAAGGTATTTTACCAGTCTGTTTGCTATTCAGCAGTTAGGAGGTTTTTTCAGTAGGCTAAGGAGTGTGTATGGGGCAGAAGGAGAAGAGCACCTCAAGTTATCACCCAGCTCCATTCAGAGTGTTTTTGAAAGTAAGAACATAAGAAGTTGCCTCCACTGGGTCAGACCAGAGGTCCATCGCGCCCAGTGGTCTGCTCCCGCGGCGGTCCATCAGGTCTATGACCTGTGAAGTGGTTCCTGACCATTTCTATAACTTGCCTCTACTTCTATCTGTACTCCTCAATCCCCTTATCCTTTAGGAACCTATCTAAACCTTCCTTGAACCCCTGTAATGTGCTCTGGCCTATCACAACCTCCGGAAGCGCGTTCCATGTGTCAACCACCCTCTGGGTAAAAAAGAACTTCCTAGCATTTGTTCTAAATCTGTCCCCTCTCAGTTTCTCCGAGTGACCCCTTGTACTTGTGGTTCCCCACAGTCTGAATAATCTGTCCCTGTCTACCTTCTCTATGCCCTTCAGGATTTTGAAGGTTTCTATCATGTCTCCTCTAAGTCTCCTCTTCTCTAGGGAGAACAGCCCCAGCATTTTCAACCTGTCAGCGTATGAAAAGTTTTCCATACCTTTTATCAGTTTAGTCGCTCTTCTCTGGACCCTCTCAAGTACTGCAATGTCCTTCTTGAGGTACGGCGACCAGTACTGGACACAGTACTCCAGATATGGGCGCACCATTGCACGATACAGCGGCATGATGACTTCCTTCGTCCTGGTTGTGATACCATTTTTAATAATACCCAGCATTCTGTTCGCTTTCTTTGAGGCTGTCGCACACTGTGCTGATGCTTTCAGTGTTGTGCCCACCATCACCCCCAAGTAAAGGAGTCAATATCCTCTAAGGAAACCAGCTGCTCCACTAATATCCAGGTAGAATTGGGTTAGGAGCTGGCTAAAAAGCACTACAGAGGAGCTGCACAGTCCCATCAACTATCCACTTGGGAGACAGGAAAAAAATACTTAACATTCTATGCTACGAGATACCCTTAAAGAGCGAACCAGAAGAACTATTTTTTTAAGCTCAATCCACTGGTAAATGGACATAACCCATTAGTCTGGTCTAGTTTGACACAGAAAATAAGACTTTCTGTGTCTAACTACACCAGACTAATGCATGAGATTGATATCCACAATGAACATGCATGAGATCTAGCAAATGCAAACTGATCTCATACACATTCACTTTGGATAGTCTAAAAAACCTAACTGGTTATGAGCCCCCAGCAAAGATTTGAGAAAGTGTTGATTTACAGCAAAATAATTTTCATACTAAGACACAAGCTTACTAAAAATTCTCAATTTTTAAAAAAAATACATCATCGAAAATAAAAAGTTAAAATAAAGGAGGATATACATTTCCATATTAAACAGGATGTAAAAACAAACAAAAAATATATACAAGTTTTTCTTACTATTAAACAAAGTATTTAGCCCATGTACTGCAGTTCCCAGCCCAGATGATCTGGAATGCACGCATCTTGGACCTGTCCACAAGGCATAATTTTACTATTACCACTATCCATTCAGTCGTGTCCGACCCTTAGATACTATGTAGGCCAGTCCTCACCATGCTTTCCTGTTTTCCAAGGTATAATTTTAATACAATAGCAGAAAACCTGTCCCATGAGGTATTATAAATGTTATTTGCCAAGTATAACTAGTCTCAGATGGTCCAGAGGAGAAGCAGAGACAGCCTAGTTTTATTCCTATCACATGGAACCATCATTTATCTACCAAAAAAAGTTCAATATCATCTGTTTATAACTAACATGCTACAAAACTGTTATTAAAACCACTGGTGTCAGAATTTCTATAAATGTCAGTTTTTGATGCATCATCTCAAATAAACCCTAAGGCTGATATTAAGAACCAACTATGTATTTCAAATGTTTATTACTTACTAGTATTTTAGCCCGTTACATTAACGGGTGCTAGCTGTCTGTCTTTCTTTCCCCCCATTTCCCTGTACAGCAGCATTTCCCCCCCCCACCCTACTTCCCTGTGCAGCAGCCACAGCAGCAGAATTCCCTCCCCCCAATTCCCTGTGCAGCAGTAGCATTTCCCTTACCCCCCCTTCCCTTCCCGCGGTCCTGCCCCCACACACACACACCACCCTGTGCAGCAGCATTTCCCGGCCTTCCCTGTGCAGAAGCAGCATTTCCCCACACACACACACTTCCCTGTGCAGCAGCAGCATTTCCCACCCTTCCCTCTGCAGCAGCAGCATTTCCCTGCCTTCCCTGTGCAGAAGCAGCATTACCCCCCCCACACACGCACACACTTCCCTGTGCAGCAGCAGCATTTCCCACCCTTCCCTCTGCAGCAGCAGCATTTCCCTGCCTTCCCTGTGCAGAAGCAGCATTTCCCCCCCACACACACACACACTTCCCTGTGCAGCAGCAGCATTTCCCGGCCTTCCCTGTGCAGAAGCATCATTTCCCCACCACACACACACTTCCCTGTGCAGCATCAGCATTTCCCCCACACACACACACTTCCCTGTGCAGCAGCAGCATTTCCCGGCCTTTCCTGTGCAGCATCAGCATTTCCCGGCCTTCCCTGTGCAGCAGCAGCAGCATTTTCTGCTGCCCCCTTCCCAGCCGCCGCGTTGAAATTGATAGAAAAGCGCTGCACCGCGATACCACTGGCTTCGGCATCTTCTATCCACTGCGGCCAACCCTAGCAGAAACAGGAAGTAGTCAGAGAGGGCGGGCCACAGTGGACAGAAGACGGCGAGGCCAGCATTAGCGCAGTGCAGCGCTTTTCTCTTAATTTAAACGCGGGTGAGACGGCCAGAAGAAGGAGGCTTTGGCGGTGGTGGTTTTGGCAGTGAGTGAGGGTGGGAGGGGGGGGGGGGGAGTCACCGGCTGTGCTGTGTGTCTCCGAGTTGCCTGGCCGCCGCATCCGCACTCCTGCTGGCCATGGACCTATTGATCACAGATCAGAGATCACGGAAGCACGCAGGTAAGTGTGCATGCGCGGCTAGGGTTTTATTATATAGGATGCTATTAAATATACTCTGTTAAAAAAAAAATTTTTTTCAATAAAGATACAAAGACAAAAAAAGAATTATGTATTTCAAAAGTTTAACATATTGAAAAACATGGAGGCAGTGGGACATGCATTTTTAAAGAGAAAATGCATTTCATTTCTTCCTCACATTAAATCTCATATCTCATTCATAAAACTGTATTGTTACATATATTGTTATATATAATCATAAAATAAATTTTTTAAATTCAAAAGGATTACATTTCAGCTCTTATTAATGTAATCTTTCTAAACATTTTTGTTTTAGTACTAAGACACAAAGGAACAAAACAGCATGAAAATCGTTAGTAATCTATCATAATACTACCAAAACTAACAAAATTTATCATTTTGAAAGATACAGTAAGTAATCTTTCATAGTTTTAAGAGCCCTTACCTGACACAGACA
Organism: Geotrypetes seraphini; assembly: GCF_902459505.1. NCBI lineage: Eukaryota > Metazoa > Chordata > Amphibia > Gymnophiona > Dermophiidae > Geotrypetes > Geotrypetes seraphini. The sequence continues at coordinate 22,236,386 of NC_047085.1, read as the reverse complement.
CTGTGTGTGTTCTTACTCCCTGCTTTTCGTTGTTGGTCAGCCTGAAAATCAAGTTGGAATCTATGAATGTTATACATTCTTCATAGCGGACAGAAAAGGAGAGTCACCTCCATAAGTCAATATCAAGCAGACAAAGAGTGGAGATATTCAAAGAACTAGGTGTGCTGATTTGTTTCACAACTCTGCTTTATTCACTCAATGACTCGACATAAGAACAACCTTACTGGGTCAGACCAATGGTCATCAAGCCCAGTAACACGTTCTCATGGTGGCCAAAACCCAAGGAGTAGCAATATTCAATTCTACCGATACAGGGCAAGTAGTGGATTCCCCCATGTCTCTCTCAATAACAGACTATGGACTTTTCCTCCAGAAACTTGCCCAAACCTTCCTTAAAACCAGATATGCTATCCACTCTTACCACATCCTCTGGCAACGCGTTCCAGAGCTTAACTATTCTCTGAGTGAAAAAAAATATTCTTCCTATTGGTTTTAAAAGTATTTCCCTGTAACTTAATCGAGTGTCCCTTAGTCTTTGTAATTTTTGATGGAGTGAAAAATCGACCCACTTATACCTGTTCTACTCCACTCAGGATTTTGTAGACTTCAATCATATCTCCCCTCAGCTGTCTCTTTTCCAAGCTTAAGAGCCCTAACCGTTTTAGTCTTTCCTCATATGAGAGGAGTTCCATCCTTCTTTACCATCTTGGTTGCTCTTCTTTGAACCTTTTCTAGTGCCACTATATCTTTCTTGAGATAAGGAGACCAGATTTGAACGCAATACTCCAGATGAGGTTGCACCATGGAGCAATAAAGGGGCATTATAATATTCTTAATCTTGTTAACCATCCCTTTTTTAATAATTCCTAGCATCCTGTTTGCTTTTTTGGCTGCCGCCACACATTGGGTGGAAAGTTTCATCATACTGTCTACGATGATACCCAAAATCCTTTAATTGGGCGCTAATCCCCAAGGTGGACCCTAGCATCCTTTAACTGTGATTCAGGTTATTCATCCCAATGTAAATCACTTTGCATTTGTCCACATTAAATTTCAACTGCCATTTGAACACCTAGTCTTCCAATTTCCTAAGGTCCACCTGCAATTTTTCACAATCCGCATGCATTTTAACAACTTTGAACAGTTTAGTGTCATCTGCAAATTTAATCGCCTCACTTGTCATTCCAATTTCCAGATCATTTATAAATAAGTTAAATAGCACCGGTCTCAGTACAGACCCCTGCGGCACTCCACTGTTTACTCACCTCCATTGAGAAAAATGACCATTTAACCCTACCCACTGTTTCCTAATCCACAACTGAACTTTCCACCTATCCCATGATACTTTAATTATCTCCAGAGCCTCACGTGAGGAACTTTATCAAAAGCTTTCTGAAAATCTAGACACACTATATCAACCGGCTCAGCTTTATCCACATGTTTATTCACACTTTCAAAGAAGTCAAATAAATTTGTGAGGCAAGATCTACCTTGGCTGAACCCAGGTTGACTCCGTCTCATTAAATCATGTTTGTCTACGTGTTCTACAATTTTATTTTTTATAATTGTTTCTACCATTTTGCCCAGCACTGAAGTGAAGCTTACATGTACATGTTTCAGCCTAACCAGCCTGCATCAGGAGTCACACACTCTTACCATACAACCATACAAAGCAAGACTCCTGATGCAATCCGGTTGGGCTGAAATATGTACATGTCAAGTCATCGAGTGAATAAAGCAGAGCTGTGAAACAAATCAGCATACCTTGTTCTTTGGACATCTCCACTGTTTGTTTGCTTGTACATTCTTCATAGTCACGGAAATACGGAGATACTGAATTCATTCTAACAGAGCAGCTACTGTAATTAAGAAGACTAATCCATTTTCCATGTAGCTGGAAAATTAGGGGATGGAACAACAAAACTCATCAAAATTACTATTCTAAAGGCTTAAGGCGGCAAGGGCTAAGATAATACTTAAAGTTCACTTTAACTGAGAGACATTTCTCAATAGTTAGCCAAAGTTAAAATAAAGTACTGTATGTCTGCTAAATTAACATCAATATTTAATATTAAACAAGTTCACAGTGCATTAAGTCTTCACCACCCTTGTACATTTTTCACACCATGTTGTCTGAAAAATACAATTCAAAAAATAATTTATATATATACTGTACACTTGATACTCTGCTTTCCATAAATCAAATATATTCAAGTAGGTGATCTGAGAATGTATGGCATCAGGGAAACAATATGAAAAAAACAATTACAGCAATATTATAAAAGTAAATGATAACGAACCAAAATGTCTTAGCAGCTTAAGTCTTATAGTTTACTAGTCTTTAAGCCCGTTACATTAACGGGTGCTAGAGTAGATGTCTGTCTGTCTGGATATTTTTTTTCTTTGACTCTCTCTCCTTGCATGCTGCTTGTCTGTCATTTTTTCTGTCTGTGAATCTCCCTGTGCCTTCTTCCTATGTCCATAGTGCCCCTTTCTATGTCCTTAGTGCCCCCAGTGCCTCCTTCCTCCCCCCCCTCCGATGCCAGCCTGCCTTCCATTGAAAACCCCCCACCCCCTCCGTTGCCTCCCATAACCCTTCCATTGAAACCCCCCCATGCCAGCCTGCCTGCCTCCCATCCCCCTGAGCAGCATATTTCCATGGAAACCCCCCCACGATGCCATCCTGCGTGCCTGCCTTCCATTGAACCCCCCACCCCTCTCCAATGCCAGCCTACCTGCTTCCTATCCCCCTTCCACTGAACCCCCCATGCCAGTCTGCCTCCCATTCCCCTGAGCAACATGCTTCCATGGAAATCCCACCACCCCGATGCCATCCTGGCTGTCTACCTTCCATTGAACCCCCAACCCCCCTTCCGATGCCAGCCTGCCTGCTTCCCATTCCCCTTCCACTGAACCCCCCCCCCTGCCTGCTGCCTGCTTGCTTGCCTCCCATCCCCCTGAGCAGCATGTTTTCATGGAACCCCCCCATGCCATCCTGTCTGCCTTCCATTGAACCCTCCCCACCCCTCCTCCGATGGCAGCCTGCCTGCCTCCCTCCCATTCCCCTTCCACCTGCCTGACTCCCCCCCCCACCCGCCACAACCGAAACCCCCATTGACCCTCCCACTGCTACAGGGCTGACAAACCCGGCAGGAGCAGCAGCGTCGCAGGCACACTAAACGCTGCTTCAGGTCTTCTACTGGCCTAATTTCCTCTGCCGCGTCCCTGGACGCGGCAAAGGAAATTAAGCCAGTAGAAGACCTGAAGCAGCGTTTAGTGTGCCTGCGACGCTGCTGCTCCTGCCAGGTTTGTCAGCCTTGTAACGGTGGGAGGGTCAACGGGGGGTCCAGCTCCGACGCGTCGCTAGCAGCGGCTTGAAAAAAAGGAGACTGAGGGTCAACGGGGGGTCCAGCTACGGCGCGTCACTAGCAGCGGCTTGAAAAAAAGGAGACTGTGACGTTAAGCGCACATGCGCACTCGTGCCATCGCGACGGAACAGGGAACACGACTTTCGAGTGCGCATGCGCGCTTAACATTTTATTATTATTGATGATTATACTCAGTGTTCTCCCTAGCACCTTTTAGCCAGGCGCTCTGCCTGGCTAATTTAGGTGCGCGCCATACTGTCATCTTGGTCGTGAATCCTGCTGCTGGTGCCGCTGCTCAAACACTTTTCAAAACCCCTCTCACCGGCTTGGGGATCCTCCAGGCTGACTCAGCACAGCCCGAAGAGCCGCCGAAAGTTCAGTGTTCTGCCTCAGCCTGACTTTTTTTTTTTTAAAGCACCAGCAAGCGACTTGAACCCATGCTTTGGGGCTCTAACGGTAACACTGTGTGTGCAGGCTTCCCTTATTCTCCTCCGAAACTGGAAATTACGTCCCAAGGTGAGAGGGAAGGGAAGCCGGCATGCACAGTGTTACCGTTAGAGCCCTGGAACATGGGTTTAATTCGCTACAGGCTAAGGCGTGAGACAGGGCAGCGATGGAGGGAAGCTTACAACTTGCTGCTCTTGCTTGCTTTGGGCCTTTCTTGCTGCATTGTCCTGCCTTCGTGGAAAAAAGAAAGTAGGCAGGACCCGGCAGCGAGGAAGGTTCGATGTAAGCAAGAGCAGCAAGTTGTAAGCTTCCCTCCGTCGCTGCCCCATCTCCCGCCTTAACCTGTAGCAAACTGTGAATGCTGCACTGCCGGTGGGGAGGGATGCTGCTGCACCCAATTGGAGGAGGGGGAAGAAAAATGGTGCTGCTGCTGTGGCACCCAATAAGAGAAGGGTGGGGAGGGGTAAAAGAAATGCTGCTGCTCCCAAATGGGAAAGAAAAATGCTACTGCACCCAATTGGGGAGGGGGAGGGGGAAGAGAAATGCTGTTGCACCCAATTGGGGAGAAAGAGGGAAGGAGGGAGAAGGAAGACCAGAGAAGGAAGAGGAGAGAAGAGAAAAGAGAGATGCCAAGACCATGGGAGGGAGGGAAAGGAAAGGAGATACCAGACCATGGAGGGGGAGGGAGATATATCAGGGAATATGGGGGGGAAGGAGACAGATGCCAGACCAGGGGAAAGGAAGGAAGTAGGGAGGGAGAGAAAGGAAAAAGAGGAGATGGCAGACAATAGAGGGGGGGGGGAGATGGGAGGAGAGAGATGCCAGGGCATGGGGGAAGGGAAATTAAGGAGACAAATGCTAGACCTGAGGGAAAGGAAGGAGAGGAGGTGCCAGAGCAAGGAGGAAGAGGGAGAGATAGGAAAGAGATGCCAGGGCAAGGGGGTAGGGAAGGAGATAAGAGATGCCAGACCATGGGGTGGAGTGGGAAGGAAGGAAAGGAGAAGAGAGATGCCAGAGCATATTGGAGGGAGTGGAGACAGAAAAACGGAGAGGGGGTGAAGCTGAAATGAATCATGTACAAAGGACAGTCGATCTGACACATCGGACAAAAGTATCAAATAAGGGCTCAGGACTGAGTGGGAATTTTTGGAAAAAGTGGAGAGTGGCTGCGGGTAGCACGGACCTCGGATTTTTGGGGACATGCGGGTTTGGATCCGCCAGGTCCGTGAGGTCCGCGTTTTAACCCTTCCCCTTCTTAAAGCTTAAACTCTTCTTAAAGCTTGATTTTTCAAATACAGAGCAGCAGTTTTTCGGAACCAGCAAAGAATAAAAGTATAAATTAAAACAGGTGGACACAGCCATCCCTCTGTGCCTCTTCACCTTTACCGTTGATAACCCAAGGCTCCGCTGAAATTTCCTCCTGCCGCCTATGTGCCTGAACGCATCCTCTCTTTTAAGTCTACCTCTTAAACTTTTCCCCTGCTGATGTCGTTGTGACCTGGTAGAGGAAGTGTGTTAATGCTGTATGTTTGCTATGTATAGGGGCCAAAATACCTGTACAGTCAAGACTACTACGTTATCTTCTTTGGCTTTACCGTCAATTTGCAGAAACACTGTGGCACAATGTAAAGTAAAGTCTAAATTTATGTAAAATTAGAAAAGTGATATTTTTAAATGGGAAATTTTTTTAAAAAAACTGAAGTACAAGCATGAAGCTTAAATACAGTATGCAAAGGAAACTCTTGCAAATGCCCACTTGTTTTATTGGCAAAACATATTCTCTGTTGTCTGACCTAGCAGGGCTGAGGAGGGTTTCTGCTATTAACTCTGCAACGATTGTCATTCAGCCAGGGTTAATAATCATGCAACAGTGCATAGCTAGAGAGCTCGGCCGCTCTGACTGAATCCAACCCTCTTCCCAACAAAAAGGTCCCGTTTTTTTACTGGAGTCACCAACTAGCAGTGTGGGAGATTAGATTGAAATTAAGACAGGGCTTAATCCAAATTGATATGAGGCATATCCGTTTTTAATTTAGACAAGCAAAATATCAGGAGTAGAATTTGCTCGCAGCGTATGTTTCTCCAGGTGAGAAGGCGAACCAATTGTAAGGACATTAGGGGCAATTCTATAACTCGGTGCCAAGGTGTAGGCATTCAATGGGGCATGTTTAGTGCCAACTCTATAATGGCATTTAGGGCCAGATTCTGTAATGGGCACCTAAAACATATAGGCGACTTCTTTACCCAAAGTGTGGTGGACACCTGGAATGCGCTCCCAGAGGGCGTAATAGGGCAGAGTACGGTACTGGGGTTCAAGAAAGGATTGGACAATTTCCTGCTGGAAAAGGGGATAGAGGGGTATAGATAGAGGATTACTGCACAGGTCCTGGACCTGTTGGGCCGCCGCGTGAGCAGACTGCTGGGCACGATGGACCTCGGGTCTGACCCAGCGGAGGCATTGCTTATGTTCTTATGTACAGTTAGGCGTCTGTTACATGTCAATCACACTTAGGCGCCCATTACAGAATCGCGCTTAGCGGCGCCTAACTTAAAACTTAGGCGCCTGTAATGTAGGCCAGGGTTTTAAAAGCCTACATTATAGGTACCGAAGTCCTTTAGAGAATCGAGTTTAGCAGCGACTGAGGGCTCCTTTGATCAAGCCGCGCTAGCGGGGTTAACGCGTGCGACGTTTCATCACGCGCTAACCCCCGCGCTGGCCAAAAAACTACCGCCTGCTCAAGAGGAGGCGGGTAGCGGCTAGCGTGGCCGGCGGTTTAACACACGGCTTGATCAAAGGAGCCCTAAGTCTTTCTCCACTGCTAAACAAACCTACTTTGTGGTTAGGTGCCAATAGGCCTCATGCAATAGACGCCTCTCTTTTCTAAAATCCTACCTAAGCAGATAGGCACCCAGAGAAGAGCAACAAGAATGATAAAAGGCATGGAAAACCTTTCATACGCTGAAAGGCTGGAGAAGCTGGAGCTCTTTTCCCTGGAGAAGCAGAGACGCAGAGGGGACATGATAGAGACTTATAAGATCATGAAAGGCTAGAGAAGCTGGGGCTCTTTTCCCTGGAGAAGTGGAGACTCAAAGGAGACATGATAGAAACTTACAAGATCATGAAGGGTATAGAGAAGGTCGAGAGGGACAGATTCTTCAGACTGGCGGGGGCAACTAAAACAAGAGGGCACTAAAAAAAAAATTGAAAGGAGACAGATTCAGAACAAATGCTAGGAAGTTCTTCTTCACTCAGAGGGTGGTGAACACCTGGAATGCGCTTCCAGAGGAGGTGGTAGGGCAGAGTACGATTTTAGGATTCAAAATGGGATTGGACGATTTCCTAAAGGAAAAGGGGATTGAAGGGTATAATTAGAGGGATACTATACAGAGCAAAATGTTTTTTGAGTAAAGGATCACTTATAGGTCATTGACCTGGAAGGGCCGCCGCGGGAGCGGACTGCTGGGCATGATGGACCTATGGTCTGACTCAGCAGAGGCGATGCTTATGTTCTTATGTTCTTATGACCTAAGGAAGCAATACAAGGGCCCAGGGCCAGGGACTTTGAGCAAGGACATTGTAAAAGAGGGCTTGGGACTGAATGGGAATTTTTGGAAAGAGGACCTAAGGAAGCAACACAAGGGCCCAGGGCCAAGGACATTGAGCAAGGACATTGTATAAAAGGAATCGGGGCTGAGTGGGAAATTTTGGGGAATGGACGCAATGCAGAAGACCAGGGCCAAGGATATTGAACAAGGGCACTGTAAGAGAGGGCTCAGGACTGAGTTGAAATTTTTTGAAAAAGGACCAAAAGATGAATCGCAGGGGTCTAGAGCACAAATAAAATTGGTAAGCAGGATTAACAGAGAACAACGGAATCCAGAGGGACAACCAAAAATGGGGAAACAGGCTGAGGACGAAACAGATACACCACAGGAGGAGGATGACCGAGACGAGGCTTGGGGACTAGCAACTCACGAGGGGGACGACAGGAGCGCCAAACCACGAGGAAAACCAGCAAGAAAGGCGAACAAACGGGACTTACATTGCCTGTACACAAATGCTAGGAGCCTAAGGGCTAAAATGGGAGAGCTGGAAGTATTAGCCAGCAAAAAGGGCCTAGACATAATTGGAGTCACAGAAACGTGGTGGACTGATGACAATGAATGGGATGTGGCTTTACCAGGGTTCAAACTCTACAGGAGAGATAGGTCACACAAAAAGGGTGGAGGAATAGCGTTATATATAAAAGATTCCATACCGTCATCCAGGATGGAAACAACAGTAAGGGCGGATGACTTGGAATCACTATGGGTTAAGCTACCAGGAGGAACAGGTGCAGACATAAAACTGGGTCTGTACTATCGCCCACCTGGACAATCGGAAGAAATCGATCAGGACCTGGAGGCCGAACAAAGGCAGCTATGCAAAAGCGGAAGTGTGGTGGTGTTGGGGGACTTCAACCACCCCGGAATAGACTGGAGCATCGGGCACTCAAACTGTATGAGGGAGACCAAATTCATGGAGGTCACGAGGGACTGTTTCATGGAACAGTGGGTCAGGGAAGCAACACGGGGAGATGCCACTCTTGACCTAATTTTCAACGGACTAGGGGGACCCGCTAAGGAGGTGGCAGTACTAGCCCCACTAGGAAACAGCGATCACAACACGATCCAGTACAGGCTAGAAATTGGATCATCAAAGGTGAAAAGAACCACAACAACAGCACTCAACTTCAAAAAAGGGAATTATGATGCCATGAGGAAAATGGTGGGAAAGAAACTCAACGATACCGCAAGGAAGATGGAGTCCGTAGAAAAAGCCTGGACCCTACTCAAGGGCACAGTGCATGAAGCACAGAACCTGTGCGTCCCCAAGTTCAGGAAAGGCTGCAAAAAAAATAGAACAAAAAACCCAGTGTGGATAACAAATGCAGTGAAAAAGGCAATAAATGATAAGAAGGCATCTTTCAAAAAATGGAAAAAGGATCAGACAGAGGACAACCAAAAGGAGCATAAAAAACACCAAAAGGAGTGTCATCGAGTGGTTAGGAAAGCAAAAAGAGAATATGAAGAGAGACTGGCGGGGGAAGCAACAAACTTCAAATCATTCTTCAGGTACGTCAAGGGGAAGCAACCAGCTAGGGAGGAAGTGGGACCCTTGGATGATGGAGACAGAAAGGGAGCGGTAAAAAAGGAAAAGGAGACAGGTTAAATGAGTTCTTCACGTCAGTTTTCACGAGGGAGGACACAACCAACATTCCGGAACCTGAGGAGATCGTAAAAGGAGATCAGGATGAAAATCTGGTCCAACTTGAGGTGAGCAAGATGGATGTCCTCAGGCAGATAGACAGGCTAAAGAGCGACAAATCGCCAGGTCCGGATGGCATTCACCCAAGGGTACTCAAGGAACTAAGGAACGAAATAGCTGAGCCACTTCGACAAATATGCAATCTATCCTTAAAAACTGGAGAGATCCCAGAGGACTGGAAAATAGCAAATGTCACACCCATCTTCAAGAAAGGCTCAAGGGGAGACCCGGGAAACTACAGGCCGGTGAGCTTGACCTCGGTTCCGGGGAAGATGATGGAAGCGCTGATTAAAGACAGCATCTGGGAACACATCGAAAACAATGGGCAGCTAAAGTCGAGCCAGCATGGTTTCTGCAAGGGCAGGTCATGCCTCACGAACTTATTATACTTCTTCGAGGGGGTAAACAGCCAGGTGGATAAAGGGGAATCCATAGACATCATTTACCTCGACTTCCAAAAAGCCTTTGACAAGGTGCCACACGAAAGACTACTAAGGAAGCTATGGAACCATGGGGTGCAAGGGGAGATCCACCGATGGATCAAAAACTGGCTGGCGGACAGGAAACAGAGGGTTGGAGTAAAGGGCCATTACTCAGACTGGCAATGGGTCACGAGCGGAGTTCCGCAGGGGTCGGTACTGGGACCGCTTCTGTTCAATATATTTATTAACGACCTGGAGGCGGGAACAAAATGTGAGGTTATTAAATTTGCGGATGACACTAAATTGTACAGCAGGGTCAAAACCATGGAGGACTGCGAAGATCTCCAAAAAGATCTGACAACACTGGAAGAGTGGGCCAAAAAGTGGCAAATGAGCTTCAACATAGGGAAATGCAAGGTCATGCATGTTGGGAAAAAGAACCCGATGTTCACTTACAAGATGGGGGGATCACCACTAGGGGTGAGCACCCCTGAAAGAGACCTGGGAGTGATGGTAGACACAACATTGAAGGCGTCTGCGCAGTGCGCCACAGCCTCAAGGAAAGCAAACAAAATGTTGGGTATCATTAAGAAAGGTATCACGACCAGGACAAAGGAAGTCATCCTGCCACTGTATCGTGCAATGGTGCGCCCGCACCTGGAGTACTGTGTCCAGTACTAGTCGCCGTACCTCAAGAAGGACATGGCGGTACTTGAGAGAGTCCAGAGAAGAGCAACTAAGCTAATAAAGGGTAGGGGGGACCTCTCATATACTGACAGACTGAAAAAGCTGGGACTTTTCTCGCTGGAAAAGCGACGGCTTAGAGGAGACATGATAGAAACCTTCAAGATCATGAAGGGCATAGAAAAAGTGGATAGGGACAGATTTTTCAAACTATGGGGAACCACAAGCACAAGGGGACACTCAGAGAAATTGAAAGGGGAGAGGTTTAGAACAAACGCCAGGAAATTCTTTTTTACCCAGAGAGTGGTGGATACATGGAACGCGCTACCGGAGGATGTGATAAGCAGAAGCACGCTACAGGGCTTCAAAGAAGGTCTGGACAGGTACCTGGAGGACAAGGGGATAGAGGGGTACAGATAAGAGTAGAGGTAAGGTTATAGGGATAGGATTAGAGGAAATTTATAAAATTAGTCAGTGGGCCTGATAGGCCGCCGCGGGAGCGGACCGCTAGGCGAGATGGACCTCTGGTCTGCCCCAGCGGAGGCAACTCTTATGTTCTTATGTTATGACAGAAAGGGCACAGGATATACAGTTTATTGAAAGGACATAAAAAGAGGGAAGATGCCATATGGAAAAGAGAGAGGGCGGACACTGGATGGAAAGGGCAGAGAGGGTGGACAGTGGATGGAAAGGGCAGAAAGAGTGTGGACAGTAGATGGAAGGAGTAGAGAGAGAGAGAGGGCAGAGTCTAGGTGGAAAGGGCAAAGAGAGGGCAGATGTTACATGGAAGGGAGAGAGGACAAACGCTGTATAGAAAGAAGAGAACGAAGAATTGATTGAAGCAGAAATGACAAAAGGTAGAAAAATATTTTGTTGCTTAATGTAGAATCTAGTATTGTAAATGTATTGATAAAAGTTTATATATAGGAAATGGAAATAAGGCAATTTTTTGGGACTAAATCCCTTTCCTCAGGTCAGGACAGGATACCATAACAGCAGTATACTGTATTGTCTTGAAGAAAGATTTGGCCTCTGAAAGCTAATTGAAAAATGGATTAGTCCAATAAAATGGTATTTTCTTATTTCTCGTTATTTGTTTTATTTCTATTTGTTAATTTGTAAAGTGGTGATTATGTATCAGTTTTTTCCAAATTTACATCTACTGTCTATATTTTGCACAGTTTTAGGGGACATGTGTTACTGTTTCTGTATGCAGAGTCTGGTTTCTTGGCAGTTCAGTTTAACTTTTGTCTACATATTTCTATTTTTAGTTGCCCATACTGGGCAAGGGTGTATCTTTGTTCTGTGTGTATGAAAAGGACATGGTTTTCTGTTAGCATAGACTGTGCAGGATCAATACACTGTGCAGGATCTGGCTTGTTTAGTTTTACAATGCATGTGTTGGTGTTCCAGTGATCACTGCAGTGTTTAAGATGCTGCCTTTTCCTAGGTGTGCCCTTGTTGTATGACTCATGGATTATTACAAAAAAAAATAACTTTTTTATATAGAGAAGGGGGTTGTTAAAAAATTATCAGCACTGGCTGTCATATATACTAGGTACGCCAATAGATTTAATGACCCTATTCTAACCAAATTTCTCTGTCCCGCCCACCCAGCTACTTTTTCATGCCACCTTGCTGGAAAAAATTTCTGGGGAGAAAACTGATATTTGTTATACTTTCTTTTCTGAGGCATAGCAAAGCAATGAACATTTATTCCCCTCCTTGTATACTACCCTTTACTTTTCTTTTAAAAAAGTTGTTCTGCCTCTTTTATTATTTCTTTTATTTCAATGTTGGAACTGGTATTGTATTATTTCTTTGATTTGACTAATAATTATGTCAAAACTACAAAATGAAATAAAGATTTAATTAAACAAGAATCAGAAAAGAAAAAAAAAAGTTGTTCTGCCTCTCCTGCCCTTTATTTCGTGTCTTATTCTTATCCAGTACACCCTTTAAAACATTTTTTTAACCATAATTAGTGATTTTAAAAAAACACACTCCAGAAGAGAAAGAAAGCCAAGAAATCTCAGAAGAAACCAGAAAATTAGCAAAATAAAGATAAGCAAAACTTTCCAGTGATAGAGAAAAAGTATCACAAAGAACTGAGTGTTTCAATGTCACGTGTGGCAAGACAAAGAATGATATCTAAAGGATATTTATCAGAAAATTGAATCAGAACATATAAACAGAAAAACCAGATTAGTGTATCAGGAGGTTAAGAGATTGCAGCTGAAATACCAGCTTCAATTGGAGATGTTTAAAGATGCCAAAGGAATAATATTGAATGATCCAGAAAGCATTAAAAAGAGATGGTGTAAAAACTTGGAATGAGCTTACAGAAACGACCAGAACAGAACCTAATCACACCATATTCCTGAAAAATTATACAAAAAAGGGACATTGAACAAGAAATTGATCCTGAAGAAGAACTAGATATTTTAAAAGAGAAGTTATAGCAATTTAAGTTTTATTGAAAAACAAGTCACCTGGTATCGATGGTATTCCAATTTAATTAATCAAAGTCTCAGAAGGTGCTATCATGGCCCTCACTCGACTGTGCCAACAGATTTAGAAGGAAAACACATGGCCAATCGATTGGAGAAAATCACTGTTCATTCCTATACCGAAGAAAGGTGATGCCAAGGACTGTAACAACTACAGAACGATTGCATTATCCACACACCAGCAAAATATTGCTGAAAATAATACAATGAAGGCAACAATTATACATTGAGCAAGAGCTAATCAAAGCTGAAGATGGTTTCAGAAAAAAATCAAGGAACATTATTGCCAATGTTAGATGGATAATGGAGAGGAGCAAAGAATGCCAAAAACCCTATACTTTTGCTTCATTGATTACATAATAAACTATGGAGAACTCTAGCACAAATGGGAATATCCAAACACATAACTCAGCTCATAAAGAGCCTCTATGAAAATCAAGAAGCTGAAGTGAGAAAGAATATGGCAACACTGACTGGTTTCCAAAAAAAATGTGGCGTCATGAAAGGATGCATCTTGTCACCTTACCTGTTCAACCTTTATGGCGAAAGCCATCTTCAGAAAAGCAAATTTGGAAGAAGAGAGCTTCGGTTTCAAAGTTGGTAGCCAAAATATAAACAATCTACGCTATGCAGATGATATAATGCTCGTCACCAGCAGCAAAGACATCATGCAGTATCTTCTGAGAAAAGTCAAAGCTGAACGTCATAACATGGGATTAGAATTCAATATAAACAAGACGAAGATCATGAATATGCAAAATGATGATTTTGAGATTGAAGGCGTTCTGTCTCTTTGCTTACCTCCACCCCCCACCCCGGTGAGCTCTGCTCAGCTGGTAAGTTCCTCCTTTCTGTACCCTTCTCTTCGGCTGCCAACTCCAGACTCCATCCCTTCTGTCTTGCTGCGCCATATGTTTGGAACCAGCTGCCCAAATCCCTATGGTAGGCTCCGTCTCTGGCAGTGATCAAGGTCCAGTTAAAAGCCCACCTCTACGAGTGCTTTCGATTCCTAACTCCTCTCAACTTCAGTTTTGCATCCTCAATCCTATATGTCATGTCTGTCTGCCCAAGTTAGATTGTAAGCTCTTCTGAGAAGGGTACGTCTATAAATATCAAAAATGTACAGCGCCGCATGTGCCTTTCAGCACTAGAAACATAGAAACATAGAAAAAGACGGCAGAAAAGGGCTATAGCCCACCAAGTCTGCCCATTCCAATTATCCGCCCCCCAGAGTTCACTCCCCTAGAGATCCCACGTGAATATCCCATTTCTTCTTAAAATCCGTCACGCTGCTGGCCTTAATCACCTGCAATGGGAGTCTATTCCAATGATCCACCACTCTCTCGGTGAAGAAGTACTTTCTGGAGTCGCTACGAAATTTCCCTCCCCTGATTTTCATCGGATGCCCTCTGGTGTTTGAGGGTCCCATGAGACAGAAGAGATCATCTTCCAACTCGATGCGTCCTATGATGTACTTATACGTTTCAATCATGTCTCCCCGTTCTCTTCTTTCCTCAAGTGAGTACAGCCGCAACTTTTTTAGTCTTTCTTCATACGTGAGATCCTTGAGCCCCAAGACCATCCTTGTCGCCATTCGTTGAACCGACTCGATTCTTAGTATGTCTTTACAGTAGTGTGGTCTCCAGAACTGAACACAGTACTCTAAGTGAGGCCTCACCATGGATCTGTATAACAGCATCATTACTTCAGGTCTCCTGCTGACAAAACCTCTGCGGATGCAACCCATCATCTGTCTTGCCCTGGAGGAAGCCTTCTCCACTTGATTGGCAGCCTTCATATCCTCACTAATAATCACCCCTAGATCGCGTTCTGCGGTGGTATTAACCAATGTTTCCCCATTCAGTACATAAGTTCTTCGCGGATTACTCTTGCCCAGGTGCATTATCTTGCATTTTTTAGCATTGAAGCCTAGCTGCCAAGTAGTTGACCATCTTTCCAGCAGTAGTAGATCATGTGTCATATTGTCAGGTAATACGCTTTTGCCTACTATGTTGCAAAGTTTGGCGTCGTCAGCAAACAGTGCAACCCTTCCTTTAAGTCCTTGCGTCATATCTCTTATGAATAAATTGAATAAAATCGGGCCCAGGACTGAGCCCTGCGGCACCCCACTGATCACATCCGACGCCTTGGATGGGATACCGTTCACCACCACCCTTTGAAGTCTACCGCTCAGCCAATCCCCAACCCAAGTAGTTAGAGTGTCTCCCAACTCCATCGTTTTCAACTTGTTCAATAGCCTTCTGTGTGGGACGCTATCAAATGCTTTACTGAAATCCAAATATACCACATCCAGTGATTCTCCGGCATCTAGTTGTCTAGTAACCCAGTCAAAAAAGTTAATCAGATTAGATTGGCATGATCTACCCTGGGTAAACCCGTGTTGGTGGGGGTCACGTAGGTTATCCTCGTTTAAGATTGTGTCAAGATTCTGTTTAATCAGAGTTTCCATGAGTTTACACACTACATATGTGATAAGTAGTTGTAGTAGTGGAATAGGAGTTGTAAAGGATTTCAATCTCCTGGGCTCTTTCTAGAACAAAGAAGCAACTAGCAGGCAAGAAATACTCCGCAGAATAGCATTGGATAGCTGTTTAATAAAGGCTCTTCACAAAGTATTCAAGGCAATGAAATAACACTCCAAATGAAGATCAGACTTGTCCATACATGAGAAACATTGGATGATGTATTATCAAATGGGAAACTGCTTGATTTTTCACAACTGCAACAATCATTCGGTATTACAAAGTCTCAAGCATATAAGTGTTTGAAGTTGAAGCAGGCCATTCAGAAGGGGTTCCCTGATTGGCGAGATTTAAATAATCAGTTTAGCTTACCGGGCCTATGTTTCCAACCAGATTTCCTAGGACAACAGGTTGCCAAGTGATATAAATTAATATCGGAATATTTGACTAAGAAACCAAAATTGAGCCTAGGTGATATTTGGAGCATTGAGGTAAAGCAAGAGATTTCTGCTACTCAATGGCCACAGATTTGGTCTTGGAGGATGAGATGTATGGCTTCAGCATCTATGAGACAAACCTGTTTTTTTCTGTTATATAAGATTTTTTGGACCCCTGTTTGTTTGCAAAAATTAGATAGTTCAAAGTCTAATAGATGCTGGCATTGTCATCTTGAAATAGGGACCTATTGTATTATTGCCCCATAATACTCGGCTTCTGGAAGTCGATATAGGTTACAATTAATAAGATACTGGATACTTCCATTCCAATGTTATGAAATGTCTGACGCGCTAACCCCGCCAGCGCGGCTTGATAAAAGGACCCCTAAGGAAACAAGACAGAAAGAAGATAGACTCTTTTGAGCTTTGGGTTGGAGAAGGATTTTATGCGTGCTGTGGACCATCACAAGAACTAACAAATCAATTCTGGAAGAGATCAAACCAGCTATGTCACTTGAAGTCCAAATGATGAAGTTACGATGGTCTTATTTTGGTCACACTGTCAGAAGAGAAAGATCATTGGAGGAGAGCATTATGTTGCGGAAGATTGAAGGAACCAGGCGAAGAGGGTGACCTGCAATCAGATGGCTATTAGAGCTTAAAAAAAACCCATCCTTTAAAGAATGGAAAAAGCATATGAATGAAGAAAATAAGAAGAGATATAAGCATTGATAAGTTAGATGCAAAGCACTGATAAAGAAAGCTAAGAAAGAATATGAAGATTAACTTGCAAAAGAGGCACAAAACTCGTAAGAATTTCTTTAGGTACAACAGAAGCAGAAAGCCTGCGAGGGAATCCGTGGGACAGTTGGATGATCAAGGAGCAAAAGTGGAGCTCAGGGAGGATAAGGCCATAGTTGAGAGATTGAATGAATTCTTTGCTTCAGTCTTTATGGAAGAAGATGAACACCATTTCTGATTCAGGTAAATCTCTTACAAGGGTGATGATGCGGAGGAACTGAAATAAATCTCAGTGAATCTGGAAGATGTACTAAGTCAAATCGACAAGTTAAAAAGTGATAAATCGCCTGGACAGGATGGTATACATCCCAGGGTACTAAAAGAACTCAAACATGAAATTGCGGACCTGCTGTTAGTGATCTGTAACCTGTCACTAAAATCGTCTGTAGTACCTAAAGATTGGAGGGTAGCCAATGTTACGCTGATTTTTAAAAAAGGTTCCAGGGGAGATCCAAGAAATTACACACCAGTAAGCCTCACTTCAGTGCTGAGCAAAATGATGGAAACAATGATAAAAAATAAAATTGTGGAACATGTAGACAAACATGATTTAATGAGACAGAGTCAGCATGGGTTTAGCCGAGGGAGATCTTGCCTCACCAATATGCTTGACCTCTTTGAAGGTGTGAATAAACATGCGGATAAAGGTGATCCGGTTGATGTAGTGCATCAAGATTTTCAGAAAGCTTTTAACAAAGTTCCTCTTGAGAGGCTCCTGAGAAAATTAAAGAGTCATGGAATAGGTGGCAAAGTTCATTTGATTTAGGCATTGGTTATCAAATAGAAAACCATGGTAGGGTTGAATGGTCATTTTTCTCAATGGAGGACAGTAAACAGTGGAGTGCCACAAGGATCTGTACTGGGACCGGTGCTATTTAATTTATTTATAAATGATCTGGAAATTGGAGGAAATTGGAACGACGAGTGAAGTGATTAAATTTGCAGATGACACTAAACTGTTCGAAGTTGTCAAAACACATGCAGGATTGTGAAAATTTGCAGGCAAACGTTAGGAAATTGGAAGACTGGGCATCCAAGTGGCTGATGAAATTTAATGTGAACAAATGTGCACATTGGAAAGAATAACCTGAATCACAATTACTGGATGCTAAGGTCCACCTTAGGGGTTAGCGCCCAAGAAAAGGATCTGGGTGTCATTGTAGACAATATAATGAAATCTTCCACCCATTGTGGTAGCAGCAGCCAAAAAAGCAACAACATGCTAGGAATTATTAAAAAAGGATGGTTAACGAGACTAAGTATGCTATAATGCCTATGTATCGCTCCATGGTGCGACCTCACCTGGAATATTGTGTTCAATCTCCTTATCTCAAGAAAAATATAGCGGCACTGGAAAAGGTTCAAATAAGAGCAACCAAGATGATAAAGTGGATGAAACTTCTTTTGTATAAGGAAAGTCTATAAAGGTTAGGGCTCTTCAGTTTGGGAAAGAGATGGTTGAGGGGAGATATGATTGAAGTTTACAAAATCCTGAATGGAGTAGAACGGGTACAAGTGGATCGATTTTTCACTCAATTAAAAATGACAGATTAGGGGACACTCGAAGTTATAGGGAAATACTTTTAAAACCAATAGGAGGAAATATTTTTTCACTCATGGAATAGTTAAGCTCTGGAACGCAATGCCAGAGGTTGTGGTAAGAGCAGATAGCATAGCTGGCTTTAAGAAAGGTTTGGACAATTTCCTGGAGGAAAAATTAATAGTCTGTTATTGAGAAAAACATTGGGGAAGCCATTGTTTGCCCTGGATCAGCAGCATAGAATGTTGCTACTCCTTGGGTTTTGGACAGGTACTAGGGACCTGGATTGGCTACCATGAGAATGGGATAATGGGCTTGATGGACCATTGGTCTGATCCAGTAAGGCTATTCTTATGTTGAAAACAACCAAGGGAATGACACTGAAGGACCTTACAGTACTAGCACAAAACTGATCTCTTTTTATATCTGTAATTTATCAAGTTGCTAGGACTCGAACATGAGTCAATGGCATAACTAGACTATAAGCCACCCAGATGGTCTTTCATGATGGGCGGGATAGTAAATCCCCAATAAATTTGAAACTAATTTAAAAAGTTCATAAAGAAACTTCAAATTCAACAAGAAAAAACATAAATAGAAAACAGTAGCCTTACAAATTACTCTCTTATCCAGAGAACATAAGAACATAAGAATTGCCACTGCTGGGTCAGACCAGTAGTCCACTGTGCCCAGCAATCCGCACATGCGGCGGCCCTCTGGTCAAAGACCAGCACCCTAACTGAGGCTAGCCCTACTTGCATACGTTCTGGTTCAGCAGGAACTTGTCTAACTTTGTTTTGAATCCCTGGAAGGTGTTTTCCCCTATGACAGACTCCGGAAGAGCGTTCCAGTTTTCTACCACTCTCTGGGTGAAGAAGAACTTCCTTACGTTCATATGGAATCTATCCCCTTTCAATTTTAGAGAGTGCCCTCTCGTTCTCCCTACCTTGGAGAGGGCAAACATACTTAAAATAAGCAATCAATGAATCATGAGAGGAATAGTATCTAATCATTTCTGAAGACCCTCTAACTTAATATTTGGTTTCAACCCCTTCTGTAGCCATGAAAATTGTTGGACAACCTTGGTAGATACCTAATATCGTGGGTAGATATGCTGTGCACAAGCAAAATGAAGAGTGAGAAATATCAATTTACATCTCCTATGTGAAGAACTGTGGATTTTTTTTGTTGTTGAACAATTTGGAAATGGATTTCTTTAAGTATTGGGATGTTGCCCGTACTTTAAGAGCGACACCTGGGGTGACATCATGTTCATGGCTAAGAGAAACGTATTATAGGGTTACATTACGTGCCTATTACACACGAACACAATTGTTTTACAGTGGAGGTCTTCCTACACTTTTATGTCACAAATGTGGGAGGGAGAGTCATACATTAGGCCATACATTTTGGTTTTGACCCATAATTCAACACTTTTGGAAGCGAATAATAAATTATATGTCAAAAATAATTGGAAGACCTTTGCGTTGTTCTCCTTCTTTCTTTATTTTGGATTTGCCAGAAGCTTTTGGCCATTTACCTAAAGGAAATAGGGCGTTGTGTAGGAAAATGAGTCTCTTGGCTAGAAAATGTATACTTCAATATTGGACGATCCCTGATCCTCCGAGGTTTTGGCATTAGCGGAACCAATTATATCAGTTGGCCATTTGGGAAGCTAGAGATGCTGGAATTAAAAGAAAGCGAAAGATGTTATTTATACAAATCTGGGATTCATATTTGCAAGATTTACATCCTAAGGGCCGTAGTGCCATTTTAAATTGGATTTCTTAATTGGGGTTTATATTTAGTTAAATGAAGAGAGTATCATTGGGAAGAAGGTACTATTGGGTGGGGTGGGTGTGGAGAGGGACGGTGTGGGTTCAAACACATATAGATAAAATGGGGGTTTATTGAAATTGGAATTAGTCTTTTATTATGTATATTATATTATAAAATTGATGCATTATTGATGTGCTTTGATGTTATATTTGTTGTATTTGATGATGTTTGCATCAATAAAACTGTTTGAATCTAACTAGAATATGTTAGCTTTGGGATATGTGCATCACAATTATTTTTGTAGTCAGTGGTGTAGTCATATAGAGCTGATTTGAAGGAGGGACTGGAGCCCAAAATTAGTGGATGGGCACCAAAGTTTCTTCCCACCTGAGTGCAATTTATAAATACTTGAGCTATTGGGGATTCCCAAGCCCTGCCACCTGAAGACATCTTCCTCTAGTCTGGCAACCCAAAATCTCCAAGCTTTGCAGCCAATGGCAATATCCTCAAGCTGCCACAGCTTTCATGCATGCATGAAAGCCAAGGGGAGGGCAGGGAGGAGGGAAGGCAGCACTCTGCAATATTGCTGCCAGCTGCAGAACTTGGGAAGTTGGAGGGGAGAAGGTGGCATCAGTTGGTGAGGCTTGTGGATCTCTACTAGCTACAGCAGGGGAGATGTTCATTTTGAGGGAGCCTACGCTCAAAGTGGGAGGCCCAAAAAAGCAGTAATATTTACCCTTACTGAACGATCCTCCACCTGCACCGCTGACAGCTGATGTAGCATCCCCACTCTGATGAGGCTCACCTCTGAAGAAGCTCACCGTAGCTGTAAAAGAAGTGAATGGGAAAACCAGGAGCAGGCATCCCTGTTCATTAGAGTGGGGATGTGGAAGCCTGTGGCTGCTCCCACTGTAGGCGGTGTACGTGGAGGATCACTCAGTCAGGGTAAGTGTTATTACTTTTTTGTGTTCCTCTCCACAGGGTTCCTTTAATGAAGGTTTATTATTAGATACGTACATCTTCTATATTGATTGCAAATTTAGGACCTGCTCAGCCTTTTTTTTTTTTTTTTTGCTTATCAGCTAGTGTTAGTGTTTGTGCGGCCCCAGATTTTTTTCGGCCCATATGGCCCAGGGAAGCCAAAAGATTGGACAATGCTGCCCTATTCCTTCACCGTAAGCAGAGAAGGGTAATTTGCATAGCACCAAATTTGACCCACCAAATTTCCCCGTCCCGCCCTACCCGGCTACTTTTTCGTGCCACCCGGCTGGAAAAAAATTTCTGGGAAGACCCCTGGAGCAGTTACAATTTGGTCACACTTACTGTTTCACAACCATCCCAGTTGGATGCACAGGTAACAACAGATTAGGTTCTTACCTCAATAGTCTGGGTTGTGTTAGGATACACAGGAGTTGCCCTATCCTATGATACTATTTTATTTGGAACATCTATGAGATTCAAGAGTCAAATTTCAGCAAATAACAATAAATTTTTATTAATACTGACGGGGGTTGCCATTCAATATATTACTGGAAATTGGAAGGATTATACTAAACTTAATTATACCTTTTGGTGGAATTCAGTTTGTCATATTTATAAAATGGAGAGAGTGCTTGCTCTTCAGCAAGGAAGTTATAATAGATTCAAAAAGAATTTGGGGCCATTGATTGCATATTCTAATGATTAGACACTTTGGACACCTTGTTATTACATAGGAATATAATTAGTGTGGGGATGGGGAGGTATGTTATGTGATTTAAAATGAATTGATTATTGATGATTGAGGTGGGGGGAGGGGAGTCTTTGTTTTTATATGTAATGGATAATAATTGTTAAGAATGTCAAGTGATTTGTACAAATTATCTGATTGAATATTGTACACTTGTTGCAAGAGTCAAAAATGAATAAAGAATTATAAAAAAAAAAGGATACACAGGAGTCTGTACTTGAGCTGCTGATTTCCATTTCCAGTGAAACTAAAGAAGGGTATCACTTTAAGAACTTGAAACTCCTCTTCTTCTACAGTGGAGAAAGCACCCTTCTCAGTTGATATCAAAGCAATCAAACTCCACTGAAACATAATAAAGGAGAAGGAGAGGCACAGGGAACACCCCAGGCAACAAACACATTCTGCTCTGCTTTGAAACATAGAAAATAGAATAATGATTATTAAACAATGAACAAGCAAACAGCAAACAATAAATCAAGCACATGAGTAACTAAGCCAATCTGCAAAGTGCAACAAGCAGGGGCTACAGGACCCTCCCAAGAGGAAAGAAAAAGGGAAGCCTCCTGTTCCTGAAACATGTCTCTGCTTAATCTTGGATAAAGTAGAAAAATTCTCAATACAGACAACAGCAATGTCCGAGGCAGAAATCAAGTGAATCATAAGAATCCACACAAGGAGGATAGTATGGACTCCTGTGTAACCTAACATAACCCAGAATATCACAGTAAGAGCCTAATCTGTCATTCTGTTGCATCCATACTTGAGCTGAAGTACTAAAGCAGTTCATAAGAAAATAAGAACATAAGAATAGCCTTACTAGGTCAGACCAATGGTCCAGCAGGCTCAGTAGCCCATTCTCACAGTGGCCAATCCAGGTCACTAGTACCTGGCCAAAACCCAAGGAGTAGCAATATTCCATGCTACCAATACAGAGCATCAAAAACGAACCCGAAAAAATAGGGAGCTAAACAAAACTGTAACAAAACGAGTCTCCCTAGCCCCAAGAGGGAAAACTGTGTGCAGGGGAAGAGACTGCCTACGCAAGCAATTGGAGTACAAAGGTACTCAATTGAAGTAAATAAATGATTTATAAGGAGAGCCCTCAGTCGCACAACCAACCTCCGACCTCAGGAGGAAACGGCTGCCACTGGTTTGCACCTAGAAGGTGTCAACTGTGAAACATCCTAGGGCTCTCCTGTGAATTTTAGTGCTAAATAACTCAGAAGTGCTATTTGTGCAAACAAATAAAAAAAAAGTGCACTGCGAGCAGTCTCTTCCCCTGAACCAGGGGGGCAAAAGAACCAAGTGTCCAAATTCAATCTATTGAAGCCACAGGAAGATACTTAGCTTCTCTGGTGAGCAGTCAGAAAGTCGCCAAACGTCCAACGGGACTCCGTTTCGGGGGAGCACTCCCCCTTCCTCAGGAACGACTGACGCTAAGCAGGAGCCTAAAAATCAAAGGCAAGAGCAGATTGGCAATAGTAGAAAATGGCGCTTGAACCAGAACAGACGCCTCTGATTTAAACCTGCAGACGCGCGTCGAAAATCAAGAAATTCCATCGCGACGCTGATGATTATGCCAAGGGTAACATTTACTCTTGGCTAGCCTTTAAAGAAACAGGTCAAAAAATTACACCTACACAAACATTAACTGATTTAGACACAGCCTCTAGCAGTGGCTCTGACGAGCCCAGTGTCAGATCTAGATCTCCAGTTTTTTTACCCCGGGGGGGGCGGGGCGGTCGACGAAGATCCAGGGGAGGAAAACAGAGGGGAACCAACAGAGGCCATTATACCAACATGGATCCGCAGTTGCGTCCACAAACCAGGTCATCTGTCCCGGTCAATCCATAGTTAACAATTTGTCTGGTATTCCCCTGTCTGTTGACCAATTGAGTGTCTTGAATAGGGGCCTGTCCTTCGTTCCTTCCTCCCGTTACGATCCTTTCACAACACGCTGCAACATCGAACGCTTCGTCAGATCCCTTCAGATTAAACTGTTTTTTCATAATCAACCAGGTGTGGGGGATTCTTCTATCTTTAGGACCCCTTCCACCTGGCAACCTCCGGGTCCCCTTGACCCAGCTCTCCATACTTTTCGGGAGCTGGTTCTCAGGGACCTTCACACATTAGAACTGTCTCTTCAGAAGAAACATCAAAGTTATTCTAATATGTCGTCCTCTGAATTTAGGGCTCTCACGGAGCTGGCTAACGACACTCAGCGAGTTTTTAAACCGGCTGATAAGGGGGGCTCTATCGTGGTTTTGAGTAATCATCAATATACCACGGAAATCTACAGGCAGTTAGCAGACTCTCGTTTCTACACCAGATTGACAGGGGACCCTACTGATGCCCTGGTCAGCACCATAGCCACAATAGTTGATGTGGCCTTTATGGATGGCCAACTTACCAAAGCTGAGGCCAAATTTTTGAAGTTAACCTCTCCCCGCCGTCCGATTTTCTACACCGTCCCTAAAATTCACAAAACCATCTCTCCTCCCCCAGGGAGACCCATCGTGTCCCTCAGGGGCACGGTATTGGAACCTCTGTCTAAATTTATCGACTGGTTCCTGAAACCTTTGGTCGTCAAGGCGAGCTCTTACCTTAAAGACACAACACACTTTTTGTCTATCATTTCGCAATTCACTGATATACAAGACATGGATGTTCTGGTGACTTTTGATTTGGAGTCCCTGTACTCCAATATCCCACAATCCGCGGCCTTTGATTTAATTTTTTTTTTTTTTTTTTTTTGTAAATTATCTTTATTGTCAACAGCAAAGGAACACACAACCACGAGTGAAACATCAGAAAGCAGAGTATCCAAAAACAGTACAGGATATCAGAACAACAAAGAACCGCAGTACAAAAATCCCATGTGTGGGTTCCCCTCACAATTGACATTTTAAAATACCAAACCCCACCACACAAACACACACCAATCCCATTCACGCAACCCAGACCACAACAAGCATCCCCCACACATACCACTAGACAGCCAAACATCCAAGCAACCCAATCCCCCCCCCCTACATCCACACCGGTGCAGCCACCCGAGAAAGATCAAAAACAAAAACAAAAGCAAAAGCAGAAACAGGAAGACAGAGGGAGAAAGCGCTACCCCCCCCACTAGGAACCAAATCAAGAAGAGGAAGACATGCCCTCCGACTCCAAGCCAGAGCAGAGCTGTAACACCTTCTGCCACAGCTCCCGATAGCATCGGTGAATCAAACTCCCAGCCTTGGGAAGACGCTGAAGCTCATAGCGCCCCACCATAGCCAACCGAGCCAGCCAATGCGGAAAGGCTGCAACAGACTCGTCCACCCAATGCTGCAACAGGAGCTTTTTTACTACCAAGACAGCCATGTAAAGAACCCTGCGTTGAGGGAACGTGAGCCCCCCCTCAATCAATTCACGCTGATCCCCCAAGAGCAGAAACCCATAAGACCATGGTATAGCTCGGTGTAGAAGGCGCTCCAAAAAGGGGAGAACCTGCAGCCAGATAGCAGAAGAAGGGCACTCCAAAAAGTGGTGAGTTAGGGTACCCACGAAACGCTTACATTTACCACAAACTGCGTCCTCCCAAAGGCCCATACGAGCTCCCTGAGCCCGAGATAAATAAGCCCGATGCAAAATTTTAAATTGCATTTCCCTAAAGTCCGTAGAACCCCCCATGGCGTGCACGGTGGCAAAGAGATCAAGAAAGGCCTTACGGTCCAAGGCAATACCGAGCTCCGATTGCCACCGGGAGGCCAAACGGTCAATAGATCCCAAATCCGAAGCGGCCTTCAGAATCCGATACCAAGTAGCCAATTTGTTGGAAGCTGGAGAGACCTGAAAAAACTGAACATCCAAGGGACCACTGAGCCAAGCATCCCCCCAGCGGCGGGCAAGAGATAAGTAATAATGCCGGGCCTGGAGATAAGCCCAGAAGTGAGTCCTAGGCAAGTGCCAGTGGGTCTGCAGCTGTTCAAAAGAAGGAAACCGCCCCCCCCCCCACGGAGACAATATCATGAAGTGTTCTTCCCCCTCTCTGCTCCCACTGCCGGAACCAGGCGTGTCCCACTCCAGGCGGGAAGTCGGAGTTCCCATATAACTGCAACAAAAGAGATGCAGCCGGAGATTTCCCCTGCCGCCGTCTCCACCACCGCCACGCCCGCCTCATAGGCAAGAGATATGCAAACTTAGCCCCCCCTCCCGGTATAACCGACAATGGGATATGCAAAAGAGACAAGACCGAATGAGGGGCACACCACGACTCCACCCAACTCTGGGAAGAGAACTTATAACACCCCGACCATCCTTCATGAATAAAGCGGAACAAAGCGGCCACATTATAATAGCGAAGATCAGGAAGATTTAAACCACCCCTATATTTATCCAAGGCCAAGGTAGCAGAGCTAATCCGAGCCCGCTTATGACGCCAAACAAAAGAGGAGATAAGCGAACGAAACAGACGCACCTCCTTAGCATTAACCCAGAGCGGGATAGCCTGCAACGGATACAAAATCTTGGGAAGGAGGACCATCTTAGTCAAAGCCACACGACCCCAAACCCCCAGGGGAAGTTCTCTCCATTTCTCACACAAATGCCGGATCTCCTCCAAATGACGGAGCACATTATAGCGATACAGAAGCTTGAGATCAGGACTTAAATATACTCCCAGATATCGCATCGGCCCCTTCACCGGGGGAATCTCAAGGCTCGCGTGCCAAGCCTCCACTCGGGTAGACCGCAAAGGAAGAAGTTCAGATTTATCACAATTAACTCGCAGCCCAGAAATATCGCCAAAGGAGCGGACCAAGGCGAGAACCCGCCCCAAATCCCTCCGGGGATCATCCAGATAAAGAAGAATATCATCGGCAAAAAGATTAATGCGACTCTCCTGGTCTCCAATATGAATGCCCCGAAGATCCGGATCAGCTCGAATCCTAGCCGCCAATGGCTCAATAGCTAACACAAAAAGCAACGGGGACAACGGACATCCCTGTCGCGTCCCCCTACCTAAAGCAAACGGTGCAGTAAACTGACCATTAACCAGCAGCCTGGCCTGTGGCTGGATATATAAGCTGCTGATCCAATGATGAATAGCACCGTCTATGCCAAACTGCCGCAGAATCCAAAAGAGATATTGCCAAGAGATACTATCAAAGGCCTTTTCCATGTCCAGGCCTACAATAGCCGATTCTCCAGTCAGGCCACGCCGGGAATGGAGGGCCATCAAGGCTCTAACTAAGTTCATTGACGCGTAACGTCCTGGCACAAATCCAGCCTGGTCCTCGTGGATCAAGAGCGGCAAAAAGACATTCAAACGACGTGCCAAAAGAGCGGCAAAGAGTTTGGCATCCTGATTAAGGAGGGAGATAGGTCGATAGGAACCCACCTGTGCCGCATCCTTGCCAGGCTTAGGCAGCAGCACCACATGGGCCATATTAGGAGACCCCAAACCGCGAGACTCAGAGAGTGCATTAAACGCTCCCGCCAAAGCCGGAGAGATCTGATCCGACAGAATCTTATAATACTCAGATCCAAACCCATCCGGGCCTGGTGCCTTAGTTAACTTAAGCTGCTTGATACCAATCTGCACTTCTTCGGGACTAATAGGGGCATTCAATTGTCCCAACTGGGCGTCCGTCAACCGAGGGAGCCGAAGCCCCTGAAAGAAAGCATCCCGGTCAGCGTCCGAGAACGGTCTATTCGCATACAGAGATTCATAAAAGTGAACAAATTGCTGCTGAATCTGGCGCTCCTGCGTGTAACAGGTACCCTTGTGGTCTCTGATGGAGAGGATAACCTGCCTGGTACGCGGAGGCCGGACCAAATTAGCCAACAACCTCCCTGTCTTACCTCCCCAGGCATACAATTTATACCGTTGAAAATAAATATCGCGGGAAGCCCTCTGCGTCAGGATGGCATCGATCTGCCGCCGAACGTCCAAGAGGCGAAGTTTGTCGTCCAGTGAGAGAGAAGTACAATGGCGCGCCCGCAGCTGTCGAAGCTCCCCCGACAGAGTCAACAATTCCGCATCCAGAGACCGCCGTTTACGAGACAGATAAGCAATAATAAACCCTCGCAGGACCGCCTTGGAGGCCTCCCAATAAGTCACTGGACCAACATCTTCGGTATGATTGTGCGAACTATACTCCAACCACTGTTCCCGAAGAAATTTATGAAAGTCGAGATCTCGATAGAGAGAGCATGGAAATTTCCAGTGGCGTTCCCCAGGATCCGACGTGAACTGAAGCTCCATGACGACTGGTGAATGATCCGACAGGGGAACCTCCTCGATATCAATCCCAGACACTCTGGAGAGCAGAGAGGGCGACACCAACAAGTAATCCAATCTGGCATATACATTGTGGGGATGCGAATAGAAAGTGTAAGTACGCTCCGCAGGGTGCAAAATCCTCCAAGTGTCCAACAGCTGCAACTGGCTAAGCAAAAAGTTCACCCCCTTGGCTCCGTGGTCCCTGGTCCCACCCTTAGCCGGGCTACAATCTAGTGCGGGATCAGCGGTAATATTGAAGTCCCCTCCTACCACCGGTTGATACTCAGGATACATGGCTATCTTGGCAAGCAAATCCGAGAAAAATTTATGATTATACACATTAGGAGCATACACATTGCACAATAGCCACTTATGACCCCATAGTTCCCCCAAAGCAATAACATAGCGGCCATCACGATCTTGGAGAACTTTATGAACATGGAAGGGCAACTGTTTATGAATAAGAATGGCAACCCCTCGCTTCCGGGCACCAAAGGAGGACGAACAGACCTCGCCTACCCATTCTCGCCGCAGCTTGAGATGCTCCGCAGCCGAAAGATGGGTTTCTTGCACAAAAGCGATATCCGTCCCCCTCCTTCGGAACCACGACAACAATTTTTTCCTCTTAATAGGGGAATGGATCCCGTCTACATTTAACGTAGATATGGTCAACTTAGTCATAATGAAAAAAATGTCCCAAAGGCAAGAACAGTATACCTGAAAATAGTAGAGACGGGCTGCCCCCCAGCTAGGCCTCCCATCTGGAACCCAGAGAACCAGAAACCCCCCAAGCAGGAGCTCAGAACAAAGAATCCAGTACATCCACCCCCGGGATCGCTGCACCCCCACACACACAGTCTACTCCACAACCCATTCAAACCACAGCCATCCAACCCCACACACAAACACAACATCCCCCCCCCCTAACCCCCCACCCCCAACCCCCCCTACCCTCCAACCACAACCCACCCCCCGAAAAAACACTATCCCAGAGCCATCCCCAGAACCCCCCAGCACAGAATGAAAAAATGGGGAACAGCCCCACCCCCTCCCCCATGAGAAACAATCCCCGTAGTCATCCCCAAAAATCCCACCCCTGACAAAACAGAATAAGGAAAGGGAAAAAACAATATACAGCACACCCCAAAACACAAGCAACCCAAAATCCCCTACAGAGCACTCAAGAACCCCGGGTCTCCTAAAACAAAGAGAGAGTACTGACAGATGTACAATAATAAAGCTCACCCCCCACAGCAAGAAACAACACTGCCCATGTAGTCCCAGCTGAAAAAGCAAACAACAACCAGAGAGAGAAAAGGAAGAAGGCTTGGAACCATGAAACCAGTCCAGCCCTCATCCCAACAGCAAGGGATCACGGCAAAAACACCAAACCTTGCCAGTCCCCAGTCCCTCCAACCTCCCCCGCTCACGCCAGCCAAGACCAGCCAACAGGGCATCAGGAATCGCAAGGCCACAGTCCACTCCACCGGCCAGCAGGCAGGAAATCAAGAGGCAAAAAACTGGATGCAGAACGCCCCGACCATGCGGCTCAAACCACCCGATCAGCTGCAGGGACTCCTCCGTTGTCGGCCACAGGCAGGGAATCCAAATAGCGTTGGGCCTCCGCACGATCAGGGAAGGTGTAAGGCTTTCCCTCCCGCCAGACACGCAGAGACGCTGGGTAGACTAGCGCGAAGCGCACTCCTCTCCGATGGAATGCTGTGCACAGGGGCGCCATTTCTCTGCGGAGGGACGCCACGTGGAGGGAGTAGTCGTTGAATAGCAGCAGCTTCCGCCCCTCATATTCCAGCAGACCGGCTTTCCTGTAAGCATGAAGGATGATGTCTTTCTCTCTCCAATTCAGGTAACGCGCTATTGCTGCTCGTGGACGGTTAGAGTCTCCCGAGCGCTGCCCCAGGCGATGAGCCCTTTCGCACAGAAAGCCCGCCACTGGCGGCGCCAGGCCCAGCTGCGTCGGGAGCCATACTTGGAAAAAGTTATACAGATCCTGATCCGCCCGAAACTCCGGCAGACCCACCACCCGTAAATTATTCCTCCGCTGGCGGTTCTCTTGGTCATCTAGCCGGCTGGTGAGGTTGACCACCTGAGCCCTCAAGGCGATCACACTTTCCCGATCTTGTGAAGCCGCGTCCTCCCCATCGGAAATGCGCTGCTCCACCGCTGCGATACGGGTGGCGTGGGTCTCAAAGCGCTCATTTATGCCCTCCACTGCAGACTGCAGTTTGTGCAAACGATCTTCTAGGGCAGCGGTAACCATGCGGGAAATTTCCTGGGCCCATTCTCCCCACTGTGCCGGCGCCGAAACGGGAGCCGGGGACGCCGCCATCTTAGACCCAGATAGGGCCGACTTCTGCTTAGGTGTCTTTGCTACCCGTACCGGCATACCAGGTCCCAGCGGCCCGGCGAGTTGCCCCTCGCACACGCCCAACCGTAGCACAAAAACCGGGGGGAGCTGAGATATCCAGCCAGCAGTTTAAAGGTAGTTAAGCCGGTGTTAGAAGACCCGAGGTCAGAGAGCTCGAAAAACACGTCCGCTCACTCCAGACTCATCACGTGACCCCCGGCCTTTGATTTAATATCTAGACTGTTCATGCAGGAGGTCCAACACGAAAGAATCAGGGCAGACTTGCTTATCCAATTGGCTGAGTTGGTCCTCTACCGGAATTACTTCCAATTTGATGATACGTTTTTTCTCCAGACTCATGGAGTAGCAATGGGCACTGCAGCGGCCCCCAGCATTGCAAATCTCTATGTGTCTGCGTTCGAAGAACAATTTTTATACCCAGCAGCATGGCAGCGATATATTAAAACATGGCTCAGATTCATTGATGACGTGTTTTGCGTCTGGACGGGTCCTGCTGAATTGCTTCCTTATTTCTTAGACTGGCTTAACACCTTAGACCCCAATCTGAGATTCACCATGTCTTTCGATAATCAAAAAATTGCTTTTTTGGACGTTTGGGTTCAGAAGAATAACAACATTCTAGTCACCACTCTGTATAGAAAATCCGTGGAAGTGAATAATTATTTGGACTATACCAGCTGTCATCCCATCAAACTCAAGCAGTCAGTGCCTATCAGTCAATTTCTACGCGTAAGTAGACTTTGTACTGATGTGGGCGAGTTCCGTAGGCAGGCTCGAATACTGTATGCTCGATTCAGGGAACGGGGGTATCCTCACAAAGTTTTATCTCAAGCTTACAACAGGGCTTTGTTTGCCAATAGGTCCCTGTTACTTTCTCAGGCCCCCCAAAGTGTGGATGCCAAGACCATTTGAGTGCTAACGTTCTCTGATCAAGCCCACGAGGTGGCCCGGAGCATCAGGTCCCATTGGCACATTCTCCAGTTTCACCCTGATTTCCAGGATCTTCCATGCATAGCCTATTCACGTCCCAGGAATATTGCTGATCGCGTAGTTCATTCAAAATACATCTCTGAACGTACTCATGGCCGTTCGGGGGGTCAACATGACAAGTGTGGGAACAATTGTGATATATGCTCCATTACTATTACAGGTACTATGTGGGAACACCCAAGAACCCATAAACAGTACGTCCACAGATCAAACACTACATGTACATCTAAGTGGGTTATATATATTATTATATGCCCATGTGAGATGATATATGTGGGACGTACTCAAAGGGCCATTAGAACTCGCTTGATAGAACATCGCAGTCGGATTAACACCAGATCCATGACTTCCCCTATGGTACCTCACTGTATACAACTCGAACACGCGTTTCATGACCTGAGATGGGTGGTTATTGAACAGGTCTATACAGACTACCAAGGTGATAAACTCACCCATTTGCAAAGGAGGGAACAATACTGGATTTACGAACTTCAATCATTGATTCCCACAGGACATAATGACTTCATCGAATGGCATCACATGTTTTGATCGACAGTTCTTTTTCTTTTTCTCTTTTTATGATATATTTTCCGTGATCAATAGTATATCATCAGTAGTTCGTTCATCACTCTCTTTCAATCTGCACCTGGTTGGGTCATGTGATTTGTTATGAACACACCCCCTGGTCTGCAGGTTTAAATCAGAGGCGTCTGTTCTGGTTCAAGCGCCATTTTCTACTATTGCCAATCTGCTCTTGCCTTTGATTTTTAGGCTCCTGCTTAGCGTCAGTCGTTCCTGAGGAAGGGGGAGTGCTCCCCCGAAACGGAGTCCCGTTGGACGTTTGGCGACTTTCTGACTGCTCACCAGAGAAGCTAAGTATCTTCCTGTGGCTTCAATAGATTGAATTTGGACACTTGGTTCTTTTGCCCCCCTGGTTCAGGGGAAGAGACTGCTCGCAGTGCACTTTTTTTTTATTTGTTTGCACAAATAGCACTTTTGAGTTATTTAGCACTAAAATTCACAGGAGAGCCCTAGGATGTTTCACAGTTGACACCATCTAGGTGCAAACCAGTGGCAGCCGTTTCCTCCTGAGGTCGGAGGTTGGTTGTGCGACTGAGGGCTCTCCTTATAAATCATTTATTTACTTCAATTGAGTACCTTTGTACTCCAATTGCTTGCGTAGGCAGTCTCTTCCCCTGCACACAGTTTTCCCTCTTGGGGCTAGGGAGACTCGTTTTGTTACCAATACAGAGCAAGCAGTGGCTTCCCCCATGTCTTTCTCAATAACAGACTATGGACTTTTCCTCCAGGAACTTGCCTAAACCTTTCTTAAAATCAGCTACACTATCTGCTCTTATCACATCCTCTGGCAACATGTTCCAGAGCTTAACTATTCTACGAGTGAAAAAAATTTCCTCTTATTGGTTTTAAAAGTATTTCCCTGTAACTTCATCAAGTGCCTTTGTAATTTTTGACGAAGTGAAAAATCGATCCACTTGTACCCGTTCTACTCCACTCAGGATTTTGTAGACTTCAATCATATCTCCCCTCAGCTGTCTCTTTTTCAAGCTGAAGAGCCCTAACCATTTTAGTCTTTCCTCATGCGAGAGGAGTTCCAACCCCTTTATCATCTTGGTTGCTCTTCTTTGAAACTTTTCTAGCGCCACTATATTTTTCTTGAGATAAGGAGAGCAGAATTGAATGCAATACTCCAAATGAGGTCGCATCATGGAGCGATACAGGGGCATTATGACATTCTTAATCTTGTTAACCAACCCTTTTTTAATAATTCCCAGCATCCTGTTTGCTTTTTTTGGCCGCCACCGCACATTGGCGGAAGGTTTCATCGTATAGTCTACAATGATACCCAGATCCTTTTCTTGGGCGCTAACCCCCAAGGTGAACCCTAGCATCCGGTAACTGTGATTCAGGTTATTCTTCCCATACATTTAGGGGGGGAAGATGAGCCTGCCCACAGAACCAGGGGCCTAAAGGCGGCATACTCTCAAGTCCCCACATCCACTCTGTAGAACTTTGTAAAAGTGTGAAGAGTAGCCCAAGTAGCTGCTCTTAGCCCTAAGAGTCTTAATCAAAGGAAGGTAGTTTTTGTAGTAAATGTTTCATTTAACAAGATATGTAGAAGTTATAATTAAGGACTCTGTTTGCCAACATTTTGATACAGGCAACGTCCAAATTTGTCCATATTTCGCCCCTCTCTTCCAGGTGGCGTCAAGGCACAGACCTTTGAAGCAAAGGACTTTTTTTTTAAAAGTTGACTCCAGAACTAGTGACTGATTTTGAAGCTGTGGTATATTAAATCCTGGAGAAGAAATGATTCTATAAATAGAATCCAACTTTCTTAGAGCAACTGTAATGATCAAGGGTGTTTCCCATTTCTTGTGAAGAGTCTCTTTGAGAATACCATGCAGCGGCAATTTTAGGAGCTTATTTGGAGGCTCATCAGAGTCCAAGGCTTCCAAGTATTCAGCACTGAAGGCAGTCAGCCTCTAGTTTAATAGGCAGGTCTTTGCCTAGCTGTCTAATATATTTGGTAAAAGACAGTCTTTCTGTAGGAGATCTTGACTTTGATTGAATGCTCTGAGGGGACTGTGCCAAAGGGGTGTCATAAGCCTCAGTTGCAGAATCAGAGAGGTCATCTTCTGAATCAGACTGTAAATCAGAGTCATAAAGAAGCTTTGGAGAAGGCAAGTGTTGAGAAGATTTGTGTTGCCTACAACTTTGGTACCAATCCGAGGTTCGGTGTAAAGTTCTTTTCCACTTTGACGTGTGTGATTTGGATCGAAGCTTCCTGAATTTGGAACATCGAGTCGAAGAAGAGGAATGTCGATGTCTGGACAAAGTGGAATGATGCACCAATGGAGAACTGGATGTTAGATTCGATGACAGACATTGTGGAGTAGCACATCGTGTTGAGGATCGATGATGACTCGATGAAGATCTATATCTATGTTCTATAGGAGAGCTGACTATGGTACAATGGGGTCTCGTGACAGTATGCTCAGACTGGGCCAGTACCGAGGGAGTCGATGTAAATGTTGGTGCATTGAGTTTGAACATATCACCAACTTCTCTCCAGAAGAACTCATTGAGTTTCTCCCTAAAAGAAAACACATGTACCTAGACTACTGCAACATCCTCTACCTCCCCTGCCCTGCAATAATGATTAAACAATTACAGACAATTCAGAATACAGCTCTGAGACTCGTCTACTCACTGAAGAAACATGACCACATTACTGAGGCTTTCATCAACTCACATTGGCTTCCAATCCAGGAAAGAATACAATTTAAATTCTACTGTATACTATTTAAAACTATAAATGGAGACAGCCCAATCTACCTAAACGATCGCCTCATCCAAACTACCTCTACCAGGCATAGAAAAACACACACCCCATTCACTTACCCCCCAATCAAAGAAGTAAAACGGAAAAAAATATACGATGGCCTACTAGCTACTCAAGCAGCAAAAATAGATAACCAAATCTCCAACCTATTGATAACAATCCCAGACTACAAGATGTTCAGAAAGGAAATAAAAGCTATACTCTTCAAGAAATCCCTTAATAAAGCTTAAAACCATGAATACCCCTTCTTACCATCCCCTCCCCAACCCCTGATCCTTCTTATCCCTCTCTTGGAAATGATCTAACTTTGTAACCCTTCTTCCATAACTCTTTTTGTAATCCACTTTTAACCGAAAGGTAATGGCGGAATAGAAATCTGTAATGTAATGTACTGTTGGCTTATCTGCTGGTACCATTGGTGAAGCGACTTGCCTTGCAGAGGGTGACCTCGATGAGGATGCACACCTCAAGGGAGAGACAAACCGCAAGAGTGAATGTCGCTGTCTGGTCTACATCAAGGGACTTTATGCTGTTGCAACCTGTGATAGTGTCTGGAAGCCTAGCGGCTTCTTAGCTAGCTTCCCTGATGGTGCAAGAACTCTCGATACTGATGTAGGAGTCTGTGATGTTGATGGGTGTGATGTCTTGTTGGTGTCCATGGCCGCGTTGAACAATTTCTCCTGCTGAAGCCGACAACGTTTGATGGAGTGCTACTGTAAGATGGAACACCGGGCACAAGATTCCATCCGGTGTTCAGGTCCAAGATACTGCAGGCACCAACTATGAGCGTCAGTGAAGGAAATCTTGTTTGTGGAAGAAAAGCACACCACGATATTTCCTACAGAAATATAGACGCATAATAGCAGAAAAAGTCAAACAGACCAACTACTCTGCTCTTCCACAGAAGCCCTTAACTTTTCTTCTCTTACTAAAAACAAGAAGTAAAATAACTCTGCGAGACCATTAAGAAATTATTGTAGCAGAAGATCATATGAGGTCATCAATTTAGTAAATAACACCAGGACACTTAAAATGATTCCAACAGTGAATCAAGATTACAGGCTTTCGTGAGCACCATGGAGGAGTTATGAGTCTTACGTGACTGTATTATGTTAGAAATAGTCTAGAGATCACAACATTGTTGTGGGCATTCCAGAATCCACACTCAGGGCCAGATTCTCAAAACTTAAGGTTGGGTAAAGTTAAGGGTAGGCAGGCTTCGGCGTGGCAGGGAGGGAGGAAGGCAGGCTCCGGCGCAGCAGGGTGGACGAAGGACGAAGGCTGGAAGGCAGTGAGGGGGAGGGGGCATGAACTTGGGACATGGGAGGGAAGAGGACGAAGGACAAAGGCTGGAAAGCAGTGAGGGGGCACAAACTCAGGACATGGGAGGGAGGGAATAGAAAGGGACAATTGTTGGGCCTGAGTGAAGAAAGAAGGAAGGAAGGAAGGAGACTCATGAAATCACCAGACAACAAAGGTAGGAAAAATGATTTTATTTTCAATTTAGTGATCAAAATGTCAGTTTTGAGCATTTATATCTGCTGGGTATATAGTGTGTGTATATGAAAAATGAAAGGAACAGCCTGGCAAGAAAGGGGAGACGGGGTGCTGAGCCTGGCAAGGAGTGAGGGGGGGCTGGATGGAGAGCCTGGAATATAGTACACAATTTGGTTCAGAATGGGCTTTTTTTCTTGTTTTCCTACTCTAAATCTAGGGTGCGTCTTGATGGTCCGGTGCGTCTTATGGAGCAAAAAATACAGTAATCGTGTAACTTTAGACCGTGTACTGAAACATTCGGCCCAGAGATGATAAACATTATATACCTAGGTGCTCACAAGAAAATTTTCAAAAAATTGAGAGTTATTCAGAATACTGCCCCTCGCCTCATTTTTGGTTTAAAAAAAATGGGAGCATATCACTCCTTTTTATTTAAAACTCCATTGGCTGCCGATAAAGAGTCGAGAATTCTGTTCAAATTTTCTTGTATTTGTTATAAATCAGTTTTGGGTTTGTTACCAGGTTATCTTGTGTCTCATTTTTCTTTGAGTTACGCCAAAAAGACCACACGTAGAGTGTACTTTTTTTCATATCCCTCCATAAAATCCTGTCGTTTTAAGAAGTTCCTTGAGAGAACCCTCTCATTTCAAGCCGCTAAATTAATGTATGGCTTGGAAAAAATTATGTTAAGAGGTCTCTTCCTATCTTGATTTTAGAAAATTGTTAAAGACTGAACTCTTTGATAGGCTGGTATCTTAATGCATTCGGCTTCATTTTTTCAATCAAGTTCCTTATATTCCACTTGATGTATTTTATCTGTTCTATGTATTACTTCTTTCCTTGCCATGCCAGTATTTTCTGCATTATATTGTAAATGCTTTCTGTCTTTATCTGTTTTTAAGTCCATTATTCTAATTTGTATTTTATCTGTATCCTATGTATTAGCTCACCTTGTTGTGAACTGCTTAGATCTTTTTCAGTATGGCAGTTTATAAGAATAAAATTATTATTATTAAAATGAAATACATCTTAAAAAGGATGTAGTGGAAAGATACTTCAAAGTAATTATATGAGCCTTCTGGAAAATACTGTGAACATTGATGGTACAGTGGAAGACGTGTTTCAGTAAAAAACCTGGTTGATCCTACTTATAAGATAAAGCAGAGAACCATTCTGCTTTTTAAACATGGTAAGAAAACTAACTTAACAGGCTCTACACCCACGTTAGATTCCACCACTTGTCTTAACATGTTTGCATCCAGAGAACAGGAAAAAGATCACCTTACAGGCTCTACACCAGGGGTGTCAAAGTCCATCCTCGAGGGCCGCAATTCAGTCGGATTTTCAGGATTTCCACAATGAATATGCATGAGATCTATTTGCATGCACTGCTTTCATTGTATGCCAATAGATCTCATGCATATTCACTGGGGAAATCCTCAAAACTCAAATGGATTGTGGCTCTCAAGGAGGGACTTTGACACCCCTGCTCTACACCCATAGTGGATTCCTGAAGTAGTATGGAAAGGCAGTTGCAACGTGGATCGATTAACAGGTTCTACACCCATGTTAGATTCCCCCACTAATCTGTGTGTGATTGAATCCAAACAACAGGAAAAAGACCACCTTAGAAGCTCTACAGCAAAGGTGGATTCCTGTCACAGTAACCCGAAGAAAATCATTTATGTCGTTGTTTTGGACCCATACTGACGCTCCAAGATAAGCGGCTAAGCCACCTGTGATAAAACAATCAATTTATTTTCTTATTCATTGTGTCATGATGACATTTAGATGAAGAATGTCAATACGCCGATGAAGAACGTTGACAGTTTAATGAACTGACTCGATGATTGAGGATGAACGTCAATGCATTAATGTAGTTTTTGCGGACATATGATGTTTCAAAGATGCTCCAATGCTCTGAAGATGAACATCGACGATGACTTGAAGAACAGTGGCTGAGATGGAATTGATGTCTTCGGTACCCCTCCAGTGAAATACTCCCTCAAACAGCAACTAATGCTCTGTAAGTAAGTCAGTCGATGAAAACGATGCGGAGCAATGCGCATAAAGTAATTGACCCTGAAACCAATATCCTGTGCAGGTTGTCAAGGGGTAGAAGACTTCAAAGAGGATGCATATCCAATAGGAGACGCAATCTGCACAGAAGGAGTCACCAGTGTCGAAGTGGAGTTATTGCTCGATGATGGATTCTGGGACAGGTACCATCGATATAGATGCCCCAGTACTGAAGAAGAACTGCTATATGCAAGGAAATACTGCATAAAGGTTCTATGATCATTGATGCTACTATGTAAGAACCACCTGGAGAAAGTACCATTGTTGAATATGCTACACTTAGTATGGGTAGGTACTGATGGAGCGATGTATGAAGATGAGGCACTGCACTTCAAAACAATCTGTATCGATGTTCATCAATGAAGTGGAAGCAACATGACAATGTAGCATCAAGTGGTATTGAAGGTGCCAAAGGCATCAAAGTGTGAATGCTTGCAAAGACGATGTGCTTCAGAATGACCACCTGTATCATTCAGAAAGCCATGCATTAAATGGACTCAATGCTTAATTGATAGAACACTGCCCACTGTGATGCATCTGTGTCGACATGGTTAAAACATCGGTATCAAAAGGCATGCATCAAATAAACTCGATGATCATATGCCATTGATGCAAGCAGTTGAAGATAATGTCATTGTGATGCCTCTTTGTCAACATGATTGAAACATCAGTACAGAAGGCATGCATCAAATAGACTTGATGCTAATATGCCACTGATGCAAGCAGATGGAAGTATCGATGTTGCTGCGATACATCTGCATTGACATGGTTGAAACATTACATTACATTAGTGATTTCTATTCCGCCATTACCTTGCGGTTCAAGGCAGATTACAAATGAATTGTCAGGACATTAGAAGTGTGTTGGGAGTAGTTAGTACATTTCTTTAAGTTGCTAAGGATTATATCTGAATTGTCATGATATTAGAAGTACATAAGGAGTAGTTGCAAGTGATGCTTGGGTTAGTTCAGACTGTGTTAGTTCGGTTTTATGTGTTTTTTTGAATAGAAGGATTTTTATTTCTTTTTTGAAGGTTTTGTAGTCTGAGGTCGAGGTCAATAGATTGTAGAGTTGGATGTCAAGTGTTGCAGCTCAAGTGGTTAGGAGGTTGTTGTATAGTTTTTTTCGTTTGACATTTTTGGTTGGAGGGTATTTGAATGGTGCGTGGGTTCTCCTATGTCTGGTTAAGGTGGATTGAATTAGTCGATTGTTCCAATAAGCTGAGCTGTCTCCGTTTATTGCTTTAAATAGTAGGCAGTAAAATTTGAAGTGTACTCTCACTTGTATTGGGAGCCAGTGAGTTGTGGTATGCATCTGTGATGTGGTCGAATTTCTTCAGCGAGTAGACCAGTCTTAGGGCTGTGTTTTGTATTGTTTGTAGTTGTTTCATCATGGTTGCTGGGAAAGGGAGATATAGTATGTTGCAGTAGTCTATTAGACCTAGGATTAAGAATAGTACCAAGAGTTTGAATTGTTTTCCGTCGAAGAATTTTCGAACTTGTCTTAGGTTTCTCATGACTGCAAATGATTTTTTTATTGTTTTGTGGCTGCATTGTACAGCCTCTGTCTATCAGTACTCCCAGGAGTTTTAAGGTGGGTTGAATGGGGTATGTTATAGAGTTTATGACCAGTTTTGTTACTGTTGGGGTTTTGTTATTTTCGAGTAGGATGAAGTTTGTTTTGTCAGGATTTAGTTTTAGTTTGTGGTCTTTCATCCATGTTGCTACTGTTTCAAGTGTTCTGTGTATTGTGTCTGCCATGGATGATGCTGGTTGATCAAACGGAAGGAGAATGGTGATGTCGTCTGCATAGCTGTAGGAGGTTAGGCCTTGTTTGTCTAGGTAGGAGCTGAGGAAGGCAATGTATAAGTTGAAGAGTGTTGGAGAAAGAGGTGATCCTTGGGGTACTCCGCAGGGGTTGGACCATGGCTTGGATTTTTCTTTGTTTGTTTTAACTCTGTATGTTCTGAATTGTAGAAATCCTTTAAACCATGATAGTACCTTACCACTTCTATTGAGTCTAGTATTTGTAGAAGGATGTCATAGTCTACCAGGTCAAAGGCTGCGGAGAGATCTAGTTGGATAATCAGCATTTTTTTGCCTGTGCTGAGGCATTGTCTAGCGGCGTACAGAAGCCACCAATGAAGGTATGGATGTCTACCAGTAATGGCAAGTCCCAGTCACTGGAAATCCAACTCCAGTCTTATATGTGAAATAAGAAAGAAACAAAAGAAGAAAAATTTTGACATTAAACAATATAGCTTCTCTTCTCCTAAACCACAGCCCCGGAAGTCAGATATAGTCGAAGAGGGCAAGCCGGAGTAAAGTAGAAATAAGGCTGAAAATTCATCGATGATCCCGGTATGAAGGGAGGATGGAACTTTGCATGAGGGATGTTGAACTTTGAAAGAAATCTGTTCTTAAAGAAAGTCCAAAATTTCTGTCTAATAATAATAATTTATTTTTTTATTAAACTACTGTTCTTAATTTGCTGTATACTCCCTATATTTAAACTGCTGCACAGACTCGTATGTCCAAGTATTTAAATCTACTGTATAATCTTGTATGTCCAATTACACTCCATTGTGAATGTTTACTTGTAAACCGTTCTGAGCTACTGGGAGGACGGGATAAAAATCTAAATAAATAAATAAAAAACTGAAACATTTCAGTGAAGAAATACAATTCAATAAAATACTTATACCTATTTAAAATACATCACTAATATATTGTTAAATTTGTCAAATAAATAGGTTTTCAACAATTTCCTAAATTTGAAGTAAGATTGAGATTGAACAATCAAAGGACATATCTAGGAGTTCATCTTCCCTGCTTGAAATGCTAATATTCTATCCAGGGAGTTTTTATACCGAAATGCCTTTGAAGAGAGGAAGGTGAACATACCGGAGTTTCTTGTATATTTATTTGACTTAAATAATTTCAAATGAGAAACCAAATAAAAAGGTAATAAACCGAAAAGTGCCTTAAAACAGATGCACTCAAATTTAAAAATCAATCTGGCCTCGAATGGAAGCCAATACAAAGGAACTTACTTGGTCATATTTCTTCAGTCCAGAAATCAAACAAACAGCGGCATTTTGAACCAATCGCAGTCTTAATAAGGTCTTTTTTGTTAACCTCAGATAAATGATGTTACAATAGTCTAGGGTGGACAATATAGTAGACTGAACCAATAGCCTAAAAGACTGTATCAAAATATTTCTTAATAGTCCTCAATTTCCATAAAATCGCATAGCATTTTTTTGATCAATTGATCAGTATGCTTTCTAAAAGTTAAACAACGAATTTTCAGGTTAGATACTATTTCAAAATATTGACCATTCATTTGGATAGTCGTTTCCTGGATTTTATCATTGGGGCTAACTAAAAAAAATCTTGTTTTTTTCAGAATTAAGTTTCAACTTGAACTGCAACATCTACCTTTTCCAAAACATTTGATATCAGATTAGTTAATTCACTCGAAAAGGCTTTACAAGGTATTAGTATCGTAATATCATCAGCATATATATAGAATATCACATTTAAACTTGTAATAGATGTGTCTACTATTCTTCTTCATTAATTAAAAAAAAATAAAGAACAGAAGAAACTAAAATACTTGAAAAAGTTCATTAAAAAAAATAAACGGGAAGGTAACTCAACGGAGAAAAAAAAGATACACATCTTCACTTAGCAGAAAATGAAAAACTGACGACCATGTGAGCAGACGTTTGGTGGGAAAGCACTCGGGCAATCTAAAAGCTTGCTAAAGCTTAAAGTGATACTACATTTTCACTGTCCGTACCAGTGCTCCATGGATGACGTAATGCACATGTGAGAATATGCTGCCTGCTTGACTAAGAATAAAGAGGGGGTCTCCTAGCTCTTAAAGAGCACGTCCTGAAGGAGAGTATAGAGGCAACTTAAGAAGTTTTGTAGGAGGCTCATCGTAACCTAAAGTGTCAAGGATCCGTCAGGGTTCAGTATCTGACTCCAATTTGAGAATCAGATCTTTTCCTTATCTGCCTGATAAACTTAGGGAAAAAGGAGAAGAAGATGGATCCAAAGGGATTCCATATGATTCTGGAGCAGATAATGTAGGCTCACACTTAGTGTCAGTGTGAAGACAGTCAGAAGCCATATCTGGTACCTCAGAAGATTCTGGATTGAGAAGTGTCAATAAGTGCTCTTTCGATATAAAGATGATGGTTGGATTAAGCCACTGAGTCATGGCAATATGCATTTTGATGAATCCCCCCTATGATGTTTCACAGCAGAGTACAGGAGTGATTTTCCATTGCTTTCTCCCATGCAGAGTGTGGCTCCACTGTTGACACTGCCGCCCATCATAGGACCTCTTGGTCTACAGTACCTGATTTTCTCAGGTGGTCTGCCATCCAGACATGACCCTGCTTAGCTTCTGAT
This sequence comes from Geotrypetes seraphini, assembly GCF_902459505.1. Classification (NCBI taxonomy): domain Eukaryota; kingdom Metazoa; phylum Chordata; class Amphibia; order Gymnophiona; family Dermophiidae; genus Geotrypetes; species Geotrypetes seraphini. The sequence goes on along the minus strand of NC_047085.1, from coordinate 22,193,867 downwards.
GATAAGAGCAGGTTTAGTAGGGCAGCCAGGCTGTAGGATCCTAGTAGCACTGGATCAATGACATCAAGGGGAAGAAGAATCGTTATCATGATGCTGCTGTCTTGTCATGAGATCTCAATGTTCATTGATGATTCGATTAAAAAGCTGGAGTCAGTACCTGTGGGCCTTTATGTGCAATGTTCAGTGTGGGCCATTACCAAGGGATTTGATGTTAGTATCGGTGTCACATGCAACTTGAAAATGTCACCGATATCCATCTAGAAGAACTCCTTCAGTTGATCCCAGGAGTGCACCGCTCATCCGCTGGTACCATCGATGCTGTCAAGGCTAACTCAATATATCATATAATCCTCTGACATTGAAGAAAGTGAATAGATGCATCAATACAATATGTCATCAAGTTGGTACAGCAGGGTGTCGAAGCAGCAATACCTGAAGAGGCGGCACGCTTCAGAATTGACAGCCTTCATCAAGAAATGAGGGCATTGATGAAAGGCATGCGTCAAGGAACTCGATGCTGAAAATGCCTATGCCTCTGGGAAAGATCTTGATGTATGAAAAGGAGGCACTGGTACCACATGCTGCTAGCTGGTACAGAAGGTGCCGTAGGTATCGAAGCATGATTGCCTCAATAGGTAATGCACTTCAGAAATGACTGTCTGCAATGAAGAATGATGGCATCGATGAGAGACATGCACCAAGAGACTCAATGCTAGATATGCCAATGACGCTATTTGATTTCGATATCCACCAGTGCCAACAGAGATCGGTACTACAGAAAAGTCTAAGTTGCTGGATATTCAACTCCAGGCCTAATATTTCTAAAAGAGAAGAAAAAAGCATTCTGGTAGTTTGTTGTGTTTTGTTTTTTTTAGTTAACCCTGGATTCAGGACCAGCAGGAGAGGATGATACTGAGGTGGAGTAAAAAGAAGGCAGAAAAACCGTTGATGCTGACAGTGGGGGCAAAGGCTTTAAATTTGTCTAAAGTTGCATTCTTGCCCGAAATGCAATCAGGCTCACGCATCTTTGAGTCACATGTTTTGGGCCTGCCCCGCAATCCAACAGTTTTGGAGACATCTTGGCCTATATACCACATCGCTTTGGGGAAGGCGATGGTTTCCGCAACCAAGGGTGTTATTTGGATTTTATAATATAGCCTCGCCCAAACCCAGGGGAATGTCAGCATTTATCTCCAGAGCCCTTTTGATGGGAAAAAAAAGCCATCCTCACCAACTGGCTCTCCGTGATCCCCCATCATATGCACAATGGAGATCCCTAATGATAGTGCATAGACCTCCATAGACTTCAGCTAATTCAGAACGCCGCGGCCAAGCTTATTTTCGCAAAAGGCAAGTTCGACCACATTTCCCCACTCCTCTCCAAGCTTCACTGGCTCCCAGTATACTCCAGAGTCCTCTATAAATGTGCCTGCATAGCCTTCAAGATTCTACATGGCATCCTCCCTCCCGTTATCCCACTCTTCTGGAATTCCTCAAACTGAAACTATCTTTCCCTTCTATAAAAGGTATATCCCGCGCAGGAAAACTTGGAACATCCCTCCCCTTTAGAACCACAGAACTCTGGAACAACCTTTCATCCCCGCTCAGAAATTCTAGCTCCTTCCAATCCTTCCGCAAACACTTGAAAACTTGGCTCTTTTCAAAAATCTAATCACCTCCCGTGCTCTAGTATCCTGTCCCCCTCTATCTCCTCAGTCCCTCTCCTATATCCTTTCTTTGTAGTTCCTTTCCTCTCAACCTCTGTAAACCGTGCCGAGCTCTGCGCACGCGGAGATGGTGCGGTATACAAACCTAAGGTTTAGTTTAGTTTAGTTTAGTGCACGCAACACTGGAGAGACGCATGGTGAGAGACTTGACTCTTGGCCCGGGTCGCAAATTTTGTCAGGTGTGGGAGCACTTCTGGCAGGACCTCACACTGCATGCTCACAGTAGACTTTTGAATCTTTAAGATTTTATTCCCACTCTCAGCTGTTGGACTGGCCATGGATTCTTGGGGAGGGGGGGGATGAGAGGGGAACTGATTATATTGTTGAAAATGTTATTTCCTGAATGGTACTACTGTTTGTATTTGCTTCTTACTGCTGGAATAATAAAAATCATTTAAACATAAATTTGTCTAAAGGCCCCTTCATACCAAAACTTATTTATTATTTTTTTAGAAAAATAAGGTAGAAAATAAAAACAACGAACAAGTAAAATAACAGGAAAATTGAAAAATTAAGCAGGAAGGCAAACTCGAAGGATCAAAGTTCATATATGTCTTTACTCTGTGGAAAACTATAAACTGATGACCTCATGAGCCAATTTCAAGTGGGAAGGCACTTACGCTTGTGCGTTGCAGGCAGTCTCAAAGCTTTGTTAAAAGCTTTATCACTGTCCGTACTAGGATCTGTGGATGATGTCACCCACATGCGAGAATATGCTGCCTGCTTGTCCAAGGATAATCCTAAGTCTTTGCAACAGAAAGGAGCTATAAAAATGGCAATTGAACTCTACAGTATATAAGGAAAGTTAATAAAAACGAGAGGAAACAGACACCGTTATGGTTCTCAAGCATGTGTCTAAAAAATAAAGCAAAAGAAGTGGCATTTAAAGAATACAAAAGAATTCAAGAGAAGCACAGAAAATAATACCGATAAAGCAAGCAAGCTAGCATCTTTAAAATAAGGATCTAATAAGTTTTTTGCTCTGTCTTTTTGTGAACTATACATGAAGAATACACTGTATATTTAAGCACAAACTTAAGCAAATCAGTCTCCACCCTCACCTTTTCTTTATACTTAAAGATTCTCTAGGATTATATGAAATATGTTTCCTAACCTGTTTAATCTTTTAAGGATAAGTTCACTCAAGAAATTTATTGCATAGATGTGCAAAAGCAAGCTTTCAGCATTAGAGCTGCAAATTCTTTGATCTCGAACAAATTGAGAAAAAGGGATGCGGGAGTTAGTCAGCAGGATGCACAATATTGAATGGATATTAGTGGAAACATTGGTTACATAAAATATCATGAATTGTTCCATTTGTAACTTAATTTAATTTTCTATTTTTACATACCCATGCACAAAACAAATATTTGAATTATTTACTACTACATTATACCAGTTTTACAATGCTATTAACATCTTACAGTGTCCCTGCAATTAATTATATGTGGGTCAGAATTTGCAAGTTCTTAGAACTCGATTAATTGAACAGATACTGTGTGTCAACGCAAAAATTAACAGAGCCACTTGTTACACACTGCATGGCTGCCGGCATAATTTTGATTCATTTTATTGTATAATTTTGGATCAAATACAAGTGTCTCATACCATGCAATATTTGTTGCCAGCCTCACCAATGAGACTATCATGTATACTTACATTGAAGACTGGAACCTAAGGGTCTGAATATGAATATAGAATGGCATACTTTTCCGGTTCATATTCAGTCGCGCGCGACACACCAGCGTGCCAACAATGGAGGGCAGACAATTCAGTGCAGTCTCTAGCGCGCCGCGGGAAAACTTAGTTTTAAAGAGCTCCAAAATGGGGTGTGAGTGGGGAACCCCCCACTTTACTTCATAGTGTTCGCGCTGCTGTTGGGGGGGTGTTTGGGGGGTTGGAACCCTCCATTATAGAGAAAACGGAACTTTTTCTGATTTTTTTCGGGAGAAGTTCTGTTTTTTTCTATAAAATTCCATTTTCTCTATAATGTGGGGGGTTGCACCCCCCACACCCCCCCTCCAACGGCAGCATGAACAGTATGCAGTAAAGTGTGTGTGGGGGGGGTTCTCCACTCACACTCCGCTTCGGAGTTCTTTAAAACTAAGTTTTCCCGTGGCGTGCTTGTCTTGCGCCGAATTGTCAGTGCTCAATTGTCGGCACGCTGGTGTCAGGCGCACGATTGTCCCGTCACCACTTTTCCCGATTCTTTTTGATTTTCCTTTGCCTGTATATGTTTCTTCCTTTCATAGTTTACCATAATAGTAGGTGGAGCTATGCTGAGACATGATTTTAAATGTTGGCCTTTTTGCTATCCATAACTATTTTGGGAACATTGTCATTGAAAAAAGCAGAAAAGCTTTGGACGGGAGTTTTTTTGGTGACCCGAGAATGTGACATTTTATAATTTTTTGAGCTGTGAGAAGTATTTAGGTTACAATTAAGAACTAGACAATATTATTTTATGCACTGACAAGGGTTTCATTACCTCTGAGTATATATATTGGCTGAAGTCTTCTGAGTATATTATATTAGTTGAAGTCTTCAAAATATTTTGGATAATTTTTGATAATTTAGTTTATATTTATGCTTTCAAACAAAAATCAAGAATATATTCATATCTTTAAAAGAACCACAGAAATATTAACAAATAGAGAGTTAAGGAAAATAAAATATCTTTATTTAGCCCACCATATAAATGGGATCAAGTAAGAAATTATAATCAAGAAAACTAACAATCATGTGTAAAAGATACATCTGAGATGCAACTTGATTACTGAAAACTAAGCAACCTTTGTACCTATCCCTTTTAATGTTTAAATTTAATACTGTTTAAATAGTCAATCTGTAGATTACAATTTCTCTCCCGAATACATAACTGCTCTAACCCCCTACCCTTTTACAAAACCACAAAAGTGGTTTTTAGCGCAGGCTGGTGCGCTGAATGCTCTGCACTGCTCCCAACACTCAGAATTCCTAAAAGCATCGGGAGCAGCGAAAAGCATTCAGCACACCAGCCTGTGCTAAAAACCGCTTCTGCAGTTTTGTAAAAGTGTGTGTGTGGGGTGGGGTGGGGGGGTGCCGGGGGTGGTGGTGTTAAGTTTACAAAACCATAATACTGAATCTTAAAATGTTTCAGCAAAACTTACTTTGGTATAGACGGCAACGCTCTTTCACCTTCTGCAGAAAGGGAAATAAAATGAATGTTAGCAAGGGTTTCAATGAAATATTACATACATTTCTATAATTATAACAAATCATTTCACATATACAGAAAATCTAATTACTTACTTATAGCAGATATTCTCCATGGACAACAGGATATAAGTTCTCACAAATGGATGACATTAAATGGAGTATGGGCAGAGTAGCTTCCCCAGAACACAACATGTTAAACATGTTTGAGAAGATGGACTGTTCACCCTGAATAGAGGACCTCGCTCTAAGTACTTATATCATGCTGCCCGTGGAGATTTCCTGCTGCATGTACTGGTAATCAACTTGATATTCCTCAAAGCAAGCAGAATAGCTAGCCCTTATGGACAGGACCCCCTACCTACAGAACAGAAAAGGGGTAAAAAAAAAAAAAAAATTATACAAGATTTGCAACAGGCGGACACCAAGAATATTTTTGGTGGCAAGGTGGGGGGGAGGGAAGGAAGTAACCTAGAAATAAACAAAATAGGCCACAGGGACTGACTGACCAAACCTACTTTCCCATCTGGAGTTCCTTTCCAAACAAGAGTAAGACAATTTCACATTCCCAATATGGCGCTGGCTCACACAAACGCTCCAAAGTTATCTACACCTTCTCTCACAGAAGACATGCCTCCTCAGTACCTCACAGCCAATCATCTTCTGCCTCTAAAAAAGGCAGCCCATTCAACTTGCACATTTACCTGCACTTTCACTAGATTAACTCCACAAATACATGTGACATCCATCAGTATATGCACTTATTGAAAAATTCATTCAGATTTGGTGGATGTGAATTTTTTACCCATTCGAGGAACAGTAATCTAAGTGACATTTTGAGACCAAATATGTTACTAACTGTATTACCTCAAGAAGTATATGTGGGAGGTCAACTGTGGAAACTGTGTGATGTGCCCTTTAATGGTTGAATCAGATGAATTTGTGAACCCACTCACAACAGTTTGTAATGTTTAGGACAGTACCTCATGTCAATCACTCTGGTATTCATGTCCACATTTGTACTTAGGCCAAACATCACGTGTTTTAAGGATTCGTTTGTCAGAACATAAGTTCTGTTTGAACACTAGAAGAATTGAGGAACCTATGATGGCTCATTGCTGAACCTATGATGGCTCATTGCTGAACCAGAACATACCCAGATAGGGCTAGTCTCAGTTAGGGCGCTGGTCTTTGACCAGAGGGCCGCCGCGTGAGCGGACTGCTGGGTTCGATGGACCATTGGTCTGACCCAGCAGCGGCAATTCTTATGTTCTTATGTTTGCAATATCAATATGATTTTGGATCTCTGAATTATATTGTTTTGGAGTGGTATGAATATTCGATTAGGTGAGGAGACTGGCATTGGTCTTTCAGCAGCACAAGCAGCGCTGTATTTACAAATTGGACACTGTTAACCCAATGGGCTTAATGTGCAAGTTGAATGGGCCGCCTTTTTTGAAGCAGAAGATGTGATTGGTTGCCGAAAGCAGAGGAGGTGTGTCTTCTGTGAGAGGAGTGTAGATAACTTTGGAGGGTCTGTGTGAGTCAGCACCATTTTGGGAATATGAAAGCAAAGCAGTTACATATGTGCTGGGAGTTTAAATTTTTTAAGATCTACAGGTATGATTCCATGACCAAGTACATTATTGATCAATATCAGCATGTTTGTGAAAACACCTAACATGTAAGACCATTCCTGAATGGGGTTTCTTAAGTTATAAAGCTAGAGAGTCTTGCATGTACTCATTTTTGCAGGCAGAAAAAATAAAAATACCATCTAGAATTTTGAAATATGATTAGTGCCAATCGTCAAGGCTTCAACCATTCAACTGTTCATGTTATATGTAATATGTACATAGGTGCTTTTCAGAAAAAGGACTAGAATTTTAATTAATCTAATATAGGTAACATAAATAAGGGGCAAAAAGCAATGCAGGTTGCTTGTATATTTGTTTTAACTAAATAATTTAAAATCATATACTTTGCTATAGTAATCACTATTCATTGAATGTTGGTGTTTTAAACATTCAAATATTTCACACTATAACACAAGCAGCTCATACCCTGATAATCAAAATATATTTCAATATATATACACAAACATTTTTCTGAAAGAATAAAGATCCATACCTTTCAGGGGCCTGATAATAAATGAGTCTGTAGCTCCATTCACCAACCGACAATATCCATCTACTAAGTCAGCCATATTCTCAGCAATGGTTAAGGATGGTGCTGTCACTGTGAGAGGCTGAACAAACAACAAAAAAAACCCAAAACAACAGAGGCATTATCATTCTCACATAGCAGCTGTATACCATTACATTAGAACTTTTTTAATACATATTTATAAATAATGAACTGAAGGCAAAAAAATATAATCAAACGAACAATTTCAGGGCATTAGGAAACAATTAAAAAACAGTTATAGTTTTCACAAGTTCCATAACCAAGCAGACAGCACAGTTACATACTTGTAACAGGCACTATCCAAGGACAGCAGGTAGATATTTTCACATGAGGGTGACATCATTCACAGAGCCCAGTACAGACAGTGCTAACGTGTACTGTCACTTTAACTTCTTTCGAAGTCTCTAGACTGCCCATACTGTGAATGCGCGATTGCCTTCCCATCCAACGCCGGCTCGTGGGGTCGTCAGTTTAATGAACAAGATAAGAAACTAACTAGGGAAGGTGAGAGGAATGTGAGAATATCTGCCTGCTGTCCCTGAATAAAGCACAGTTACTTACAATAACAGGTGTTATCAGGGGACAGCAGGCAGATATTCTCATGTGGGTGATGTCATCCATGAAGCCTGGAACAAACAGTGATAAAAGTGCATTGCCACTAAGTTTTTAAAAACTTTGCGACTGCCCGCACTACGCTTGCGCAAGTGCCTTCTCGCCTGACGGGATCGTTAATTTAGTGAATAAGCTAAGAAGCCAACCAGGGGAGGTGGGTGGGATGTGAAAATATCTGCTGCTGTCCCCGGATAAAGCACAGTTACTTACTGTAACGGGTGTTATCCAGGGACAGCAGGCAGCTTTTCTCGCATGTGGGTGATGTCATCCACGGAGCCCGGATGTGGACAGCCTCGCAAGCAGACTTGTTTGTAGAAAACTTCAGAAGTTTCGAGACTGCCGCACCGCGCATGCACGAGTGTCTTCCCGCCCAGCACAGGGCGCGTCTCCTCAGTTCAGATAGCTAGCAGAGAAGCCAACCAGGGGAAGTGAGTTGGTTGTGAGAATAGCTGCCTGCTGTACCTGGATAACACCTGTTACGGTAAGTAACTGTGCTTTATCCCAGAACAAGCAGGCAGCCTATTCTCACATGTGAGCTCCAAGCTAACCAGAATGGGATGGAGGGAGTGTTGGCAACTTAGGAGAATAAATTTTGTAAAACATCCAGACAATAATAAAATGTGAAAGTATGAACCGAGGACCAAGTGGCAGCTTTGCAAATTTACAAAATAGGAGTGGATCTGAGGAAAGCTACTGAAGCCGCCATGGCTCTGACTTTGAGGGCTGTAACTCGGCTTTGTAGATGCAGTCCAGTCTGGGCATAGCAGAAAGAGATACAAGCAGCCATCCAGTTGGAGACTGATTGAGATGAAATTCTGAAACTACTTTAGGTAAGAATTTAGGATGAGTATGGAGGACTACCTTGTCATGATGGAACACAGTGAAAGGTGGATCAGCAACTAATGCTTGCAGCTCACTGACTCTTCGAGCAGATGTGAGGGCAATGAGAAACACCACTTTCCAAGTGAGATATTTGAGATGAGCCGAATTCATTGGTTCAAAAGGAGGATTCATCAATTGAGCAAGAACAACATTGAGAGCCCAAACCACTGGAAGCGGTTTGAAAGGAGATTTGACATTGAAAAGTCCTTTCATAAATTTGGAAACCACAGGATGAGCAGAAAGGGGTTTCCCTTCGATAGGCTGATGGAAAGCAGCAATTGCACTGAGATGAACTCAAATAGATGTAGACTTGAAGTCAGATGTAGATAAGTGCAAAAGATAATCCAAGACAGAAGACAAGGAGGTATCTTGAGGCTCCTTGTTATGAGATATGCACCACGTAGATAATCTAGTCCATTTTTGGTGGTAGCACTGTCTAGTGGTAGGCTTTTTGGAAGCCTCTAAAATGGCTCAAACAGGTTGCCAAAATTGAAGAGGAGTTATGTTGAGATGTACCAAGCTGTTAGGTGTAGAGACTGTAGATTGGGATGAAGCACAGACCCTTGACTGTGTAAGCAGAGACGGAAAAATTGATAGAAGGTATGGCTCCCTGCTGCTGAGTTGAAGTAGAAGGAGTACAAAGGTTGCCTGGGCCACCGAGGAGCTATCGGAATCATGGTGGCATGATCGTTCTTGAGCTTGACAAGAGTCTTGAGAATGAGAGGGAATGGAGGAAATGCATACAGGAAGAGATTCATCCATTCCAACAGAAAAGCATCTGCCTTGAGGCGATAAGGAGAGTATATCCTGGAGCAGAACTGAGGCAGTTTGTGGTTGTGGGGAGAAGCAAAGAGATCTGAGGAGTTCCCCACTGAGAAAAAAAATGTGGTGAAGAGGCGAGGAATTGAGTGTCCATTAGTGAAGTTGCAGAAAATGACTCAACTTGTCCGCCAGACGGTTTTTTTCCCCTTGAATGTAGACAGCTTTCAGGAAGGTGTTGTGAAGGATTGCCTAATCCCAAACCTTCAGAGCTTCTTGGCAAAGAGGGAGAGATCCTGTTCCTCCCTATTTGTTGACATAGTATATGACGTCTTGGTCGTCCTTCTGAATGAGGACTACCTGGTCGTGAAGATGATGTTGAAAGGCTTTGAGAGCATTGAAGATCGCTCTGAGTTCCAACAGATTGATATGACACTGACGATCTGTGCTAGACCAATGGCCTTGAGTACGGAGCCCGTTGAGGTGAGCCCCTCAAGCGTAGGTCAAGGAATCTGTCATGAGGACCTTCTGATGAGGGGACGTCTGGAACAGTAAACCTCTGGAGAGATTGGAAGAGAGCATCCACCAGCGAAGAGACTGTCTCAACGAAGGAGTGACTGTAATGTGTCGAGAAAGTGGTTTGCAAGCCTGCATCCACTGAGATGCCAGGGTCCACTGAGGAATTCTGAGGTGAAGTCTGGCAAAAGGAGTCATGTGAATGTTTGAGGCCATGTGACCGAGCAGTACCATCATGTGTCTCACTGAGAGTGAAGAAAGGGAAGATACAGCTGAAGACACAGCTGAAGAAGAGCAGATGTCTTTGTATTGTGTTCAAAAGAAAAGGAAATGCATTTCTGGTTTTATTTCTACAGTGTTGAAGTACTTGCTGACCCTTGCCTGTGGCTGGTGGGGATCCCCAAGCACCGCCAGCAGAGGATCTCCTCTAGAGACGGCCCAAACTCCCCTCTACCAAGCGCAACAGTCGCTGACAGCATCCATGAGCCACTGAGGTGCCAGCATCTGTGACTCGAACACTACTGCTGCCTGCCAAGCTTGGCAAAAGGGACCCCCAGTCAACTGCAGAGGAAATCCTCAGCTGACAGCTTGAGGGTCCTCATCAGCTGAGTATTTATATTTACATTAGAGGCTCTGGTAGAAACCAATTTACAAAGTATGTATTCTTCTCAATTAATATTTCCAAATTAATTAAAGTGTCTTTGCTTATTTGTAAATGGGTGTCTTCCAGAGCCTTTAATTCAGTAATAAATGATATAACTACTTCTGAAGTTTATATAGGGATGGGCGGGGACGGATTTCACTCCAGTGGGGACGGGTTTGACTCCTAGCGGGGACGGGTTTCATTCTACCGGGGACAGCTTTGATTTCTGTCCCCGCGCAACTCTCTAATGCAGACATCTGCAATGCTCTGGAAATATTGTAATATTGAGGAAAGCCTCCATGAGATCCAAAGACGCTAGAACTCTCCAGGAGAGACAGCAGCAATGACACACGGTTTCTATTCGGAAATAAAGAAACCACAGGAAGCGAGTGACCAACATAAGATCCACAACAGGCCTCTAGTCCTCCAAGCCGTACTTTGGTATGATGAAGTATAAAGAGTATCTGCCAAAACCCAATTCGTGTTCTGGAACAGGTTCTGGTGCTCGGATTTTTAAGAGACACTGCAAAGTAGTGCAGACCTTATCCGGCCAACCTGCCAGCGAGTCTAAAAACAAATCCAGAGGCAGGCAAAAAAAAAAAAATCTATCTTGTGACCCTTCCAAATAATGTCCGCACCCATTTATCCGAGGACATGCGAGTCCACTCCTGGTAAAACTGAGAAAGGCAGCTCTCTGGAGTACTGTTTAGGAGCAGTAGCTGCCCGGGATCCGGATGTCTGAGGACAGCTGGAATTGGAAATGTTGTTACAGGGACTGTATCCCTGGGAAGAAGAGGCTGAGGATCTCTGACAAAAACAGTAGAAGGGAATAAAATTACTCAAGTTCCCTCCCAAAGTACAGCAAGACTTGTGCACAGAGAGAGACCTAGGACAGCGATCAGCAACATCAGCCTTGAGGTCCCAAAAAGAAGCTGACCCTTGAAAGGAAGTCTGTTTAAAGCAGCCTTGGAGGCAGCATCCCCAGCCCAAGGATTGATCCAAAGAGGCAGGCAAGCAGACACCACATAAGCGGCAAGAACTCGAATGAGATCAGAAAAGTGTGTCCCCCATATAATCCACACCGTCCAGCACTAGCTGGGGACAGACATCCACTTCCGCAGAAGGCACCCTGCCAATCTCGTGTGACAGGCATGCGCCACAAAGGAGGCTGCCACTGCCTTGATACTTGAAGCCACTTCAAGAAAGTGTTTGCTTTTTTGGGTGCTTTTTTTTTTTAATATCCATTGTGCGATCCTGGGGTCCAAGTTTCCAAGTTTATCAGGTATTTTTGATTTATCGCCTATTCAAAATTCAAGGCGATGTACAAATAAAATAGTTGGTAACACACTTGCAATTATTAAATTAAACAAACAATTATCTAAAATACAAATAACACATATTACATTACATTTAAAGGTAATTTAAATAGTTTATAGTGAAACATAAGGAAAAATTATTTAATGGTTACATTCGATAATACAATCACTAATTCGAATTTAAAATATTTAATTAAATTCAGGGAAAAAACAATAGGAAGGGGGACAAATTGACCTTTTAAGTTATGGATGCGGAAAGAAAAAAGGAAGAATTAGTTATTAAAGGCGTCAATATATAGAAAACTTTTAAGTTCTGACTTAAATTTTGTTAAGTTTTTTTCCTGTCTTAGGTACAATGGAAGATTGTTCCAAGATTGAGGGGCTGTTATGGAAAAAATAGTGTTACGCCTTGTGTTAATAACTTTTAGTGAGGGAATAGCTAAAAGTTGCTGGTCTTGAGATCTAAGAGATCTAGAGGTAGTATAGGGTATTAAAAGTCTAAATATAAAGGCAGGAGATTTGTGTTCTAAAGCTTTGAAAATGAGTAAACATTGTTTAAATACTATTCTATGTGCTACTGGGAGCCAGTGGGCTTTCTTAAGTAGAGGTGTGACATGATCGAATTTTTTAGCCTTATAGATTAATTTAATAGCGGCGTTCTGAATTATTTGTAATCGTTTAATTTCTTTCTGTGACAAGCCTGTAAATAGTGCATTACAGTAGTCTAATTTAGACACTACAAGTGAATGAATTAAGATATTCAATGATTTTGAACATAAAAATTTAGATATCGATCGGATCTGACGAAGTCTATAAAAAGTAGATCTTACGACTTGACTTATATGATCGTGAAAAGACAGTTTATTGTCAAAGGTAACGCCAAGTATTCTAACATTATTAGTCATTTTTAACGAAATGCCTTTAATAGTTATAGCAGAAGAAAGTGTTTCACCATCTTTCCAGGGAAAGAACATAAGATTTGATTTTTGTATGTTTAAAGCGAGTCTATTGGTTTCAAGCCAGTCATAAATTTGATGTAATTTCTCATTTATTGATATTATTTCTTGCGGGTTTTTGGTGTTAACAGGATGTAATAATTGAATATCGTCTGCATACGCATATACTGTGAATCCAATAGATTGGCAGAGTGTCAACAGTGGTGCTAGGAAAATGTTAAACAAAATCGGCGAAAGTATTGAACCTTGTGGGATTCCATATGGAAGGGAAAAACTATTGGAAGTAGTATCATTGAAAGAGACGCTAGATGTGCGATGATCGAAATATGACTGGAACCAGAATAAGACTTGGTCTACTATCCCAATTGATTGAATTCTATTTATTAAGAGGTCATGGTCAATGGTGTCAAATGCAGACGATAAATCGAGAGAAATCAGTATGACAGAAGTATGGTGATCTAAATGATATAGTATTGATGTTGTTAAACCTATTAGAGAATGTTCAGTAGAATGGTTTAATCGAAATCCTGTTTGGTTTGGGTGTAGCACATTAGTTTTTTCTATGAATTCTGATATTTGGTTGAAGACAATTTTTTCTGTTAATTTAGATAAAAATGGGATATTAGCAATGGGTCTGTAATTATTTTTAATATCAGTGCCAATTTTTTGATCTTTGATTACCGGACGTATAAAAGATTTTTTCCAAAGTAATGGTACTTTGCTTTGTTGTAAACTAGTTTTAATCAATGTGTGTATATATGGCCCAAATATAGAGAAGTATTTCTTGAGAATAAAAGGTGGTATTGATTCGTTATGTGCTCCTTTATGATTAATAGTTTTAATAATAGTTTCTAATTCAGTAAGACTGGGTATTTTAAATTGTGAACATTTGGCAACAAGTGATGATTTCGGTTCCTGTTCTGTATTACTAGGGAGGTCCATGCATCAGGTATCCTGCACTACAGTGGAATCCACCTTAGGTTGCTCAAAATTGCTGAAAAGCAGGAAGCAGCGAAGGTAGCTTAGACATAGCTTGAGAGACCCTAAAAGAGCAGCCTGGGCATCCTATTGTTCTGTAACCAGACCAAGAAGCTGTGGATGGGATGGAAAAAAGACGACAGCACATTAGAACGGTCCATGACCAAACACTGATATGGAAAGAGGAGATTCCAATTTTTTGCTCTTTCAGAATTCCAGCAATAAAATGCTGGACAAAGCCATGCTTAAAAGGTTTGTGAACAGAGGGGTTCTCATTCAAATCTGAACTCTCAGGGCAACCGTGTTGACTAGTTCCAGCAAGGGTATCAGCCGGATCCAAAATAAAAACATTGTTAAGAGACAAAAGCAGCATAATGTGATCGAACTCTTCCATAACCAGATGAGAGGGATCCTGAAAAGGGGCCTCTGCCACTGAAGAAACTGGTTTAAAAGAAACCGGCTATGTCCAATGAGTTGGGTCCAAAGAATACACTTTCCAGAGGAGCCAAAAAAAGGTCTGGTGAAAATTCACACCTTGTCCACTGCAGGACACTGCTGTCCTTTCCTCTGACAGAGGACCACCGCAAAGGGGTCTCAAGCCACCGAAAATATGAATTTTAAGCAAAAAAAATAAGAAAAAGATGCAGAGCAAATCCAAAAGATGTCTGCACGGATTGCTTGAAGAAATTGAAACTATAGGGGGCTCTAACTCTCTCTCTCTCTCTGAAGTGGAAGAAGCATATGATCAGAAAAGTGTTTGGATTTCTGCAACTCCTGGATTACAGGAAAGGATTGAACACTTAGCATACTGAATATGGAAGAGATGTAACAGAAAAAAAACCCAAAACATTGAATAAAACCTAAAAATAAGAAATTAAACACAGCAAATGAAAGAGACAACTCGTTTGCAAAAGGAAAAAAAAAATGAGGAGGCCAACGCCCAGTGATACAGGGAGGCAGAGCTGAAAATGTATATGCCTTCTGCATGTCTCGGAGGTGAAGATACACAACCCACAGGGTCAGAACTCAAGTGCTTTCTGTACTGGAAACACCTTTACAATGTAATAAATTAAACAGTACATTATCTGCACTATCTAAACAAAAGTAATAGTTTTCAGCAGATTTTGTATATGTTAATACACTCAACTGGATTAATTTTTTAGCACTGTCACAAAGCTTATGTATGAAGGTTTGTATTACCTCAGGAGCACCTGCAATTTTGAGCTGCAGCATTCCTTTTTTGTCCTTGTCTTCACTAGCTGAATACTGAATAGTCTGAACCTGATTGAAGTCTGTTAAATGAGTAGGCTGTAAGAAAGTAAGCAGAAAATTTAAATATTTAATGCATGATTATTCTTTTATATAAGTTTAAATGAAAAGAACATAAGCATAAGAACATAAAAACATAAGCCGTGCCTCTGCTGGGTCAGATCAGAGGTCCATCAGGCCCAGCAGTCCGCTCACGCGGCGGCCCATCAGGTCCAGGACCTGTATACTAGCCCTTTATCTATACCCTTCTATCCCCTTTTCCTTCAGAAAATTGTCCAATCCCTTCTTGAACTCCAATACTGTACCCTGTCCTATCACTCCCTCTGGAAGAGCGCTCCAGGTATCCACCACCTGTTGGGTGAAGAAGAACTTCCTAGCATTGGTTCTGAATGTCTCCTTTTAATTTTTCGGAATGCCCTCTCGTTCTTGTAGTTGTCGAAAGTTTGAAGAATCTGTCCCTCTCCACTTTCTCTATGCCCTTTGTGATCTTATAAGTCTCTATCATATCCCCTCTAAGTCTCCACTTCTCCAGTGAAAAAAGCCCCAGTCTCTCTAATCTTTCAGCGTTGCTCTCTTCTGAACCCTCTTGAGTATCGCCATATCCTTCTTTAGGTACGGCGACCAATTTTGGACGCAGTACTCCAGATGCGGGCGCACCATCGCCCGATACAATGGCAGGATAACTTCTTTCGTTCTGCTTGTAATACCCTTCTTGATTATTCCTAGCATTCTATTTGCTTTCTTAGCAGCCGCTGCGCATTGTGCCGATGGCTTCATTGTCATATCCACTATTACCCCCAAGTCACTCAATAACAGCCCTCCCATTGTGTAGCTGTACCTCAGGTTTCTGTTTCCTACGTGTAAGACTTTGCATTTCTCTACATTGAACTTCATCTGCCATCTCGTTGCCCACTCCCCTAGTTTGTTTAGGTCCCTTTGTAAATCTTCGCAGTCCTCTTTAGTCCTAGCCCCACTGAATAGCTTGGTGTCATCTGCAAATTTTATTACTTTGCTCTTTATCCCCATTTCATATCTTTGGGACATTGCTGAAACAAGGCTGCCCTGTGAACTTCTAAAAGCTAAGTTACTCAGATTTTCATATTTCAGCATTTCATATTTCAGCTTTTCACTGGTTTTCAGCATTATATCTGCTTAATTTCTCTTCTCCTCCCTGTTTCTTACTAAAAAAAAAAATATAAAAAAAGCACAAAAAAATCCTTCTCTTTCCTCTGTTAAATCTTATTTCCTCTTCCTGCAGTTTTGTTTAAAATACTGTGTTTTAGGTGGTATAGAGCCTATATTTCTGGTGCCTGTGGCTCAGGGTGACTAAAGTAGGGAAAATCCTGTTATAAATCCTGTGTTTTAGGGTAGCACTGATAGAACCTGCAGTTTTGTTTAAAAAACTGTGTTTTAGGTGGTATAGAGCCTATATTTCTGGTGCCTGTGGCTCAAGGTGACTAAAGTAGGGAAAATCCTGTTATAAATCCTGTGTATTAGGGTAGCACTGATAGAACCTGCAGTTTTGTTTAAAAAACTGTGTTTTAGGTGGTATAGAGCCTATATTTCTGACTCACTAGTTTTTAAACATTGTGTCTGATTAGGTGGAGAAGGGAGGGGCTCTGTTTTACTTCTAAGGTTAATTGCATTATCTTTGGGACATTGCTGAAACAAGGCTGCCCTGTGAACTTCTAAAAGCTAAGTTACTCAGATTTTCATATTTCAGCATTTCATATTTCAGCTTTTCACTGGTTTTCAGCATTATATCTGCTTAATTTCTCTTCTCCTCCCTGTTTCTTACTAAAAAAAAATATAAAAAAAGCACAAAAAAATCCTTCTCTTTCCTCTGTTAAATCTTATTTCTTCTTCCTGCAGTTTTGTTTAAAATACTGTGTTTTAGGTGGTATAGAGCCTATATTTCTGCCTTACTAGTAGTCTTACTTATAGTCCCACCAACCCCAGGGACCACTATTCATATATAGAGACCCATATAATCAGGACTTCACAACCAATCAAGATGACCTTTATTCTATGCAATCACTGTGGTGCTTTAATTCCAAGACATACTATTTGGAGGCTTAAGGCTTGCCCCATCTGTCTTCAACTTGCCAGTATTAAGGAGGAGCTCTGTAAACTTAAACAGGAATTGAATACAATTAAAGCAGCTTCCATCACTCCACAAAATCATACCAACTTACCACCTCTACCTCAAAGAATAAAACAGCCCAGGAATAAATGGGTCACAGTAGGCTCAGGAAGACTGCGACATGTAACACAGAAACATCCACCTTCACTAATATTACCTCTACAGAATTCCTTCGCTCCACTAGTGCACTGCGATACTCAGGAAAACAGAAGGGAGGTGGGACTGGAACCAATGAAAGAAACTCAAGAGAACAAGAGCACCCTAAGTACAAATAAAAAAGCCAAAAACAGAAAACTATTACTGTTGGGAGATTCCATCATCAGAGGCATTAACCTTGGAACACAGGGCGAGGAGTCCAAAATAGTGAAATGTCTTCCAGGATCCTCAGCTACCAGGAGTTCCAGGCAAATACTGACTATAATTAAGGAAGAAACTAAGGATTTTAACACTGATGTTGTTATCCATCTGGGAACAAATGACCTGGCCAACAACTCCACACTTGCAGCACAGAAAGCTTTTCGGGAGCTTGGTGAGGGCGTGAAACCTTTTGTAAAGACTTTAGCTTTTTCTGAAATACTGCCTGCATATGGAAAAGGAGAGCAAAGAATGAAAAACACAGAGGACTTTAATAGATGGCTCAGAGCCTGGTGTCATCAAGAAGGCTTCAGGTACATAGGAGGATGGGGAAATACATGGAAGGACAAGAAGCTATATTGCACTGATGGGCTACATATTACTACAGCAGGAAAAAGAAACCTTGCAGAGAAATTTAGACAATATTTTTCTAGGCATTTAAACTAGAAGGTGGGGGTGGTGTATGTAGAGACCACCCCCGGCAAAAGAAAAGATGTGATAGTAGTAAAGGCTGCAACAAAAGCAATATCAGCAACTCATTTCTTAGTATTGCAGCGGAAAGTGAAACGACACAAAAATCCATACGAAAAAGGAGATTATCGCTGAAAAATAGCTGGAAAGCGATGACCACAAATGCTCGCAGTCTAAGCAACAAAGTTCATGATCTGCAAGCCCTAATATTAGAGGCAGATCTAGATATTGTTGCTATCACAGAGACATGGTTCAGTGAATCACATGGATGGGATGCAAACATACCGGGATATAATCTTTTTAGGAAGGACAGAGATGGTCATAAAGGTGGAGGAGTAGCTCTCTATGTAAAGATCAATATCCAAGCGACCGAAATGCAAGGGACCTGGGGAGAGGAAGAAGCGATATGGATTGCTCTGAAAAGAGAAGATGGAACTTCTATCTACGTGGGTGTAGTCTACAGACCTCCGACTCAATCGCAGCAAATTGATAAGGATCTGATTGTGGATATCCAAAAGTTTGGAAGGAAAGAGGAGGTTCTGCTGTTGGGAGATTTCAACCTGCCGGATGCGGACTGGAATGTTCCGACTGCGGAATCGGAAAGAAGTAGGGAGATTGTGGATGCCTTTCAAGAGGCTCTGCTCAGACAAATGGTGACGGAACCCACAAGGGAAAAAGCGATATTGGATCTGGTCCTCACAAATGGAGAGAGTATATCTAATGTTCGAGTGGGTGCTCACCTGGGTAGTAGCGATCATCAAACGGTTTGGTTTGATATAACGGCTAAAGTGGAGAGCGGCCGCACGATACTTAAAGTCCTAGATTTCAAACGTACGGACTTTAATGCAATGGGAAAGTACCTGAAGAAAGAGCTGTTAGGATGGGAGGACATAAGAGAAGTGGAAAGACAGTGGTCTAAGCTGAAAGGAGCGATAAAAATGGCTACGGACCTTTATGTGAAGAAAATCAATAAAAACAAGAGAAAAAGGAAGCCGATATGGTTCTCCAACCTAGTGGCTGAGAAAATAAAGGCGAAAGAGTTGGCGTTCATGAAATATAAAAAAACCCAAGAAGAGGAGAGCAGAAAGGACTACAGGGTGAAACTGAAAGAAGCCAAGAGAGAGATACGTTTAGCGAAGGCACAGGCGGAAGAACAAATGGCTAAAAATGTAAAAAAGGGAGATAAAAATTTTTTCAGATATATTAGTGAAAGGAGGAAGATAAAAAATGGAATTGCTAGGCTAAAAGATGCTGGGAACAAATATGTGGAGAGTGATGAGGAGAAAGCAAATGTGCTAAACAAATACTTCTGTTCTGTGTTCACAGAAGAAAATCCTGGAGAAGGACCGAGATTGTCCGGCAAAGTTACACGAGAAAATGGAGTAGATTCTGCGCCGTTCACGGAGGAGGGTGTTTATGAGCAACTTGAAAAACTGAAGGTGGACAAAGCGATGGGACCAGACGGGATCCATCCCAGGATACTAAGGGAACTCAGAGAGGTTCTGGCGAGTCCTATTAAAGACTTGTTCAACAAATCTCTGGAGACGGGAGTGATTCCTGGGGATTGGAGGAGAGCGGATGTGGTCCCTATTCATAAAAGTGGTCACAGGGATGAAGCAGGAAACTACAGGCCGGTGAGCCTCACTTCAGTTGTTGGAAAAATAATGGAAGTGTTGCTGAAAGAAAGGATAGTGTATTTCCTTGAATCTAATGGGTTACAGGATCCGAGGCAACATGGCTTTACAAAAGGTAAATCGTGCCAAACGAACCTGATTGAATTTTTTGATTGGGTGACCAGAGAGCTGGATCAAGGACATATGCTAGATGTAATTTACTTGGATTTCAGCAAAGCCTTTGATACAGTTCCTCATAGGAGGCTGTTGAACAAACTTGAAGGGCTGAAGTTAGGACCCAAAGTGGTGAACTGGGTCAGAAACTGGCTATCGGACAGACGCCAGAGGGTGGTGGTTAATGGAAGTCGCTCGAAGGAAGGAAAGGTGACTAGTGGAGTCCCTCAGGGTTCGGTGCTGGGGCCAATCCTGTTCAATATGTATGTAAGTGACATTGCTGAAGGGCTAGAAGGAAAAGTGTGCCTTTTTGCAGATGATACCAAGATTTGTAACAGAGTAGACACCGAAGAGGGAGTGGAAAATATGAAAAAGGATCTGCAAAAGTTAGAGGAATGGTCTAATGCCTGGCAACTAAAATTCAATGCAAAGAAATGCAGAGTAATGCATTTGGGGATTAATAATAGGAAGGAACCGTATATGCTGGGAGGAGAGAAGCTGATATGCACGGACGGAGAGAGGGACCTTGGGGTGATAGTGTCCGAAGATCTAAAGGCGAAAAAACAGTGTGATAAGGCAGTGGCTGCTGCCAGAAGGATTCTGGGCTGTATAAAGAGAGGCGTAGTCAGTAGAAGGAAGAAGGTGTTGATGCCCCTGTACAGGTCATTGGTGAGGCCCCACTTGGAGTATTGTGTTCAGTTTTGGAGACCGTATCTGGCGAAAGACGTAAGAAGACTTGAGGCGGTCCAGAGGAGGGCGACGAAAATGATAGGAGGCTTGCGCCAGAAGACGTATGAGGAGAGACTGGAAGACCTGAATATGTATACCCTAGAGGAAAGGAGAGACAGGGGAGATATGATTCAGACGTTCAAATACTTAAAGGGTATTAACGTAGAACAAAATCTTTTCCAGAGAAAGGAAAATGGTAAAACCAGAGGACATAATTTGAGGTTGAGGGGTGGTAGATTCAGGGGCAATGTTAGGAAATTCTACTTTACGGAGAGGGTGGTGGATGCCTGGAATGCGCTCCCGAGAGAGGTGGTGGAGAGTAAAACTGTGACTGAGTTCAAAGAAGCGTGGGATGAACACAGAGGATTTAGAATCAGAAAATAATATTAAATATTGAACTAGGCCAGTAACTGGGCAGACTTGCACGGTCTGTGTCTGTGTATGGCCGTTTGGTGGAGGATGGGCTGGGGAGGGCTTCAATGGCTGGGAGGGTGTAGATGGGCTGGAGTGGGTCTTGACGGAGATTTTGGCAGTTGGAACTCAGGCACAGTACCGGGTAGAGCTTTGGATTCTCGCCCAGAAATAGCTAAGAAGGAAAAAAAAAAAAAAATTTAAATTGAATCAGGTTGGGCAGACTGGATGGACCATTCGGGTCTTTATCTGCCGTCATCTACTATGTTACTATGTAGATCATTTATAAATACATTGAATAGCAGCAGTCCAAGCACTGACCCCTGCAGAACACCACTCGTGACCTTCCTCCAGTCCGAGTAGTGGCCCTCCACTCCTACCCTCTGCTTTCTGCCCTCTGCTCCTATCAATATTGTTACACTCTCTTTGGAGTACTAGTTTTCTCCTGAGTTAACCGTTCTGAATAATTGGCTAGAGCTAAGTTAACTTGCAGGTCAGTACATATATACAGATGTTCAATGCCAGGAGCTGCTAATGCCCCAGTATTAAATATTGAATTATTCTTGATTTACCGCTGTTGACGTAAATATTCAGTGTGTACATTAAAACATACAAGTGCAAAGTATATCTTCATTCAGTATTATACAAATTTCATCAGCATATTACACCACCAACTTTCAACAGATTGACAGATAAAATTCCATTTGGTGGTCTATAACAGTGTTCTTCAACCGCCAGTCTGTGGACCAGTGCCGGTCCGCAGAAATTTCCTGCCAGTCCACAGGGCTGGCATGTTCTTTAGCTACTCGTCCATGGTGCGATCGATGCTGTGTTGTCTTTAGGTCGGCTCCCTCTTCCTCAGTGTTGGAGTGTACAAAGCCATGGGCAGAGGTTCCTATACACTTCCTGAGCCTGAATCAGAAGCCTTCTCTTTGACATCGCAATGTCAGAGGAAAGGCTACAAGATGAAGCGCGAGAAGCCGCTGCCCACGGTAAGAGGGAGCCAGCCCGAAGATAACACCGGGGGAGGGGAGGAGGCATAAAACGGCCAGGCAGGAGCAGGCCAGAAGGCAAGGCACAGCATGGAGGGAGGGAGACAACAATGGTAGGGGGAATGATTTTATTTTTGAATTTAGTGATTGATTTACATCTGCTGTCTATTCAGGAAGAAATGTATTTGTTTCATTTCCTCTGGGGGTTGTACTGCATGCAGAGTCTTGCATCTAAGGGTTTGTTTGTATATATATTAGTACTTTTAGTTTTTGGTCCCGTATTTGCATGGGGTTATCTGTGTTCTGGTAGGAATGAATATTGAGAAGCATACAGTGTGCTTTGTGTAGTTTAATTTTGTGGTTAACCATTGTGTGTGTGTGTGTGTATATACTGTATATGAAAAATGAATGGAAAAAATGGTTTTACAATTAGTGCTATTATATGGGGGGGGGGTCTGGGGCGGAGATTGGGTGGAGATGGGCGGGGTCTGGGCCACAACTTAGCCCAGTGTTCTTCAACTACTGGTCCGCAGACCGGTACTGGTCCACAAAATAATTATTTTATTTCCGCCGGTCCATTCGTGTCAAAAGGTTGAAGAACACTGGTCTACAATATCCTTTAATAATTTATGAATACATTATTTAAACACTATGGTCCATAGTGTTGCTAAACAATGCTGTTTTCAACAGTTTCCTAAAAGATAAGTATGACATGCCATCAAAACAACTGGCAAAACAAGGAATTCCACAAAGCAGGGCTCACATATGAAAAAGCTCAACTTCTTATCAAAGCTAGTTTGATTTGAGCAAGGCCAGGTAATGAAAAAATCTGTGTTTTTTGGGTTTGTTTGTTGTTTTTTTTCACTTTTCATAGCAAGCAAATCAGAGTATAAATTTAAAGTAAAAAAACTTGAATAAAAAGAAAACCCAACTCACTCTTCCATAAACCACTAATAAGAGGGGATAGGCTAATAGTTAAGGAGAACAAAAAAAGGAAAAAACTTACTGGACAAAGCACCAAACAAACTCCATCAGTACATAACAATTCTTTCATATAAAGCAAAGTTACTGTAAACAGGGGTTATCCAGAGAAAGCAGGCAGATATTCTCACATGTGGATGACATCATCCATGGAGCCTGGTACAGACAGTGGTAAAGTATCCTGTCACTAAACTTTTTTTTTTTTTATTTATTAAATTTTGCATTCTTACAATAATTGATTGTACATATTATCTTCAATCAATACATGAAAATTGTGATTACAAATAATTCATCTTATCACATAGAATATAACCCTCCCCTTTTTTCATTTCTTAATTCCATATAATATACATTTTCCTCCCCATTCTAATATAACTATTACTAATGTGCTATGAAATCTGATCATTGGAATAACGAGTCAATGGTTCCCAAATTTTCTTAAAATTATGAATATTTCCCTGTTGTAATGCTATTGTTTTTTCCATTTTGTATATATGACAGACTGAATTCCACCAAAATGTAAAATTTAATTTGGTATAGTCCTTCCAATTTTGAGTTATTTGTTGCATGGCGACCCCTGTCAATATTAATAATAGTTTGTTATTGTTTGCTGAAATCGGACTCTGAGTTCTCATTGCTGTACCAAATAGTATAGTATCATATGAGAGTCCTACATGATTTTCTAGTAATTCATTAATTTGGGGCCAAATTAGTTTCCAAAATGCATTTATAAAGGGACAAAAAAAAAATTAAGTGGTCTAATGTACCAACTTCTACTCTGCAATGCCAGCATCTATTAGATCTAGTACTATCTATTTTTTGTAAACGCGTAGGGGTCCATAAAGTTCTATGTAACAAAAACATCCAAGTTTGACTCACAGATGCTGACTTTGTAGATCTTAATCTCCAGGACCAAAATCGTGGCCATTGAGACTCAGAAATTGTCTGACCAATCTCAATACTCCAAATATCCCTAAGTCCAGTTTTCTTTTTTTTATTTAGAAATCCATATAACAATTTATACCATTTTGCGGCTTGGTGACCCAAAAAATCTGCCTGGAAACATAGAACCTGCAGACTATATTGGGTATTAAGATCTTTCCATTCAGGGAACCCTGCCTGAATAGCTTGCTTTAATTGCATCCATTTAAAATATTGTGTTTTATTTAATCCAAATTTATGTTGCAATTGTGAAAAACTAAGCATTGATCCTTCTGAAATAACATCATTCAATGTTCGTATACCTGCAATTACCCATTGTTTCCAGACAATTTTGTATCCGCCAATCTTGATCCTGGAGTTTAACCAAATAGATTGATTTAAAGATTTAGCAATTGGCTCTGGTGATAGATTACTAATATATCTTAATGTCTTCCAAGTATCTAATAGAATTCTGTTATCCTTATATCGTCTAGGCATTTTTATACTAATTAGATGTTCTAAATGTAATGGGAACAGGAGCCGCCATTCTAGATATAGCCAATCTGGTACATTCTCCATGAGATCTGGGAGGATCCAATATATACCCTGTCTTAGAATATAGGCTTGATGGTACCTATAAAAATTTGGAAAATTTATCCCTCCCTCCACAATTGGTCTTTGTAAAGATACTAAAGCAATTCTGGGTCTTTTCCCAAACCAAACAAATTTTGTAAGAATATTGTTTAACTTTTTATAAAATGACCCCTGAAAAAATATTGGTATCATACTCATTTGATAACAAACCACAGGCAATATCATCATTTTAATTGTTTGAACTCTTCCCCACCAAGAAAGATGTAAAGGATTCCATTGCTCACACATTTCTGTTATTTTTTTTAATAAAAGTTTTTCATTTTCTTTAACTGTATCTTCAATTGTATTTTTGATAATAATTCCTAAATATTTTAACCCGTCCTCTTTCCAAATAAATGAATATGAATCAAATAATCCTTTGTTACAGTGAACATTAATTGGAAGAATTTCCGATTTACTCCAATTAATTTTATATCCAGAAAATTTTCCAAATTTCTCTAGAAGATTAAATAAACTTGGAACAGTATTCCCCGGTTCTCTTAAATATAATAATATATCATCTGCATATGCAGAAAGTTTAAATTCCCAGTAAGAAAATGGGATTCCCTTTATCTCCTTAGTTTGATTAATTGTGATTAATAAGGGTTCTAAAACAACATCAAAAAGTAAGGGAGACAAAGGACATCCTTGTCTAACTCCCCTACGCAAGTTAAATCTATCTGATAAATTGTTATTAACATATAATCTTGCACCAGGAGAGCTATACAATGTCTGTATCGTTTTAATAAAACCGGGGCCTATTCCAAACCATTCCAGAGCTTGATACATATAACTCCATTCCACTCTATCAAATGCTTTTTCTGCATCTAAAGATACCATAAAAGCTGGATCATTCATATTTTTCGCTAAATTTAAAGAGTGAAATGCTAGTCTAGTATTATTTGATGAGCGTCTTTTAGCAATAAATCCTGTTTGGTGTACATCAATAATAAAAGGAAGAGCTTTTGCCAATCTTATTGCTAATACTTTAGCAATCAACTTACCATCTACATTTAATAAAGAGATAGGCCTGTAATTTGAAACCAAGGTAGGATCCCTGTTTGGTTTTGGTAAGACAATAATTACCGAATCAGCCATAGTACCTGATATATTCCCATTATTTATTTGGTATTGATACAAATTTAATAAGTATGGTAAGATAATGTTTTGAAAAGTTTTGTAAAATTCAACAGTATAACCATCACCACCCGGAGCGGATCCAACTCTAAGAGACTTCAATGCTGATTCTATTTCTTTTAAAGATATAGGATCTTCTAAACTTCGTTTTATATGATCCGGAACATTTGGTCCACTAAATGAATTTAAGAAATTTAACCCATCTTGTTCTTTTTTTTCATAAGATGCAGAAGAATATAAATCTTTATAAAAATCAAGAAACTGTATTAAAATATCTTTGGTGTTAGTGTGTGTATTGCCTTGTGTATCTTTAATTGCAATAATCTTAGATTTCCTTTTTTTTGCTTTAAGAAAATTTGCTAATAATCTTCCAGCTTTGTTTGAATTACCATAGTACTGAACTTGCTTATAGAAGATATCTTTCCTCACAAATTGAGAAGAAATCTCATTATATTTCGCTTTTACTTTTAATAAATTTTGTAATGTAATATGTTCCCATTTCTCAATTAATTTATTTTCTAATATTTTAATTTGTTTTTCCAAATCAACATATTGTTTTTTAAGTTGTTTTTTAATAAATGCTGAATATGAAAGCACAGTTACTTACCGTAACAGGTGTTATCCAGGGACAGCAGGCAGATATTCTCACATGTGGGTGACGTCATCTACGGAGCCCCAGCGCGGACAGCTTTTCAAGCAAACTTGATTGAAGTTTCAAGTTTGCTACACTGCACCACGCATGTGCATGCCTTCTTGCCCACTAGAGGGCGCATCCCACCTCGTGGTCCTCAGTTCCATAACTAGCAAAGAAGCCATCCCCGGGGAGGCGGGCGGGTTGTGAGAATATCTGCCTGCTGTCCCTGGATAACACCTGTTACGGTAAGTAACTGTGCTTTATCCCAGGACAAGCAGGCAGCATATTCTCACATGTGGGTGACCTCCAAGCCAACCAAAAAAGGGCAGGTGGGAGGATGGCAATTTAGGAAAACAGATTACGTAACACCGACTGGCCAAACCGGCCGTCGCTTCTGGACAAAGTGTCCAGACAGTAGTGGGAGGTGAACGTATGAACCGAAGACCAAGTGGCAGCTTTGCATATGTCCTCCATAAGAGTGGATCGGAGGAAAGCAACCGAAGCTGCCATCGCCCGGACCTTATGCCCCGTGTCTCGACCCGGGAGCGGAAGACCAGCCTGAGCGTAGCAAAAAGAAATACAAGCAGCCAACCAGTTGGACAAGGTGCGCTTGGAAACAGGGTGTCCTAAACGATTAGGATCAAAGGACAAAAATAATTGAGGAACCTTCCGATGAGGCCTGGTACGTTGGAGATAAAATGCCAACGCCCTCTTACAGTCAAGCGTGTGGAGCGCCGTCTCGCCAGGATGGGAGTGAGGCTTAGGAAAGAACACAGGAAGGACAATGAGGTGGAAATCAGACACAACCTTAGGCAAAAATTTAGGATGGGTGCGGAGAACCACCTTGTCATGATGAAACACAGTAAAAGGTGGGTCCGCAACCAAAGCTTGCAGCTCACTAATCCGTCGAGCAGATGTGAGGGCAATCAGAATTACCACTTTCCAAGTAAGAAATTTGAGGAGAGACTTGTCGATAGGCTCAAAGGGAGGTTTCATCAGTTGAGCTAAGACAACATTCAAATCCCAAACGACGGGAGGAGGTTTCAGAGGGGGACAAACATTGAGTAGACCCTTCATGAAACGAGTCACCAGAGGATGAAGCGAAAGAGAACGTCCTTCCAAGTGACGATGGAAAGCAGAAATGGCACTGAGATGCACCCGAACGGATGTCGTCTTCAGGCCTGAATTAGATAGATGCAACAAGTAGTCCAGTACCGAAGACACCGGGACCGAATCCGGTTCCAGATGACGAGAGGAACACCAGGAGGAAAACCTGGTCCATTTCTGGGAATAACAAAGTCTGGTCGAGACCTTGCGCGAGGCTTCCAACACTTCTCTCACCGACTGAGAAACCGGGACCGAAGTCAGGGGGAGAGGAACCAAGCGGTCAGGTGTAACGACTGAAGATTGGGATGCAACAGCGAACCCCGACTCTGAGATAGCAGAGAGGGAAACACAGGCAGAAGCAGAGGCTCCCTGACTCTGAGTTGAAGAAGCAGGGAGAACCAGTGTTGACGAGGCCACCGAGGCGCAATGAGAATCATAGTTGCTCTGGATGATTTGAGACGAACCAACGTCCTCAAGATCAGGGGAAAAGGAGGAAACGCATAAAGGAACCTCCCTCCCCAGTCGAGAAGAAAGGCATCTGCTTCTAGACGGTCCGGGGAGTACATCTGAGAAAAATACAGGGGTAGTTTGTGAGTCTCCGGAGAGGCAAACAGATCCACCTGCGGAGTCCCCCAGCGGTCGAATACCTCGCGCAGGACTCTGGAGTTGAGTGACCACTCGTGCGGCTGGAGAGGCCGACTGAGTTTGTCTGCCAAGCAGTTCCGTTCTCCCTGGATATAGACCGCCTGTAGGAAGATGTTCTGGGAGATCGCCGATTCCCAAAGGCGTAGAGTTTCCCAGCAAAGGGACCAAGAGCCTGTCCCACCTTGCTTGTTCACATAATACATGGCCACCTGGTTGTCCGTACGCACGAGGACTACCTGATCGTGGAGTAGGTGGCAGAATGCGCGAGCCGCCAGAAAGATGGCACGAAGCTCTAACACATTGATGTGACAGCGTCGGTCCTCCGCCGACCACAGGCCCTGGGTCCGCAGACCGTCGAGGTGGGCCCCCCACGCGTACTCCGAGGAGTCCGTGGTCAGAACCTTGCGATGTGGAGGGACGAGAAAGAGCAAACCCCCGGAAAGATTCGAAGAGACGGTCCACCAACGGAGCGATCGTCTCAAAGAAGGAGTCACCGCTATGAGACAAGAGACAGGATCGCAATCCTGGCGCCACTGAGAGGCCAGAGTCCACTGAGGAATTCTCAGGTGCAGTCTGGCGAACGGAGTGACGTGGACCGTAGACGCCATGTGGCCCAGAAGCATCATCATGCGCTGAGCCGACACAACAGGTAGCCGAGAAATCAGACGGCTCAACCGAACCAAAGCCTCCAACCGAGGAGGAGGGAGGAACGAACGAAGGCGAACAGTGTCCAGCACTGCGCCTATAAATTGAAGTGATTGGGTCGGGCACAACTGTGACTTGGGAAAGTTCACTTCG
This sequence comes from Geotrypetes seraphini, assembly GCF_902459505.1. NCBI lineage: Eukaryota > Metazoa > Chordata > Amphibia > Gymnophiona > Dermophiidae > Geotrypetes > Geotrypetes seraphini. The sequence continues at coordinate 22,165,084 of NC_047085.1, read as the reverse complement.
AACCCCAGTCGCTGAAGGAAGATGATAGACTGTCGGGTCGCTGAGATAACCCCCTCCCTGGTTGGGGCCTTGATCAGCCAATCGTCCAGGTATGGGAAGACCTGAAGCCCCCGAGACCTCAGGGCTGCAGCGACTACCACCATACACTTCGTGAAGACTCGAGGGGACGAAGCCAGGCCGAAGGGGAGGACCCGGACTCCCGAAGGGGAGGACTGTAGGTGTAACTCGCCCACCTGGAACCGTAAGAATTTGCGGAAGGAGGGATGCACCGGAACATGGGTATACGCTTCCTTCAGGTCTAGGGAGCACATCCAGTCCCCTTCCTCCAAGAGAGGATGCAATACCGGAAGTGACAACATCCGGAACTTCTCCCGGACCAGGAACTTGTTGAGCTTTCTGAGGTCTAGAATGGGGCGCAAGTCCCCGGTCTTTTTTGGGACCAAAAAGTAACGGGAGTAAAACCCCCGCCCCCGCTGATCGGGGGGGTACAGGTTCCACCGCTCGAAGCCTCAACAAGGCCCTGGCCTCAGCCATGAGGATGGGGAGCTGGGTCCGATTGTATGGGCAAGCCCCCGGTGACTGTTCCGGCGGCGCAGACCAAAAATTGAGAGAGTAGCCCTCGGAGACGGTCCGGAGCACCCAAGCGTCGGATGTTATCTCGGTCCAAGCCGCATAAAAGGACCGGAGTCGACCCCCTATGGGAAGGGGGACTGGCGCGATTGCAGAGGGGGGCTGGCCCCATCCACATAGCACGTCAAAAGGACGGCGCTGGCTTGGACGCAGCCTGCGCCGGAGGTTTCGTTTGTCCCCCTCTTCCCTGTTGAGGTGGACGCCGTGGCGGAGGCCTAGAAAAGGCCGGCGTCGACTTCTGAGGGTAACGCCTCGGAGGAGGCCGGAAGGGTTTCTGCGGCGTGGCCCTAGGTTTCGGACGGACCAACGAGGCCAACGAGCGCTCCTGCTCCGACAACAGTTTGGTCGCCGCCTCTAGGGATTCATCAAATAACTCGGACCCCACGCAAGGTAAATCCGCTAGGCGTTCCTGCAGGTTTGGGTCCATATCGAGGGTGCGTAGCCACACTAGTCGGCGCATAGCTACAGCGAATGCAGACACCCTCGACACCAGCTCAAACGCGTCGTACACAGCGTGAAACAGGTACAGGCGCAATTGAGACAGGTTGGACATAAACCTGGCGAATCCTTCCCTACGGGAATCTGGTAGATCGTCATGATACTGAGGCAGGTCCTTCACCATGCCCCGTAAATAGGATGAGAATGTAAAGGCATAATTGAGCACCCTGGTTGCCATAAGGGAATTCGAATAGAGGCGACGACCAAACTTGTCCAGGGTCCGACCCTCCCTGCCGGGCGGGACTGCCGCAGAAACTCTGGAGTTGTGACTTTTTCAGCGCCGACTCAACCAGCAAAGACTGGTGGGAGAGTTGAGCCTTATCGAATCCCTTGGGTGGAATAGTCCTATACTTGGACTCCATCTTAGACGGCACCGCTGTGACCGTAAGAGGCGAAGTCAGGTTCTTAAGGAAGGTCTGATGAAGGACCTTATTCAGGGGAAGTCGGGGAGTTTCCCTCGGGGGAGTGGGAAGGTCCTGCTCCTCGAGGAACTCTTTGGTGTATTGAGATCCCGCCATGAGGTCCAGACCCAAAGCACGTGCCATGTCCTGTACGAAACTGGAAAAAGAGGACGGTCTGGCGGGCGGCGAGGGGGTTCTCGACCTCCCCGCCGAACAGAAGGGGGAAGCCTCGTGGGAATAGCGTGGTTCCCTACCGGACCCAGATTCCCAAGAGGCCAGATCCAATGGCCCCGAGGGGGTCGGGGAACGTTTACGCCCCGAAGACCCCCTGGGAGAGGTACCAGGTGTCCGAGGTACCGAGGCACGCCCCCTCCTCTTTGGCGAGGAGTCACGCGAAACCCCTCTCGCTGGGGAACGGAGCAGCCTCGGGTTATCGAGGCGGAGCTCCGAGACCCACAATGCCTCGCCCCCGAGCGGCGAGGAGCGACCACGTCGTCGAGGAGAACCTCGCGAACGCTTAGGTTTCCTCGGACGACGCCTCACCCGAGGCCGACCCGAGGGCGAGGAGTCCCGGGAGGACCTCGAAGAGGAGGAGGAGGAGATCCGCCTCACCCTGCGCACCTTGTCACGGGGCCTAACGCTACTCTCAGGCGGGGCCCCCGAGGTCGAAGTCGAGGGTAAGATCGGGGCCGAGGTCGGTGCCGTCCCGGTACCCGAGGCCAAGGGAGTCGAGACCGAAGCCACCGAGGTCTGGGCCCTCGAGGCCGAAGCTGTAGAGGCCAAAGCCTGCTGCAAATGCTCGAGGGCCCCAGACAGCTCCGAGGCAATCAATGCTCGGAGCAAGTCTTGGAACGCCGGGATCCCCACCATGGTAGGCAGGTCCGAGGCCGGGGGCTGCTCCCTGGAGGGCGACCTCGGTCTCGAGTATTCCCTCGGGGCAGTAGTGGCCATAGTCCTTGGCGGGGCCGAGGACGACCCACCCACCGTCGAGGAGCCCGAAGATGGCTTCTTCGTCGACCCTGGAGTCGGGGATGGAAGAGAGGACTTACCCGAGGCAGGTTTCGTCAGAGGCGTAGGCTTCGATGCCGAGGAACGCGGCGAAGCCGAGGATCCTGAGGCCGAGGTCAAGGCCGGGGCCGAAGCCGAGGCCGACGTCGAGGCCTTCCCCGGCGCGGAGTCGACCGCGAAGAGCTCCGCCATCCTGGCACGGCGTCAGCGGAGCGCTCTGGCCTGAAAGGTGGAGCACCGATCGCAAGAATCAGTCGGATGCTCGGGTCCCAAGCAGAGCAAGCACCACCGGTGTGGGTCGGTAATGGAAAGTAACCGCTCACACCGGGTGCACTTCTTGAAACCCGTCAAGGGACGGGACATGAAAAACCGACCCGGCCGAAAGCAAGGCCGGTCGCGGGCCGCGGCTCACGGGAGCCCCCGGAGCCGAACGAAATAAACTTTTTTTTTGAAACGAACAATCAAAACAACAAAAACAAACAAATGACAGCACAGCGACCGATCAAAATTCACCGGACGCGGCGACAGAAGGCAAAAAAGAGCAGAGCTCAATTTCCACAGGGCTTCTGGCTCCGCGGAAAAAACTGAACTGAGGACCACGAGGTGGGATGCGCCCTCTAATGGGCAAGAAGGCATGCACATGCGTGGTGCAGTGTAGCAAACTTGAAACTTCAATCAAGTTTGCTTGAAAAGCTGTCCGCGCTGGGGCTCCGTAGATGACGTCACCCACATGTGAGAATATGCTGCCTGCTTGTCCTGGGATAAATAATATTTCCTCTTATTGTGGCTTTAAACGCATCCCACAACATCTCAGCATTAATATTGTCCGAATTATTAATTTGAAAAAATTCATTCATCTTTAATTTAAGATCTTCCAAAAAGTTTGAATCCGCAAGTAAAGCATTATCAAATCTCCAAATTGGATTAAAATGTACTATATCATTATTCTGAAAGTCAATCCACACACCAGCATGGTCTGAAATTACAATGGGATCAATAACTGCCTTCATCACACGCTGCGCTATATTATTAGACACGCATATATAATCAATTCGTGAGAAAGATTTGTGGACCTGAGAACAAAAAGATAATTCCTGATCATTAAAATGAAGAATACGCCATATATCAATTAAATTACAAGATTGAACCAAATTATCTAAACCTAACAATTTCATAATTCTACTTGGTCTCTTATCCAAAATCGGATCCATTACAGCAAAATCCTCTGCTACAACTAAATTAGAAGCAGCCAGTGGTAACAGTAATTGTTGAACTTGTTTGAAAAACTCCATTTGATTCGAATTAGGAGCATATAAATTAAATAAATCCATGGTTGTATTTCCCAGAATCATTTTGATATGCACCCATCTTCCTAAAGGATCATAATTTATTAATTTGAAATCAGCATTGCACTTTCTATTTATCAAAACAGCAACCCCAGCTTTTTTCCCCACTGCAGGTGCAAAGAAACATTTAGAAATCCAACCCCCAGATAACTTCTTAGATTCAATCTCAGAAAGGTGCGTCTCTTGAATAAAATATATGTCCGCATTTTGCTTCTTAAGGAACATTAGTACTTTCTTTCTCTTAATAGGATGATTTAAACCATTGACATTAATAGAATAAATTTTTATATCCATCTATTTTATAATTAAATTTTGGCAAATATTTCTATAATAATAAACATGACCAGACCTCAGCACATTTATTAGATATATTTCCTTCACCCATTCCCCCCATCCCTTCCCCCCCAGAAAATAAAATTATAAAGAGACAATTCAAATTTTACATTTTTCCCATTTTCATTCCTCCTAAATATATTATACCTCTGAACCCCCCTCCCTCCCCTTCCCCCCATAATCATGGTCTGACCTGGAACACACATTGGTATAGCAGACCCTAAACCCCTCCCCCAGGCAACTAATATCCCTCCATATTGAATTAACATATCTCAAAAATTCAGCTATTCTTTTTCCCCCACATATGTAATTATTTAATTATTTATATCTATATATACTCAATCATTCAATTAATAATTATGGACATTAATATTGATAATTTCATTTTAACATTCTTATTATCTATAATGAATTCAATATAAATATCTACTTAAACGTAATACATTATTCAAATAAATTAATTAGTATCTTAAAATTCTTTATCTCCACATTTAATTATCCCTTTTTTAAAAATCCCAATCCCCTAGACTTAACCCTTTATTTAATAATTTTGTATTTCATATCAATTAGTATCTAGGTAAATATATAATTATATTAAGACTCATATTTAAATTAATTCATAAAAATTATAAACATATCCTCTCTTCAAAGTAATATATGTCCAATCTTAATATTATTTTAACATATTTCAAATTTAGCTATAATTCCATCTATATTAAATATTCATAGTTAATTTAAATATATTCATTCATACAGATAATATATATTAATACCAGCATCTAACCAATTTATTGTAAACATTCTCATGTAAAATCATTCATAATATATTCAATATAAATAAATATTTGAATAAAATATGTAATTTCATATTTATTAATAAAATTATTTCCTATTTTATTAATAATCCCTTTTTGAAATATTCAGTATCCTATATTTATCTCCTTATATTAATCAAATATTATTATTCATATTAATTAGTAATTAGTAGTTGGGTAAATATATATATTTATAATAATTCTCATAAATAAATTAATTTCTTATTAAATTATTAAATTAAATTAAGAATATATTATTACATTCAAAATATTAAAAAACTTAATCAAAAGATCCTTGAAAGCATTATAAATAAATTAGTCCAATATCAATCTTCTTCCTCTTTTTTTTTTTTTTCTTTCTTCCCTTTTTTTCTCCCTCTTCTCTTCAAAATGAGTCTTTTACATGTTCTCTTTTTCTTTAATCAATTTTCCTTCATGTAGACATCGGTTCCTCTTGTGATTAAAAACTCTTTAAGTTTTGCAGGGTCTTGAAAATACAAGGACTTGTTTCCAGTAGACACTCTCATGGTAGATGGATAGTACAAGCCATACATGTAACCTTTGTCTTTTAACTGCTGTCTCAGCATAAGAAACTGCTTCCTTATGTTTGCAGTGTGTTTTGCAAAATCTGGGACCAACATCAATTTAGACCCTTTATAATTTAAATTGTTATTTGCTTTTGCTACTTTCAAGATTTCTAAAGCTTGCTGGTATCTTAGAACTTTAAAAATCAAGGGTCTGGGGCTATTCTGATTTACTGGTCTTTTTGAAGGGATTCTATGTGCCCGTTCTATTTCAAACGGCCACTTGGAGTTTAACTGTAACAGTTTAGGTAATAAGTTCTCTAAAAACTATATAGTGTCTCCCCCTTCAAGATGTTCAGCCAGACCAAGCACTCTTATGTTCTTCCTTTTTCCCCGATTCTCCAAATCTATCAGCTGATTTTTCAAGCTTTCTACAGTCTGTCTGTCACTTTCACAGTTTTGTGTAACAGCTTCCAGCAGTTCGACTCTCTCTTCAATCGCAGACATCCTCTGCCTTTCAGTCTGAATCTCCTGCTTCAGACTTAGCACTTCCTCTTTGACCTCCGAAATCTTTCCAGCGTTGTCAGACAGCATTAATTTAATTTTAAATTTTAATTTAATTTTAAATTTTAAATTTAAAATTAAATTAATGCTGTCTGACAACGCTGGAAAGATTTCGGAGGTCAAAGAGGAAGTGCTAAGTCTGAAGCAGGAGATTCAGACTGAAAGGCAGAGGATGTCTGCGATTGAAGAGAGAGTCGAACTGCTGGAAGCTGTTACACAAAACTGTGAAAGTGACAGACAGACTGTAGAAAGCTTGAAAAATCAGCTGATAGATTTGGAGAATCGGGGAAAAAGGAAGAACATAAGAGTTGCCATAATGTCTGCTTTGTCTGAGTATTCCTCAGTTTCCAGCGGGATCGGCACACTTGAAGGCGACACCGGAGTAACTTTCGATCTTTTTGCCGAAACACCGGAAGTGCACGGCTTCTCCGACTTCCCCTGCCTTGTTGTTGCCATTTCCGAAGCTGATTTTATTGATTGGTAACGCGGGTGCGCTATTCAAAACAACTTTTCCTATGAGTTAGTTGTCTGGGTTCAGGGAGCTCCGCGGTTATGCGACCATTTTGCGCGCTCCAAGCCACGCCCCCCCGTCACTAAACTTTTAATAAAGCTTTGAGACTACCTGCACCGCGCATGCGCGAGTGCCTTCCTGCCCGACGCCAGTTCTATGCTCAAGTGAAGAAGTCAACTAGGGGAGGTGGGCGGGTTGTGAGAATATTTGCCTGCTGTCTCTAGATAACACCTGTTACAGTAAGTAACTGTGCTTTATCCTTAGACAAGCAGGCAGAATATTCTCACAATTGGGACTCCCTAGCTTTAGTAAAGGCATGGAGGGAGAGAGTTGGCCTCTAAGGAAACAAATGCTTGTTGCCTCGCAAGAAAATCAGGTATACTGTCTGATATGAGTAGGTGGAGGCAATGGAAGGAAATAAATATAGACTAAACTGAAGAACCCTATCCTCAAGAAGAGGATAAAGGGAAGAACCCAGGGAATACTATAGTAATGGAGGCTGTAAATAACAGACAACCGCATAGTGGCAAGGGAATCTAAGCACAGGTGAAGAAGGCGCAAGAAAGATTCAAAAAGAATAAATAGAGACTGGCAAATGTACATATACAGACAATCGGGCTAAAAAGAGCAGGTAAACCCAGGTGTGGCTCAGGAAGCATAGATGGGAGTGAAAGGAAATTTTGTCAAACAAAATGAAAGCACGTTTCCCATTGGTTAAATTGTTTCAAGGAAACTAGGAAACAACACAGTAGTAAGGAGAGAAAAACGTTAATGTGTACCACAGAAAGAAATATTGGTAGACTGGGAGCAAAGCCACATGTCAGAGATGCTCCCTTTGAGGGCTGTGAGAGAGCTCTGTTATGTCCTGAAAATGACCAGAGCCAGAGTGCAAGGATAGCTAGAATTAACACTTCTTAAGAAATATATGTAAAAATAGGGAAACCAGCAAAGAAGTGTAGTAAAGCCATAGTGAATCGGGAATGGAAATGTGAGATATCCTGAATGGAAGGAAAACAAAGAAAAGGATATGCAAAGTTATTGCAAAAACTGGTCTCATCTTCTACTGGAAGAAGAAAAGTAGGGAGCTCAAAAACTTGAGAATCATGTTAAGGGATATATAACTTTGTCCTCATGAAAAGAAGAAATAAGATAAATGAAAACTACCATAGTTTGGTTGCAAATTGTGTCGAAGTACAGCAAGAAAAAGCGTGTACTAACAGAAGTAAACTGTAGAATGATCAAAGGATAGTTCTATTCTGCTCCCAATTTATTTTTTTTTTTTTAATGAGAATAGAAAAATATAAACTAGAGAATAAAGTCAAGCCTGATAAATTAATTACTTGATATCAAACTATTAGTTTACTCTGAACTAAGAGATATCAACTGAAAGTGAAGGAACACCATAGTTAAAGGCGAATGTATAAAACAGACAGAGGCAATGTGCCTGTGAGTTAGAGTTGCTTCATAGGTTTTTATTGAGAAGCAAGAGAGGTAGGCCAGGCTACACAAAGAATGTGGCCACAAAGCAATAGAGAGAAATAGAGTAACCGTGCAACCAGAAGAAACACATTGTTGCATAGATAACATGAAAGTAAGAGAAACTCTATAAGAAAAGATGGAAAGGTTGGTGGTAGAACAGAAAGTTCAGCAGTCCAGTGGAAAAGAATCGTAGACTCAGTACAAGGCATTAAATTTTGTACAGAAGCAATATAAACCAGATAAACCATGGAAAGCACTTACTGCTGGAAACTAAGTCCAGCTGAAAACATGTGATGGATACTATGAGTGGAAGTAAACAGTCATATTGTCAGGGGGAATGAGGACTTTCTTAGAGATCAGACTACAGGTAATCCTTGAGGGGAGAAATGCTGGCCTAGCGCTTAACCCTCAATAAGCTGCCTGGTTCTAAAGGAGAGGTTGTAGAGGCTCAGCATTAACAGCAACCTGTGAACTACATATATAATTTTCATATATTTGCTTGAGGAGAGAGTTGTTGACTAAAAGGCTTCTTTGGATCTATTTAGGACCTTTTTGAGACTTTGGGGAGTAGTAAGTGGGAGAGAGGCCTAGAAAACTCTTAAAGTCAAGCCAAGTGCGCTATATTTCGTGGGGGGTGTGAATCCTCTCACTCTAACTGAAAAGTGCTCCTTGAGAAGAGACCTATGGCTGGTTCTAGCCTCTTAGTTTGAGACTGAACTCTGAGGATTGTTTTTAGAGATCAGACTCCACAGATGACACTTGAGGTTGATTCCAACCCGCCCACACACCAGGTGGTGAGGTGAGTAAAGTCTGGAACAGAACTGGGGCAACTTGTTGTTGTGGGTAATGTAAACAAGTCTACTTGAGGAGTGCCCCATTGATCAAAGATGGGATGGAGAGCTGCAGAGTTGAGCATCCATTCAAGAGGTTGAAGAATTCTGCTGAGCTTGTCCGCTAAGCAATTCTGTTCCCCCTGAATGTAGACTGCTCTCAGGTAGATGGTTCGAGCAGTTGCCCAAAGCCAAATCTTTTGAGCTTCCTGGCAAAGAAAGAGAGATCCTATGCCCCCTTGCTTGTTTATATAATACATTGCTACTTGATTGTCCATGCGAAGCAAGAGGACTTGGTTATCTACGAGATGCTGGAAAGTTTTGAAAGCATAATAAATCGCTCTGAGTTCAAGAAGATTGATATGGAACTTCTGCTCTCTGGTGGATCAATGACCTTGAGTCTGGAGACTATACAGATGTGCCCCCCAGGCGTAGGTTGACACATCTGTGGTCAAAACTTTGTGATAAGGAGGCATGTGATAAAGCAGACCTCTGGAGAGACTGGATGAAATCATCCACCACTGCAGCAACTGTCGAAGAGATGAGGTTACAGAAATGTGCTGTGAGAGAGGATCTTTCGCATGGGACCACTGTGAGGCTAGAGCCCATTGAGGCAATCTGAGATGGAGCCTCGCCAGAGGAGTCGTATGGACCGTAGATGCCATATGGCCCAGATGAACCATCATTCACCTGGCTGATACAGAGTGGAGTTGGTCCACTTGATGAATCCGTTCTGATGATCCTGAGAAAGGAATGCTCACATTTGAGTAGTGTCGAGAAGTGCTCCTATAAATTGAAGCCTTTGAGACGGAAGAAGCTGTGACTTGGAGAAGTTGATCTCAAATCCCACGTTCTGGAGAAACAAGATGGTGGGATTTGTCGCTAGAACATCCTGAGAGGAAGGGTCTTTGATGAGCCAGTCATCTAGACCAGTGATTCCCAACCCTGTCCTGGAGGAACACCAGGCCAATCGGGTTTTCAGGCTAGCCCTAATGAATATGCATGAGAGAGATTTGCATATGATGGAAGTGATAGGCATGCAAATTTGCTTCATGCATATTCATTAGGGCTAGCCTAAAAACCCAATTGGCCTGGTGTTCCTCCAGGACAGGGTTGGGAACCACTGATCTAGACTCTGAGATCTCAAGGCTGCTGTTACCATAACCAGACACTTCATGAAGACTCTGAGAGAAAATGCCAGGCCAAATTGTAGGACTCTGTACTGATAGTGGTGATGTGCCACTTGAAACCTGAGATATTTCCTGGAAGCCTGGTGAATTGGAATACGATTGTAGGCTTCCTTTAAAATCAGAGAGCATAGCTAATCGTTGTTAGCCAAGAGGGGATAAAGAATAGCAAGAGATAGAAGAAAGAGGCGCTGCAATCCAAAGCTCATCTTAATCAAAGGGATCAAGGGTCTGTGCTTTAGGTTCAATATCAGTCCAATTGAGAGATAGAGCTTTCCTGAGGTGCCTGACGTACTGAAGGAAAAAGGAAGGAAGACAGGGATTTGGTGGGATTGCAGAGGATCCTGGGGCACATAATGTAGACTTACACTCAGTGCTTTCAGTAAAATGTGTGAAGACAGGTCAGAAGCTATAGTCAATATCTCAGTTTTTGGGTTGAGAAGCATCGAGAAGAACTCTTTCAATGAAAAGATAAGAGATGGATAAAGTCACTGATTCGGCCACCAACTCATGGCAACATGCACAGTGAGGAATCCACCTTGTAATGTTTCACCATTGGGTACAGGAGTGGTTTGCCATTACCTTCACCCAAGCAGAGTGTGGCTCTAATGTTGCCACTGCCCCCCAACATGAGACATCTTAGCCTACAGTATTTTGTATAGTTGTGTCAGGTGGTCTGCTATCCAGGCACTAACCAAGCCTGATTGTAGGTAGCTTCGGATAGTAAGAGCAGGCCAAGTAGGACAGCCAGCAACTTCAGTACTGGATCGATGACATCAAGGGGAAGGCGAATCATATCATGATGCTTGAGATCTTGATGATTCAATGAAACCATGGCTTATATATGCTATATTCAGCATGGGCTGGTACCGAAGGATTCGATGTAGCATGCAATTTGAAAAGGTCATCGATATTTGTCCTGAAGAACTCCTTCAGATAATCCTAGGAGTGCAAAAGTACCGTTGGCTCATGTGCTGGTACCGACAATGCTGTCGAGGTTAACTCAATGCACCTTAGCTGTTGAAGAAAATGAAGAAGATGCACTAGTACCATATGACATCAAGAGGCAGCACACTCCAGAATTGACAACCTGTATCAAGAATGCTAGTGTCAATTAAAGGCATGCATCGAGAGACTCAATGTTAAAAATTCCCATGACTCAGGTCTCGATGTATGAAGAGGAGGCACCAATACCGTATGCTGCTAGTAGGTACAGAAAGTGCAGCAGTTGTCATAGGGTAGTTGCCTCAGTAGCCGATGCGCTTCAGAAATGAGAGCCTGCATCAAGGACGAGAGCCTGCATCGATGAAAAGCATGCATTGAAAGACTCGATGTTGAAAATGCCTACGACACTGAACTCGATTTATGAAGAGGCGGCACTGGTACCGTATGCTGCTAGCTGGTACAGAAGGTACAGCAGGTGTCGAAGCATGAATGCCTCAATAGGCGATGCGCTTCAGAAATAACAGCCTGCATCGAAGAATGATGGTGTTGACAAGCATGCATCAAATAGACTTGAATCTAGATATGCCACTGACGCTATTTTAAGTCGATGTCCACTGCGATTGCATCGATGAAAGGCATGCATCAAACAGACTCGAAGCTAGATATGCCACTGACACTATTCAATGGCCACTGGTACCGATAGGGATCAACACTACAGAAAGTCCAAGTCACTGGAAATCCAACTCCTGCCCTAATATTTTGTGCTTTGTCCGGCTGTCACCTGATGCTATAGTTCAAGTGGCGGCAAGGCCGGATTAAAGGAGGGTATGAACGGAAAATTTTTTTTTTCAAACGGCGATGACCCCCCCCCCCCCCCCCGGATCAGCAACGCAGACCCCCCCCCCCCCATCGACTGACCGATCGGCAACACAGGCCCCCCCCCAAATCGACAAAGTAAGATAAGCAAGCAATGCATGTAAGAAAGGCAAAAGCAACTGTAATTTTGCAAGTAATGCTGCTTGCCCAAAGCTTCCCTCTGACGCACCCAGGCAGAAACAGGAAGCTGCATTAGAGGGGAAGCTTTGGGTGTGCAGCACCGCTTGCAAAATTACAGTTGCGGTTGCCTTTACCTGTGTTCCTTGCTTATCTTACTTTCTATCAATGGGAGGGGCGGTCCGTTGCCGATCGGTCCGTCGATGAGGGGGCTCGTGTTGTCGATTGATGCTTGGGGGGAGGGGCTGTCGCCGTTTGGAAAAAAAAATCGAAGTGAAAGGTGAGTGGTGAGATTGGCCTGGGGTGGAGGGAGAGAGCGAAGGGGGCAGGGCAGATGATGGAAGTGGGAAGAAAGGGGCAGGGCAGATGATGGAAGTGGGGAGAAGGGAGACAGAATGGAGCAGGGCAGGGAGGATGATTGATTTTTTTGCTTTAGGATAAAGTAGTATTGTAGCTGTGTTGATAAATGTATAGAAATAGAAATAGTGATCCTTTTATTGAACTAATTTTTATACATTTTTGATTAACTTTCAGAGACCAAATTCTTCCTCAGGTCAGGACAGGATACTGTAACAGCAGTATACTTTACTGACCTAAGGAAAGAGGTTTTGACCTCTGAAAGCTAATTAAAAAATGTATTAGTCCAATAAAAGCAAAGGGAGAGGCGAAGAAAGCAGTAAAGAGGAGCGGACAGAGGTGCACAGTGATCGGAGGAAGTAGAGAGGGAGGCAGACGGGACACGGAGAAGGGAAGAGGCGGGAGGTAACTCCGCCTACCCCCCCCCCCCACGTCACAGATTGTCTGGCAAAGTTACACGAGAAAATGGAGTAGATTCTGCGCCGTTAACGGAGGAGGGTGTTTATGAGCAACTTGAAAAACTGAAGGTGGACAAAGCGATGGGACCAGACGGGATCCATCCCAGGATACTAAGGGAGCTCAGAGAGGTTCTGGCGAGTCCTATTAAAGACTTGTTCAACAAATCTCTGGAGACGGGAGTGATTCCTGGGGATTGGAGGAGAGCGGATGTGGTCCCTATTCATAAAAGTGGTGAAGCAGGGATGAAGCAGGAAACTACAGGCCGGTGAGCCTCACTTCAGTTGTTGGAAAAATAATGGAAGTGTTGCTGAAAGAAAGGATAGTGTACTTCCTTGAATCTAATGGGTTACAGGATCCGAGGCAACATGGCTTTACAAAAGGTAAATCGTGCCAAACGAACCTGATTGAATTTTTTGATTGGGTGACCAGAGAGCTGGATTGAGGACATATGCTAGATGTAATTTACTTGGATTTCAGCAAAGCCTTTGATACAGTTCCTCATAGGAGGCTGTTGAACAAACTTGAAGGGCTGAAGTTAGGACCCAAAGTGGGTCAGAAACTGGCTGTCGGACAGACGCCAGAGGGGGGTGGTTAATGGAAGTCGCTCGAAGGAAGGAAAGGTGACTAGTGGAGTCCCTCAGGGTTTGGTGCTGGGGCCAATCCTGTTCAATATGTTTGTGAGTGACATTGCTGAAGGGTTAGAAGGAAAAGTGTGCCTTTTTGCAGATGATACCAAGATTTGTAACAGAGTAGACACCGAAGAGGGAGTGGAAAATATGAAAAAGGATCTGCAAAAGTTAGAGGAATGGTCTAATGCCTGGCAACTAAAATTCAATGCAAAGAAATGCAGAGTAATGAATTTGGGGACTAATAATAGGAAGGAACCGTATATGTTGGGAGGAGAGAAGCTGATATGCACGGACGGGGAGAGGGACCTTGGGGTGATAGTGTCCGAAGATCTAAAGGCGAAAAAACAGTGTGACAAGGCAGTGGCTGCTGCCAGAAGGATGCTGGGCTGTATAAAGAGAGGCGTAGTCAGTAGAAGGAAGAAGGTGTTGATGCCCCTGTACAGGTCATTGGTGAGGCCCTACGTGGAGTAGTATGTTCAGTTTTGGAGACTGTGTCTGGCGAAAGACATAAGAAGACTTGAGGCGGTCCAGAGGAAGGCGACGAAAATGATAGGAGGCTTGCACCAGAAGACGTATGAGGAGAGACTGGAAGCCCTAAATATGTATACCCTAGAGGAAAGGAGAGACAGGGGAGATATGATTCAGACGTTCAAATACTTGAAGGGTATTAACGTAGAACAAAATCTTTTCCAGAGAAAGGAAAATGGTAAAACCAGAGGACATAATTTGAGGTTGAGGGGTGGTAGATTCAGGGGCAATGTTAGGAAATTCTACTTTACGGAGAGGGTAGTGGATGCCTGGAATGCGCTCCCGAGAGAGGTGGTGGAGAGTAAAACTGTGACTGAGTTCAAAGAAGCGTGGGATGAACACAGAAGATTTAGAATCAGAAAATAATATTAAATATTGAACTAGGCCAGTTACTGGGCAGACTTGCACGGTCTGTGTCTGTGTATGGCCGTTTGGTGGAGGATGGGCAGGGGAGGGCTTCAATGGCTGGGAGGGTGTAGATGGGCTGGAGTAAGTCTTAACAGAGATTTCGGCAGTTGGAACCCAAGCACAGTACCGGGTAAAGCTTTGGATTCTTGCCCAGAAATAGCTAAGAAGAAAAAATTTAAAAATTTAAATTGAATCAGGTTGGGCAGACTGGATGGACCATTCAGGTCTTTATCTGCTGTCATCTACTATGTTACTATGAATCACTCTGATGTAAATCTTGGATCTAAAAATTGAGGACTTGAGATAGATTCAGCGTATAGTCTAGTTTTCTTTCTTTTTTATAGATTGATGTATAAATTGAAATTACTTTGCTCAATCTCTTTCTGAACAAGTGTATTATACTTGAAAGTTATTTTGAAAATTATAAAAAAAAGAATCCTCATATTATATATATGTACATTCTGGCATTATCACAACAACAAGGGAAAAATAAGAAGGCAATACTTACATTAGAGCCTTTGTCAGTAAGGTAGCTAATTCCTTCTTCAGGCCCAATTGCTAGCTCCACGGAAATAATCCAGCTTGACTTTATAGATGTAAAAAGATGAGAGGAAAAGGGATAAAATAAATGGAAAGCATAGGATGAAGCAAGATTAATTTCACATAAGACACAATGCCTTCCCAGCCCTAAAAATGGGAACGATTTATATTTGTTTTAATTTTTTCATATTTCCTAGAAGTTAAAACTAAGTACCGTATTTTTTGCTCCATAAGACGCACCTCACCATAAGACGTACCCACCTGTAGAAGAGGAAAAACCAAGAAAAAAAATTTTGAACTAAATGGTGTGCCCTGTCTAGAGGTGGGCACGTCTAATGATAGACATGCATAGTGGCAGCCAGCCCGCCCCAAGCCAGCCAGCCCCCAGCTTCCCCCATACCTTTTTAAATCATCCCCCTGTACTTTTAAATCATCACCTCCAATATTTTTAAATCAATCATCCCCCAGTACTTTTAGATAATCCCCCCAGTATTTTTAGATCAATCAACCCCCAGTACTTTTAGATCTTCCCCCCAGTATTTTTAGATCAATCATTCCCCCAGTACTTTTAGATCTTCCCCCCAGTACTTTTAGATACCCCCCAATACTTTTAGATAATCTCCCCAGTTCTTTTAGATCTTTCCCCCAGTAGATCATCCCCCCAGTACTTTTAGATAACCCCCCAGTATTTTTAGATCATCCCTCCCTCAGTATTTTTAAATCATCACCCCCCCATACCTGGTGGTCCAGCGTGTATCCCTCCCTTGCTTGCGGCGCACAGGTCAGGAGCGCAGACGTCAGCAGCAAGCTTTCCGCACTCCCGCTTGCGCCCGCGCAGTTTTCTAAATGGCTTTGACAGTTTTCGCGAGTCCCGCAAGAATTGACAAAGCCATTTAGAAAACTGCACGGGCGCAAGCGGGAGCATGGAAAGCTTGTTGCTGACGTCCACGTTCCTGACCTGTACGCCACTAGTGAGGAAGGGGTACACGCTGGATCACCAGGGACTGCAACGACGATGGAGGAGGAGGCAGCAGAGGGCAGGTAGCTGTTTTAAAAGGTGCAGCTACGGTCGAGGCAGCGACAACGGCGGGCGTTTTAAAAGGTATGGCGGCAGAGTGTTTTAAAATGGAGCGGCAGTGGGTAGGTGTTTAAAACGATGCGGCGGCAGGGGGAGAGATTCGGGGGGTTCAAAATTGTACCTTTGCTTCATAAGATGCACCGACATTTCCACCCACTTTTGGATGGAAAAAAGTGCATCTTATGGAGCGAAAAATACGGTAGTTTTAGTATGGTTTAAATACAAGTTACATATCTTAACTATTCAGTAAATGGCACTGTCAAGATTCGCACTAAGCATTAATTCTATAAAAGGTCACTCAGCACTTTATACAAGTCAAGTCATATTATTATGACGGTCAAGTCACATTATTATGACCACTTGCAAATATCCTGAATAACTGCCTCTGGCAGCACAGACGGCAGCCAAATGACATGGGAGTGACTCAATAAGATGTTGGGTGGTTGTTAGAGGTATCTGGGGACATGCAGGTTGCAGTGTGTCCAACAGTTGCTGCCAGGTATGCAGTGTGGATCCAATCGTTGAACATGTTGATCGAGTTGGTTCCAAATGTGCTCAATTGGGTTAAGGTCTAGGGAATTTGGAGGCCAGAGAAGTAGTTGCATGTCTTGGTCATGCACTGAAAACCACTCGCGAACAATTCTGATGGTATGACATGTATTGTCCTGTTGAACGATCCCATTGGCCATAAGGAAGACCGTCAACATGTATGGGTGTAAACTTGATCAGCAAGGATGGAGAGACACCCATATTGGTTGAGAGTGCCTTTCAGAGATATCAAGGGACCCAGACCATACCAAGAAAACATTACCCAGACCACAACACTGCCGCTGCCAGCTCGTGTACATCCAACAACGGTTGCTGGGTGTTTGTTCTTGGCGGTTTCACGTCCGACACGCTAACATCTATCCGTTTGATGGAGCTCAAAACATGACTCATCAGAGAAGGCAACCCTCTGCCACTTGGTGCAAGTCCGATGTCAGTACTCCTGTGCAAATTGCAGCCATTTTTTGCAATGAAATCTTGTGAGCATGAGTATGGTCACCAGCTGCCTGCAGTCATTTTGGACACAACTGGAAGCCCTGTGATTCATTTTGATGGTGAATTGCTCCCATAGTAGTGCAGCTACAATTCACTTCTTGCCTCAATGGCTCATGCTGCCCCCCCAGTTACCACGTTGGATCGTGAAAGGTTCCACTCATAGTGCACTTTAACCACAGCAGCCCATGAACAGTTCATGAATTCCGTCATTTCAGAAATGATGCCGCCCTTAACCTGGTGGCCGATCATGCCTTCTTCAGTGTCTGATAAATTGTATTTCCCTCCCCCCCCCAACGATAACAGCCACGGTTGCTATATTGGCAACTTGCAGATAATCCCACCTTATATACCCACGCGACATATGCATTCGTTAATTGGCTGTGTGTCCCTGACGTCAGAAGTAGGCGGTAGGCATAATAATGTGACTCGACCATATAGAATAGATTTTAGCGCGGATGCATTATTTTGGCCACAAGGAATTATACATGCTAAAACCTGTTGTAAATCTTCATGACCAATTGATGGTAGTTAGTGCTATGAAATTTAAGCATGCATGTTGTAGAATAGGGTGTAGAGCAGATACATGCATAACTCCAAATTATTGATAATCAAGTGCCAATTTAAGTCAATAAATGATTGTTAGCACCTAATTGAATTTGAGCAACCTATATAGAATTCAGGGAGGTGGGGGGTAAATGGTTCTCAGCCATTTATAAAATAATTAAGTAAAACATGGATTAAAATATAAACCCTCATAGATAATGTAATTGAGAAGCATTTTAATCAAAATTTGAAATAAATGTAGCTAACTGCAAAATTAAATAATGTAAATTAAAGCAAATTAGTAACTTTCCTTACTGACTGCAATAGTTCCTATACTTACTCCAAGAGCACATTTGAAGCACTCCTTATCAAATCTATACACAGGCGAAAGAATTTCGAAGAATTTTAAAATACTTTCTTCTCTGTTAAGGTTAGCAAATTGTCGAAACGTTTGTTGGATCAGTTTTCGCAGTGTTTTGGCCTGTAAAATAAATCATAATAATAATTTAGTTTACTAAATCAATAAGTACATAATTTCTAAACCTATAATAAAACAAAGCTGCTTGCCTGATAATGACTCTTCTCTATAAACAACCTTATAATCAATCACTCAACTGGGTGATCTCATCCTATATAATAAAACCTTACCGGTGCATGCGCTTTTAAAACGGCGTGATCCCTGCTGGTGTGGTATGTGATCCATGGCCGTGTTCCATTTTAGAACCCGGCGGCAGGGAACATTCTGGCCACTCTCCTCCTCCCGCCCTCACTCACCAACCGCTGGAGGAAGCTGGCCATATTCGGCGGCTTGAGGAGGCGGTGCGGAGCAGTGCTGGTGGCAGCTGCCGGGAAGAGGGCTTCGTTCAGTGGCGCTGGCGGCGGCTGGCAGAAGGAGGGCTTCGAGCTGCTGAGGGTCGGGCGCTGCTCCCGTGAGAATCATGGCTGGCTTTACTAAACTTCGCAGGCCGCACAGCACCTCAGTAGAACGTTTCCTCTGACGTACGCAATTGCGTCAGAGGGAACGTACTTTTGAGGGGCAGAGCGGCCTATGAGGTTCGCAAAAGCCGACCGCGATGCTCACAACGCTACATACTGGACCGGGGAAACAGGTAAGGGGTGCTGCTGGAGCAGGGAAGAGGTTCTACTGGGCCGGGAGAGCAAGGAAGAGGGACGGGGAGCAAGGAAGAGTGCTATTGGACTGGGGGAGCAAGTAAGAGGTGCTATTGGACCAGGGGAGCAAGGAAGAGGGACAGGGGGAGCATAGAAGAGGTGCTACTGGGCCGAGAGAGCAAGGAAGAGGGACGGGGAGCAGGGAAGAGGTGCTATTGGACCGGGGGGAGCAAGGAAGAGGGACAGGGGAAGCAGGGAAGAGGTGCTATTGGACCGGGGGAGCAAGGAAGAGGGACAGGGGGAGCAAGGAAGAGGTGCTGCTGGACCGGGAGAGCAGGGAAGAGGGACAGAGGGAGCAGGGAAGAGGTGCAACTGGGCCGGGGGAGCAATGAAGAGGGACAGGGGGAGAAGGGAAGAGGTGCTGCTGGACAGGGAAGTGGAGTGGGGAGGGAAATGCTGCTGGTGAGAAAAGGGGGCTCGGGCTGAAAGGGAACAGATGGGAGAAGGGGGCTTGGGGGGTAAAATGGGTTTGGAGCTGGGGCTGAAAATAGGGGACATGTGAGGGAAGGAGGCTTTACTAGCACCCGTTAATGTAACGGGCTTAAACACTAGTCTTAACATAAAAGACATTGTTTCTTCACAACATTGTAGAAAAGCCCAACTTTTTCAAACATCATGCCTGGTCACCATGCAGGGCCTGTTTGTGCTAATATGTGAGCTGTCTGCTAGACTGGAAAAACCCAAAAAAGCTCTGTGGAGTGACGATGTTCCAAAATGGATTTTATTTGAAAGTGTCAAAGTTCCAAAGGTACACTGAAATCATCCACATAAAAATAAATTCATCCACATAAATAATACTACTAATAATAATAATTTATTTTCTTATATACCACCAAAGCCATGATAGTTCGAGGCAGTTTACAATAAGAGGAGCTGGACAGTCAGCGTAAAGTTACAAAATAGAATCAATGAATACAAGTACACTGAAAGCAAGTATAAATAAGAAGCACTGGACAGTCAGCGATAAGTTACAATATAGAATCAATGAATACAAGTACACTGAAAGCAAGTATTAATAAGAAGCGCTGGACAGTCAGCAATAAGTTACAATATAGAATCAATGAATACAAGTACACTGAAAGCAAGTACAGTGGTGCCTCACACAACGAACTTAATCCGTTCCAGGAGCAAGTTTGTTATGTGAAACGTTCGTTGTGTGAAACGCGTTTTCCCATAAGAATACATGTAAAACAAAATAATTCGTTCTGCAGCATAAAATATGCTAAGATGACATAAAAAAAGATAAATTTTTGGTTATTATTTTTATTTAGATACATCTAAAAACATAATTGTTTTTTAAAACAACACACATTTTTTAAATTTAAAGACAGACTAAGTAGAGTCTAATTTTACAGTGAGAGGGCAGAGTCTCAGCGGCAAAAACTGGGACTTAACTGTTCATTTTTTTTTTTTTTTCTACCGTGTTTCCCCGATGATAAGGCAGGGCCATCAAATAAGACAGCCCCCCCTTTTTAGAAAAAAATGTAAAATAAGGCACCCCCCCGCAAATAAGCCACCCACCGATACCTGCGCTTACCCGAATCGGGTGGTACGGTGGGTGACTCCGTGTGGTCCCTGGCACCCCCGACACGATCGGGGCAAGAGGGAGCTCAAGCCCTCTGGCCCCCCCGACTCCCCGACACGATCGGGGCAAGAGGGAGCTCAGGCCCTCTTGCCCCCCCCGACTCCCCGACACGATCGGGGCAAGAGGGAGCTCAAGCCCTCTTGCCCCCCCCGACTCCCCGACACGATCGGGGCAAGAGGGAGCTCAAGCCCTCTTGCCCCCCCGACTCCCCGACACGATCGGGGCAAAAGGGAGCTCAAGCCCTCTTGCCCCCCCGACTCCCCGACACGATCGGGGCAAAAGGGAGCCCAAGCCCTCTTGCCCCGCCGATTCCCCAACTCCCCGACAATATCGGGCCAGGAGGGAGCCCAAGTCCTCCTGGCCACGGCGACCCCCTCACCCCACCCTGCACTACATTACGGGCAGGAGGGATCCCAGGCCCTCCTGCCCTCGACGCAAACCCCCCCTCCCCCCAACGACCGCCCCCCCCCAAGAACCTCCGACCGCCCCCCCAGCCGACCCGCGACCCCCCTGGCCGACCCCCACGACACCCCCAACCCCCTTCCCCGTACCTTTCTGTAGTTGGCCGGACAGACGGGAGCCAAACCCGCCTGTCCGGCAGGCAGCCATCAACGGAATGAGGCCGGATTGGCCCATCCGTCCCAAAGCTCCGCCTACTGGTGGGGCCTAAGGCGCCTGGGCCAATCAGAATAGGCCCGGGAGCCTTAGGTCCCTCCTGGGGGCAGGGCCTGAGGCACATGGTCGGGTTGGGCCCATGTGCCTCAGGCCCCGCCCCCAGGAGGGACCTAAGGCTCCCGGGCCTATTCTGATTGGCCCAGGCGCCTTAGGCCCCACCAGTAGGCGGAGCTATGGGACGGATGGGCCAATCCGGCCTCATTCCGTCGATGGCTGCCTGCCGGACAGGCGGGTTTGGCTCCCGTCTGTCCGGCCAACTACAGAAAGGTACGGGGAAGGGGGTTGGGGGTGTCGTGGGGGTCGGCCAGGGGGGTCGCGGGTCGGCTGGGGGGGCGGTCGGAGGTTCTTGGGGGGGGCGGTCGTTGGGGGGAGGGGGGGTTTGCGTCGAGGGCAGGAGGGCCTGGGATCCCTCCTGCCCGTAATGTAGTGCAGGGTGGGGTTAGGGGGTCGCCGTGGCCAGGAGGACTTGGGCTCCCTCCTGGCCCGATATTGTCGGGGAGTTGGGGAATCGGCGGGGCAAGAGGGCTTGGGCTCCCTTTTGCCCCGATCGTGTCGGGGAGTCGGGGGGGCAAGAGGGCTTGAGCTCCCTCTTGCCCCGATCGTGTCGGGGAGTCGGGGGGGCAAGAGGGCTTGAGCTCCCTCTTGCCCCGATCGTGTCGGGGAGGGCAAGAGGGCTTGAGCTCCCTCTTGCCCCGATCTTGTCGGGGAGTCGGGGGGGCAAGAGGGAACCAGGCGGAGAGAGGGCAGTTAAGCGCAGTGCCTGCGCGGAAGGATGCAGCTCGGGCGACTTCGTTGTGTGAAACGAAGTTCGTTGTACGGATCAAGACATAAAGTTCGTTGTGCGCAGCGTTCGCTGTGCGAGGCGTCCGTTATGCGAGGCACCACTGTATAAATAAGAAGAGCTGGACAGTCAGCAACATAGTTATGAATTCGGTATACACAATACGAGAGATAATGAACAACAAATTCTTAGGTGACAAATCGGTTGAACAGTTTCGTTTTTACTAATTTTCTAAAACCTTGATAGGAAGAGGAGAGCATGATAATGTTACCCAGCCAGTCGTTCAGTTTACCTGCCTGGAAGGCTAGAGTTCTGTCCAGGAATCTTTTGTTATCCCAGGACAAGCAGGCAGCTATTCTTGACTGATGGGTGACGGCACCGACGGAGCCCCGGTACGGACAATTTTAGAGTGATCTCACTCTAAGAACTTTAGAAAGTTCTAGCTCGGCCGCACCGCGCACGCGCGAGTGCCTTCCCGCCCGACAGAGGCGCGCGGTCCCTCAGTTTCTTAGTTTCTTAGTTTCCGCGGAGCTAAGAAGACGCGTTTTCAACGGCTGTTGAAATTTTTTCCTAACTTGCCTTCCCGCTCGCGTAAACGTTTTGGCTTAATTTGCCTTTTTTCTTTCTTTCAATTTTGTTAAAAAAAAAAAAAAAAAAAAACTTTCATTTTTTTCTTCAGTTTTCGGTTTTCCCCGGCGGGGCCTTCTGCCACCATCGAAGCCTCGGCCTTCGATTTGGCGGAAGCCGTTTTTACTTTCATGCCCCCTCAACCGGGTTTTAAAAAGTGCCAGCGGTGTGCTAGGCCTATATCTCTCACGGACCCACACAACTGGTGTTTACAGTGTTTGGGTCCTGAGCATCAGGCCTCTACTTGCACCCGCTGTGCTACTTTAAAAAAACGGACATTAAAAAATCGCCAAATTCAACAGCGATTGTTGTTCGGTGCCGAGATGTCCGACCCCGTTCCTTCGACTCCGGCTTCGGCACCGATTCAGTCGGCACCCTCGTCTTCGATGCCGCGTGATTCCACACCGGCGTCTCAACAGTCAGGTAAGCCGGCTAAGAAGCCTTCCCCGCTGGAACGTCTTCCGGCCTCGAGTGCAGTGAGTCCAATCCTGCCGCCTGTAAGACGCCAGCGGAAGCGCTCCGCCCCTATAGAGGTGAGTCCCTCGACATCGGGCTCCTCATCTCCGGGGCGTCGAGCGGCACCGCAGGTACCGCAGAAGAAAAAAGCAGTACCGGTGCCATCCCTCGATGACCGCATTACGGCCATCCTTCAGGTGCAGCTTAAGGAGCAATTAGAACGACTCCTTCCTGCTATCATGACACCGAACCTTCCGGTGCCAGTCCGCACCGAGCCATCGGTACCGGTTGTGGAACAACTCGTATCGATACCGATTGTGGAACCCGTGTTACCCGCTTCCACTGTCTCGGTACCGCTTCACCTAAC
The DNA here is from genome assembly GCF_902459505.1 of Geotrypetes seraphini. Taxonomy (NCBI): domain Eukaryota; kingdom Metazoa; phylum Chordata; class Amphibia; order Gymnophiona; family Dermophiidae; genus Geotrypetes; species Geotrypetes seraphini. The sequence goes on along the minus strand of NC_047085.1, from coordinate 22,141,776 downwards.
CTCATCGGTATCGATGCCAGTCCTTGCACCGGAGCCGAGAGCTCACCATCAATCGGTACAGACTTCGGCACCGGTGCGACCGATAACTTCTCCTGACTCGGTATCGATGAGGTCGGGTAAGTCGGTACGCAAAACCCGACACATGCAAACGTCGACACCTGAGTCTCGGGACCATTCTTCCCATGTCAGAGACCCTGATCTGTGGGGAGACTCAGAGGAACCCTTTCTTTCTGAAGGCGAATGTTCCTCAGAGGAGGAGGATTCGGCTGTCCCTGACCCATCCTCCAAACAGGCCACTTCCTCTTTCTCCTGTTTTTTGAAAGAGATGTGCGAGTCCTTGTCCATTCCTTTGGAGGCTGAATCCAAAAAGTCTAAAGCTTTTTTGGATGCCCTTGATTTTGATCAGCCTCCAAAGGAATTTTTGAAA